>NC_058340.1:39858180-41108180 GCF_905475395.1 Chrysoperla carnea | reverse complement strand
TTCATCGATTCTAATATTCAATTAAGTGTCATGTATTTTTCTGGATCAATAGATATCATTGCCAGAAAAAAATCCATAGTACTAAATAATTTCTGTAATTAAAATTAAAAAATTCGACTGGGACAAAATTGTTTCCAAGAAATAAAATTTTCATGCTTACGCTACTGTGTTAAATGAATGAATGCATTTATACAGATCGATATCCCTCCGGTGTTGGATAGTAGAAGTTCATGACGTTATGGTGGTAGTAGTAGTAGTGGAAACCCAAAGCGATAGCGAATCATTATGATGACGGGCTACAACCAACAACGTTTATATGTATATGTGTATATTTTCACATGCATCCAATTATATTCTCAATAAAATCATGGAATTATATATGTGTGATATCATATACAATATTTTAACTGTCTAACTTTATATAACAAAACACCATCGTATATTTGTATAACGCATGCGTATTATTTATGTCAAAAATCTTCTTGTGCTTTTACACATACACACACACACATACACAAAATATATGTGTTTTTATATGTGATGGTATGCTTACATGAGTACGAATTACGCCTCGGCGACTTTTACGAATAGTTTCGAATTTCACTCCTCGAGAAACTGTTCATCCAAATATCTTTCATTTAGCTTCCGAGCTTTCTGTGTGTTTTTCTTTCCAAATTTGAACGAGCTATATCATTATTAGTTATTCTAGTTATCAAGCTATTATCAAAAGTTTTCTAGTTTTTCCGATGCAATATCGTAATAAATCGTTATATTAATTTTTGATATAATGATGGGCTACTTTAAGGATTAAGTACATTATTCATACTTATTTGTATTAATAGCTATTCCAAAAAGCATTTTCAATTTTAAGTTATTGCAGGTTTCCTTGGGATCCATTGGATAATTTTCACTGGTTGATTCCAACTGTTACATCTGGGGGCCTGGAACTTTTCCAAAAAAGCTGTGAGTTATCTCAACCACGAATGTTAACGGTAATAATCGATGCAACTCTGTATATTATGCTTTTATCTGCGCTTCCACCGTTTTAATTACATTGTCTTTTTATTTGATTAGGACAAAAGCAGTACGTTAAGCATATACTTCGTTCATTGTAAACGAGCTTTAATATGATGTTTATATTGTAGATATGTTTTCTTTATCACTATTTGAGGGCAATGTCACTTTGGTGGTAGGTACGTGCATGTATGCTACACGTATATATTATATAGCTTGCGTAGTAGAAGATTGTTACTACGTACAAACGGTGGAAAAACATTTCTTTACTAAAAGACCAATTATATTATTTAATATAGGGGATAAATTCAAAATTTTTCGTTTTGTTAAAAGAAGTTAACCTAAATGTTGTTGAAAATGAAAAGATTGGTGTTCTTGTAGGAAATTTTATGTTTTAACTTATTCAACTCAAATTTCTGTTCATTCCAGAAGAGGGGGAAGTATACGGCAGTGCGATCGGACACTCGTAAACCATTGCGTTGAAGCATTTCCGACCATTAGCAAAGCTCATTATTTTCTCAATATCTATTTCAGCCGCTCTTTCCGCACCATTTAAAAACCTTTCCCGTATATATTTTTAACCAAAGGTTTTAAGTCCCTTCAGTGAAAGGGAAGTTCAGTGAATGTTCTCTATCAATTTTAACTCCAAAAATAGTTAGTTTGTAATAGTTTAACATAAATTACGTATCACTAAATTGCGCACATGATTCCTTGTAACAAATTTCAAAAAAAAAAAAACCTAAACAAAATATTTCATGGATATTAATCAGATTTTCTTATAAATAAAAAAGTATAAACAATTAAGTGCATGTGATTTAAGAATTTATGAACATTTAAGAATATTGTTCATACGTAAGTAATTAAAACAGGATCCATAAATTGCTTTAGAAATAAATTAAAAAATACAGAAACTTTAAAATATATAAACAGTAATCTTATGTTTATAAAATTACTTACTTAGTGTTTATACTTGAAATTGTGATGAATTACATTCATTTTGTCAAAAATTATTCCCAAGCCCCATACAAAGTTTTTCTGTTTATTGATTTTTATAACATAATTAATCCATTCACATATTCATAAAGTATTGTCAAGTTCAATTAATTTAATATCTGGGAAGACGCCAACATATATCTGATCTTATAATTTTAATGCATTCTTTATGACTATCATTTCTATATATACATTACATTTTTTAACTGAATTTTAACATTATTATGTATTTTTTATCCAGTCTTTCCATAAAAACTAGTTATCATTTAATTATTTATAATTTTATTAATTAATATTAAACAATAATTAATCAAGCTCCCCGTTGCTTCCAGCAAATTTTAAATTTCTATTTCGTAAAATGATACATATTGTATTGTCTTCATAACTGACGATAGAATAATTTCACAGAAAATAGTGGAAGTAATCGCGTTTACTTGACTTTTGATGTTCTTATGACAAGTAAATGCTAAGTCAAGGAACTCAATACGTAGTAAGAAAAAAGTACTTGACTGCTTATAATTTAAAAGTAAATACAGAGAGTGAATCGGGAAAAAAACTGGACATGGAATTAACTGGATACTAAGATTATTACAGCAGCCATCATTTGGTATAGAAGTAGATCATAAACATCATGCTGTTCAACTTTCGGATCGCAACATTTAAATTTTTCTTTGAAATCTAACCTGGCAATTTCCCTGAATCTAGTATTTTACTCCATTAATGATAATTTCCAACCTGATAATTTCACACCCTAAGGTCGGGATTCTCCAAAAAAAAAAACTCAATGGGAATTGTAGAACGACTGATATGAGCTTCCGATCAAAACTAAGTTGCATAATGCGTGTGCTTTTTCAAATTTATGTTATTGTGGCAAAACTAGAATATCTATTTACTAACTAAGCACACAAATTGATTCTACTTCCCAAATTTCTGTGCAGCATAGTTTGGTACTTTTTTAGTAAGTGTGAATATGACTTTATTTTATAGTCCATACATTTTTCATCAATTTTTATCAATATACTATTTATTCAGTAGGAATTTTTCAATAAAATAAAACAGATTTTATTAAAAACAACAGTCGTAAATTGGTTATGTATCCATCTTCTTTTTTTTGATTATTTATTGCATTTAATGTAATAATTCACAAGCTATTTATTTATTAGGTATTTTTAAATAAATTTATTGGGTATCAACAAACACGGGAGCAGTGTAGTAATTTATAGTGTTTTAACAGAAAAAAAAGAAGAAACATTATTGGAGAAGTTTTGTGTTTTATTAGATAACTTTTCAACTGTTACTACTTCATTTTATTTTATTTGAAAAAGTAACAAATGTATATTTCAATTATACTGTAATTACATTTTTCAGTTGTTCCGATTAAAATTTGCAATATTTATAAAGACGGCATCATCCAAAAGTCGAAGTATCCTGTGCATAAGATCCGAAGATTAAAATATATAAAATTAATCAATTAAATTATCCTCAACATTTCCTTGTTTATGAAGTATTTTGGTTAGACCAAAATTAGGTTTTCTACGTTGAAAGCTTTATTTTAGCACGTATACAAAAAAATTTCCAATACAATTGAAAATCTTGGCGTTTTTAGCGAATATGATGGCCAATCTTAACCTTTGCAAATTTGAAATGTTACCTCTACGATAATCGTTAGAATTACCCACAGAAAATTTTTAATATTTTACTATAATCAATGCTTCCATAAGTAGGAAAAGACCTGATCCTGACCTGAGATGATATAACGTTTTCTTCAAATGTCAATATAGTCCACAATATATTTTAATTGTCTTCACTTCTTTTTTTCTAAACAAAGGTGTTTGCCATTAACGTATGCATTTAGTTAAAAAATAATGATGGTACTTATTTCCGATTCACTATGGCAACCAAGGGAAAGAGTTTAAATTAACCCATATTCGTAGATGGCAACATATAAAGGATTATTTAAATTATAACGCAATTATTTTAAAATAACAACTTTTGAAAGAAAATATTTTGAAATATATGAGCTAATTTGTGCCATCTATCATCATCTTTTACATTAAGGAAATGCATGTATCAATGGCATACATTAATTTATAGGGCTTTCCTCCATCAAGACTGACAGTAGGATTTCTAACTCCATTTCAAGTAAATTCTAATCCAGAGTATTCACACGTTTATTTCTTTTCTCTCTCAGGTTTTTCATTTTCTTAACTCTACCAGCTTTTCTAGAAGTAATAATATGTGTGTTATAACGAAATATTTTACCATTAACAGTGATGTTAGATTTCACCTATCTTCTCAAAATATACCAAAAAAAAAAAAGTTTCAATATAATTTCGATCTGAATTATTATATATTAAGTGGCTTTACATATGTGTAAAATATAAATCTAACTTATTATTTTGTAATAATAATAATAAAGTCAGCTTGAAATAACATAAAACTCCATTATAGAATATTTTCCAACATATACTTTTCTGTTATTAAATATGATTTGTATAAATTGTTATTACCTATACGAATGAATATGGTAAATAACAATTATTCTGCGATAATAATCACTGTTGCCAGCCACATAAATGTATCAAAATACCTCAAAAAGCTCTTTCGTACACATATACAGAGTGTATTAAATACTTTTGCCAAAACTTGTTCTAAAAACCCTTGATAATATTAAATATATTCATTGAATTCATTGTGTTGAGATTTACTTTGTGGAATAGTTTTTTAATTGGACCTTAACTTTCAGTTATTTAAAAGTATTTAAACTTCATTGATTCCGTTCAATTGTTTTAAGTAGGAAAAAAAGCTTTACAAATATCAATGTTTCCGATAAATGTCAAGGTTTTCAAACTATTCAATTGTAAGTCATATCCTCTTTTTAACCCTCTAACTAAAAAAAAGGGGTGTTATAAGTTTCACCGCTATCTGTGTGTGTCTGCCTGTTTGTCTGTCTGTGGCATCGTAGCGCCTAAACGGATGGACCGATTTTTATTTTTTAATTTTGCTTGAAAAGTAATTTAATGAAAAGTGTTCTCAGCTATTTCAAGTGCGAATTTAGAGTTCCGTACCTGAAAAAACTACAAATTGGCGATGATCTTCCAAATCGGCTCAGTTTGGCAAAAGCTTTTAGAAAAAAGGAAATTTAATGGAGAGTGTTCTTAGATATGTTTCAAATACGAGTTTTAGGGTTCCGTAACCGAAAAATTTGTCGGGGGTTTTCTAAGTTTCATTTGTGGTTGAAGTTTCATCAATTGGAATCTGTTATATCTCAGAACTAACCATTTTAAGAAAAATCATAAAACATTTCCGAACTGTCACCTTCAGAAAATAATACTCATTCAGTAAAAGTTACAACAAGCCTTAGAAGTTTACCTCGATCCATTGAAATTCAAACAGTTTAGACATTTTATGATTTTTGATCTAGCTTTTGAGCACTGTCTTAACAATTGTCTTCTATCAACATAATTATGGCATCTTGTTTTTATACATCCAATACATCTATGTGTTCAACAGTACAATAATAAATGACTCAATAAGACATAAACGACTAAAATTCTCTCATTTATTTGTAATAAAATGCTATATTATTTGAGATGAAATTGAGTGCGTGAAAATAGTTGAGTAACTTTATATGATTATATGTATGTGGAAAATGGTTGTTTTTGGTTGGACAAAAAGGGTGCCAACACTGACTGCTCATAGACAATAGTACTTTAATGGTTTCAAACATACATACATATACAGGATAATATAAAATATAATGTTAAATTGTTGTTAAGTTTTAAATAACACCATTTTCAATCCTTTATTATAAGAATAGCGTTCAAATGTGGCAATATTAAATGTCTTAGAAATGAAAGTTCCTCTAGTTGTTGAGATAATGAAAATAATATGGAAAGTTGTACGAACACGGTTCTGATGAGAAAGTGGAGTAAGTAATTGAAAGCGAATTTATCTGTTTTTGTGTTCATTAATGTTTTTCTTTATTCAAAAAGTCTTCGTTCATATTTCGTTTTCACTGCGGATTTGCTTTCAACTAGATGGTAGATAGCAAAATACTCCAAAAAACAAAATCTATAAATTACGATGTCATTCATTTTCAAGAACTCTATTCTCTTTACCACTAAAGTTGCCTAAATCAACCTATCCTTCAATGAGTAGATATGAAATCTCTGACCTTTAACTTCTATATGTTGGCAGGCACACAAAATAGTTGCATTACCATCCAAATTGAAGACTCGTGCAATATACTTGTTTTAAAGCTCAATTAACAACTAATCGATATTTTGATTGGTAGTTTGTAGCCAACTTATTTTTCTCCTTGATCATTTCAGAAATTCTTTAAGAGAAGAACTTGCTTATTTGAGCAAGTATCGTGATCTTCCTACCGGTAAACTCGCATAATATAATTGTTAAAATATTTTATGAGACTATAAATAATTTTCATGTTTTGTTCTTCTAAACACTAAAACTTTTTGAATGTGACAAAGGAGTGAAGAGTAGTGACAAAGAAGTTAGGAATCCATATTATAATTTCAAACATTAAGAATCCTGTATACTAGGTATGTATTGTTCTTCACAAGTCAAACAAGCCAATTTCATATTAGAATCGCCAAACCAATTGTTCTTCATTAATGAGGCAGTAAGGGCGATAATTTATCCAACAAAGTATAATTCAAATGCTGAGATTTGAAGGCAAATAGATATAACTAGAAAGGATACGAAATAACTGAAAATTCGATTATTTTAGAGACACAATCTAGTCATAATTTCGAGATTTTTTGGAGCTAAAAATATAAAAATCTTAATTTTGTACCATAAAAAATGGATATAAAACCAATACTTTGTATCTTCAAAATTAATTCGTTTTAAATATCTCTTCTTTTAGAAAACGCATGAAATGAACATTTAGTTAGAAATGAACTTCTATTAACAAAAGAATTGAATCGAATGTATCTATCACAGAAGAAGGATAAGTAAATACTAAATGAAAGATGATGATTCATTTTTCAGTCATGGGAAATTTTACACTTGTATTTTCTTTTGTATTTGATATTTATTAATAAAATACAAATATTTAATAGTAGAATAGTAGAATAGAATGGCATTTTAAAATATTAATTTCATAAATACTTTACAATAATATTGGTTTAAAAGTTCAATTTAATACATGCGTAAGTAAATAGATATATATAATAAGCGTATGTACTGGCTGACGCCAATTGAATTATACTCGCATTTATTATTTGATATATCTAAATAATGCAAATAACATTTTTAGTTTATTATTATTTCTATCAACACATAAAATGTAGTTTAGACGCAAAATTTAAGCGTTTCTTCAATTCTGATTTTTCGGAATTTTGTGTATAGATAATCCACAGTAGTTGATATAAATATAATTCATGAGTAGCAGTGTCCAATTTTCAACTCTTTATCTCAATTTGGAGAGGCTACACAAATATGCGTTGCGATAAAAGTATTAAAAGAAGAAATTATTTCGCAGGAAATTCCTTCTAAATTTCTGAAATGAATGGTCGCTTTTATAATAATGTTATATCTATAGTAACCTAATAAACAACTCTTCATCTCAAAATTCTGTATTTCCAGGGAACATATAGTCTCTCTCATTCACTGAAAAGTACTTTTGTATGGCCCTACCTTCTGGTTTTATTAATAAAAAGGGTTATCCAAATTCAATTTCTTATGTTTTCGCCTCTTTCAATTAGAATGCTGTTGTTTAAGTAACGCTCAACGCTCAAGATGATTACTTGTTCCACAGAAATAACAATTGTGTTAGAACTTTGTTTAGACTTTTTCGGGAATATAATAGCATATTTAATCGTCGTTCGCATCATCGTGCAAAAGTTCGATAAAACTGGAAGCTTTGGAAGTAGCACAATGCGTTCAGAAATGAATACTCCAAAAATTTATATGGGGTTTTCTTGATAGTAGGAGCACCAAAAAGCTTACATCCGCCAAGTTATAGCCAAAATCACCCCCAAAACTTGAGAAAACTCATAGAAAGTAACCCCGAGCGAATAAACTGCTATAGTAAGTTCTTTTTCCTATTCAGCATACTGTGCTTTTAGTTCCTTTAGAATGTGTTAAAATTATAATATTTCTTATACATCAATGTGTATCAAAAGTTAGTTATTTAAATTTTCAAATAAATGATAAGGAACAAGTTGAAAAGTTGATAAGGTAAAAGTAGTTGTTATTCTCACTTGTTCTACTTAAAATAACATAACAAAATATAAAATCGATACTCAATGTAAATTTTGAAAGACCAAATACATTGACAAAGCTGTAGTACATAGATAATATCAATGGTATACACGGAGAATTTTTCGATTACTCACTCAGGATTACTCACACTGTATTGAAAAATTCACGATAAATAAAATAAAGCATTTACTGAGACTCTTCTGTACACTTAAATCTACTAGGATCAACTTGTTAAAGTTTAGGAATTTCTAAAAAGCTTTTTAAACCCCCTTCAACAATTCATTCAATATTACGTGATTGCCTTTTCTATCCCTATAAAAATTAGAAGCTAGTAAAATTAACGTTTATCTTTTCTAGATCAACTTTAAACTATGTGGTGAAAATATCGCTAGGCTCTTGTGTATCAAAAGCTTCATTAATTTATATCATCGTGACTCACCCCAGCTACTTGTCCTCTAACCAGTGTATCTTCGGTTGTTAGTTTGATTTACGATTTACGACTATGGACTTTGGTTAGCTAACCCTTTTCAGAAAACAGCATGGTTTGATAAGTTATTATAAACAGATCAGTGCAAATACCAAAGAGTATAATTGTCCGAGCCACGTATATTGGTTTATATCTTGCAAAAAAGTGTAAAGAAAAATTTCTCCGTATAGTTTGATTTGAAACATTAGGTTTACAAAGTCAATTATGTAACTGTTTTCTAATGATACCATTGGGATTTATTTATGATTACGTCATAAATACTTAAATAGAAACCAAAACTATTAATTAAAGGATAGCCACAAACATAGATATATACAATACATATATATACACTGCGATAGTGCTACATTTATGTATTGCAACTAACCCCTAAAGCATTCTATAAGTTTTGGAATGTAATACAGAGTCGTTTTATATCATGCGAATAAATACAACCGATCAGCTTTCTATATGAATCAGTTAATAAATTGTTATCGTGTGTGATATCAAATGTTACTACGATACCAAACATCAAACCCTTGGTGTACCTTAAACTGATCTACAGTAATTAATCCGGTCAAAAGAGGTTGATTCAACACATTTCATTAGAATGTGGGGTATTTAATTTAAGATTTTCAATTTTAAAATAATTTTTTTTTTTAATAATTCCAATAGATTTTACTGGAATAACAGCATAATGCGTTATCACACGTATATAGTACAAAACTTTACCTACGCCTCTGAAATATGAAAATAAACGGCTATTATTATTTAAAATTGAAAATTTAAATTTGTGTTCTCACTACCGTGTTCATACATCCTTAATTAGTCGAGCGCAACGGGTTTTTTTTATAGTCATAATTTATTAAGATTTTAACTTTAATTTAAATATTACTTATTGTTGTTGTTTACATTTAATCATGCACACGATATTATTTAATTAATTTAAATAGTTTTTCTTTTTTAATTTCCACCGACTAGTTTTGGAGAAATCTATGAAAACATATCATCCATCTACCGTTTTCCCTTAATATCAATGTTAAATATACCTAATTTGGAGTCATTTGTTTATTTAAATAATCAGGAAGTCCCTCCAGACATTATCAGAATTGATTTACATACACATAGTCCAACTTCATATAGAATAAAATCAAGCCTTTTATTCAAAATTTCTCTGGCACTCGTACATCCTTAATAGGCCAATGAATGCGATTTTGAATATTAAATTTTACACTTATGAAGGGTTAAGAGTTAATATGTATAATATTTGATTTTATTGTTTTCAGTTTATGTACATGAAATTATATGAAATTAATCGATAGAAACATTGTGTGTTTGCTATTAAATCGAATTATATTGTCGAAATGTAAATATCAAATTCTAATTGAATTATCATATTATATTTCATGTTTCACATATTATAGTTGTAGCATTTTGATGTTCTCCAAATAATTTAATTACCTACTTCAATTCCGATTTGAAAAATTTATATTTTATAGTAGTTCCTCTTCTTGTACAAATCAAATATTATTCAAAATATTGATTGTAAAAGCTTAGAAAAGTAAAAATTAAGAAACTAAACTGCAAAATTGGATGAAACATCGCCCATTGATGATAAGCAAGATAATTCTTAAATATGTGTTAATTAAAGTTTAGGCTGAAATTTTTTCCTTTAGGCTGAAATAAGACGCTACATTTTTAACATGATATATTTGTTTTTGTTATTCTTTAATCGTTTTAAAACTTCCACCAATTCTAACAATTTTCGGTTCCCATAAAGGCAAACAGGTGTGTAAAATTAACCCGCGGCGGACATTTTTGAAATATAGCAGGATTTGTAACTTTCAATTTTTTATTTAACTACCACAATTCCTTTGAAAAGCGAAAATGACCAATGTTATTCTCCAATTTTAGAAAATATCTTTAAACCTATCTAAGAACATTCTCCATTAAATTACCTTTTTCATTAGAGTCATCTCCGAACTGAACCGATTTTGAATATCATCACCTATTTTTTACTTGTGCCGAGTACGGAACCCTAAACTCGCACTTGAAACATAGCTAATAACACTCTCCATTAAATTACCTTTCAAACGAAACTGAAAAATCAAAATTGGTTAATCCGGTTAGGCACTGCGATACCACAGACAGACACGTAAACAGACACACATGTAGCAGCCAAAATTATAACATCCCTTCTTTTGGTTCAGGGGTTAAAAAGATTTTCTACGAACCTTAAACTTGGCCAAAAACAGCGAGCTTAAAATAAACTAACTAATATTTACTCTACAAAATAAACACAATATGTTTTTTTTAATACTTTTTGTTAAAAGAAAATACGTGCAAATCAGTAAGCTCTTATTATTTTAAACTTCTCCAATATTTCTTGATATAATATTAGCAATCTTTTAGAATATAAATAAGAGAAGAAGGTAGAATATTCTTCATACATACAATGTTTTTCATATAGCAAGGGTATATATTACATCCGGTAATAATAATTTCTTCTCAGAGTAAAAATATTAGAACTTGGTATATATATATTCTTTTTATTCTCAATACTTCTAGCATTGCTTCGTCAGTAGTCAATCAATACCTTTGCTTATATAAAGGATACCGTTTCTCGTTTTTCTTTGGGATTAAATGTTCTTCAATGTTATATTATGTATTTACTTCTTAATACATTCTCGTAGAAGATGTATGTTAAACAGGGCGTAAAATTACGTGAAGGTCTGAAACTTGAAATATGCGTTCTGGATATTGTGTGTGAAATTTTCTAAGTTATCAAAATAAATATTATTACTATCTTCATAAATATATCAAAATACGACGAAATAGACAGATTTAGTTTAGTAGAATATATATTGTCTGCGTTTTGAACGTGTACTAACAATGAATGGTAACTTCAACTGCATATGAGTGACCGAAGTTCACCGAATGTTATTTTAAAGGATATGGATTTTTTCTATATCATCTTGTTTCCCAAAGATATTTCATTGTTTGAGGTAGATGTTATAAGAAACTCATTCAAAATACAATACCAAAACAAGGGAAGGAAATTTTAAATATCCAAACTGTTGGGTAAATAGTTTTTTCTGCGAGAAAACCGCATTCTTCAATTCTTTTTACACTTAGTTAGTTGACTTATTTTAAATTAATAAAAAATCTAATAAAAAATCGAATTTCCACTTTTATAATTTTTTAACATTTACGATCATTTTTCATTATAATTCGTAGAAAAATCCCAACAATCAAATACTGAAAAATCTCGGGTAAAACTATAAAAATAGTGCCCAATTTTTATTGCTTCCTCATTATATGGGGGAAAGAATTTCCAAATATATATTGATGTATGTAGTTTTGTTGATTTCTCTTTTACACGAACTGGCTACTAGTCACTACTGGGGATGGATAAATTCTATAAATATTTAATTTTGTACATTCAATGTATCTACTATCGTTTCTTTTTGTACTTCTTAGAAACTTATAAACGATTCTTCAATATGAGAAACATAGAAAATATATTACTTGAACTTGAAAATAGTCAATAGAGCGACTTTGTAATAAAATTTAACCTTTGTTATAAAATTTAACATTTATTATAAAATTTAATTGAAGTCAGAGTTCAATTTGTTACCGCTTTTACTTCAAAGTACGGAAATAAATAACAATTTTGGCTCTAATGAGAGAAAAATTGTGTAGATACCTCATGGTTAAGATATCAAAAATTTCGTTTTCCAATTTTCGAAACTGTTACCATTTTCTTGATTCTACTATGTTTGTTCATTCAATTCTATGATAAAATCAAGTAACGGGAAATAAAAATCATAAGAGTTACAATAGGCAAAATAGCAGATACAAGAACATTCATCCTTTGTAAGGAAACACGGAAAACAAGTTTTGGTTCCTGTGTTTAAGTTTCTACTATTCGCAAATAAGAAAATAGAAAATATAAATATTCGTGTAAGATCTATAGCCAAATAAGATTAAGATCCTAAAAAATGGAAATCAAATGTTTCGACCTGCTATCCACATGGTTCACTTTCAAATTTCTTTTTCTTAAACTTATTGCATTTGAAATTGTGAAAATAAGATACGAAATTGTATAAATAAAATTTTTTATATGTAAAAGTGATTTAAATAAGTTAAGAAAATATTATTAAACTAGCCTGATACCTGCCGGTTTCACTTTATAGCCTTCACGTCTTTTGATGTGTACAGTTTTCAATTTTGTTAAATGTAAAATAGTCATAATTCATTTAGTATATCAGAAAAGTTGGCCATGAATGGTTTGACATTTACTATTTAAAATATTTACAGAATACTTTAATTTATGATTCAAAATTATGATTAAAGATTTGATTCATTTCGTATCATCATTTTGAACCATAAATTACAGATTTCTGTAAAAATTGAAAATAGTAAATGTCAGATTAAATTTTTATTTATTTATTTTTTTTAAATATATTTTTATAAAATATAGCTCATGTGTTATTCTGAAGTATGAGCTATATTGCTGCACAGTGTCATTAAAAATCATTCGCTAGTTTTAGCGTGAAAGCGTAACAAACAAACAAACAAACATCCTTGCTCTCGCATTTATAATACATAGAAAAGAGATTTTCAATGTAAGCCATAGAATTATATGTACATTCACATAATCATATAACGATTACAGCTCAATTTCAGGTGGGTGAGAATTTTAGTACCTTCGAATGTTTAAGTTGACCGTATGAAAACGCGATGATGAGAAACTCATGAGTAATATATCATGAGTAATATATACATTTTTTCATGATATTCTAGTTAAAGAACAAATAAAAAATACATATAATTCAAGGATATGATCTTTCACAATGTTTACACATTTTCATATACATCACACTTTGGTACATATAAATAGATATTGTATCCATATTCATTCATTCACCAGGAGGTACTATTATGTGGAGTAGAAGTCGATGGTGTGTACGTACATAGATTCATATATACACAATATTTAATGTAAATATTGATGCAGTCAAATATACTGTACAACAAGCAGTACAGTTGTTGTGAGTGAGTTTCTGCAATATTACATCTTCAGAGGTAAGGATATGAAGTGCCTCAAGTAATTTTAAAACATTTCTTTCCCTTCAATAATAATGTTATACAGATATCTGGATAGATGGATATGAATCTATTATATCTATCCATGAGAAGATATAGATACCTACAGAATATATTGTGGAAGTTATATTCTTTTGTACAGTTTTGTAGATTATATTATCATAGTTGTTATGCACCTATTATATTATATAACTGTATAGACATCTTAGATAATATGATAGAGCATGTTTACGAAATAATGTTACAATATCGATATAAGATTTGTTAGATTCTATTATTATCTTCCCAGAGGAAGTGAATGTGTTGGGGCCGATTTTAAAAATCTCCGGTCTTACATATTTCTGCGGTTTCAAGGCCGCAAGTGTACGTATGTGCGAATGTTCGTTCGGATTATCTCGCGAACCAGTGACATTAACACGTGACTGGGCTTATTCGACGCGTAATTCAGCAGAATTTGTTGAGCCGTTTTTTAATGGTAATAAAAAAAACTGGAAAAATTGAATAAACAGAATCTAAAAAGTGGATAAAACACATCATTTATCTATGGAGATAATTATCGTTCCAGCATAAGCTGCAATGTAGGTTCTAAGAGTAATCAATGAAGGATAACAAGATATTTGATTTAATGTTTTTTCCCCCTCTGGGAAGTTAGTCGTGTGGGCTGCAGGGGTCGCATTCACACGACTTCAGTGCCACACCGACCGTGTACTGCCAATTTTTATTCCACGATTGAAACGTCTCGGCCCATTGTGATGTCACCGTCCCGCTGATTATCCGCAGACAATCAGCTTCTCAATTGTTTTGACAGGCCGAGGACCTTCTTCATGCATATACCATCCACTACACTAGCACATTACAACTCTTGGCTTTTGTTGTGTCAAGCCCACTATCCTAGGCATACTGTGTACGGAAATGATTTAGTTTAAACCAAATGAGGGTTCAATATCTTTATAAGTGATGGACAAAGTGATGAAGACTAACATCACCAAAACTGAAAACCAAGTTCTAAGGACCAAAACTCTGACCACGTTCGCAATTTCATAAAAGTCTTGCGATACTCTTCCGAATGATTTTTATTTCCTTTTTTTTTAATTTTGGGGATTCTACCATCGAAGAAGAAAAAGAAACCTCAAATTACTCTTATGTTAACCTTGTGTCCATTTGATTGTCACTGTATATTTGCTCCGAAGGACTTAAAAAAATTGAAATTGTTATTCATATTAAGATTATCTACGAATACCTTACGATTAGATAGTAGCTCCATGTATTTCAGTTCTTGGTCCTTACAAGCGAAATTTACAAAATTTTTAAAACTCCCTGCGATTTATTCCTTGTAAATCGATTTATGGAAACGAAGCTAAAAAATATTCTCCATACGTCGGTTCGGCCGTTTAGGGGTTACGATGCCACTGAAAAACACACAGACGCACAGATAAACACTTTAAACTTATAACACTCCTTCTTGAATCAATATCAAAGTGATGGTCATGGACATCAGATGAGATGAAAAGGATACTTAGAGAGCTATCATTTTTGGGGACAAATTTTTGGAATTGAAATTGAAATCTTTGAGATGACTTTCTTCTTTTGAATTATTGGTTTGAATAACTTAATTATTCATTTAACCATTTCACTTTTCGAAATAAATTGAGCAAGGTTTATTTGACCATTCCTTTCCATAGTAATTATTTATATGTTAAAATTATATGTCATAATGGCCAAATTTTTTTTTCCTCTCCGTTAAATAACCTTTCAAATGAAATGAAACCAAAAAATTAAAATAGATTGATCCGCTTAGGCACTACAATTCAGACAGACAGACAGACACACACAGACACACACACATAGCGGTCAAATCTATAGCACGCCATTTTTTAGTTCAGGGGCAAAAATTAGAGGAGGATGATTAACTTTTTTTCTTTGGTAAAAATCTCTTCTAGGAAAAAAAGTAAGCCGGCCAAGATGAATTAATTGAACATGTTTTCAAGATATAATGCCACCAGAAAAAAAGTTACTCAGAGTTGTTTTAAAACTTTTCATTCAAACATTTAAAAAAGGAATAGAATTGGTAGAAATATAAGTTCACTTGCATGCAGCTGCGTGTAACAACAATATAAAGTCATAATTACATTATCAATCCATTAAACGGGGTATACATTTTAATAATATTATTTACATTACTTAGAACTAGGCTTTTGAAACCGTATACTTTAACAACATACACAGACAATATACTACATTTATTTATTGTTGAAGTCTCACGATTTTAAGTTTCATTACTTCCTGAACATACGATATTATAGGTACCTACATTGAATGGTAAAATGAAACAGAGATAGGATGAGATGAAATTTAACGTTTCTTTTTAATAAACATTATTTTTTTCATAATAATTATGGAAATAAATGTTTAGGAAAAATAAAATTAAGAATATATTTTATAAACAACTAAAAATCAACAAAAAATTATATAAATATAAAAACAGTTTCTCCAGTATTGAGTATAAGAGATCGTACAGATACATTTTACTCATACAGGAGTATTAATAGCATAAAATTTTTTTTCCAGAGGTAGCTAATTTAATGAGGGCAAATTTGGAAATCTTTTACATATTTCCGCGGTTTCAAGGCCGCAATATCCGAATCAAACCTTTTCAATGTAATGTCTATGTGTGTGTGTGTGTGTGTGTGTGTGTGTGTACGTATGTACTGCCAATTTATTTTATTAAAATTTTGTTTCGTAGAATAAGAAAAATGTATGACTTAATAAAGTTCAGTGACCAGAAAAAAATAACTTTTACAAAAACATGCCAACAATTTTAGCCCAAAGAAAAAAACCTAATTGGTAGTAGAGTTATCGCCCTAGTAGCTCAGTTGGTTAAGGCGTAACCAATTTCGTCCGCGGTATGCCTACAGTAGCGGGTTCGATTTCTGCCGTCGCAACAATAATTAATTTAATTATTAGTTGTGATGGGCTGATGTAGTGCATAGTATATGCATGAAGAAGGTGCACTCAGCCTCTGAAAATAATTGAGGAGCTGATAAATAAAATTATCAGCGGAAAAGGTGGTAAAACACATATATGGTATCACAATGGGCTCTTAAGCCTAAGTGTGTCCTTCGTGGACAGCCAATATAACCTAACCTAACCTAGTAGAGTTCCATCACCAAGACCATAATATTTGTATAATTTTATTGAAATCGAATTTTTAAGACGAATATAACGATACCTTAACTATCAAAATCCACCATGCGTGAAAGGTATAGCCACTCCTTGGTAGTCGGGTAAAATGAGAAAAGAGTTTAGAAGTTGACACTAACCTAACATACATACCGATCTCCAACCCCCTAGATCAATTTGAAGAGGCTGTATCAATGTTCAAAACAATAAAAATCGCGAAAAAAAACCTTTTTAAAAGCTTGCCGTCTATTTTTTGTTGAGATCAAGAATCTAAGTTTATTGTGTTAACAAAACATTTTAAAATATACTCAAACTAATTTGAGTGCATGTATTAAACGATTATTGTAATTGTTTGAAATTACATAAAGCATAAACAATAAATCGAAACTGAGATAAAAGATTTCATTACTTCAACCAAACATAATCCTAACATAATAAGTTTTTCATATATTGTTTGGTAAATTACATGTATTTTTAGAAAGCATGTATTATATTGACTCAGAATCAGTAAAAAGAAACGAATACAAGGCCGTATTCAGAAGTTATTTCAAATTAATTCGGTACTTTTTTTATGAAAAAAAAAACACATTTTTAAAAAATAGCATTGGTTGTTCAAGCAAAAGTGGAATTTTGTAACCAAAATGAATTCTATGGCTAATTCCTTGATAAAAACTATTGAAGTATACTACTATTAAGTACCTTCTATTAAGTCTTGTAATTTTAGATACAATCTATCTGTAAAGAAAGGAATCTGAACTAGAAAGCAACTGAGGAATATGATGAAAAGTGGATTTGATGTTAGTCTACAATTTGGAAAAGATCTATTCAAAATGTTGGCAAACTCATTTAAGAGACTGTCTCACTCTTGACAACTAACTTTTCTGATTTTCAGATATTTATTATCGAAGACGGAGGATCCAATTTCGATAAATTTTCTCGAGGTTTTTAAAATAGTGAGTTTCTAGTTCAATCTCTCTAATATATATTTTCTTCTTGGGAGGATCATAAACCGTACCTCTCACTGAGTACGCTCTTGAAACATTATATACTTATTACACTCATGCAGCGAGCAGGACTATTTTTATACCTTGAGGGACCTCATTCTCATTGCAGATTTAATAATATCTTCGTTTTCTTAGGGGTCAATTCTAATAATAAAAATAGTTTTGTAAGTAAGTAATTTTATATATATAAGGGTAGGTAGTCTTTCATATTAGTTTCCATTAACTATAAAAATATTAACTTTGTGACTAATATTTTACAGTTCATTTGAAATTTGTTTGGTAATTTTGGAAATCAATATCATCAGTTTTTATACTCAATATATTTGTTTACAGTTATTTATTTACTATATGATTTTGTTATCTGTGTACTTTTATTAATTTTAAATCAAAGTATAAAAAAACCGCATAAGGATCTCGCAGGATTTCGTATCACATAAGAATAAAACTGTATATTTTATGATCGATGTATTGTTTTCTTCAAAGAACGATACCAGAAATCTCAAATAACGAAAAGACCAATTGTATCTGAGCAAGAGAGAATCAAGTATTTAATTTTCTTCAAAATACGATTGTACGTTTTATTATTAATCTTTACCCATCAACTAATAAAAAACATTTGGCGTTTGATCTACAAAACATTTCTATTAGTGATTGCCATAGTGTATTCCTACCATACAATTCTGTGCAAAAGTAAGGTTTATCATCAAAAGTATTGAATAAATTAGACTAGGAATATACAATGCACTCACTTTCGGCCCAAATAAACGATAAGCTTATGGATTTTCAGCCTCTAGTATGGATAGTATCTTTGAAAATTCACTACTGGAATTGTCAACAGAGTGAGAACCACGTCTCAAAGTAGATTGACAAGGATAATAAATGCCGGGGCATGGTCATAATACGCATGTCTTAATATACAACATAATATCCTGGCGCGTATTTAAAATAAGATTATACCGCTTATAAATAAAGTTAAACAAGTATATTTTGAACAAATCACCATTTTACCATTAAAAAAATTTTTTTTCTTAGAATTAACACAAAATTATCTAACAATATTACTCGTTTAAACGTTAAAACAAAATAAATTTTTATTTATTTATTTTAAGCACATGTGAATGTGAAATATTAACACATCATTGAAGCAGCTGATTCCGGTCATACGATCATGCGCATTGAATACCAGGCCTCCAAAATGGTGTTTTCTCTGTCAGCTGTTTGAATATTGTATTTTCATCTTTGTTAATCTACTCTGTGACGCCAAAATATACATACTTAGTATACGCTGGGCTCATCTATTTAAAATATATGATCTAAGGATAGCATCAATATGGATATGGAAACTCGAATGGATAGGAAAACTATTTTCCAAAGTTGACGCATCCAAGTGGACGATTGTGTTAGTATTCCAGTTAGATGACGAATATAGTTAAACGGCCAATGAAAAACATTCGGAAAATATTGTCTTTAATGATGCCAGAAAATATTTTTGAGTCCATAAATTAATCCAAACAAGAAAAAGAATATTTCAACTAAATATACTACCGATATTTAACATCAACAGCTCTTTTTCCTGAAATAAACTGTAACAAACTTTACCTAAGTGTGATAACCAATTTCGTATACAGATTACAGAGCTAGTGTTGCATAAATATAAAATTGATAATGTCGTCTTTCTCTGGGAATTTATTCGAACAAAAACGTAAATGAGATGAGTAAAATTTAACCTCAATTATTCAAAATAATTATTGTAAAAGCGCATTATAAAACAAGTATTTCTACAAATCCATTTCACTGTTAAAAAAATTCCATAAAAAATTATAATTTGATTTTAAACAAAAAATGATTTTATATTTATTGAAAATGATTTTTATATATTTCCATTAAACATCACTTTAACTGAATTATGTTTCAATATATATTATATGCATTATACACAACAATTTCTCTGAAACAGAAAGAAAATATTTTTTATATTGAAAATAAAATAGAGGAAAATTGATAGTCGTCATATTGTGAATACATTTAGAAGAATGTTGTCTAGGTTCGTCGTCTATCAGAGTCGGCTAACAGCATTTTTTAGTTTTATTTCTTCGATTAGATCTACTTTTCCTTAAGATATTGAACTCTTTTTCTCGCATTTTGATAGTCTTTGCAATTCATACGACTGTTTAGTTATTAGTGACACAAATTGAGTGACAGAATTGAGTATCAGTAACACACAAATTGAGGCAAGTAAAATGTTTCAATCCTTTAAATGTATGTGAAACAGAAATTAGGAATCATCAATATATTCCAAGCGGGCAATTCAAGCCCAAAACGTATTTCGTTGTGATTAAGGTTAATGAGACAATATGATTATCTTCAAGGTCACACCATTTTCATTTCCAAAGTTGACCCGTCTATTTTCAATATCCCACCTATTTCGTTAACTGTGAAATTTGATTAAAATAACATAAATGTAAAAGTTCTGCCTATTATTATTTACTTCAACGTTACATTTTTTAACAATA
The DNA here is from genome assembly GCF_905475395.1 of Chrysoperla carnea. Taxonomy (NCBI): domain Eukaryota; kingdom Metazoa; phylum Arthropoda; class Insecta; order Neuroptera; family Chrysopidae; genus Chrysoperla; species Chrysoperla carnea. The sequence goes on along the minus strand of NC_058340.1, from coordinate 41,087,673 downwards.
CATCGGATTCATCGGATCGGCGAATTTGTCTAGAATGCCATTTCAGTCGTAAAAGATATAAGAGCAATTATAGGGTCGTGAACGTTTGTGAACTTCATTGTGACGTTATTTGGAAAAATTCGGAAAATAACAGCTAGGTCTCTCTAACTAGTCAAATCAACAAAATTAATTTTTTAATTTCATTCGATTCATTTTTCATATTCTTCTTATTCATACTGGCATACATCTCGTAGATTTTTAGCAATGGTACGTCTCAGGTGCTAACGGTAAATGTAACCTATCAATCAAATAGGAAAATTCGTTTTCCGAAACTTTTTCAGCAATGCACTTGAAATCAAAAATTAAAGTCAAAATTATAGCCAACCTTGATAACCTTCCCAAACAAAGAAATGGGAAAAATGTAAATAAATAAATAAATGTATATATTGAAAACAATATTCAGATACATTGAAAATCTTTGCAACATCCCATGATTGTTTTTTAACATCGTCAATAAAAAATGTATTATCTTTCATATGTAGTAACTTTGTCGCTTGTTGAAAACAATCAAAAATGTATTTGGTCACTTTACAAATATCGATACATTTGTGAAAAAGGTCTCTTTTTTCAATCTTTTATCTGTTTCTGATAAAAAGTTGTCAAACAAATTTTAACCCAATTTCTGTTGGGTTATTTAATATGAATTTGGTACGCTGAGCGATCTTCAGTGAGACTTAACTTAAAATACCACAAGTGAACACAAACAATTTACTGAGTTAATTGTTGAAATTCCATGTATAGACAGTGTTGATTACTCTGTCACATTACACATACATACATGTCACACATATATAACTGATATTCTCATAAAACACATACTACACAATTTGCGCATAATTTGCGCTCTCACGGGTTAACAGTGATGTTTACGAAAAAATATTTCAAACAAAAGTTATTGTATTATTTATATAATAATATATTATTTTTTTATAAGGAACATTTTTTATATTTAAAATTTGTTCTATTTCTAACGGTTTACGTTAACGGATTTTAAGATGGGTCCTACGCACCCAAGACCCAATTGATCTATGTTGCTCATCTACGATCTCGACCTCACTTTTTACCTAGACACGCTATACAAATTTTAATTTGATATCCCTTTTCGTTATTGAGTAATCGTGATGACAGGCAGACAGACAGACAACCTAAAATGGACTAATTAGATGATTTTATGAACACTTATACCAAAATTTTATTCATAGTATCAATATTTTTAAACGTACAAACTTGGGACTGAACTTAGTGTACCCTGATATATTACATATACATGGTAGGTATAAAAATGAAAGATAACTATCGCAAGAATACTTTTCGATAAACTTATGGAACTAAAACTGCCGAAAGAACTTAAATAAATTTTTGAATTTCAAAGAAAAAACTTATTTGAGTCGGATATTAAAAATTTGGGTCTTAAATTCTTCTCTACCATAGAATGACTCAGACTTTTCTATTTTATCTTATTCTGTTTTTCTCATCTATTCATATAGCAGTGCACAGTTTTTTAATTTCCAGGAGAACATCGTTTAAAGTCGGCTAATTTCAACAAGGTGAAACCCGATACTATCAGCTAAAATACATTTCGACCAATGAAATTCAACGTATTGTCAGTATTATAGAATGATAGACAAGATGTTTAAATAAATCCGATTATCGTTATTTTTTACATTCATTCCAAAGGAAAAGACAAAAATTCTAAACTAAATTTTCCCAATCTCGGCAAACAATTTTAGTTTTTTTACAGAGTTAAGTAAAAGTTTTATAAATCCAAATACCACAAAAAATAATTTCCTTTCCCATACGTCATAATTCGGATGTATTTGTCCTAAATGTTTTTATCCTATGAAAATTAGAAAAAGAAAACTAATTTAGAACATAAATAAATAAGCGTATAGAAAACGTCACAAACATATAATATTTGAAGGTATTCTAAACATTCGATTCAAACCTAAAACCATTTTCAAGTGTTTAATACAAGTGAAAATAGTTGATTGGCAATTTATTTACACTGTGGGGGCTGGTTTGATATTCACTTTCACCGTCTCTTTCTAACATTAATAAATATGTGTGAGTTTAGTCTCACAAAAGTCTTTTATATGGTATAAAGGAAAATAGCTTGTGTTTTAACTATATATATGATCACATCATATTTGGAGCTAAAGAACTTCGCTATACCATTCTCATTTCCAAATATAACAGAGTTGTTTAGTCACACGCTTGTAAACCTACATTTCATTTTAATAATGTCTTCTTTACTTCATAGCTCACTTAATTTTAGAGTTTAGGCATACACTAATTCGATATCACTGTAAGAAAATGGATTAAGGAAACAAGGCCATTACAATCATAAAAGCACAAAATATTAATATAAAACAACAAACTTGGCTCATAAGCCTTGGCCTTATCTGCTTATCTAAGCCTCTGACTAAGCTAGGTTTAATAATAACTATGCTGGGTTTAATAATAATATAATAATAATGGGGTTTAACCTCCGTTTGTCTGACATATACGCTTATAACAGAGGCCACCCACATCATTATTTGTTAATCTTTATTTATTTTACAACATACATATTTTTACAATTACATTTTGATGTGGGTGGATGCGGTTACTTCATTCTTATCCAATCGACGACAATGTGATCAATTCTACCGCCCCCATTAATTTTTTTTCTTTTTTAATTGTTCACACTGCCGATGCTTGGATTCGACCCCGAAACCTAAGTCTAAATAGACGATCAGTCGAAGTCTAACGCCTTCGACTGCTCGGCCATTTAGGCTCAAAGTCTGAACTAATAGTCTGAACCAAGTCTTGGTTAAGTTAATCTTGGTTGGAAATTTTACCAACTGAGACACTGCCTGTTACTTAATTAACTTGAATGTCTTTATTGTAAAACTTTTTTGTTTAAGTAACAAAGAATAATTTTTGAACACATCCGGCAGTATCAATTTTAGAATTTTCGGTTTTCGAATTCAAATACGAAATTAGCGTAATAGAAACAGAATCGTGATTAACGCTACCATGTAACTGAACATGTTAGTAATAATATGTATAGTAAGTAATTTCTATTTTCATTTCTATGAAGTTTTTGATTATCATGCTTTTGAAGTTTCTATATGATCTTTTCTTTTTGAATAATCCTAGTTGCGAAAATTACATTTTCATATATACATAAATATATTGCAATTTTGTTATCCCATGCATAAATGCATTTTTGGGTACCAAAGTCTTATTTGAATTTTAATTTGATAACTTACATATATAGAAGCAATGTTTTTTTTAATCAAAGTCATTTTTTTAGAAAATTAATTTCAGCGTATATACAGTCAGGAAAATCGTTTGAATTATACACGAACTTGTAAATATATTTACATCATTTGGATATTAAATTCCAGTAATAGTACAAATTTTTAACTTACAAATTGCTACACTTGTTCATAAGACCAATTTGAGTTTTATAAAATATTTATAAAATAAGTTATTTTCGAGCAAATGATTGCATAACAAGAAATCTGCGAAAATTTAAATATTTCCTTGCCTTTGAGCAAGTTTTGACATTTAATAATTAATATTGTGATTAAATTTGAAATAATTTCGATTAGATGAAGGGTAGAAATCAGAACCAAAGATATTTCAGTTACAAAATTTAATGCACAAATTTACTTAAATACCAAGATAATGGTAGTTTTCCAAAGGTCGTGTTTACCTCGATTTAATTTTTGACAGTCGAAAATGGATAATACGGATGGAATTAGGGACAAATTTTAAACTCAGATACATTAAAAATTCTTAAAATTTATCGGCGAAAAAACGCTAATTATTCACATGAATAATTAACGATCTTATGAATAGTAAGCGCATTCGTAACGCTTGTGAGACTGACGGAATAGTTACTGACGGATAACTTTTAAGAATTTAAATATCGCTGTACTTTACATGAAAGACCCCATAAAAAAATATTGAAAAAAGATTTAAAAGTCCAACATTTGGTTTTAAATTTTGTCATTTTATAATTTCCATTATCAATTTCACTTGGAAATCAGTGGAATGCACGTGCATATTAAAGACCCCTCGAAAAAGCTTGTGCTTGTGAAGACCACCTCAAAAAACGTGTTTTATAAGTAGGATTTGCAAAATTTAATTTAAAATTGAAGTGGTCAAAGTGATTCCTAAACAATTATTTTCAGTTCGTTTTTGTCTCAACGTATCTACCACCTTCGTGTTCCATATACATGTAACTGTTCTTTTACAAAATTGTTTAAATAAACTCCTACATATCTCGGGAGCGATTTCATGAAACGTTTCTCTTATTATCTGTTCAAAATGGACTACATTTCTAAGCGATCGTCAACATTTCTATCGAACTTTCTTAATTTGTGAACACGCTGTTCATTCGAGGTCGAGAGTGAATAACTGAATGTTAATAGTTTCGAAAGTAGATATTTTTATAAAGAATAACTTTTTTCGTTAACTTTATAATAAACAAGTTTTCCATATTTCCATGACTACTTAACTAGACACCTTGTATATTTTAAAGGGTCACGCTTGTACTGCAAAACTACATGTTCATGGGCAAATCAGAGGATTTTTTGGAAAATTATTTCAGTTTCTTTTGCAGGTCTCAATAAAGTAAGGTCAGCCGGTTTGATTGTCTTCTTGTTTTTTTATTGTCATCTTCTCGATCCTAGATTTTCCCGATGCTCAATAAATAACCAAAACATATAAAATATCTTAATTGAATATGAATCACATTATAAACGTCCAATACTAAACGGAAACGCAGTTAATCTTTGATCACAAACAAAATATTTTTTACTCAATATGTATAAGAGTTGATTAAATAAGATGGAATAAAATACACACAAACTGTCACCAAATTATTGATTTGTAAATATTGATTTATTGTAACGACTTATGTATTTGACAAATATTACCAACTAAACTATACTAAACCATAGATAAAATATTATACAAAATATCGATATTCAAATATTTAAAATGTACATTTTGTTGGATAAATGTATACAATTGTATGTTTAAACCAATAAGTATGTGGCTTACGAGATAACACACAGATTTACTTACATATGTTTTTTTTTTTGGAAATAAGATTTCTTTTTAAATTAAAATTTACTTTTCTGTAACGATAAGTAGTGAAGATTATGTTTTTAATATATACAATTTCTTTACATATATAGGTTGTTTCCTAAGTCTGCGTAAAAACTTGATAGTTCTTTCTAAGTGACTTTTAATTAAGTGATAGTTCTTTCTAAGTGACTTTTAATTAATTGATAGTTCTTTCTAAGTGACTACATTCTTCCTGAAAACTTTCTTAATTTACTACAAATGAAGAGCTTCTGTTCGCCAAGTTGTAGCGGCTATCACAGGATACTGGCTGGGCGGCAAGCATACTGAACGCTTAGGCCTGGCAGTGTATCACGACTACTGCAGGAGCTGTCACAGTGGTGAAAAGGAGGAGACAATGTCTCATCTTCTCTGCTCTTGTCATGAGGAGATGGACATACTTGAGCCAGCCTCTCTTTGACGACATCTCCGACCTAAAGTGAGTCGACGTCAACGCCCTCCTGCTGTACTTAAACAGCTCTAAATGGTTCATGGAATAGTGGCCGGAAATGGGCCAATCATTTTACGGTATCACAACGGACCCTATGGTCTAAGTGTGTCCCACCCCAGGAAAGCTACTCCAACCTAACCTACTACAAGTGCAAAAATACTTGTGAAAACAATCTTTTTCGGTTTGACTTTCGAACTCAAAAAACATTAGGTTGCTGAAGATTGTTTTTTATTCCAAATCTTTGATTGCGACAAAATTTGTTTTTCGTCTTACTTCTTAAAGGACAGAGTTCATAAAAATTCGTTTGCTCAAATAATCGTAATAGAAAATATTCTTATAGACATTGCATTTGACTTTCACTGTAGTAAAATGATTGAAATTACCAACGTAATATATGCTATCACTTTTTTTTATAAACAATAATAGGTGGTACCAACATAAATAAATGAATTAATTTGAAATCAATTTAAAAAGTAAATAATATATTTATCATGTTTTATAATAAAATTCAATTATAAATTGTGAATGATAGCTCATCACACCGTCTCTCCTCTTTGTACCAACAGAACTTGTATAGTATTATTATTTCATTTATACAGAGCTTCCCTTCGAATGTTAAGCATAAAGTATGTCATAAAAACAACTCAAAATATTTTGTAACTCACAATACAGCCCTTCCAAATTTAGGTTATTATTCTACAAATAAATAATAAACAGATCATATTAAGGCTTGTTAAAACAACTGAAAAAAAAAAAAATCTCCAAAAAAGTTTTATCGTGACTATAAAAAACACTCATAAAACCAATGGTTCATGAGTAAATGAGTTAACGTGGGTCGTGAGTCAATTTATACACTGTGCTGAATAGAGGAATTTGGAAAGCAAAAGTCGTTGACTATATAAAAATGTGGAGACTCTAGTGGGCGGGTTACTCAATGCAAACTGATGATCATAACATGGTGAAAAAGTTAATGCTTACCAGGCAACTCGGCACAGGGAAAAGATGAAGATCCATGGCTAGATGGAAATACTACCATCTGTGAGATTGTTTCTCAAGCCAAACAGGCCATCCTATGTAATCTGGAAGTACAAGTATGATTTTTAATTGACTAGCTCGACTCGTGGGGAATTCCACTGTGTGGTACTCGCACCTTAAACAGGTTAGAGAAATAATATAAATATAAATATATCAATAGTAATTTACTTAATTTTCTAATTATACGCAAATTTATTACAGATATGATATATAAATTACGTCATGAACAATATAAAAAGTTAAAATTGTTTTTTCCTAAGTGGAAAATCATGGAATTTGATAAAGGAATTAGAAGATATTTCATGGACAGAAAAAAAGGCTAAAGAAATAATATATAAGAAGTATACTCCATAAAAATTTATTCCCTTAGTTTAATAAAAAAGTATTTTTGGTTGGAAATCCTGTATATAGCTCACAATAGAACATGTTCATACAATTAATAGCTCGACATATACAATAATGAATGAGATAGATGGTGGTATTACAATATATATAAAATTATTATTAAATTTAAACTCTCAAAAGTACTAAACATAAAATTAATGTATTTTATTTATACATAGAATTCTAGTGAAATGTCTGTTATACATGTATATTATTTAAGTATAATGCTACTACCTCTAATGTGTATAAATAAGCAGTTTCTACGAAATGTATACTTCCAATGATTCCAAAAGTATATTTCCAATTCGCTGGACGCGTAATCATGGTAGGAACAATCTAATCGACGCCAGAGTTTCCAGTGGATAATTTTGGCACTGGAATTTCATGATTAATTTAATTTTTTACATGTAAATGTATAGTAAATGTCAAATTAAAATTATGGAAAAATAACAATTAATCAAACTTTTTGAATTCGAAATTGTGAAAGTGAGAGACGAAATTGCATAAATAATATTTTTTAAATGGAAATTAACATAGTTACTTTTTACAATTTTCTAGAAAATAGAATTATATTCTAGCTTGGCTTATTTCAAAGAGTGCCAACAAAAGTTTAACCCAAATTAAAAATCATCAAATATCAAAATCTTAACTTCTACCAAACATTGAGAAAGATCTTTTACATTGATAATACGTAAAAAATATGTGTTATATTTTACATAAAAGAAATTTAAAAAAATATTCTTGTAGCCATATTTTAGTAGAAATTTCTTTTTTATCTAAAGATAATTTTTGCTTCGCTTTAATTATTCTTGAGCTAAGAAAATCATTTTTTGTGGGTATTATTTGTATCTTTGATAATCTAGTTAAGTATATATGAGTTTATCTATGAATAATAGCCACGTGCAAAGTACGAAAAAGGAAGACATTATTTCAAAAAAAATGTAGTGCTTCCTAGTTCTGCTATCCGATTGGTTAAAAGTGATGTTCACATCAAACTTTATGACAAACTAATAAAATAAAATTAAAATTCCAGAAAGATAAGAAATTTTATCATATTTGAGAATAATATTCAATTTGTAGACTATAAGAAGTTTAATGTTTGAATCGCAAAGTTACAGATTGTCACATTGTACAAGATTTCCTACATATTTATTTTTGTCATTTTCCGCGCTTACAAGTCAACCAAACTACAAAAATGACAATTTATCAAGTAAATAAAATAAATAATTAAAAAAACTTACTGCGTTCGATAAAATCTTAAAAGAACGAAACAAGTCCAGTAATTTACACAGTAACTTAAACAGTCGGAACCCACTAATGGGATGATTTTTGGCGGTCTAGATTTTAACGGGCACCAACTGTTAACGTCGCTGTGAAAACTTTTGTACTTGTTTCTTTCTTTTCAGATATTATTTAACGCAGTTTTGATTTTGATTTTTTTAAATTATTTATTTTAGATTTTTTAGCGTCGCAGCACCAAAAAACCCTCTTATTATACTATATTAAAACATTTAAACCAATTTATTATTCCTTAATAAATTTAAACATATAACATATATTTATGTAATCTTTTAATTCCCTTTATTTGGGTACCCTACTCGATTGATTTTGTTAATTTTTTTTTATTAAAGTGTTTATTATTTCGCTCCAAAAATCCGTTATTTTGTTTTGTTTTTATCAAACTAAGAACACTTGAGTTTATAAATATAATGATACCTTGGAAAAAATCTTAACTCATAATGCCCGATAAAGTGGAAGAGTCCCAACAGTCAATAAACTATATTTGAAGTTCCTACATCATAATATATTTTTTATATATATTTTGATAATAATTGAATTATTTGTATGTTTCAGAACAAATAATTATGTTAGTATGTTGTTGGCTAGAATGGCTGTAGAGTATCTATGTGTACATTAACTTTTATCAAACATACAAAATTGAATTTTAAACAGAGATTTTCAGCTCCTCTCTTCGCTACGCTACCAACAACGCTCCACACAGCATTCATGCACACAATGTACATATAGACAGACACAGACTGTTGTCATCATTGGTTGGTTTTGGTTTTGTTGATGTCATTAAATGTGATTACATCAAAACTCTATGGAAAACCTAATTTGTGAGTGAAATGTTATTATTTTCTCTTACTAACAGTGTATTGGTTTTAAAAGGTAGACGCTGAACGACACATCAACGTTATGGTAGTCGTTTTATTTGGTAACTGAAGGTAGGTAGATATTTAACAGGAAATTACATTTTGAAAATACCAATGAATACTGTTTAGAAATCTCGTCATTCGTTCAAGCAAATTGTTATATGTTGTGTGACAGATTTTCTATGAATGCTTTATGAAATTGTATAAATAAAAATAACAATTTAATCAAAAAATTATATTTCGAAAATTTTCATGTTATTTTTTACTTTATACAAATGTGGATGGGAAATTAAATATTGAAATATGTTTTAAATTGAATTTATTTGAAAATTTATCTGAATATAAAAATAAAAACAACGTCTTCATAAAAAAACACACATTTTCTAGCAGGAGAGGCAAAAAGAAAAAATCTGAGAATTTAAAAATGTTTTTATAACGAACTAAAAAGTATAAAATAATTTCTCTAGTCCATATGAAGGATAAAACCACATACAGATTCATATCTTTGTCTGAATTACCCTGAAAATTCATACTTTGGTACTTTTAATAGCTACTTGTAAGAACTATAATGCTGTAAGTATACTGAATGTAAGTATGTTGTTTTTTTATCAGTTTTAAGCCAAAAAATACCCCTGTAATATTTTCTCTAGTTACTTAGTTTTTGAAATAAAAATTTTTGAAAAATTAAAAATGCAATATTCCATTTTAAGAAATTTGTGTTATTTTTTAATCTCTGAGGGAATTCGCTTAGCTAAAATAAAAAGTTAAAATAACATAGATTCTGTCTTACGATTTTTTTTTTAAATTAACATTACCTTTGAACAGTGCCCAATAATTAAGATAAATGTGCACTAAATAGATGTGAAAGCTCTTTTTTCATGATTGAATATTTCTGGCACAAATTCCTACCATAATTTTACATTTGATCTTCCTTTTAACATGAATGACAAAACAGTTCAAAAAATCAATTTTTTTTAAATCAAAGTAAGCCTGATCAATTCTCTCTTCAAAATGCAAGTAAAATTTTCCTCATTTTGGGTTCATCATTTATAAAAGAAAAACATCAGAAACCCGAAAACACCCGTACAGGCATTAAAGTAAGCTCATCAGTGTTTTTAAAATAGTTACTATTTTCAAAAAAAAAGCAAAATGATATATTTTTCATAGCAGGAAATGAAAATGTGAAGTTTTGATGTGGAAAAATTCTACACACAGTAGATTTCTAGTTGATATTATACATACTTTATAAGCATGAATCAACCATACGTGTTTATCCTTTATCCAGAAAATTCAACAAAAAAAATTCACTTCCTAAAATAAGTTTGAGCAACGTCTGTAAAGAATTATTTAAAAATGTGTTAATATAAAATTAAAAATATTATTCAACTGAAAATTATAATTTTATTTATGCGAATCAGCGGGCTTTAAAAATAAATCTACAAAGATTTGTTTGCTCTGAAATATATGGCAAAGGAAAATAGCTTTGTAAGATAGCGGTTTTAATATTTTGGTTTAATTTTCTAAAGATGATATTAGTGTTTATTAATATTTGATTATATTTAAATTCTAAAAATTTAGGTGATAGTTCTGGAAATAGGATATAGGATATATACAAGAGTCATTCTTTCTAGAAAAAACTTTCATGGCTCCTAATTTTCAGATTCGTTATAATATGTATTACGAAAAGAGTTCCAAAATGGAAAAACAAAAGGAGCAAAAATAGATAACAATTTAAGGTCTAACAAAATATAATAAATAATAGTACAAGATGCAATAAAACCTCATAAAATTAAAATTTTTTTTGTACTGTTTATTTTCAATCCAAAATGGTTTGTAGTGATTAATTTAAATAAATTGTTACCAGAGGTAATTTTTAGAATTTGGAATTAAAACTACTACATTCACAATTGTCACACAAGATTTGAACAATATTAATTATACTGTATAAAAGGTAGGTAGGTGTGTACCATCAATAGTTGAGTGACGTGAAATAGAAATAAGATTCAATAATATATAATATAAACCACAAAGGACGTATATAAGATTCAATATATATATATATCTATAAAACAGCGTTTTTGAAGGTGTGTGTTTAGTATACCTTTTCGCTTTAAATATACAATACCACACATTTCTATCGTAAAATCTTATCTGAGCACGAAAACATCTGAACGTTATACAGATTCAAACAAAAAAATTCAATAATATAAATTTGCTCTATTCAGCTTTTTAACATTTCAAGATTATTTTTACTTTATAAGATAATTATGACATACCATAAAAATGCATTGACATACGATTTGCATGAGTGTGCAAACTTTCACCAAACTCGGAAAAATGAGTCAAAGGACCTCGCAATATTGGATAGGAAAATGGCTTTGTGTGAAAAGTTTTCTAACCCACACTTAAATATTTTTTGGATCATTCTGATCAAAAGCTCTCACGGCCACAAAAATATTTAAGGAGTAGCTTTCGAGCTACAAGCAATCAAAGCTACACGAGCTATGGTTAATCAAAGCTACGAATATATTATAGTTCTAGTATATGACCAGGAAAATGGCTTTTATGCAAGTTTTTCAAAACTTTGTAACGAGTAGTTTTCGAGCTACAGGCTTTATAACTATAATGGATATGTAGCTTTAATTGCCCGTACCTCTAAAACTGCCCGTCAAATAATTTTCGAATAATAAAGATGAAACTTTGGTCTCTAATCGAATACATAAGAGAAACATTATTTTATTAATTCATTGTTCTGTAACATTTATTGGTATATTTTGAAGCTTAAATTTTCAAAATTTTATTAATTCAATGTCCTGTAACATATATTTATATTTTTAGTAGTTATTTCAGTTTATTTCAACGACCCTAAGATTTTTATACTGTTTGAAATTTTCAAATCATTCAATACTATCATAATTTTATAGATATTAGAAATTGTCTCTCTGTTTTCAGACTTATAACTTATTTTAAACAAATTTCAACGACATTTTCAGCTTTGAACTATATTTATTGTCCGAAAATTTCTAGTGGAATTGCAAAAAACCGTGATAAAAATTCAACACCGTTTCAAATGAGTTTTTTAATAAATATGGTGGAAGTGCAAATAAATCTATCCTATATATTAAGAAATGATATATTGAATTGCTTAATTGCGCTTCCACCATATATGAAAAAAACACAAATTAGCAAAATTTTCATTTTAAATATTTGACACCCTTATTATTAAGCTACAAAAGTCTTAAAATAATCGTTTTGCACCTGTTCTTTTCAAGCTGCAGATATTACACAGCAAAATTAAACCAGACTTCATTAATATTTGCTAGAAAATTTTGCTTTCTTATTATAAGGAGTAGCAATGAACTTATTCCACAAAATTTTAATAGTTTAAAAATGATGAAAAATTTACTATAGAGCATATATGTGTAATTTTACATATTTTTTTTCGAGAAGAAAATTATAAGTAGGAAACTAAATCGTTCTTAAGGTAGTACCAGCATGAAATCACTTTTCGACAGATTTGGCCGAATTTTTTTTCTCGGGTTTATAATAGCTTTATTTATGAATTCCTAAAATTTCATAATTTTTGACCGTTTAGATCGCGAGATATTTAAAGACAAAGTTCGCGATTTTGAGGGTCATGTCCCATTTAAAGCATGTAAAATGTCCGGTCTCTCCAACTATTTTTTATGATATTATTATATATTGAAGAAAAAGTAGAAAAAAATGTTTATACAATAAAATTCTAAAAAAAAAAAATTTAGAAATTAATTTTCACTTTCGAGATATTAATTTTGACGTAAATTGATCGAAATTGGGACGTTGGCATAATTATTTCCCATTTTAAACGGTCAAAATTTCTGAAACTTTGGGATTAATAGTAAGCATTATTAAATTCTTAAATTTAATTTTTCGTTAAATTCTGTCGAAAAAAAAATTGTACCATTGCTTTAACATAGAAACTGCAAATACCATGCTGGAACTACGTTAAGAAAACTTGACCTAATTAAATCAAAAACTGTAATATATTAACATATACAAATATTTCGTGTACCAATATGACAATTGTTAAGCCTGTGATAATGATAAGTTTTCTCCATCAATCAAAAAATGCTTATATGATAATATTGCCCAAATAACGTTCATCAATTTATATTTTATAGCGACTATTCAAATTAAGCAAATTATTTGCCTGTAGCAGAATAGAAAGTACAAATATATCTTTTACCTCTCTTTCTATTTGCTCTGATATAATCTCTTTGTTGTATAAAAGAGATTATTTGGTGTGAGATTGGTGTATTATATAAGAGGATAATAATCACTGTACTACGATAGCCAAAAGCGGCTGCAATGCCAACTATAATCAACGTTAACTTGAATATTATATATCTAACGAAGTCCTTTTTATTTTATATTCCCATTTTTGTAGAAAATGATTAATAGAAATCAATGTAATCGAGTCGGTAAAAAATTTTTGAACCCTATAAATTAAGAACTTCACGTTTCAGCGTATGTTAATTTTAAAAAATAACAAATTTTCTATCCACCTGATTTATAATACAAAATAGCAGACTTGATAATACGAAGGAAAGAAAAGGGGTGAAATTCAATTTTTCAAAAAAACATTAACGTTCTTTATATTATTAAGGCCGATTTTGTATGAAATTAAGCACAATAAACCTTCTTGAACTCTTGTTAAAGTTTTCAAGACTAGCCCTAGATCCTCCGGGGCACTTAATTGTGGCCAATTGATAAATATTTGCGATATTGGTTTTTATATTTGGATATAAACGGGAGTTTATTGAGTTTATTTTTACAAAATTATATAAAAGATTGAAGGTTAATAGTATGTCAGAAGCTTTGTGTGTCTAAGAAAAGTGTGTTTATTGATTTTAATTTCATACTAACCCCATCCGATAATAATTTTTTTCGGGTGAAAATTTTCGGTTTTGAACATGTATATTTTGATCCCAAAAATAGAGTCAAACAATATTTCTAAGAAAAATAAAAGTTTGCAAAATGAAAATAAAGGTTTTTGTGTAATCATTTGCGATGTTTTATCAGTTTATGTGAGTGTGCTATATATTTAAATTTATTTCAATTGTAAAATTCAATTCCGTTTTTATTGAAAATGATGGAAAAATTATACCAAAGCCCTTTTTCCTTTGGTAATTTACATAGAAAAATCTTTTAGTGGTATATTAATTAACATAAAATTATTTAAATGTTGGAATTAGTAGAAATTAAATTTAATTATTGGTAGTGTGTATTATGCAAAAGAAATCTATATTGAATAGTATCTAGTTGAATATCCGATGTACGGCCTGTCCTTTGCGAAGTTGAAAAATATTTTATACGAAATTGATCCATTTAAAATTTGTTTACCACAAATATATGTACTTGTCGTTACATTAATGAAAATATTCCCCAAAATTAGGTCTTGATCCAATCTTTATTGTAAGTAATGGACCGATTTTAATGTTATTTTTTCTTGATCCGACAGGATGTAGACCAGAAGCCCATAATTTCCAAACAAAATTTCTTTTTTTCTTTTTGTACACCTTTTTGGAGAGGAAGAGTTTAATTAGGTAATGAAAAATTGAAATTCCATCGTGCCACGTGGAAAAGGGAAAAATTTAAAGTTTTATCGTAGCATGATACGAGAAAAAGAATGGTGGGCATTGAATCCAGCACAAAACGATTTGGTCTAGATGGGATCTTTTCCACAGCTTCAGTTTTCCTGCTATCAGAGTGAAATCATTATGTGTTGTACTCAATAAGCTATCAACGAAACTATAAAGCGGAAACGGGAACCGAATTATTTCAAAATTATTGTCTTTTAAATATCAGGCATCACATTCAGTTTTTTAAGCATTGTATCTAGAAATTAACTAAAAACACATCAAAGAAATTTTTAATCGATTTCGATCGATTTTTTTGCGAATCATTTTGTTCCATGAAATTCTAGGCCGCCTATGGAAAGTTCTTGGATATTATCCGATAATTTAAATAATATATCCCATAATATTTAGAAGAAACAGCACGTTCTTGATGAAATCCACACTTTGTTTTCTATATTTTCAAGTAGAGTTAGTGTTTACTTCTTGACCTAAAAAATACACTAACAATAAAATAAAAAAAGGCAGCGCCCAACAAAAATTTATAAAGTATGGCTCTTAGTATAAATTGAATATTTTCTACCTTATTTATTTTCTAAAAGAAAATGATCATCAATATTTTATTTTCAATTTTTCCATTACTATCTTCAATTGCAAAGTTCACATATTATTTCGATTGTGAATCTGAAAGCAATCGATCAAAGTCTCGAACGAAAGAACATACAATACTAGATACAGCATATGTGAAACAAAAATTCAATGATATTTCCGATTTTCTTATTCAAGACACCCAGCATGATATTCTTCATCGGCTACAAAATGGTATTTTTCGTCCTCTTATATTGACTATTATATATGTTGAGGCAGGTTACAACTTACTGTTACCAGTTCTAGAGTGATGTCATTGAAAATGTTAAAAGAAAAGGATGTTTAGATATTCAATGCACATCGTCAGAGTCGTGGAACTCTAGAAAACATTGTCTACATGTATTCATACATGCACGACGGTGATTCCATGAAGTTTCTCCTTGTGTTCTTTAAGAACAACATACATACACTAAAGTAGCAACACGATTCTTTCAACATACTATGTTATCGTTGTCGTAACTACGTACATACATAGAACGATATAGTTTTTAATGTTTTGTAAAGGTTTCATTACACCTTCTAACACAATTTTCTAGTAAATTCTTAAAAAAGTTAAACAACTTTGTTCAATAAAAGTGAATTCGACATTTCATCATTACTCCTCCCGTTTGTTTTAAAAGCTCTAAATGGTTTGCAGAATAGCAGTCCCAAGCATAAACAATCTCAGTTTTTTAGCCAAGTCTGCTTAGTAAATGCAATAAAATTGATGATCTAACTTGCGCAAAACCAATAGTTTTATCTTCTTGAAGATGATCTTCGCTAAAAATAATCAAAACAAATCACCTTCGACGGAACACCTGAACATTAAAAGAAAGACTTTATATTATTACTATTTTCTATCATTAGGTTAACCTGCTTTTAATACGGGTTATCCATAATGTGAGCATTTTTATTTTTACTCAAAAAGTGTGCTGTGATCTTTTGCCTTTCTTTAGGACACCAGAAGGTAGTATCGAAATAAGTTATAGTTCCGTACAAATCTAAAAATATTAACTCCCGACTCAATCAGAAAGAGCTTTTATGTGTTTAACTTGTGTATTTGTTTGCCTGTTATCGTAGCCCCTAAAAGTATGAACTGATTTTGATCCAGATCTTTTGTTTGAAAGGTGATTTGATGGGTCGTCGTCTTACCTATGACTCACAAAAGTTAAATTTGGAGATAAAGAAAATAAAAACTCGCTTTTTTCGATGCTAAAAAAGCTTTTTTCACCTCTTCAACTCCTCCAAGTTGGAATAGAGCGTTGTAAATATGTCTATAAGTTAAGATAGTCTCTCAAAAGTGTCCATTGAGGCTGTCAATTTTCCGAGAAAAAAATGAGGTTGATTTATGCGCAGTAGTGAAAAATGAGACCTCAGCATACGCCGTAATGAATAATGAGGTCCCCCTTATCCCAATTATGAACAATGAGATTAATGTTTGCTGTTTCTTACTTTTTAAAGCATTTTATTTGTATCGGAGGTTTTCTCTAATTTTGAATTTAATTTTATAAGTCATAGTATTAAAAATTTTAAGCCACTCATGAAATTTTTACATTTGAATATTGATGTTATTTAGTTGAATGTGGAAGTACCTTTTGCGTAGCGAATTTGAATTACAATACCTCAAATACATCCATTTTTTCAAATTTCACATTTCGAAATTCGTTTTATATTTAATTATCATTGTATTTCAACCTGAATAATTTTCCCTAAAGTATTTAATGTGATATCACTATAAAAATGCATACACACACAACATAGTCAGTCAAGTCATTCAACATGGTTGTGAAAACAGTATGAAAAGATAGTAAGTCAATGTAGTAACATGAGACAAACGAAATAATACAACAAACACTTTGGTTGTGTACTATGTACCAGAGACTCTCATACCGCAATATATTCACAACACCCTGATTTTCTTTATGGTCACCCAGGCAACCAGTACCAACTGTTCCCTGAACATTAATAGTCTTCCCGTCGTATTTTATACTGCTGTTTTTTTGTTCCTAAGAATTTTATTTTTTTTTTCAAGTTTATTTTTTGTGTTGTTTTCGAAATATTCAACTACAAACGATACTGCCTGCTGCTCCTTTGTTTTATTTTTGATGTTTTTCTTCTTATATTTTTTTTCTGTACGAACAAAATGTGTTGTTAATTGGTTTTATTATATACTTCATTATAATTTTCCGGGTGTTAATTATATTTTTTTTAAATTTCCATTTTGTTTTGGTTTTCTTGAAAATATAAATAATTGGTTGTTGAAATCGTGTTGAGTTGATACTGATATACTAAAAACATATAACTGAAAATGTTGATAATGATAAATTTGTCATAAGACAACTGTTTGAGAAGAAAATGATTTACACATCTTTATATCTTTCATTCAGAATAGTTAGCTATTCAATTGATTGATTCATTTATATAAATTAAAATTTAAGTCTAACCGCATCAAAGTAAACCACATAAAAATTTTTATTAGCCACCACAGTTTCCATGAAATCTAGTATAATGTGTTGTTTGAATTGTTTGTAAAAATGTCCGATGGTAACGGTGGCATGCTCCCTTCTCCCTTAAAAAATCATCCTTTTAATAAAAAATGTTTCAAACAAAAGTTGTATTTACGTCATTCTGCATATTTTTTAGTTTTAAGATTTCATATTTGGACCAAATATGGCAGGTTTTCGAAACAATATTGCGAGCTTTCTTCGAAAGTTGCTTCTCAAAATTAACAACTTTTATACGAAACAGTTTTATGTAAATCCAAGAGATTCGGTACAAATCTGAAATGATCTACCAAGTTTATGACCTTTGTGGCTCTAAAAGTTTCCATTTTCGATCCCATGTTAATATAAACTTTTTGAAGTGTATTGATGTCAAAAATAAATTTATAAAGTTATGGACAAACTACTATTACTTATTTCGATTTTTTAGTATTCGAATTGTTTTATGTAGAAAATGGAAGAAAAATTCAGTCGTCCCTCGGATATGAATACCATAAACATTACTGATCAATCCCAAATTCGGATTCGAATACAGTGAAACACAATGTAGATGATAATCTAATTAACCACCCAATATTCCAAAGATACTTTTCAAATATCACGTTTTATTGTTCATTTGCCTGTTCATCAAAATCATGTGGGAATGAGCTGTACAGTTTAAAAATGCTTTTTGTTCAAATTTGTACATGCAAGAAAATCAAGTAAATATTCTCAATGAATACTTATTTTGTTTTTAATGAAATACTAACCGAAAGTATTTGCATGCCATTTTTAATGGGAACATATTTAGGTCATTTTTTTTGTATTCATCAGAAAAACAACAAAAAAAGAACGAATAATGTATATAAGAAAAGATGTTTGCGTAGGCTTTTATATAATCTTTGATAAATGCTTTGTCATTTGTATGACGACATTTCCGTATTTCTATATTAAAGTCCATCTAACGTGTAAATACCCACCCGCATTTTCATAATGCACAAAAATGTTAAAAAACTTAAGTTTTTGTTTATATGAATAATATCACTAAACGTATTCAACTCTCTCTGACGCTGTTGGAACAAAAGAGATTAATTTTTATCATAAATAATTATACGACATATTTCATATGAAATCCTTATTATACTATATTTCTCGACAGAAAGGTTGTTCGCAGCTTTTTTATAATTACTTTAAAGTTTTTTTAAAAAGAGATGAAGAAAAATTATTCCACCAGTGTAGTTTCGTACTTCTAAAAGACAAGCTATTCATGTGAATGGGACCCTAACGTCCTTAAACGCTTCAATACTATTGTTATTGTATCAGAGTTGTGTGCTGAGATCAAAAATCGCAAAGATCAATACAGTACTTTTTTTCATGTTATACAAATTCATAAAATCACATTATCTATACATATAGAATGCTTTGCCCTGATGAAAGACTGACGGTTCAACGCACAGCATAAACCGCTGATCGTAGAGACGCAAAACTTGGAGGGTGTGTTCAATGTATGACATAAGCATCCGATAAGATTTTCACAAATTCTACAGCATTTTCGAAAACTCTACCACTAGAGGATGAAAAAGGGGATACAAGTTTGTGTGCAAATCCGTCATTTTTGAGTACACTACTTAAGCGGTTTTAAATGTTCACCTCTAGAATGCTACATTCTCAGCAAGTAACATAGGCTGTATTTTATTTTTAAATCCTGATTTGGATAATTTATGCTACATAAATTTCAAATTAAAAAATAAATTGGTTCATCAAACTACATTAGTACCTAATTGGACACAAAACCTATTACTCTGGCGATTAATATTCCACACTATTCAGTAGTCATATTACAATACAAATTTTAATATTTTCCCAAACTTATTTTTGTCGGTGAAAAGTTTTTAATTTAATTATATTGGATAACTAAAGTTAATCGATGTAGTTAGAATACTCTATGCGAACATAATTTTGAAAAAACGAATCCTGCATTACTATTAATTATTAAATTTTATTTGTCACAAAAGCAATGAATTAGTTCTTTTAATTGGCAGAAAATTGGTGAAATTATTTAGAACTATTTCTCTTCAAAAAACTACTGCACGATTTTCATACGTACTTTTTACTGAACTTGTAAACCATGTAAATATGTTTTTTGTATGTTTCAATTTGTTGCACTCTTTATTAAAATCTTTAGTAATGATTTAATTCAACATAATATACATTATTATAAACAAAAATCAACAAAATAAACATTATTTTTTTAAAGATTTAACTCTTAAAGATTTTCTCATACATTTAAAGATTTTTCTTATTTTCGTAAGAGCTTGAAAAATAGGATGAGTGTTTGAAGAACCCTTTTTATACAAACGCGTTAACATGGAAATGATGTCACTTACGGAAATGAAAATCACTGTCATCGAGATTCAACAACCCATAAACGCCAGTTGAAATATCACAAAAATAATATGCAGTGTGCTTCAATTTTTAAAATATTACTTTTTGAATGTTATTTTAAGTGTTCCGTACCAAATTTCATTATTTATTATTTACAATTTTTCGGCTAACTATTAAACAGCTTTGCGTATTTTCAAAGTCTTAAAAATGTACATGGAAACACCATCAAACTGAAATACATGTCGGTTTTAGCATATTAACTTTTTAGTTACAGATTATTTCCTGACATGCACACCTTACTTAGACTCCAAATTTTACTTTTTAAAGTTTGATTTTTTCATAAATTGAAACTCAAAATCTCAATCCAAGGTTTTTGAATTTTATAAACCTGCTTGCTAAATTTACTTTTTTTTTTTAATTTTGAGATTTTTCTTTCAAACTGAGTCTTAAGTGAGTAATTAATACTGAAAATTTTTGAATCTATTTTAAGCAAGCTGGTTTTTGAGTTAGGGTATTAAAAAAATAAAGAAAATTAAAAAGAGATTACAAAATATTTTAGTTTATGCTTATTATAAAATGAAAAAATCCTATTGAAAGTGAGCCATTCAGACTGAAAATTCCTGAATATATTTTAAACAAGCTTGTATTTGAGTATTCCATTCAAATACCCTCTCACGTATAATTAAGTTAAAAAATATCTCAAAAATTTTAAAGAAAAAGGAAATTTAACAAGCAGGTTTATAAATAAAATTCAAAAAACTTCTATTGTTGAGATTTTCAGTTTTAATTTATGAAAAATCAAACTTTAAGAGGTAAAATGTGGATTCTAATTAACGAGTAATTCATGCTGAAAGTTATCAGTTCAGTAGGATTGATTAAATTTATAATATGCAAAACTAAAATATTTCGCATCTTTAGCGTATTCGTATCTACTTTTATAATATTTAAACATTACTTAGAGGATATTGTGTCTCATACTTTTTCAACCACAATAAGTATAAGGTACTTGTTGAAGTTTAAAATAATAGTTTAAAAATACAATAAAATATGAAGTTATTATAAAAATAAGGTCAATTATATTTATACATAACAATTCCAGAAAGTTTTTAAACAATATAAATAATTCAAATTATTTATTTATTATGCATTTAAATATAAAATATAAAAATATTCTATAAATTGTTCAAGTTCTTCTCATAAACTTTTACAAAATATTATTATTAACAAATTGTTTGTTATTTCAAAATAATTGTTAGAATTATTTGTTATTTATATTTTATATTTTTAGATTATTATAAACTTTGCAAAAATAGAATAGTCAATTTCAATCAATATAGTAAAATAGTTCACACCAAATCTTTTCATTCTACGAAATCCGGAAGGGTATGTTAAACCGCTGCACAAAAAAATTGCTTAACCATTTCTTGATAGAATAAAAAAGGTTTTCTAGGCGATCTACAGAAAAAAAAGTCTATCAAAAATATACATCCTCTTGAAACCTTCGTAAGGTACAAATAATTTCAACTCTAAATCTAAAGTTGCCTTCCTTCTCGTACTACCTTAAGTTTTGCTAGTTTTTCAAATTTACCATTTCATCATTAAATCCTTAAATAATTGTCCTACATGAATATAGTCTATTAAAAACAGCTTAATTTTGTAATGATAACACAAATTTGATTGCAACATTTATACACATATAGAAAAGAGAACCTATAAACCTGTGCATGTAGATATACTTTAGACTATAGAGAAATTTTTTCTGCATTAAATAACAGGAGTTATTTTATTACTTAAATAGGTTCAGTGTCACGTACTGAATGTGAATGCAAAAAATCCTTATAAAAATGGAAGGAGGAAGTTCCTTTTTTCGTTTTTTGTAAAACAATTTTTTTTTTGTATCACTAACCGTTTATGACTTACACGACTATGACGATTTATTTATTGACTATTTAACCGATATGTCTTCTAATATTTGTTTAAACAACAAAATGATAATAGCTTAAACTTTTAAATCTATAAATTTCCTAAATCATTTACTTTTAACGCGTTTAATGTTGCATTACAGATAGAGATAATTGAGCATTTTTTCTTACACTAATTTACAGGAGTTATTTTATTCTAAAAATAGATTTATTATAACGAAGTGAATGTAAATACATAAAATCCTTACAAATTTGGAGGGGAGAGTGCTGCCACTTTGAGAAAAACCGTTACGGCCTTTAATTCCGCAACCGTGCAATTTAAGCCAAAATTGCTAACAACTTTATTTGTAGATAATTAAATTTCCTATCTTTTAATGCAGAAAAAAATTCTCTGTAGTCTGAAATATAGGTAAAACACATATAATATGGTGTATGTATAATATCATAAATTTTAAATAAGTATATTAAAAGCAGTTAAAATAGTATTTATATAGTTGAGTTCATACTTAATAAAATATATATTTCATAGCTTATAAACTATACTTTTGAGTTAGTTGTAGGTACGTAACCTATTACATATAACATTTGAAAATTTATAGTTTTGAAACAATAATTATTTTATAGTTTACAGCATGGTTCAAGATAAACATTCACTGTCAAATAGTTACAAATTTCTCTATGTAATGTAATCCCACCATCTTTCTATTGAGTTGTCATGACAAGTATTGCGAATGTTAGGAAGGCTTATGTTTGAAAATATGCAAAGTGGTATTTCAAAATCATAGCGTGTTTGATTGTAACATGACTAATTGAAACCAGCGAAACTTAAAAAATTTATAAAACCCCCGACAAATGCGATTTATTCCTTGTAAACCAATTTTTGAACTTTCCTATAAAATGTTCTCAATCAAGTCGGTTCGACCGATTAAGGACAACGATGTCACTGACGCACGGATAAACACTTCTTTTTAAATCAATATCAAAGTGATGGTCAAGGACATCAGATGAGATGAAAAGGATAATTAGAGAGCTTTTGAGACAAATTTTTGGAAATATTTTAATTGAAATTGAAATATTTGAGTTGACTTTGTCCTTATGAATTATTGTTTTAAATTACCTCCAATTCATTTCCATAGTTATTATTTATATGTCATGCATTTTCCAAACTGAATCAATTTTGAAGCCCATTTTTTAGTTTTTTCGAGTACGGAAACCTAAGTTCGTACTTTAAAAATAGCTAAGAACAATCTCCGTTAAATTACCTTTCAAATGAAACCAAAAAAGTTAAAATCGGTTCATCCGTTCAGGCGCTCCGATGTCATAGACAGACAAACACACAGACACACACACACCCCTTAAGGTCGAAATTTTCTTTTTAAATTATAGTTAGTCCATCAGTTTTTGAAGGCACAAAACGAAAAATTTGAATAAAAAAGATAAAATATGATGATTATAGATAGTGTACTTATCGTTGATTTTAAGTAGTATACCAATTATCTACTTTTCTAAGTTCTTATTAATAATTTTAAGTCATTCAATAAAAGTTTGAAGTAGGAAAAGCAATACATTCTCGGACAACTATGGAATTTCCGTTTCCATGGGAGCAACCATAGTAGTCCGTGAATGTACTTTTTCCAACGAAATGTTATTTTTTCTGAAATTGTTAAACAATAGCTTCTAAGTTCAGATACATATAACTAATTAAATATGGTGAAACGGTGTGGGAAATTACTTTTCTGGTGTAGAATGGAACATTTATTTTCCAATCAATTATTTGCTTCAAAGCCCGGAAATAATTTAAAATCAGAAAAACGACTTTAAATGGCCCAAACTTTCTTTAACCACACCTAAAGCGTATTCCAAATAAAGCAAATTTTTTTTTTAAATCGTATTAAAATGTCAAACAAGTAGAGCAGACATACCTATATAAATACAAAAAGTCTTCAAAATTTGAATAGGCCTGTATTTTATTTATATCACTTTTTGCCGTTTTTGAACAACACTTCCATATAAAATATATAACATTTTAAAACATTTTACACCACATAGTATAAAACAGTCATGCGTGATTACAGCATAACTAAACGGATTATATAATTTGTAACAAAATTATTCTCATATAACAGTTATGTAATGTAAACATTTGATAAAGTAGGTACTATACTTTAAATTACAATTTAGTGTTCATGTAATATATAATACATATGTATGATACATTTTTACAAATATCATCAAATGAAAATTGGAAATAATCCAAAAGTTGCAACAAATATCTGGACATATTTTTGATTGAAAGAAAAATTTTATTAATAAAATTGTTTGAAATTTTCGTATAAAAATATGGGAATGAGGCTCTTAAGTTTCATGTTAACAGAGAAAAGGGAAAACAAGAAATTTGTGTCTTGAATCATGTAAAAATAACAATAAAATCTAGAAGCGGTCAGGCCAAATTAAAAAAGTAGTATTCAAACCAATTTCTTGATCATTATAGTTTCAGATTGCCGGAAATAAAATATGAAATCACATTTGAGTGACTGGACAAAAATTTACCTTCTATTTTTAAATTTAATTAATATAGAGAATTGTAAATATTTTTTTACTCTCTTTCAGAGATATCATGTAACGTAATTACTCTCAAATCAAAATGTTTAATCTATCAATTAACTCATAAGATGTTTGAGTATATGGCACATAGTCGAGTCTTTCATTAAGCACTTAATAGTAAAAAGCATTAAAAGACAAGTCGAACTCGCACCCGAAGGGTTCCGAACATTTTAATATATTGTATGGTCAATAAGATTAAACCCACATGCTCAATACTAACATGAATTTATTTTTATTTGCATGGTGGGCATTTTGGAAATCGCCAACTTGGTGGTTTTGATGTTGTTATAAAGGCAATAGTAACTCATTTCCAACTGAGAACAGTTCCTAGGCTTGAGCATCTATAAAACTGTAAATACTAAAAAAATGAAAAACAAAATACAAGTACCTTCTAGCACAGAAATTCCATTTACACTGCGATCAAAATATTTGAATTAGAAAACTTTAATTGAAAGAAGTACAAGTCCAGGGAAAACTCGATAATTATATAAAGTTTATGATAATTTTACACCTCCATTTAATTCCTGGTTACATAACAAACGCGTGGATAGCAATAAAAAAGACTTAAATAATTAAAATTTATTTGTGTATTCTGTTCGTTTAATTATACATTCACGAGAATTAATAGAATTGTTTGAGATTCTATATTCACGATATTGAATAATAAACATTATTGATTAAATTATTGTGGAAACCGTAGAGATTAGAACAATGATAGAGAATAATCTTAAACAAATAATAATAAATAAAGGATGTTCGTAAAATATTGAATATAAAAACAAAAATACTATAATTATCATTTTGTATGAAAGTTAGGAGAGGGAAAAATTAATTCATTCGTAGCAATCTTCTTTTTTAGCCAAGCAATTTGAAAAACAGCAACTCTGTCGCAAATTATATTACTAGATAACCTCGGCTTGAGAGTTTGTTCCATAGAATGGGGAACATATGTTACTGACATGGTATGGCCGTTGAATTTTGAATCTACCAGATGCTGACATTATAAATTTATATTTTCACAATTCTTATTTAGATTTTAATAAAATGTTATAATTATTAACCATTATATTAAAAACATTACTACATTAAAAATTGGTTGGTTTCTAAACTGGAATGAAATTCGGTTTTTATTCTATCAAAATGCATTGACAAGTGAAATTTACAAAATTTAAAAAAACCCCCGAATTTTTTGGCTACGGAACCCTAAACTCGCACTTGAACACTCTCCATATAAGAACACTCCGCATTAAATTACCTTTCTAATGAAACCAAAAAAATTACAATCGGATCATTCGTTTTGCGCTACGATGCCACAGATAGACAAACACACACACACACACACACACACACACATAGCTGTCATATGAATAAGACCCCTTTTATTTTGGTTCGGGAGTTAAAAATGATGATACGACGTCTTTAAGTCAAATATTATGGTTAACATTTTTCCTGATCAAACTGGGTTAAAATGTTTTTCAGTTTGACAAAAGCTTTTATGGAGTTTAGTACATCAGAGTGACTTGGGCGTCATTTATTGAATAAAAACTATATAGAAATGTTGAAATAATATGTCTTAAGGTTTCGGACCTAATCGGATCTGTTATTGAGGACTATACAATTATAGTTTTTTAAATATCTTTTATGAATTTACTACAAAACTTCCATGTTCTCCCTGATTTGTTTTGTTTACAGATACTTTAAAAACGTTCAATATTTTAGAGATTTCAGTACCTATACATACATAAATATTAATTAAATTATGGTATCGATTGCTTAATTATAATAATTAATTTTAATTAAAATACAATTAATAAAACATTTAATTTATTTATTTATTATAAAGAATATTTGATGTATATATCCAACAAATTTTATGTCGTGTGCTTATAATTAAACATAAAAAACATTTTTATTAGATAGATGGTTACATAAATTGTTGGGCATAACGTTTTTAAAAGCTTCATCACTTTTACTCTGTACCTAGGTATATGAAAAAATATATATGTGGTGAACGCCACACAACCTCTATATTTACTAAAAAAAAAATAATTAAATGCAGTAGGTACACTTTTAACGAAGTTCATGCACCAACATAGGCGTAGAGAAATACAAACAATATTGACAATGCTTTTAATTTTTAATGATTTAAGAATGGAAAATGTACTCTTATCGAGTTTGAAGAAAATTAAGGTTATACACGGGCCTTAACGAACTTAATAAATCGATATTTCTAAAAAGAAAAAGAACAAGAGGTGTTGTAGGTCACCCGGTAGGAACTATATTCTTTAATGTACTTTGATACATTATAAATGTAGCGCTTAATTTTTGTATTTACAAGATATTTTACTGAAAACTTAAGATATCAATTTTATGAGTAAAATACTTATATGATTCTTTAAGGAAGTTATTTTTATGGTTACTTTTTGTTTTTACTGTATGAATTAATTGTGGTATTAGTTTAAAAAAGGCATATTTGTGATTTAGTAGTCAACCCAACATTACGTTTGGTTTGCTCAGGATATTTATCTTATATATATAGGAGACTTTCTATAGATATAGATAGATAGTCACTCATCACGATATCTCTGAAACTATAAGACCTAGAGAATTGAAATTTGGCAGGAATATTCCTTTTGCCAAGTAGAGGTCAGCTAAGAACGGATTTTACGAAATTCCACCCACAAGGGGGGTTGCGGGGGTGTTCATGAATAAAAAATTCATATTTTTCAATTATGGCTTTTAATAGTTCAAAACTTGCTCAGAATGTTTTAAATTACATTTAGAAATTTTTTTAACCTTCGGAGGGTAGAAAGGTGTAGCGAGAAAGTGGGAAGGAAATATCGAATATTTACAAATATACCTAAGTGGGGTATCAAATAAAAGAGCATGACGTGTACATTACAAAACTGTTATCCAACGCAAGGAAATGTGGAGGGAGGGGTGCAAGTGGGGATGTTGCCCAGCAAAGCGGGTATTTCCCAGCTAGTTATGATATATATGTTATATATAACATAGAAATTTCATTGTACTTATCTCTGTTATCCTTATTATCTCTGTTATCCTTAGCTTCTGATATCTTTCATATCTCAATTTGTTTTAAATGATAAAACATAAAATTTTGACAAAAAATACAAATTGACAGTTTTATTTATTTTTTTTTTCTTATAAATTATGGCAAGCTGAATCGATTGATAATATTATCTAAATTTTCACAATTCCACAAATTTTGTATACATATAAATTTTTTTAATAACGTACCAAAGTACGAATTTTGATTTAGTTGTTTTGTGAGCAATTTTGTTCCTTTACAAGACTGTGACGTATGCTTGTCGATGGCTTACAATTTGTACGATTGGAATCAAGGGAACAAAAAGATCGATTGAAAACGCAACTTCGATTTTTCGACCTAGAAAACATAGCATCTATATTACTACGTGTATAGAGGTAAACGAATTAGTGGTGTGAGCTTTAGTGAAGGCACGTGCTTCAAGTGTAATGAAGGCTCTTGACTCTGCACTTAACAAAGCCTCACTCTCACATACATATATATACACAATTAATGCCCTTCTGGCAATATGCTTTATGGTCGTTATCATCATCATTATAGCAATGTATATATATGTGTATGCAAACCTAACGCGCGGTAGTCGACGGTGATAAAGCTTTGTTTTTCACTACTTCGAAACATATCATATGTGTATGTATGTGTAAAAGTCTGAGTTGGGTTTTCTGTTTTACGCTATATAAAAGTTTTCTTTTTTATCTTCTTAATGAGTTTATGTCTAAGATTTTTCTATTAAGAAAAACATTTCTTCAGTTTTTTTATTATTGTCTTCTTTTTAACGTATTTTCCATGGATGGTAAAAGAAATGTTTTTTATATTTTATTTGTAGGTGCTTGAATTTGTTGATAAGAATGTCTCATAATCTTCATAATTATATTATGTTAACCCTTAATTAACCCTACAAATGTTGAAATATTTATGAGGAAGCATTTTAATGCAAGTCCCAATTTGTCCAATCTTAACTTTGGATTAATTGATTTTAAATTAAGTTTTTGCTTTCGTTTATACATACGCAGTAAAAACACTTGCTTAATACTAGCATATGTTCTTAACATGGTTAATAAATATATATAATTTTAAATCAATCAACGACTTATTGTCTTGAATTAAGTATAACTCCAAAAATTAAAGCATTCGATTACGTATTGTAAGTAATAGGCAAATAACTAGCAGCCTATAGCCATAATTTGTAATACATCGTATATCTCGTAACCGGTAATATCTCCAAAAATTTATCGGATTTGTTCAAAAAAAAAAGGTGAAATATTTATATACATATAAAGGATGAGTATTCCTAGAATTTCTCCGAAACAAAAGCGTTTCGTGCTGAATTTTAGCCGATATCTCAAAAAATCAAGTAAACCCGTTTTTGAAATTTTTTATCAATATTTTTTTTTTTTTTTTGTTATTTTCTCGTTCTTTAAGAAAATGTCAAAAAATAGAATTGTTTCTGATTTATTGAACAAAATCGTATACAAGGAATGATATCCAAGACCAAATTCCTTAGTTTTCACCTCGGAATGTCGTTAAATCGTAAAATCAACCACCTTCGCCGTCCTATAGATTCGGGTAACGTATTTGGGATCCATAAAACATACAAATTCAACAAGTTTGACGATTTTATTAGTATTTATCGAGATATATAAAATAAACCAAAAATCTATGGTCAGTAGACTTTTAACCAAACTAAAAATTATAAAAAGTTTAAAATTATGAATTACTCAAAATGGTTTATTTTTTTAATGCGCACTTGATTACACTAATACCCATAGTGAAGAGGTCTTCATAATTTAGGAATAACTGATGACGTGTAACTTAAAACTATTGAACACATTTTGATTACAGACAAAATAGAAATAAATTTGGCTAGTATTAAATCATAAACACAATTTTATAGGATCAGTACCTAATTTATATACTTTTTAATGACTATTATTGTTGTTATTAATATTAAAGTTTTAAAAAAGTCAATAAGAATCATCCATGTAAATTCAATAAAATGAATTGAGAGTAACTTCAATATCAATATTACATATTTATTGAAATTTATTTTATTAAAGCACTTGAACGGCTACAAAAATAAACAAAAATTTATATATACTATGATATACCAGGGTGTTTTATGTATTACAATAGACAAATGTCTACCCAGAAAGTATGTTTTATTGGATTGAAGGATATTAAAAGAAAAACGAAAAATTGCTTAGTGCAAAAAAATTTTTCTTGTTACAACTAAATTTCTTTAATTTTTTTCGCTCCAAAAATGTTTACATCATTTTAAATTCGAATGCCAGGATAAAATTCTTGCGAAAAACTTTCCAAAACTTATGAAGAACCTAAAATTTTTAACGTATTATTCCTAAAATGATTACTACATATTTAAATAACAGCCGTTATACATTTTAGCAGGGTAAATAATTTTCGCCATCTTTTAAATGAACATATGAAAAATTTATCAGTACACAACCAATAGACCACTTTCCTTAAGTAGAAAATTGCTAAAGAGATAAATTATCGATTGATTTTATATAGATTAGAGTAATTATCACCAAACAAATTAAAATTTGGAAAAATTAATTCAAAGCAATTCATATATTTTGAGCTAATAAAGTTAATTTATAATAAAACAAACGGTATAAGTTTATTCAGCAACAATTTTCTATATATTTTATAAGGGTGATCGACCTACGGTGTTTCAATGTGTGTGATAGAATGAGATAGTAAATAGGAGCTTTGAATGAATAGGAGCTAATGTAGTAGTATATAGTAATGGTAGCTATGATGTTCGTGGTAAAGCTAGTTTAATTTATACAGAATGATTTTATAGTACATTGATTTTCTTTGAATATTCAAACTGGGCGAAAAAACGTGATATGATAGAAGGCTTAGAATTTCACCTCAATTTGTGTCTTCAGTTTACCTGTATAGTTTTACCTTATATGTAACTGCATGAGTTTATCTGAACGTTGGAGGCATTACAAAATACTTTAGGATAAGCAATCAGGCATTAAGACTACTTCCTCAGTATTAATTAAAGCCTTATATTAATTAAAGCTTCTTTTTCATAGAATTATTCGGAAATTCTCAGTAAGATTATAAGGGCATCAAATATCTCCTCCATCACAGCTCAACTGTTGCCGGGGAAGTCAGTGGGTCGGCCATTCTTGGAAGATATTTCTAAAAATGATGAAGAGCTAAAACCTGTCGTATGATTATCTCTTCTTCTGCTCTTAAAAAGCTTTAAGTAATGATTACTTGTAGG
This sequence comes from Chrysoperla carnea, assembly GCF_905475395.1. Classification (NCBI taxonomy): domain Eukaryota; kingdom Metazoa; phylum Arthropoda; class Insecta; order Neuroptera; family Chrysopidae; genus Chrysoperla; species Chrysoperla carnea. The sequence goes on along the minus strand of NC_058340.1, from coordinate 41,056,528 downwards.
CTGACCACTTTATCAGATTTTTACATGTCCTAAGTTGAATCAACTAGGCACCCGCGGAAGCCTAACCAAACTAATTTCATCATGACCATTGTCTTATAAATCACCCTATATACAAATAGTAATATTGTATAAGTGGTTCTTCTATTTATTGAGGTATGAGGTTTGCTATGTAGGTGAGTGTCAAAGCGACATAACAGACAGAATGATGGATTACCACGACCATGCAATATTACCAGTGTCATTGCTACACATATATCCGTACACATACTAAACACACACACACACACACACACACACACACACACACATATATATATATATATATATATATATATATATATATATATATATATATATATATTACGATCGAATTCAACCGTCACCAACATTTGTTGGTTTGGTGCGAGCCATATGGAGTCATAATACTCTTAGATCGTAAGCCCATAACGAAGCGAAATTTCTATGATTCCACTTTTGACTTTTGACAACCGTAGGTGGATGGTTGTCAAATTTTCGGAAACCAAATTTTTCGCATTCGGACATTCCGCTCACAATGCAATATGTAGAAGCAAAACAACCGTAGGTGGATGGTTGTCAAATTTTCGGAAACCAAATTTTTCGCATTCGGACATTCCGCTCACAATGCAATATGTAGAAGCAAAACAACTTAAAACTGCTGAAAAACAAGAAAACTTCTTGCAAAAATTCGGAAATAGCATTCAATTATCTTTTTTTTCCAACCCTGCTTTTATCCGTCCTCCAAATGCAGACAAAAATAATCATATTATTCCGCTTTTACATGAGCTCACAGTCTGAATCTTCAATATGAATAATATTAAATGAATATTAAATTTAAAAAAAAAAAACCAACTAGTGAACCAATTTATAAAATTGAAATTTGGATAGTTACTAGTACTCACTCAAAAAAAGTGTTTCACTCAAAAATTACATTTTTCCAACAACAACTGGAAATGCGTTTTTGAACATTTTATATGCTATTTTATTATATTTTTATAAAGTTTTCATTAAATAGCTTCACGTCCACAGGAGCAGTGATCAATAATAAATTTAGAAAAATTCATTCTGTATAATAAATTCGTCCAGTAATATTTTTATTCAATATTTTTCCAAGAATTTCAAAATCAACAAGGACCTTTTTCTGATGCCGTTAAAAATCTTTTTAGTTTGTTGCTGATTGAAATCAATGGATACTGAACGCTAAATGATAAAAATACGCTGTTTTAAATTACTGTTGAAAGTAAGACTCCACCAAATACTTTCCATTGTGCTCGTTGTATGAGAACATTATAACTAGACCTATAAGGTCAGACTACTGTTTCTAGTTCTAGGCCCTGAAACTGTCAACGCAGGGCATGAGACAGGCCAAACTGTGTATGCTAGGCCATTCGACAGTTCTCGTCTGAAACCTACTACAGCACAGTTTGGTACGTTGGTGGGACTCTTTCAGGATACTGTCGATTGAACTATCACCTCTATAACAGGGGGATCTCTAATGATCGTACTTGTAGAGTCTGTATAGATGATGACGAAACCTTCATACGTGTTATTTGTACCTGCAGATGCAGCCCTGCAGGGCTTTAGATTCAGAATCTTCGGGTCGAGGCTTTGGATCTATCAATTGTGGTAGAGATCCCGACGGAGAAGATGCAGGCTTTCTTCGTGGCGACAAAAACTAGCTTCATCTGATTTTAATAGCGCCCCTTAACCAAAGACGTCTCGTCTACGGGTGGCAGGTCGTTCTCAGGGAAGGCACAAAGGACTCATGGTCTACGTGCTAGAGACCCACTTGCGGTACTCCTCTTTTGTTTTATTATTATTATTGTTATTCTAGTTCCACGTTAAACTTACATGTAGATGTAATATGTTGGACTATTTTTTATTAAAAAAAGGTGTAATCAATAGAAATTAATAAACGAAATCAAACCCTATAAATTAAAGAAATTATTATTGTTGAAGATTTGGTAAGTAAATCGAAAACGTTATGTCAAAAATTTCAAAACTCTCTACCATAGCCTGTTAATTGTTTCCTAAATACTTATGTTAATTTGTAAGCAGTTTCGACATTAATTTCTTATTCCGCATTCCATGCGGTCATTCTTTAATTTTGAAAGTTAATTTAAGATACATATTTGATAATAGCGACAAGATTTTTATCTATCAAATTACAAGACTTTGTCTTATAAGAAAACCATTTAAGATTATTTTCATCAGTATGAGCGTGGGTATGTTTTCATAGAAGAATAAAATATTAAATTAAAATATTAAATTAAAATATTAATTATTAATTGTCTTTCATGATGATGAGTCTTCTTAGCCCCGGTGCCTTCTAAATATTCTCTGTGACTAGATTAGGTCAAATTTACATGGGACTTTTTAACACGAGACCGAAAATTTGCACTTTTATATCGAAAGCTTTAAGCAAATTACAGTTTTTTGAATTATATGGCCACGCATTACAACACAGTTCTTTGACAGACGTTCTTATTAACTTCGTTTCTTCATTACGTAACATTTTCTTTCCATTAAGGTTAATATAGTTGGAATAATTAAAAATGTTTGATATTAACTAAATTAACAATAACGTCAAAATAATAAAAATAAAAATTCCAGAAAAATTCTTAACAAGTTCTTCAATTAAATTATTAAAGCAAAAGGAAAACAAAAAATTGTATGTATAAAAGTGAAAAAACATTCACTTCACATCCATAGAAGAAAACTTTATTTTATTTAAAGAAAATAAAAACATTGTGCTCTTTAAACGGTGCAACGTACACTGACTCATTGAAACGGATATACATAGCGTTAGCTAGCCGGGGATTGTTTTTTTTTTTTTTTTGTACTTTTGTACTTTGTTAAATGGAAAAAAATACGTATCCTTCCTTGTTGTTGATGCACATCTGTATTGTAGAACATAAGAAAGTTAGAAAGAAATAGCTAGAAAACATTTATTTTAATAGACAAAGATGTCGAAATGTCGATTTACTAGATAAATTTAATATTTATACAAAAAGCTTCAAAAAACTCCCCAACAAGAAGCAAAAATCGAACTATTACTTATAAGCAAGGACGTTGAACCTATATTCTGCTTTTTCGGTTATTTTCACCTCATAATATCTACCTACATAAGATTTATCAAATTCCAAATACGACATTGGTATATTGACCCTCTTAGCAAAAATAGACTCAAGAAAATATACCTATGAAGTCTTTTAAAAAAAATATAGTAAAAAATTTGGAAAGGAACTATATTACGAGCCAAGAATTATTGAAGCGGTCGGCAAGAATGAATTTGGATGGAATTTTAAGGATGAATTTGAAATCTTCAAAATCGAAACGATCCAATTTTTTTTTCTTTCTTTCATAAGTTGAAAAATAGCAGCAAATTGTCATATTTAGCACAAACATTTTTTAAGTTAAACATCGATTGATTACAAATTTTTGTATTGCCGACCAGTACTTGTTATTTGAGTCACAATTCTTACAAAATCTTGACACTTATCAACAAAATTTTTTGTTAACATAACTTTTCAAAAAAAAGGCTTATAATAATATCAATTTATTTCCTACTATTAACTCTCTCTACGTTCTAAACCATGAATTCTACATGATTCTAGATCATGGAAAATCCTGAAAGTAGGTTGTATTCCTTAACAATAATAGATAGTTTCCAAAAAATTATTTTCTCAAAAATTATTAAATACACAGTAATATAATAATTCATCATGTTCATTCACCGTTCCATGTTTCGTCTGCGGTTTTTCCTCGACGAAGAACTATAACCACCACCGCATCAACAGCACACTAACAAACGAATCTTTGGTTATTTTGTTTTGTTTACCTTTATACGTGTGTGTGTATTTTCTGTAGGTACATCCATTATTTTACCAATTGTATTGCTAAAAGTATACCACTTTTGTTGGTACAACTGTTATATTACTCATTTTAAAAGTGTGTATAAACATATCACAATTCTTATTGTAAAGTTTTTCTTTCAATTGGAAAAACTTTTGAAAGGTTACATAAAGTTTAAATCACATTCTTAACTAATGTTTTTTATAAGATCGTTTTTTGATCAGATTCATAAAAATGAGATTGAAGAAAAATATCCTTTTGGGTTCTAGAAAGTTTTTTTTTTACAGGTTTCATTTTGAACTCCTCAAGTTAATTGCAAACGTTTGAAATGTGATGAAAAATATTATAAAATATTCATCGGGAACATTAGTTTGTAAGCTTAGTTTTAGCGACGAAGAACTAAATACGTTTGCGAAGGATTTTTAGCAATAAGATATTGAACTTCTTATGTATTATATAAAGATTAAATATTTTCGTAAGGTTATTCATCTTTATCGAGAAATAACAAACTATTTCCATTTTATGCGTTTTAAGGAGAAAATAAAATGATATTATGTGCCATTTTAATCCCAAACCATTTTGACCACTCGTAATCTACCGAATGAAATCTCAAAAAAACTTTCCTTAAAAATTCATGATTAATCTCTTTGAATAAAAAATTTTTCATAAAGTCTCTTGCGTAACGAAAATTATCTGTCAATTTGAAGCGTGATTCCCAAAAGTCGTGAAGAACAATTCGTTTTTCTATTAGAAATCTAATAAAAGACAAAAATTTGGAAGCGATAATAGAAATAAAAGTTTCAAATTTCTTCTTCTGGGATAATACTTTCTAACTTGTATCGCAAAACATTTTTCATTCGTTAATAGGCTATTCTTGCGCTTGCTGGTCCGACTTCACCCACTAGAAACATCATATTTATTTTCGGAATTGATGTACATCAAATGATTTTCAATTTTTTATAATTCCTCTACGGCGTGTTTTTTTCGACTCAGGACACGAAGAAGAAAAATAATCCCTAGAAAAATTGGTAATCCTACTCTGATTAAAATTTATTATATTGATTCATTTAAATTCTATGTAAGTATCTATATACATATAGATAGTAATACAATGTAGATTATAACGATATTATTTTAAAAGTAAATGGGTAGTCTGTTTTCTTAAATACAGTGAATAAACACGAAAGAGATTCGAAAAATATTGAATGTGGAATTATGAATTCATAAAATAAGATATTCCACTATTTTTGAAAAAGTACTCCAAAATGCTGATTTTAAATCCACCAAAAATTTATTTCGGAAAAATATACACGCCTTCTTGCCAAAAACTTAAAATTAAATTTTAAACTGTCAAAAACGCGGGCATCCAATTTAATGACGTAATATGGGTATCACTATACGAAATAACACAAATAAGTTTGACAGATATATTCATAGACATCAGATTATAATAAATATAAATACTTATTATCTATGTATATATTATACCCAACTTTCTTCACTGAACTAATTGATGGCCTATGACTCCACAGTAGGGCTATGACATCACCGCTATGACATCACAGTAGGGCTTACCCGCGTTTTAGGTCACGTGATATACAGTTTAAAAATTACGATTTTTAATTTAAATATTTTAAAAGAAAAATGTTCTTTTATGACTCGAAATCAGAATATTTAAGTATATTTTTACATAAATTTTAACTTTTTTCAAATTTCATGATTTATTTTTGACTAACGATAATACCCTATTGGGTAAAAGTGGTTTTATTTACTTAGCTTTAAAATACGTAAGGTGTTTCTCTAACAAAACGCAAGTGTTACCAAAAAACTGAAATTTGGTGTGTCAATAAACGAGTATTTAATAAGCCTTCTGTATATAAGTTAAATCGATTCTTTGTACGGTTTACGATAAATTATTGATTGAAAACAGCCCTTTACCATGGTGGTATATGAAGAAGTCGTAATAATTGTTGGTTTTTTAGTCAATAAGTGCTTTTAAAAATGTTACCATTTACATAAAAAACTTATATCAATATTCTTCAAGTTTTAAGCTTTAAAATCATACCAAAATTAAGAATTGTGCATAAAAATGAAAAACTTTTTTTTGCTGAAAAACACTGACTTTGATAGTTAATTTCTCATGAGCCGTTCAGAGAATCGAGATGAATTTTTCACAAAAATAATTAATTAATGAATAAAATTTCAATTCGTTGATATAATTTTCAATTTACGGTATTGAAATACCGTAAGGAGTTAAAATGTTGATGATAAAAAACATTTAAAATTTTATTTATCAATTAATCATCCTTTTATACGTCTTCATAAAAATTCATATTGATTCTCTGTACGGTTTATGAGAATTATGCACTTTTTTGGTAAAACAACTGAGTTTGATAGTTAATTTCTCCTAAGCCCTTCAGAGACAGTTAATCTCTCTAGTATCGTTAACTTATTTAGGAGGTGTGCGCAAAGTACAAAATTTTGAATTTTTTCAAAATAAAAAATATTTTTGTATTTTTTTATCCACCTCTGAAGGAATTTGCTTAGCAAATGCAGCTCCTGCCCTACGAATCATTTTTGTATGTAGGTGTGAAAAAGTGAATTTGGAAAAATTGAAGGGATTTTTAACCCCTACTTGCTTCTGTGCTATATCCTTTACTTTATTATATAGTGAGAACGGTTAGAATTGAATATCAACTTACTTTTAATTTTTTTTAAACTTTTCTCTTTTCTGCTTTTCTTATTATATAATTACTTATACTGTATTTTTAACTTAGGTGTCATATATACAGTGTGGTTTTGAAATTATTGTGGATGTCTCCTTTATAAGTTCAAAAACTTTTTGTACTTGAACTATACAGACTATAGTTAAATAATGTATGAAACGTTGTATGCAATTATGTTTAAATAATTAATTACATAATGTATGTTGTTTTTTTGTATGTAGGTATATATTGCATAAAACTTACAAGTAAAACCTTAAATTCATTTTCTTATATTCAAAGTACTTACTTGCTTTATAAGATGAAGAAGATTTTTGCATGCATGCAAAGTCTGACATGTATTGAATATTTGCTTAAATTTATTATACCTTGCGTTTTTGTAAATCTAATATATTCAAACGCCTTAAAGCGAATATAATAACGATTTTCATTAAGATATCCCATTAATATTTAGTCTTCAGTAACCAACTAACCAGGAACTTGAAAAAGATAAGGCAACTCGGTGGATGGATTAATTTTGATCCAAAAAGTATAAAATCTGGTAAATTTAATGATTGGAAGCAGAGTTTCTGAGTATTCTCAATATTATATAGTTTCTGAGTATATCTCAATATTTGGATCGATTTTAAACCGTATTTCAAAAACTATTCGACCAGTCGTCAAATGCACCCAATTTTTGTACTTTTTGGGTCAAAATTTTCTTATTTTATTTTATCGAAATTGGAGATTAAAAAATTTCTCGATTTTCTTGCAATTTTTGAAGGGCTAACCCTTTGATAAAATCGAGAACATCACAAAAATTTTTGTTTTGAAAAAGAAAGATTTGTATAGAAAGTTACAATGTCAGCGAGTGGGAAAAATTCTTTCTTAACCTATAATAATAAAAATTCCAACCTTACTTGTTTGAACGCCACTGCTTGCAAGAAGATTATATGTATGATTTTATTGCTCCTGAACTTAACTTAAAATACATATAGAATAGTCTGCGCAGTAAAAAACGAATTTTGGAGGTCCAAGAAAGAAAAATCGGAGTCCACCTCACCAGCATTGTAGTAAACGCCATACATTTCTTACGGTATGCACAAAATATTTTAGCTTAGTATAAAGCATTCAGCAGAAAAATACCGAAATGCTCTTATTCAAATAATTAACTAAAAATTAACTGGCAAAAAGTATCTTTCATCACAAATTAGCAAAAAAAAATTCAAATTAACAGCATACATAAAAGTAACGAATAACCATGATAATTAATGGCACTTCATGTCTCACATATTCAGAAGAAAAAAATTTACATTCGTAATAATAATAACAAAAAAATTACTTTTTAAAAAAAATATGCAAAAAATATTTTCTACCTGAAATTATATGTAAAAATTAGTGAGAACATAGAAAGAAAATTATATTTTACAAAATAAAAATTGTAAAAAAAAAAAAAAAAATTAAATCCTTTGATCTAAAAATGATGAACCTACGTAGGTACGAACACACGTCATACTTAAACACTACAGAACAACAGCTGTATATGCGCTGCTACTACACGATACATAACGATGGTTTTAAAATTAGCATATTTATTTCTTTTAAAGTGCAAATTAATTAGGTACCTTGTTAGTAATTAAAATCATTAAAAAAATATTGTAAAAAAATATATATATTATAATTATATACCACAAAAATTATTATATACATCTTACTTTATTTTATGTGCAAAATAAAAATAAACATTAAAAAAAACTGAATTTATACACAATTTTCATATACAGGTGTTTAAAAATAAATTAAAGAGCTATGAAAATGAAAAAAATAACAAATTTTCAAAAATAAAAACTCGACTGTGTTAAAAAAAATCTGAAAAGAAAAAACCAATTCCAGTAGTTTATATAGCGACTTTAACAGTCGAGGCCCAGCATTGAGAAGATCTAAGCTCTTCTAGATATTAATGGGCCCCGACTGTTAAAATCTCATTATAAACTGCTGGACTTGTTTCTTTGTTTTCAGATTTTATTTAGCAGGTTCTTTATTATTTATTTTAATTCAGACTTTTTAGTGTTCCGGAACTAAAAAAACTCTCTTATTATACTATATTAACAGTTTTAAACCAATTTATTAATCCTAATTAAATTATATCAGAAATTGAGATCGGGAGAACAAATAATAGGGTTTGCTAATTACTTCAAAACGAAGATTAATAAAAGATTAATCCTCCTCCGTAATATTCTCACCGAGGACTTTAAGTAAGTGAGCAAGAACTTCAACCTTACCTAAAATAGTGCTTTATTTGACTAAAAAACCAGGCACTTAGAATATTTATCTGAATAAGTCAATAAAATATGAAATTCGCATTTTTCTTGAAACATTTTTTCTTTGGTTTTGTTGCACACTTAAAAATATTACAGGGCCAGAATGTTATTTCCGATTCTAGTAAGTCTTTCTATCTCACAAGCATTGAAAAACATATATAAATAAAAAGTGACGCATGAATATATGAAACTGCCGTCGTTTTATATGATTCTACTATTCAAGAAACTTGCATTAAATCAAAACTAATGCCAAAACTTTCTCTATAGTATGCCAATAAAATTTTAGACTAGTATTACTATTATAGTTCTTAATAATATCTTGAAGTCCTATAATTTCCATTTATGATTATAGGAGATAAAAATAAAATTTCTTCTATAAGTTTTCTACCAAATGAAGTTTTTCTGTAGTGCCGTCACCACATACATTTCAGAATATAACAATTCCTATATAATACTAAAATAAACCAAAAAAAAATTGTTTATGTTAAAATAAACAAAGGTAGTTTTATCCCTTTGTAATTAAATTGCCAATGAGAGCCAGGAAAAACACAATAGCTCAAATTAAATTGCGTTTCAGTTAAGTTAACATATAAATTTTGTGAACAAGGCATGCTTAATAAGTAGTGTCTAGGTTTACGATTACAAATTTATCGGTAAATATAAATCGCTAGTATTTATTTGTAATTTATTACATATTATTTTGCCATTAGCCTGATAAATGCAGCCAAATATAAGTTGTGGTTAGGAATATTAATAAGCGGGTACGTAGGATTTATTTTAATGATAAAAAGTACCCATCCTGTTTTGGAGCATAGAAACCTGGAGCACATTAAAGAAATAATAATTAAAACACAGTGACGAAATTCGGAAAAGTACAACCTCTGATATATTTTTGTCGTTTTCATCCTTTTTACAGCTCTAGTGCGGTAAATTACATCACCCAAAATTCAAATTTAACAGACGTTAAACTTCCTCAACTTCAGTAATTACATGTGGAGAAGACATACAATACAATAATGGAAAATGTAGTTGTAGTATTATGTTTTGAACAGTAGTGCTACGATGCAATATAGGTTCTATAAAACGCTATCATGAGGCGGCAATACGTGTTGTAGACACACTCATACAAATCTACCGGTATTGGGGAGAGCATAGTACCTATCTGGAATTAAAATTAACATTCATCTGTTTAGGTTCATTCAAGTATTAAAATGGAAATAGTGTCTCCTTAATGCGTAAGGAGAATTAAATTATTTAATTATTGAATAGCTATCCATAAAAACTGTATTTTTTTAATTTATGATCCATGACAAAGGATTAAAATACCATATATTACACCGTATTATACTTAGGTAGGTGATCCTAGAAAGGTGACACAAGGTTCACCATCTTTAAAGACTGTATCCGAAGACGCTCTCTTCAATGAATTCAATTCGCTCTAAGAAATGGCATCATTTAATGTATGTAATTCAAACTTTGAAACACCCAAGTCTCTCATACAAGCTCTGAACGTCCACTCACATCTTCAAATGGAGTTTTTCTTGAATTCAACTAAACTTGTGCTATTTTGTACCCTTTAGAAAACTATATAAATGATAACCTATACCAAACTAGAAAATAATTTTGAAATTTAGTGCGATCGTATATAATCATAGATCAGTGGTATAGTATGCTGTTTGATCCAATATACATGAGGTTGCGTCTTTTTAAATTTTCCATTCTGAACATATGACATTTAAAACTAAAATATTTCGTTACAAAATACAAAACAGTCAACTTGAAAACAAATCAAAAGAAAAAGCAAAACTTGTATACTTTTTCCACTAAAAAATTGTTTTTTTGATTTTACTTCATGCAGGCATGGGCGAGTTATTTTCAGTCACAGTCACCATTGTTATAACTTTATTGTGTGCCATAAACTTTATTGTGTGTATTAAGAAAAAATATGTTGCCCCTCTGCCTTACGCGTATATTCTTACGCCTTCATATAGTTTCTATTTGATAGATATTAAGGATCTTTTAAGAAAGTAAGAATGATCTAAAGTAAGAACGATACAAGGTACAACTCATTACCCTATATATTACAACAGAGTACTCAATGTTTATATTGATCTTGCCGCCTATGCTTACCGCCTTGTTGTATAGGCAACCGGCACCCTTCATAAAGTACAGTCATGGGCTAAATAAAAAACAACTATTACATTTTCCGTATATATATACATATATTGTATACGTACTACGTACACTCCATATACAATTATAATATCTCAAATATATAATGATTCTTTTAAAAAATAAGTGAAACAATTTGAGTAGCTTATAATAGAAAAAGATACTTGTATAATATTTTAATATTATAGAAAAAAGATGGAAAAATTAGTGAATAGACATTTTAATTTTGTATACAATTGAAATATTTATTAGACATATTTAATTTGAAACTATTCAAGGGTGAAGTTTTAATTTATATTTTAATCATAAGATTAAGACAATAGGGCACTAGTTTTTTGTAGACATTGTGGAGTTTCGGTACAATACATATAGTTCGTATATCCATGCTTAAAATCTTACTCATTGCAATCACCATTAAGACTTAATATGTATATGTGATTTGTATATCCTGAATTTTCTTATGTTAACTTCTTACATAAGAAAATTCTAAATACCTGAGCTGGATATCCGTTATTCTCTAACAGGAGATTCACTCAATAAAACGGGGCTACCGTTGACTTATATCTTTGAAATTTTTGAGTTTCGGTTAATGTGAACCTCGTTATATTAATATATCTATAATTAATATATGTGGGGAAAATGATTTTTCGATTATTTTTTCTTCTAGTACAAAAATTCGAGCTTATTATTTCTAAAAGCCACGCCTCTTTTTTAATTCTTCTGCTCATTGCCTGTATAGAAGTCTTTCTCTGATTTATGATTTTACTAATACAGTTTAATATTATATAGGCGTGTAATTGAATATTAAAATTATCTTCGCAAAAGGCATAAAAATTAAAGTTTCAATTTGCTCCAATTCCTTAAATATTCAAAAAAATACTCATTTCGAAGTCAAAGTAATCAAAAATTTAAATGAAACCGTTGCAAAATGAAACAAATTAAAGTTTCGTATTTTTTGAAAATTATAAATATACGTGTCTAAGAATTAATGGGAACTTGGGAAGACAATGAATATAAATTAGTAAATAATTATTATATGAGAATCTTTTACTCTAATTGAAAATCGTAAATTTCCTGGGATTAATTGTTTCTGATTCCCTTTTTTACCACACATACAATATTTATACAGTGGAACTTGGTTAAGTGGGACCAAGATAAGTAAGACATCTCCATAACTCTAGCTCATGCTCGAACCTCTATAACTGAAATGGCCTGTATTCTTACCTCTATTGATGGAATCCTCTGTAAATGAGACAGATATTTATTTATAACTAGATATCTAAGACACTGGATAAATGGAATACCTCTATAAGTGAGACAAATTTGCAGATACCGCTGAACCAGGTTTCACTGTATTTATGTTACCACACAATATTCTCTTTTATATAAAAGAGATAACATTTATCCTAGAAAGAAAACAATAAACAATGGGTATATGAAAAAGTGTCAAAAATATTTACAAAAAATATATGACCTATAGCACCACAATCTCTTAAGATTTGGTCCTTAAAAAAGTACTATGTATACCGATTAAATTATTAAAATAAACGACAAATGGTGGAGGCTCTGTGCAGAGAAACAAAAGAATACCAAGGTGGTAAAGTACGTGTATATTTTATGCATGATGTTGTGTATGTTTGGTTGATATTAACATCACTTTTTTTTCAAAAAAAAACATACACCGAATGTGTTAGGTATGCTTGTGTATACAATACTACAATATTAGTAGCGTTGTTGGTGCTAACACATACATAGACATACACTTAAAAAGAAGTTTTTTACCACCACCTTGACGCTTTTAAGGTGCTAGTAATATTATACATAATAATATGTGGAAATACAAAGAATACCAAATATAATTTACTACATATTTTTAGAAAAATGGAAATTTTAGTCCAAAGTCGCAAAAATCGCAATTGGTGAATGTGGTTGGACGTGAACTCACTTAATATTTACATCAGCAATCGATCATTTATCAGGAATTTATGCTACTAAACTGCACATCCTCTTTTTTTTTCGAATGACCAAAGAGGGCTACCTGCCCAAAACATACTTGGTAATTCTTATGCCTCAAACTGTATTAATAGTTTTCTACGACAAAATGGACTTATTCTTAAAGATATTTACCAAGCATTTAAGCAAGATTTTTACAACGGTTTCCTTAGGAAAACTACGAAAAATAATAAAAGTTTTGTGAATGTGAAAAGTGTTGGAAAGATATTATACTAATTTTAATGCATTTCTGTGATAAACTATAAATTAATGTGTTATGATACATTGGAGATGATAGCTACATTTTTTCTTACCTTCAAATGAAGAAAAATAATTTCTTCACATACAGGAAAATGAAGTAATTTTTGAAAATCATTAGATATACGCAAAATATGTAAATTTAAAATTACTAATTAAACAAAGAGGGGAAGTCATTGTATAAACTAATTGCCATAGCGATTTCATATAAAACTCCCTTTTACAAGAAAGAGACGGGCAATAATATTGGAAAGCTGATGAAATATACATAGTATATTAAGTTTAGTCCCAAGTTTATAACGGTAAAAAATATTGATGCTACGAAAAAAATTTTGGTATTGGTGTTCGAATCAACTAATTAGTCTATTTCCGGTTGTCTGTCTGTCGTCTGTCTGTCCGTCTGTCATCACGATTACTCAAAAACGAAAAGATATATCAAGCTGAAATTTTGATAGCGGGCTGAGAACGTAAAAAGTGTGGTCAAGTTCCTAAATGAGCAACATAGGTCAATTGCGTCTTGTAAACCGTTAGAGATAGAACAAAAGTTTAAATGTAAAAAAATAAACAACTTTTGTTCGAAACATTTTTTCGTAAACATTACTATTTACCCGTGAGAGCGCAAATTATGCGCCAATTGTAGGGAATCTATTTTATGGCTATATCAGACATCAATACTATCTATACATGGTATTTCAACAATTAACTCAGTCAATTGTTTGTTTTCACTTGTTTTAATTAATTTAAATTTTATTTTCAAAGTCTATAATGGTATTAAGTCTAGTAATTTGTATTGTGTAATGTGCCAAATTCAGTAGCAGAAACCAATAACCTTTCTTGGTAAAGAATATCTCCTTTGTAATGAGAGTTACATTTGAATAATGTTATTCCAGTTTTGATCAATATATTTCCAGTATTTTCAGTTGATCATATAAATTTCTAAATAAAAGATGGTCTCAAAACATTAAAATAATAGAAACAGGATGATAAAGAGGATAAACTCTAAGAAATAAGCTCCCTTGCAAATTTTTAATCTGATGGAATTTTAACGAGATCATCTTTGTGAGCCATGTCTGTTCAACAGACGTTGGCGATCATGAATTCGTATATTCCATGTTCCGATTTTCAATATAATTGGTTTGTTTTTTTGTTTCCATGATATTTTAATGAGATAGGATTTCTTTAACTATTGCTTGTGATTTTGATGATTTCTTGATGATTATTAGTCAAATTGAAATTTGTTTAATAGAAAAGTTGAAAAACATAAAAGTTTCTACAATTTATATTCTGAACTTTTTTCAATTTTCATTTGAGACATCCTATTTGTACCAAAAATGATTTTTCCTCACTGCATCCTGTTCTGTATATATGGTATCTATACCTTGGTCTGAAAAACACATCCAGCGTAAATTTTATCAAGTGCACTTTTAAAAAATAAAAAGATTTGAACTTTAAACATAAAGCTTACAGGTTACTACCACCTATGTGTATTATATAATGTACAGGTATATAAAATACAGAGGTCTATATAATATTCACTCTTATTGTGAAGTTCATACTCATACACTTCAGAAAACATCATAAGATTCTGTACGGCTTCTTATATTACACAACATCATAAAAAAGTGTATAACGATATAGTGCAAAATTACATGGGTTATATTATACAGAAAAAACATATTTCATTTCCTACTATAGCACCATTATATAGTTCTTTCTTTGTGAAAAAAAAATTGGTATTTTTACAGTGTCTGGTATCACTTTTTAAGGTCTGTAGGTTTATTATCTTGGTCTGATCATCAAATTTATTTTTATAGAAGAAATTCAATTATTCAAACAAACAATAATTGGGAAAATAAATAAAACCAAGACTGTGAAAGATCTTATATCACTTCCAAGGGAATCTATTAGCAAAGTAGTTGCGGCTATTACAGGACACTGGTTGTGCGGTAAATATGCTGAACGCCTAGGACTGGTAGTGTATCACGATTACTGCAGGAGCTGTCATAGTGGTGAGCAGAAGGAGACAATGTCTCATCTTCTCTGTCATTGCCCAGCTCTTGCAATGAGAATGTCCCACGTCAGGACAGCCACTCTAACCTAACCTAGCCTATGCAATTAGGCAATTATAGCTGAAATATTTCTAAGGATAATCTTTTAATCACATACTTCGAACTTTCTAATCCAAAAAACTGCAAATTTTTTTTAAATCTATTACGATCATTGCCACTTTTTTTCTTAATTATGTACAAGTTAAGCTGTTATAGCCGTGTTTATCAACAGTTGTCAACCATGTCCTTAAATCAAAGTGGCTTAGATATCTGAATATATTGAATGCAATTCAGATACTTGTCCTAGGACATTATGAGATTCCATTTTGTGATCAATTTTTAAATCGCACCTCATACATTAAAATCGAAAAAATATATTTTTTTATGTTTAATTGATGTAGAGAGTTCAAAAAAAATTGGCTCCAGTAGACGTTGCTGAATGCTAAATAAGCTATTAATGCCATGTCTTCTCTCTATAAAACACGTCTTCTCTCTATAAAAAAATATTGACCCAATATATTTTGTTAATGCCTTTTTATTATAAGTAATGCGTTAAATTTGTGCCGAAATAAACATCACTAAATAGGGTTGTCCAAGCTTTAAAAGCAGGCTTTTATCAAATGATAGATAACGTTAAAATAAATACCATTTCGGAAAAAATAAAAATGACAATGACAAAATGACAACAACAATATCCTTATAGCTGGGAAAGCGTAAACTTCCAAACAGTTCAATTAGTTAAGGAGCGTCAATCCCACAAACTGATATACCGGCTGACATGACAAGCGGATCAAGTCGATTTATTTTATTTTTACTCCTGGAAAGTTTAAAGCTCCAACCATTGGTATCTTATGTACTACAGTTCATACACCACTTAAATTTTTAGTACTTCTTTTAGTAATATCAGTAAAATTTAATTTGAAAAAATAAATGGATAAATTTTTTTTTTTTTTTTATAAACTATACTCTCTTTTCTTTGATTAACTAATTAAATTACTTTAAATATCATATTAAAAACGGTTTATTTTGCTTTGTACAAATTCTCATAGCTAATAAAAATAGTAAAATAGTTCATTTCAATGAGTATTATATTATATATCCATCTTGTAAGTAAAACCTAGAGAAAGTAAATGTTAAGTACATGGCATTAAAAACGATCCAAAACGAAACGATCCCAAAAATTGGAATAGAAGTCACAAATTCTGTACACGAAAAAACGACCTGGATAAAAATTGTTGGATTTTAAATGATAAACTTAATTAAGGATCTTAAATTTGATTTTGATCGTTTATTCAATTTTGAACCTAATTTTGATTATGGATTCTGAAAGTGCGATTTGAAAGTTTACATAGAATAATGCATCCCTAGATCTGCAAGATCTCGATTTAAACTCAAAATATTATAATTTGCATACTTTACTACCCTACTTTTTCGTAATTCGAATATATCATAACAAAGTCGTGGTCATTATTATAAAAAAAGATCAATTATAGGAAATTTATACTGAACCAGAAATTGAAGTCGAAATAATAAAAAGTGTAGTGATTTGACTTATAAACTGACCTTTATATACGAGATATATGACCTTTACATATATTTCTAAGTAAAAATGCACGCTTTTTAAGAATCCACGGGTAAAATTAGAGACTGATATTTGAAAATTTCAAGTAAATCTTGAAAACCATCAAATCCAAGATGAGATAATCATTAAGCTTGTATTTTTTTAAATCCAACAATTTTTTTATAGATATTTTTTTATTTCTGTTTTCTGCTCCACTAAAATTTCTAATTATCCAAAATTATTAGGTTATTTTTACAAGTACATGAACATGGAAATTAAAAATGAGTGATTTCATCTTCCTAAATTGATTGACATGAATAAATCATTACATTCAAATAAAATACAAAAATATCATTAAAAATTAAATTCAGAAAATTCTATTAACAATAATTTTATACGTGCAAGTTGTTAAAAATAATATTTTTATCAATATATATCAAATCTTTCTTAAAGTGGAAAAACAATTCCGGAAAATTATTTTACGTTTAACAAAATCCTCTTCATGCATATAACTAACGTTGATCGTAAATATATAGAGCGTAAAGTATATGATTGCAGAATATGGCATAGAATGTATATATAAACGCGGCAGGTGGTTCGTAAATTTAAGCTGTTTCCTCTGATTAATTCTACCATCCCTCCGTTCTATATAAACTTATATCACAATTTTCATTCTGTTATAGGTTTAAGTAACCACTGAGTATCGAACATTTATAACGAATATAAACCAAACTTTATAGACGTGTGCGGCACACAATTTATTGAATTCCTTTTGAAAATACCTTTGGTGATTTAGGTGTAATAAAAGTTATATAAATACAAATGGTATACACCGCTTATAAAATTTTTACTTTTTTGGTATGATTCTAATTATACTATAGGTCATGATATTAATGAAAGTACTTCGTTAGCCAATGTTCTATTTTCGTTTTTAATACCGACATTTACTAAGCGTGGCTTAGCTATCATAAGGCTAAGTGGTAAGGTGCACCAGGGCCTCGAAGCTCAGAGGGACATCTAAGCGTTAAAAAGAAAGGAGCAGTCAGCTCCCGAAGCTAGCGTTGTTCAAAAGAATTTTTTTTTCTTTGTGATGTTAAATGAACAATAACAAAAACAGAACTCCTGTTTCTGTAATTTTCACATGATAATTGCTCTATATGATTACAGGGTGGATTATTTTAATCAATGATGACTAATGGCTCGTTTTGTAGTAAACCAATCAAAAAATAACAAAAACTGCAGAATTTGATGGAGGATGATATCATGTTCTGACATCAGATTGGACCTAGTTCTTCGAGTTGCTTTAATAGCCAATTTAGATTCATGCTCTAAAACTTTTGTTAGAGTAATTTTTGGATTTGTTAACTACAAAAGGAGCTATTAGCCATTATAGATTAAGGTGACCCACCTTGTATATTATTTACTCTCTATTTCGATCAAACTTTTTATAATTTCTAATCTGCATATTTAATAAATACTTTTGTTTCAGCTGAATTTAATAACCCCCAGGAAATACAATGAATCTTCTGAACAAGGTTCGTCAAATTTCAATTACAGGCAATAATAACTGTCTTCGGGAGAATATATATCTGTAATATTTACCTGTCGGAAGGGGGGTTTTATGGATCTGTTAGCAACACTTTACTCAATAGAGCTAATAAAAGTTTTCGTTCGGTTTTAACCACAATAAATGATGAAAATTTTTATTTTTGCACACCTCTTTGTGTGCGAAATTCTCATTGAATAGTTTATTTAAATTGATTAAACGTCTTGCTGAACTTTGACCTCCTATATCTCAAAGATATGTGTTCATGGAATTTTTTGGTAGAATTGACTAATTAATTCACTCATCTAGAATGGGCAATTCGCAGGAATTTCCATCTAATTATACTTATTTTAATATTTCTAGAGCTATTGTAAGAAACAACTTGATCATACCGTCGCGTCGTGATCTACGATATGATTTCAAATGCCTGAAAAAGCTCAGAATACACAAAAGAAAAACATTTTGTGCATGTTAATAATAACATGTATACAATACAACTAAACTTTAACAATAATGTAACACTAAACATTTTGACATGTTGGGGTTTTCTCACGGGGTGATTTTACATATACGCAACACATATTACGTCATATTATTATAAAAGGTAGTAGTTTACCCATTCGTATTGTATGCATAGAAGACACAGCATGGAGGTAGATACAAGAATCTATAAACTCTCTTAAGGCTTAAACAATTTAACTTTTCTTTTGTAACTTCCATAAATTCAAGGAAATGATGGAAAATACAAAGTGGCACAAAAGTCACGCACACACAAAAGAAAATCTTATTTATTTTCTTTATTCTCTCGTAATAGTCGTACTATCTAAACGACTGATGGTATGAAGCCAAAAAGGAATATAGTTTTTTCCCTTAAAAAGGAAACCTTATAGCCGTCCTACTTATTTGTTTTTGGCGTCGCATATTTTTAGGTTCGAACCGAGAAATGCGGATCCGGCCTTTCAAGAGACATCTCCCAATAGCCAATAAAGCAAATTCTTACAAAAACTTTCTTTTTTAATCGAATACTAAAAATAAACTTGTTTGGTACGATTTTCTAGTCTTAGCTTTAAAGAGTACACCTTGTGATTTGTTTTTTCAACGATTTTATTTTAATTTGTTTGATGATTGTTTGATTTGATATTGACACTCAAAATTTCAAATGCGCTTTTCATGAAATCTCTTTTTTAAGAGTTGATCAATTGGATCCTTCAATTTTCAAACGAGAGAATTCAAATTTTAACTATAAAATCTTAAGTCAAAAAACTAAAATCATTTATTTGTAGAAATTTATCACAATTTCAATTTGTGCGGCACTTTTATGCTGCCCTGTAATACAATTCTCGAGTCAGTTGGAAAATAATTATTGTTAAACAAAAACATTTCAAAACAAGCTATAAACAAACGTGTAGGTAGAGCCTTGTGCATTTAACGATATATGTTTAGATTCATTGTCACAAATTTATTAGGAAAATATTTCTCTTATAAACAAATTTTAATAGTTCCTGTTTTCTTAGAATACAGTTTTCTACTTTCTGAAATGAATAATTGAGAATTGTTTATGATTAGAGGTCTTGCTGAGAGGAATAATGGAATTATGAAAAATTTGGTATGGGAATGACGTAAACGTCGGCTACCTGCTGTCCATAACTTCCGTGTAAGAAAAATACCCACCTACCAAAACTTGAGACTCTCAATCAACTAAGTACTTACCACAACCAATTTTCTGAGTCATTTTAAATTGACATAATATTAACGTTATTCGATTTACAAATTCCCTTCAGCTGAGTATCTCATTGATGTTTGGGAATTGCCTTAATTTTCAAATACAACATACAAAAAGCTCGTTAAAGATCATTTTCTGATTTCGTCATTTTTTAGAATGAAAAATTTTATAAATTTCATCACTTAAAATCAATTTTGATGAAACGAAATAATTGGAAAAATGAAATAAAGGCGAATTTGTGCATATTGCATAGCACCCAAATATTTCATAATACAGTACAGTTGTTCAACTGTACCACTAGCTACTGTGTTCATTATGGACCGCCGTAGTCTATTATGGACCCAAAGATTTTTTCTATATTATCGATGCTCAAGCATTCGTTTATTTGCAGATTTATTGCTTAAAGTGGGTTAATGAAAGAAAGAAACTGTATAGACTTCGATATTATTTCCTATTCATTTAATCAAATGTCAATTATTGATGTCACGCGCTATGCACAAAAGATTGCCTTGATGATAAGCCTTGACTACATCTTCATCATCGGGTAACCTGACATAACTAACTTTCAAATTTTACTTTATTCAATTTCTACTAGCAGTAAAAGAAGTTATCTGGATCCACAGTGATAAAGAATGCTTTCAAGATTTGTGATAAAGATTTAGCTTTCGAATCACCACACGCATTTGAACACCAAAATGCATTTGATTGTCAATACCATAGATTCGAAAGATGAAAGTAAACTTAAAAAAATTAATGAAATATACTCATCGATAATTTTGATCACCTTAAAAATAAATTTTATATATAATGGATTTTAAATTCTATTTGACAAGTGAAACTAACAATAAATTTTAATTGTTATTAATTTTATAACATTCGAAAATATTGTATTTCAAAAAAAAAAAAAATCAGAAAATAAAAATATTTAAAAAAGTATCAAATTCCAAGTACACAACATTATTAAAATAAATATCAAAAATAAATAAATTGTGTTATAAAAATGAATTAAATATAAAAATTATTTTTTATATTGCATTTATAAAATAACATAAAAATGTGATAATTATTATTATTATTATTATATTATTAAATATATGTGAGAAAAATAACAATAGTACTTATTCGAATTGTGAACAAATTTTGAACAATAAAACGATAAAATGTAACAAAATATTGTAGCAGATAGAAGAAATATACTCTAGAATTGGGGCGAAAGTTATACAGAACAAGTCGTGGTGGATAATACCCCATTAAAATATTAGTTAAACCTATAACTTTCTTATTAAGGTGTACCTTGTTTTAGAATTTTTGGGAACCTTTTAACTAGTGGTTTTATGAAACATTCTAGAAAAGCAAAAAAAAATTCCAGAAAATACTTAATTTTCGCAGTAGGTATTTTCAATAAGTAGTTTTTTTGCTCATTCAATCAAATGAAAAAAAAACAACTATCTTGTAAACCGTTAGAGATAGAACAAAAGTTTTTTGTAAAAGTTATTTCTATTAAAAAAAAAAACAACTTTTATTTGAAATATTTTTTTCTAAACATCCTTTTTTACCCGTGAAGGAGTCTCGAAAATACTTTCAAAAAATTTCGAAAATTTCGAAGTTTTTGGCAGTATTTTCTGGAATGTGCTTTGTTTTCTAACCACCAAAGAAGTTTTTCCTAAGTTGCGCCCTTACGGATAAACAGTGATTTTTACGGAAGAATGATTCAAATAAAAGTTGTTACTTTTTTTGTTAGAAACAACTTTTACATTTAAACTTTTGTTCTATCTCTAACGGTTTACAAGATGGATACTTTTTCATTTTTAGAATGAACGAGCAAAAAAAATTCCCTGTTAAAATTGGTATATCTCGGTCAACTTTGTAGCTAAAAAGCCGAAAAAAACGAAAATGTGCACAAATACTTCAGCTAGAACTTTTAATTGAACCTTTTTTTTGCATAGTTTATTTGTAATTTGTAAAAAAATGACTAAAACCCCCAATCGACCCCTGTTAGGTACGCCCCTGTGGGGTCGACTTTTTTTACGAAGTGTTTACAACCTAATAAACAATTGTGAAAAATTTCAAGGATGCATTAATTTTTCTTTTTAGATATTTAGTTTTATTGTACTATTATTTTTTGAAACTATTGAATATATTAATATTTAAAGATGAAGGTCTGCTGTTGTAACTTATAACATACAAACGAATAGTAGATTTATATACGTAATGACATCAGAGCTTTTTGTACTTCGATCTTCAGGGTGAAGACAATAAGTTTCTATCAAAAAGTAAAAAAAAAAACGGCAATATGAGAAATACACTACGTTATTTTTTTTGTACAGAGTTTATGTTATGTTGTTACCCTTGTGAATAGTTATACACAAAACAATTCTTAAAAGCTCGCGTCGTAACACAATAATACATTCAAGAGATGGAGATGTGGCTGGGGTTTTCTATATATTCCATTTAGTAAAATATATAACAATAGCGAAAAACGGGCGGGCGTTCTTGTACACAAAAGAATTGTATCACACAATATATAGTTACAGAAAGAGAAGTATTTTAAAATACAATAAATTTAATCTTATTATAAAATATGTCATTTTATTTCATTCAATTCATAATTCCGGTTTGATGGAGAAAAAAACATATCTTTATCATTTAATGAAACACACCTGCTTTGATAGACAATTCATATAACATTCATGTCATACGACTTGCCTATATTGAATAAAAAAAGAATTTTAAATAGGGAGTTTTTATTAAAAATATTTTTTGTTTATTCACTTGTCATTTTTTTTCATTTCCTCTTTAACATATCTGTGGTATTTTTTAGGAATAGAATTTTTTATGACTGAGTAATGGTTAATACAAATATACATTCTGTTTTGGGCAAAACTGTACTTTTTTAAATACCCCGGCGATTATTTCGGGACGTTGACGTCCAAAAGGTTCACATTAGACAATTTATTATTGAATTTAATGAGTTTATGTACTTTCCGGGTTAGGATAGAGATGGAGGAGAACTAGGTATAGCTTTTTCTAAACTTATTTCAAAGGATAAATTTCATTTTTCTTAAAATTGTAAGATCAATAAATGCTAATTTTAAAGTTTGCAGAGGAGAAGGATAAAGCTACGTTCATTTAAAAGTAAAATTCATTTTATGAAGCAACGAGGTTCCTCAGACCTTAGTTTCTTCTTAACAGCATTTGATATTTTTTCGATTTGATCGAAAGGCTATTTCGACTTCTATGTAAAATTTTCACGATTATCATAAAAAAATAATTTTTATTGGGACTGTCACAATAATTGTGACTTATTTTGAGCGAAAATAAAAATGATAACAATTATAACACTTGTAAAATAATTTCATATTACGTCCATTCAGTTTAGGTTTCACAAATTACAAACTATATCTAATATCATTGTTTCCTATGGTATATAATATACACTAAACTTAATACATTACTATCATGTCAATTGCATACATTCGATAGAAAAGTTACTAAAGTGTAAGAAAGTACAAAAGAAAAATAAAAATTATTTTTGTTATTTATTTGTTTATTCTTTCTAACAATAGATCGATTTAGTAGTTTTATGGACAAACACTTGGTTATGTCATATAATAAATGATGATATTACATTATTACACGAAATGTACGTAAGAAAAATACTCTCAGTTGTTGTACAGTATAAATTGTACACAAAATTATAATGTCTCGAGATATTGTGTCAGATTTTTCTTGATTTCTACTTCATTTCGTGATACAACAAATAACTTCATATCAGATTCTTATTTTTCTGAAATTCGTAGATAGATTCGTACATACCTCCCGAATGAACCCATATATCAAATTCTTATTTTTCTGAAATTCGTAGAAAATAACATACCTACCGAATGAACCCGTATATCAAATTCTTATTTTTCTGAAATTCGTAGATAATAACAAAGCTCAAGAATAAACCCGTAATACACAGGCGGTTCAAACTAAAATAAGACTTCTTGTGAAAATTGTAAGTTACTATATAGCTACTAATAGAGAGTGCTGTTGCCCTTTTAAATAGGTTAAACAGAAATGATTATAATTTTTATTTCAAAACAAGCAATATATTTATTTTTTAAGGATGATGAAATTAAAACAAAATTCATCATCATAAGGTACAAATAATTTCAACCCTAAATTACATAGAAAAACTTTTGCTCGGAAAAAGCTCATAACAAAATACTTAAATAATAATATAGATTTTTATATCATGCTTATAAATATAGTCCCAGGTTTATAACGCTTACCAAAATTAACGTTAAAATATTGGTACTGAGTATAATATCACCTAATCAGTCCCTTACCCGGTAAACCGTCTATTTGTGTGCACGCGTACGTTAGCTAGCACACTCACGCCGTTCAGCAAATCTGAGATTATAATTTTACTTTGTTATTAGCCCTAACACAGTTTCCTGTTTGAATTTAATTTCAAAATACCACTCAGCATGTGAAGTTTCCATACCCATGTCGCAAGCGACTTGGTTGAACGATCATCGTTGGTTCCAATTTTCCAAGTGAAAACTTGAAACCTACCTCACGCTCAGAAAACCTCACTGCAGCTCCTCATCGTGGTTACATTGACTCTACAATTGAGTAGAGATAATGTGAAGACATACTACAGAAATGATCCTGTGAAGTATGATCTTAATGAAAATTGCCTTTCAATAAGTATTTATACCTTTCTCTTCAACATACTGCAAGCGAGAGTATCATAAATTCATTACTTTGGAGTATATTTTTAGATATTTCAAATAAATAAGATCAATATATTTTAGAGTTAAATTATGTAATCATATGCTAACTCTTAAATTGGCTCAAAATCGTAAACACAAGTATATCATATTCCTTTAAAAAATTGAAAATGTGTAATCATATTTTGAATTAATAATATATTTTACATGACATGATACATATAAGCATATCTAAATCTGAAGTATGGAATTTTTTTTTATTTAATATTATAGACACAAAGTCACTAGCTACTAATTTCACATACAATTTTTAATTCATATTCATAATAAATAACTTTTTTATATTTTTTTCTGAGATAACTTTAATAAAGCATCATTTCAAAAGTAATTATACATTTGTTCATATTTTCTCTTTTATAGGTATAATAAAATTTTTTGTATAAAAAACCTACTCAATATGAATAATTAAAAAAAAAATAAAAATAAACATAACCTTTACTATCAAAAATAAGTCTGGATTTTGTTCATTCATTAAATAATTACAAATTAGCTATTCATATAGTACTTTGAAAATTACTAACTTATGTCGGCATAGTTTTTAAATGATTATAACACGTAAAGCTACTATTAAAAGTCATCGAGACATTTTCGATGAAATTTTAATTTTTTAAACAAAGTTTCGTAGTTTCGTGGGGGAATTTAGAATATTGTAAATTTATGTTAAATAGATTTGTAAAACATGAAGAATCGATCGATTAATTACAATTGTTGGATTGGAGAAAATATATTAAATAATAAAATAAAAAATATATCGCCCCCGGGTGGGCTCGAACCACCAACCTTTCGGTTAACAGCCGAACGCGCTAGCCAATTGCGCCACGGAGGCACATGTTCATAAATAAAAAAATTACATATTTAAAAAAAAGCAATGTATTCATTGTTTTTAATGATTATTTTTTAAAACTATAAGTATTCAAAAATGTTTCATTAATAAAGTTTTTAGATTGATTTTTAGACACTGACAAATAATATAAATATATTTTTGTTTAAAAAGATTTATTACAATACAATGTAGAGCTGCTTGGGTAACGGCTAATAAAAAATAAACTTTGCTTGCAATAGTTAATAATTACCAGCAAAATTTATTTTTCACAAACCTAGTATAATTTTGCATTATTCTAATATGAATCGAAAAATCCCAAATTTAGTGTTTTATTTTGTTCTAATCGGCGAATTCAAATGTGTCTGCTTCAGCAATGCAGGATTTGTTGCTACTCGAGGCACTGTGGGTGGACAGCGTCTGGAGTAGTTTCAATTTCGTTTCAGAAACAAGTTTTATGAAAATTAATAAAATCTTAGTTTAAGTAACTCTACGATTCTTCCCCAATTAATTTTTTAGAGGCAGTTCTAAATAAATTCTGCAGTTCTACTTCCGATTTGTACAGTTCTAGATAATTATCTGTTTAGTTCCAATTTTCTACTAGTGAAAACAAGAAATTGAGATAGAAAACATTTGTGAAGAACTGTAGAAAAATATAGAAATTTGTGCAGTCCTAAAAAAATACTACCATATAGACAGGTTTTGAGGAGAGGATAAGCCAGCTCAATCGCACCTTGTGTCTTTACGCCGTGGCTCGTCTTCTTTAGTCACGCTTCTCTAGTGTGATAAAAATGTGAAAAATAAAATGTTTTTGGTGGAATCAGTGACTACCTTTAAAGAAATTCTTGTTCTCGTAATTCAATCCTAGGTAGAAAATCAATAGCTGTGTTTCCTTGAATAGGCAATTCGTTAAAAGTATATTATTAACATAATTTCCCATGTACCTTTATAATTAAGTATGTGTACTACTATTATAATTCAATTCTTACCTACTATTGTACCTATATTATGGTTATCATCCTACAGAGTTACCTTTAAGAAGTTCACAGTAAGAACTGTTTGTTGGTTAAGAAGCATTTGGTATACCTGAGGCAAGTTCAACCACTTTTATATAAGTAAGATCTCCACAAGGTTGATTCAAGTTAAAATAATATTTTATAGATGTTGCCATATTACTTTTACCTGTGCTGTGATATAAAAGTTTAAAAATTTTGTACATAATAAAATATATTAAAGTTTAGTACCAAGTTTGCAACACTTAGAAATATTGATAATTCGAACAAAATTTTAATAACGTGTTCATAAAATCACAAAACTAGTCCATTTCCGTTTGTCCGTCCATCCATCTGTCGGCCGGTCTATACGGTAACTCAAAAACAAAAAGAGATCGATCTGAAATTGTTAGAGCGTGCTCAGGACGTAGAAAGCGAGATTGATTTCGTAAATGAGCAGCATAGATGAATTGGGTCTATTTTATGAAGGATCCATCTTGGAAACCATAGATACATCAAAAATTTAAAGTTAAAAAATTGTTTCTTATGAGAAAATAAACAAACTTTGTTTGAAATATCTTTTCATAAATACCTTTGTTTTCCCGTGAGGGTCCAAATTTGCACGAAACTTGAGTTTCCATTTTCTCAAAAACGGAAACTCAAGTGATTCATAAGTGATTCTAATTTCATATTAAACCCATCTGATAATACTAAGGGGTAAATTTTTTAAAATCGTTTCAAAGCATGTAAAGTGCAAAGAATTAATCAAAATTTTTAGATAAATTTTTGAAATTTTTGGGAGAAAATGGCCACTATTTTATCCTTTTTTTAAACTTATTTATACTAATTATATAAGCACCAAGCACTGATATTCAACACTTTCTATATAGGGTATTTCAACAATTAAAATGGGTTTGTGTCAATCGATATACCAATGCTTCTTTCAAGTAGATACACTGTATTCTTACACTTCTAGTACGTCTAGTACGAGATATTACAAACGACCATCCCATACTCCTTCAATCGGTGTCGATTCAACCCAACTCAAACCAATCGAGAAAAACCTTTTTTAGTTATAACTTTGGTAATCAATCATAAGTAAATTAATACAACAATTAAATATGAGAAAAAGGCAAATTAGTTGCAGTGTATCGCTCAAATGTTGCTGGATCAATTGCTATGTAGGTCAATTATTCTTACATTAACGGTATTTTGGTTTTTGTTCAGGGTTCAATAAATATTAAATAAAAAATGAATGTTCAATTTTGATTTGTAACCGCTATGTCCTTCGTAACAAAATGACTGAATTAACAATTGCTTGCAATTTGAATTGAATAAATAAATCTGAAAATGTATTTGGTTACCGTCAAGCGTCATTTTACTAAGTTACTTTTCATTCATCAGGTGAATTCTTTGAGGTAATAAAAGTACTCATTAAATATACCTTTGTGGTCAACTAAACTAAATATGACAACAGTGTAAAAAAACTATAATAAAATGAAAGAAACCAATATTCTAAAGATTAAAAACAGAATGTTGCTCTGATGATGGTTTTAAAGTGTATATTATTTATTCTGAATAGATGAAGAACTTTTATATGCAATAATATAAACGTAAAAATTTATTTAATTTTCCAAAAATTTAATTACAAAAATATTTAAATTTTGACGAAGAATAATCCACACAAACATCCCATGAGAAATGTTATGTTTACAATAAATACACACAAAGTTCTTCTTGTTTTGTGTAAAATTATTGTTGTAAAAAAAAAAGTGACAGTTAGTGAATTTTAATGTGTTTGTGATTGATTATTACGCAAGCGTATCATCCCATATCTGTGTATCTGCAGTGTTTATTCAATTTATTTGTGGTTTTGCCAAAAGCCGGTATTGCACACACCAGAGACGACAGGTGAGGAAGTAAACTTTATATTACACGGAAATACCTCCGTAACCGGCGTCGGCTACAAATATTTTCAAATAGATTTGTTTAACTCTCTTTAATGAGTAAATTCGAATATGAATGGGCACAAGCAATTTTATAGATTGCCGTTGGATTTGTATATTCTGTTACCAATAGCATATTCTATCAGTTCATTTGGCTATTCTTTGTTTCGCTTAGCAAATTTTTAAATTATTACATCGTACCAATTTTTAAGAACTCTTTAAGTAATAAAATATAATTATTTTTATTAATCTTATATATTTAAACGAGCAATTCTTGTATATATATTTATATATTTCAACGATCTTGGAAATGGCTCCAATGATTTTCATGAAAATGAGTATGCAGGAGTTTTTCGGGGTGCAAGGTTTCATTTAAAAAAAAAACGTCGTTTTATCCGTCTTTTCATGAAAAACTGAAACATGCACTGCAAAATATGACACTTTCTGCCATCTATTGGTGTATATCGTAGTTAACGAAAAAAGACATTACCGGGACATTCAAATTGGTATTCGTGTGGAGACATTTTAAACGGTCTTATATTAGTGATAAAATTTGTGTCTTTGTAACTCAAAAAATACCGAGCAATGAGTAAAAAATTGTTACTAAGCGACATGGGTGTACCGAGGGAGGTAGATGCCCACCACAACTTTTTAGCTTACTCATTTCGATTACACATTTACACATTACCTAATCATATCGATTGATTACATAACAAATTAATATTTTAATGACTTTCAAACTTAGAAAACAAAAGTATGAGATAGTTTAGAAATTTGGTAAACAAAGTAAATTGCTAAATTAATTGCTAGGCAGTCAATAATATTTAAATATATTTGTGACAGACTGTGGCCATTGAGACACTTCCATTATTACACAGGTAATAAAGGTATATAAAAAAAGTTATTTAATTATTCTGATCAAGTATTTTATAATTGTTTACATGAATTGAATGTAATTTTTTTTATATTTATTTTGATTTTTTTATCTGTTGATTATTATAAATATAGGTCACGATATTTTTTGAATGAAATCCAACGAGTAGCATTAGTATAGGATTTTTTATCCAGAAATTTTCAAACAAAATTAGAAATTAAAATAAACAAAGTATTTTCTCACATGCCGAAAGCAAAGCCAAAACAAGTGATGGTTCAACCCAATTTTTAGAAAAATCAAAGGTTTTATTCGGCTAATATCGTATATCGTTTACTTTACCCAAGCTGTATTACCTACCACATTTTCTAATTCGCTTTCTAGTCTGTATGGCCGCCTGTTAAATCGCAAGGGGTATGTAAACCAAATGACAATGAAATATTGTGACTTAAATAAAAAATTGAAATATTTAGGCGTTGTAACACTAAATTTCATTTTCTTCCCATTACTGCGTCCGTATTTGGATATGACTTGCAACTCGTTTGTAAACTGTTTTAACCGTAGAATAAATCTTATCTTGAGAAATTATTTTCATTTCTACTCATTTTAATGCATTTTTGCTGGTGTTGTTTGATCCGAAGATACAAACTATTGCATGAAGCTGAATCTCAGTAAATCTTTCCAAAATCAGGTAAATATCTTAATACCTAATGTCTGACATGAATCAAAATTGAATTTTAATACTAAGTTTATCTGAAAAATTAAGAAGAGTTAAGTGCTCAAACTAATAAAAACTATCTCACGCTATTTAGCTTTGCTCAAACAGACATATTATAACTCAAAGAATCTTCTTACTTCAGATATCAAAATGGGTAGTCGTGTGGTGAATAGTGGAAACATGCATTGTTCTGGTTCGAATGGACCAACTTTACCAGCTGATAAAGCATTAGCTGGTGTTCCACGATTATTAGATGATTTACAACGTTTATCCGAAGATACAGATTTGGCTGATATTGTGTTTATTTTGGGCCGGGATGAAGAACGTGTTTTAGCTCATCGTGTAATTTTAATGGCAAGGTATTGTTTTATTTTTATATTTAAATTAAAACACTTGAACGTAATTAAAAATCTTTCCAGATTAATAATTAATCATATTTTTTTTAAGTTTAATATGAATCAAAAAAAATTCTGTTTAAAACAGTTTTTATTTAAAAAAAAAAAAATTAAAAATTGTTGACGACTTTTCATCATTTATCATATAAGACGTGATGGACATGACCTTTAATTGCCAGGATCACCACTTTCTGATTAAAAATTTGTTGTATTCATTGACAAATGGTATCTATATGTGCTAGTAAAAATTATTTTCTACAATATTGCTTAGGTATGATCAATAAATCGATTTTGCTAAAATCAAGATATCTACTCACCGTGAAATGCCAAATTTTATGTTCTAGAACATGAAATGATGTTTTTGAACATAATTATTTAGAAGGTGATTAAAGAAAACGGTATTTGATGATAAAAGCTAACACATATTTTTTACAACCTGTGGTAAATATTTGCATTTTATTGACATTAATTAAGAAATTCTAAACTTTGCTTTCTCCTCTGAAATTGCTCATATATCTATAAATTAGCCTTAGAAAAAAAGAAAATATTTTCTTTTTACTAATTTGAGCAAGAAATAATAAATTTTTTTCCTGCTACCCTTAATTATCGCGTTATCGATGGATAAAAATTTAATGTCAATACACAAGTATACCGACGTTATAATTTAAAGATATTATACAACTTTTATTTCAATTTTCGGAGCGAATACAATAATTTTATATCAGAAAGATAATAATGCTTATGCGCGCGGTATTTTTCTTTTTTTACAATTATTACAATACATTATATGCCTATTTCATTTTAATTCATATCTACCGATATGTTTATCTTTTTTTTAAGCTAATTTATGGGTGAATTATTAAAGAACAAAGGGTTGTAAAAATTTTTTTTGAATTCAGATTATACATTCAACAGAATATAAATTCCTGAGTATGTTTAAAAAATAACTGATAAAAATTTTTGTTTGAAGTGTCCAAAAATAATTTTTTTTTTGTTTAATTGATTAAAATTTCGTGGTTTTATTTCGAAAATTTTGATATTAATGTATAAACGGAAGCATGGAAGAGTAAAATAACTAAATTTCTATATTGATGTTTATTCATAGGTACTTATTTTAGCACCCAATTTCATTTTTTATTAGATTTGTGTATTCTAGCCTAGACTTGTTTTCCTTCCTGAAAAAGATAGGTTTTAAGATTGGCGCAATAATTGGTCTGTTTGTTCTTCTGTGGAATCGTAGTTCTCAAACGGATTGGCCAATTTCAGTGAATGCTTGTAAATTTAAAAGTCGGTTTAAGCTTATTCCTTTCCTACTTGCATTCTACAGTTCTTCAAGTTGGCGAAAGCGCAATCCAAAGCATTAAACTTATTTATTTGTATCAAGGTATTCAAGGTATTCCCGCTATAATTATATTATTAATTTAATCTAATAGAGTGTATGAATGGTCCCGTCGCAAATGCGAACTGAACTATTTTCCGAAATATTTACGATTTTATTAGCTCAGTCATATTCACCGAATCTAGTCTACGATAGAAGCGATATTGATAATTCCACGGAAATTCTTCGAAAGGGTAAATAAAACAAGTTAAAACAAACAATGGACTGAGTAAATTATTGAAATATCATGTATAGACAGTGTTGATGACGCAATCGTTTGTTTGTTTTTGACGACACGTAAGTAAAGAAAGATATCCACTTTTAGATAGCCACATATTCATAACTGATATTCCCATATAATACATACTATAAAATTTGCATCTTATTTGCCCCCACGTGGGTGAACAGTGATGATAAAACAAAAAAATTGTTTAAACAAGAGTTGTTTATTTTTTTATAAGGAACATTTTTTATATTTAACCTTTTATTCTATCTTTAATTGTTTACAAGAATTGACCTATGACAAATTGACCTATGTTGCTCATTTTGTTCACGAACTCGCCCTCACTTTGTACGTTCTGAGCACGTTGTAAAAATTTCAACCTGATATCTTTTTTCGTTTTTTCATAATCGTGATGATAGACGACAGACAGACAGACAACCGGAAATGGACTAATTATGTGATTTTATGAACATCTAAACCAAAATTTTGTACGTAGCATCAATATTTTTAAGCGTTACAAACTTGGGACTGAACTTAGTATATCTTGATATATTTCATATACATGGTATAATAAGGAATCGAAAAATTGAATTTTTCGAAAGAAATTGAAGCTTCTAGTCTGCTAACATCCCACGGTAGTAAAAAAGGTTTTATTATTAATTATGTGAAAATTCATATGAATCAAAAAAACAAATTATTATAAAAATTTACATATGTGGAATTATGTAAGAGTCATATAAAAGATTGGCCCCTTGAGTATATATACCATGGTATATATATATATATCTATATATATTATAAAAAGATGTAAAAGCACTAATTAAAGGCATCATACAAATCCCTAATTAGTAATTAAAGACGAAATATCTCATACCTTTTTTCCTAGAGTACAATATTAAAGAGATGCGCTCCTATATACTTGTGAGTAGTAGTTGGTTAGAGTTTTATCAAAGCAAGCGACAACTTTTGTATATAACATAAATAGCTCCTACAAAACACATAGCTCGAATACTTACAGAAGAGAGTTTTATATAGTGGAGTAGACAACACCATATATATCCACATATGTGTATGGTACTCTTTTGCATGTGTGTGGGAAGTTAATCTAACCTTCTTACTCCTTCAGTGTGTTTCTCATTTTTTCAGGGGAATGTATCTAAAATCGCCTTATCCAAATTTGGATTCTATCGGAAGTGATAAATTTCAATAGGGGTAAAAAATAGTTAAATAAATTCAATTTACGGAATACCTAATCTCGATGTTTTGGAAATATAATTCTGAAGATATTTAAAAATAAGTAAAGAACTAGTGAAAGTATTAATTCAATAACCCTAATTATAACCCTAATTTTACACCACATGAAGGTAGTTAGTTTTCAAGAATTCAAGAAAATGAGTTTATAAGCACACTACTGCAATACCAGGCGTAATTCGAGTAAGCTGTCAAACTTTCTAGAACTTTCAAATATTCGGTTCGTACTGCTCTATCACCGACCAAATACACTATTGAAATATTATTGGGCTGTTCATAATAGGACCAGGACACCACATTCTTGAAACCTATTAGAACTAGGCTAATTTTGATCACAAATTTGAAAAGTATGGCCCAAATTTAGTAGGATTACATACTTGGTTTATTAAAATTGGATAAAATTTGGATGTGCTAGAGAAATATTAATTTTTCCCATCCGTGGATTCCCATCCGTGGCAAAATGCTCAAATTCACAAATTCAGTATCGCAGAAAGAATTCCTATACTTTTTATTAATTTTTATACAATATGAACTTAAATTGGTACTACGTTACCCGTAAAATGTCTGATTGATACAAGCTTTTTAGTTATTATTTCATATGCCGTAATCTATGATGAGAGTACATTGAGTTTTATCATTTTTATCATTATTATCTTCGTAAAAAATTACAGATACTAAGATAAATTAGAAAAATGAAGAAGTAATAATTGAAATTCATAATTGCTTAATATAAAACTTTTTTTTTAATTTCCTTGATTACTTGAACCAAAAACAATATTTTAATTTGAAATGATTAATGAAACTCATTAATTAAGTCGCCTCACTTTCCTTAATGAAAAAAGAAGTTTATAAGAGTGCGACCTTAAGGGTCCTCACCATCAACTTCCTAGATAATAAAAATATCAATTTTTTCCACACCCTTTTGTACTTCCGGTACATAGCAATATTTTTGATTTACGGATTACTATAGACCTATAAATTTTGGCTAATTCATAATAGAGAGTGTTCCTGAATCATCGGGCTAACTAGTATCCATGAATAATAACTTAGGGGTAATCCATAAATTATATCACACAAATTTTATGATTTTTCCCCTCTACTTCCTGGTGTGACGTCACATATTATTCAATTTTATATTTAGAAATAATTGTTTTATTTCGAAAATAATCCTTAATAAAATTAATATATTAAAGTCAAACGACACGGCGATGGCACTTGTCGAAAGTCTCACAGATAACCGACGGTAGGACAACGAGCATGCAATCGGCTTAAATCGACGCCTTAAACCTACAGAAACCTTAAGAATAAAGATCGTACTAATAGTAGTACTACAAACATTTTGTTACACCTATTCGCACCGTGCGTGAGTTTTATAGGAGGCGTTTCCATGGTAGCGATACACTACTTTAATTATAGAATTGTATGGATGCATATATAATTGTATGGATTGCATTTATGACTTACATTGACTTACATTGCATTAAGTTTAATTAATTAGTGTTTTTCAATAATTTTAATTTGACATTTTCTATAAGATTAACATGTAAACAACTGCAAATTAGTCATAACAGCCACCTTTATCGCCAAAATTTTTCACTGGAAGCACTGGCATCGATTTTATTATCCTGATGACTACGCACACAACGATACCACGCTTTTCATTATTCTTAAAACACTTTAAATACAAAAATTATCAAATAAAGCAAAACAAAAAGAAGTTACAATAATAACAAAATTAAATTGAACTAAACTGAATAAATAAAAAAAATAGAATAATAAAAAGAATAAAAAAAATAATAATAATAATGATACGCATTATTTGTCATCAACAATGTCATCCTTTTCATCCTCAAAACAAAATCCACTTGCTTTGTGGTTGGTGTACCTACTCTTGTTTATGATAATAAAAATTGCATCATAATAATATGTAATAATAATTTAATATTAACATATATGTAGTAAGCACTTTACTGTGATGTATGATGATGTAGATGAAGACACAGAGTTATACAGAGTTATACAAAAGTTACGC
This sequence comes from Chrysoperla carnea, assembly GCF_905475395.1. NCBI lineage: Eukaryota > Metazoa > Arthropoda > Insecta > Neuroptera > Chrysopidae > Chrysoperla > Chrysoperla carnea. The sequence continues at coordinate 41,020,925 of NC_058340.1, read as the reverse complement.
AACCGAACACATTACAGACACTTTATTTAAATGTACGAACAAAAAAGTCTCGAGATTCAAGAAATATATTAAATGGCCATATAAGGTGAGCTTTAATATTTCAAATGAAAAAGTTCATTTTTTACAGACTCATACCTATATAGGAAAGAATAACCGGACCAATATTGGTTGAAGAGTGGCTGGAGATTGTTGAGCATCGGTCCATTAAAACCAAGACTCGCCCAATCTCGTAGCAGCATCATCGTCGTTTCAACGTAGGGTGTCAGATATATACCTCGCTTGATTTCAAAGGTTTTAAATATGTGTTACATGGATGCACTAGTCGAATAATAAGTATCTGCCATTGATACAACTTTTTGGTGCTTGTTCTACATAATTTGACTATTTTTAAATCTCGAACTAAAAAAGGGAAGTAATAAGTTTGAGCGCTATGTGTGTCTGTCTGTCTGTGGCCTCGTAGCGCCTAAACGGATGAACCGATTTGAATTTTTTTGTTTCGTTTGAAAGGTAATTTAATGGGGTGTGTTCTTAGCTATGTTTCAAGTACGAGCTTAGGGTTCCGTTTCCGAAAAATTTCTCGGGGGTTTTTATAATTTTATAAATTGCACTCGTTATCTCTGCACCTAGTTTTTTATTTTTTAATAAATCTTGACAACTTTTTATTCTCATTCCATCTTTATTACTCGTATCTGGCTTTGCCGACTATCTGGGTCGTCGTTAATCTTTTAAAAGTTCAAATAACCCTGAAAGCATTCGAATCACGGAGCCCTTTTTTTGATCATTTGATAGCTAGATCGAGAACGCACCCTATTTCTATGTCTATGGTCACGTCATTACTGACAGGAAGAAAAGAGACAGGCTCATCTGTATGTTCGAGTATACATATAAGCAAATTGACGTGTTAAAAAAAATTTCATTATCTGTCACGAAATACAAAATATTAGCATTTAATTTACCCAGGACAAGTTTTTCGACTTAATTAATGTACTAGCTGACAATAAGCTTTAAAACCAATAAAAGAAACATAATACTAATACTTCATAAGTTTAGAGCTAGAAACTTCGAAAATCGCATTGCAAATCAGTTATTTTGTCATTGAATCGTGTTCTTAATGCATAGAATGGAACAACGACTACAAAAAATGGTTTTTATAAGGGTAGGCCGGGGCCCCCGTTGATTACGATAGATCACGCTTGCCCAGAGTGCTTAAAATCTTTGATTATTATATAAAATTCTATCAAATTTTCTTAATTTCTGCTGTTATCTCTTGGATCAATAGATAAACAAACGTAACAAAAGGGTATTGAGATGTAAGTTTTTTTTGAAGCTGTACTATATTGTGTTTTTTCCGAACTTTTTAGAGTTCTTGTATTTGTAAAATTTGCATATGTTAACTACTACAGTTTTTTTTTTTACTAGTATCCTCTTTAAACTCTTTGTTATCTTGTGCAGTTATTATTCATAATAATTTACAATATCAAAGAGAGTTCTTTTTTTATAATAATATACTCTTTAATATTATTAACATTTCTATTGTGTATGCAATTTCAATGATTGTTATTGTTTTTGAAAAAGTAACATTGTTAACAAACTATTATTATTTTAACAAAAATGTTAATTATTCTTTAAAAAAATATATGTGTATATCGAATTTATCTTTAACATTTTTTTAAACGGAATTCCTAAAACATTAAATGGTGAACATACCATCTAATTAAATCTTTTTAATCAACAATTTAATATCCTCTTAATAAAAGGATAACAGATATTATTGTTTGATTAATTATTACCCACTCCGAAATGTAAAGAAATCGGTAAGGGCTAGCAGCCCCTAACCATAATAATAATGTCGGATTCTTTTTACGATTGAGCGAATATATTTTGGTATATCTTCTAAAATCGTATACGAAAGGTGATATCCCGGCTATTAATAAACGCTTTTCGCAGTAGATTTTGGGCAATATCTCAGAAACTTTTCATCTAATAATAGTTAAATGAACCCGAAAATGTATTTTTAATATGACAGGTTTAGTCAAATTTTTTAAAGTGAGTCCCTTAAGAAAATTTCAAAAAATTGGCAAAACTTTTTTGTCTTAAATTTGCATACAAATCATTTTTATTGAGAAATTTTTATTCAAAAAATACAAAACTCTTGTCTCTTTATGATTGGAGGAATAGATCCTGATTCTGAAATATCGGATAAAATCGTATACCAAAAGTGATTTGGCGGAGCAATTTTCTCATTCGAGATTTCAGAAACTTGTCACTTAATCGCAAAATCAATCATAGTTTTATGTTTTTGGACTACTTTTTTTGAACACAAACTTGCAACTACTCATATATTTGACAAATATATGAGTATTTTTCGAAATTTCACCAGAATTGCTCTGAAATAAGGGCTTTTCGAGGACGGTTTTAGAGGTGACATCTCAAATATTCTCACCCAATTGTTATGAGGGATTATTAAGTAAAATAACAAATACTTGGCAAAATTTGTCTGTATGAAATTTGAAAAAAGTCATTATTTTTAGAGTAATTATAACAAACAAATAGAAAAATCGAGTTCCTTTAACGATTGGATGAATAGTTTCTGAAATATCGGCTAAAATCGTATAGGTATGAAAGGTGATATTCCACAGCATTTTTTTCATTCCATACTTCAAACACTTGTAATTCAATCAATCAAATGTTCATGTCTATGGGCTATTTAGGGTATTACTTACCAAAAAACATAAAACTCCTATCCATTTGGCAATTAAATGAATATTTTTCGAAATATAACTAGAATCTCTCCTAAATAAATGCTTTTTGTAGATAACTTTAAATAAAATATTGTTCAAATTTTGAAAAAATACTAAACCTTTCACTTATCAGGAAAGTTACCTATTGATATCAAGTTGTGGATAATGTGTAAAGGTACATGACTTGCTCCTACTTACCTTAAAGATAGTAGGTACATTTTTTTTTTACAAATAGAACATCTCTGTGATTGGTTTATATAAATAATTTATTCTACATTTTCACTATTCTATTCAACATGACGATGTTTTCAATAGAATAAAATACGTTATATGTATTTCTCTTTCAATTTTCCATTTGTCAATATATATCTATTTTGATAAAACCACATTCTAAATGATGGTTTTACAATAGTTTAAATACCCTTCTAGTATGATGACTCCCAGCATACAACATTTTAACAACCTGCTACTTCAATATTGATATTTGTAGATAGAGATTATTTTCTGAATATTGACACCTGCAATAAAAAAAATTATACTAATGTGATTTATAAATTTAACAAGTGAAAACAAACAATTGACTGAAATAATTCTTGAAATACCATAAGTATAGACAGATGTAAGTAAAGAAAGATAGCCACTTTCATATATTCCCATATAATTCATTCTATAAAATTTGCACCTTCACTGGTAAACAGTGATGTTTACGAACAAATTTTTTAAACAAAAGTTGTTTTATTTTTTTATAAGGAACATTTTTTACATATAAACTTTTGTTATATCTCTAACGGTTTACAAAATGGATCCTACGGATCCACGACTCAATTGACCTATGTTGCTAATTTACGAACTCGATGTCACTTTTTATGTCCTGATCACGCTTTAAAAATTTCAGCTTGATATCTTTTTTCGTTTTTGAGTTATCGTATTGACAGACAGACGGGCGGATAACTGAAAATGGACTAATTAAATGATTTCATGAGCACTTATACCAAAATTTTGTTCGCAGCATTAAAATTTTTAGCGTTACAAACTTGGGACTAAACTTAGTATACCTTGTTATATTTCATATATAATTGGTATAAAAAGGTAAATTTGTCGAAAATCATCAACCAGCCACTGAAGGTAGAATGTTTGTAAACTTATTTTTTTATAGAATGAAATACAACTTTGAGTAGATGTTAAGAATAAACTTTCCCTTGAAAATTCATCAATTCAAAACATTTTACTTTTCAATTAAAAAAGATATTGGCAAGAGTTAATGTCCCATTTTACTAAAACTGAAATTTCTTAAATCATACTTTGAAAACTATTCTACAGATTTTCTCCGAAAATAACTTATGAATGTATGAGCATGACAACAATGTTTCATTTAAGAGCTCAAAATTTTTGTGTTTGATTTAAAATGAACCGTGTGGATATTTATGGTCCTCTGGTACAGTAACGCCATCTTAATTTCAGACTATTTGGGGTCACTTTTCGTTACACAGAGATTGTACTCCTTAAATCTATATCCCATAATAAATATGAAAAAAACTTTTTTGTTTATTAATTTTTTTGTACGTGTAGTGAAAATAGTTTTTTTTATAGCAAAAGGGCTGCAAAGAAGTGAAATCCGTAAAAAAAAATTTAATTCAATTTATTTCATCGATTTGCTACTAGAAATTTAAACTTGAATATAAATTGGGAATAGTCTCATCGAATGACGTATAGTTGTAGTCAATTAATTCATTCAATTTCGAATTGTATAATACATTCTGGGATGGATAGAAAGGAATATAAATGAAAGGTACTTGTTTTTAGTATATAGCTATAGTACCTAGATAGGTATTATCCACAAATATACAGAGAGTTTCAGAGTTATTGACTGAAGAAAGAAGGCATGAAAATAGTGATAATAATTTTTATCTTAATCTCTTAACATTAAAATTTTCATCCAGCAAGTAACATATAGTTCCCAGTAACCTACATCACGTAATTTTTTCAGTTATTACCTCACGTTTCAAACTTCGTGAGTGGCTGGGTTTTGTCGAATCTGCCTTACTTTACCATTGTGACGATTCTCAGACATGCTGCGTTTTCGAGCTTTAGGATCACGATCTCTTTACTTATTGTAAATGAAAAGATTATGTGGTCTAAATATTAAAATAATTTTTGTTGTCCGACAAATGTAATTCAGCGTTGGTTGAGTCCACCGCCCGTAACTCATCAATTTAACAGGATATTGATTATTAATGGCACCATTTTTTTTTTACGTTTTATCGTTTAATAAATAAGTTTTTTGCGCAGTTTATCCAGTCCAAGTTTCGAAACATGTCGTTTGAAAGAGACTATGTTTACTGACGTGTGTCATTCAGTAATATGAATATTTCATTTTCATGTTAAGTTTCAATTTCCTTGTGTAAATTATTGTCGCCCAATCATAAGAGTAGAAAGTTTATACCTTGACAAAAATTGCCTGATATTTTGTAAGTTACGAAAAAACAAGGAATTGTTTCTTGTTGATTAAAAACTTTCGAATTATAAGTTTTAGTTCATGAGCTAGACAAGGTTACACTCGACATGAGAAGTTTACCATGAAACACCTGTTATATTTAAAATAAAGTAGGTAGATTTTCCGTTGATTCGAACAAACGTTTTATATCGAATAAGAGAGTTGGATTGTGGTAGTATACGCCGGTATACTGAAGTTAGTAGTTATAATTTGCAAATATTACTATCAACATACACAAAAAAAAAAATTAATATTAAATTTTCCTATTATATGCGAACTATTTGTAGTATTTGCATAATAAGACATCAGTAATTTATGGTAATATGGTAAATATGTCTATATAGATTTCACTTCCAACTTTGTATAATGTTAAAGGAAAATTTCAACTAGACATATTAATGTATACAAAAACTGATGATCTACTAAAAAAATGAGTCGACTTTACCACTGAATTCAACTAAATTTACGGGATCTAGTTACTAATCCAATCTCCTGAATTGTTCTTTTAAGATTTAGTGTATTATAGAGAAATCTGTCAGTTAAGACGACTTGTGGTTAGAATTTGTTATTATTTTTGAATTTCTTCTATATTCTCAAATATTGATTTCAAGATCTGCTTCCTAAAGTAGAAGTATTAGTAGTTTTCTAATGAAAATTGTAAATAAGCTGTATGTCAGTTAAGACAACTTGTTGTTACTTAGAGGCATCTAGTTTTTAATTTTTTCTATTTTCTCTATTATTTCAAGATCTGGTCCCTAAAGTAGAAGTAATAGCAGTTTCCTAATGAAAACTGTAAATAAGCTGCATTTTATAAGCTGCTCCTATTTATAATATTACTGCTGTAATTAACGCTTCAAAAAAAATTCCAGGATTTCAAATAAATCAGGCATTTATAAATATACTTATAAGTCCTAATTTGTAAAAATAGATAGATAGGTATGTCTTTTCATCAAATATCTTCATGGGATTTTGAACATTCATTGCCTTCACAAAAAAACTAATGAAGAATTACTGGGACTAACAATTCAAAGTCCAGTAAATGAGACCATCAAGAAAAGAAAGTTTGGTTAGATTGGCCACACGCTAAGTAGGCCAAATTACACCATTAGTCGCCAAGCCCTCGAGTGGAATCTTTAGTGGAACAGGAAAAGAGGAAGGCTGAAGACAACCTGGAAAAGGTCGGTCAGCACGGAAATAGAGGAAGAAGGCAAGAGCTGGGGTGAAATCAAGAAAATCAAGGTTACAGAACTGTGTGCGACAAAAGGCGTGTCTGGCGGCCCTACGTTCCCTCCGGCGATTTGGAACGCATTTGCTCTTCAAGAAGAGAACATATCAGAGTATTGACATTCTGTCATTATCGCCATTCAAGTTGTAATTCTAGATCTCTTTTTCAATTACTTCTAATCTTTCAGTATAACTGATCCTCCTTGTATTCTATAATCTATAGCTGATCTGATATTTCATGTTGAAAGGATATTCTTTTGATTCGATCAGATTCGATAATTTTTGTCTTTAAAATTTGAAATCCCAAATAGACTGATATTTAGTCGGAAAAATATTTGGAGACCCTGATATGGTCGCACACTTGCATCAATTCTTAGAATTTCCCCAAAAAACATTTCTAGTCTACTTCAATTACTTTCATTCACGTTTACTTCGAAATATACCTAACGATTAATAAAATGTTTGCTTAAAAGTGCTTTATAAATCACATATGAAAAAGGGCCGAGAGTTTGATATACACAGACTCTTGCTTGATAGCCTGTCTCTCCCTAAAATATCTAGTATAAACGGCGGAAGGATACAATTTGAACGTGATTGGGAATTATAGGAGTAGGCTAGAAATATTTTTTCCTTGTGGAGGGATAGTAATAATTGATGAGAGTGGCATCCATATCTTAATCGCGGACATCATTTCGGGTTAAATACCACTCTAAAATTAGATGACTGTTAGTTCGGTACTATTTTGTAAGTGACTTTCAAAAATAATTTGTTTGATCCCACAATTTATTATTGATGAACGTTCGCGGTCGACAAACTACATAATAACATTAATTTGAATAACATAATTATGGCAGAATCAAACAACAAATAATTTAATATACTAACATGTCAAACACAGAGGTTGGATGAGTATTTTTTAATTAGATTTTTTTTTTCGTATATTGAATATCATACACGAAAAAAATTGTATGTATTTTTCTACGGCCTATTAACAAGATGTTTCGATATAAAAAACATTTAAAAAAAACTTATTACAGATAATTTATCATACACCGGGAGTTGGTAACGGATGAATTTACAGTTCTAGATGTACTTAGCAACTTTGAGTGGCTTTATATTTTTGGTAGTTGAAATTTCGAGGTTGTCCAATCGAAATGTGAACTAGTTTTTTGTTATAATAATTTCGTGTTGCAAATTTAGCTTTTTAAATTAGCATCTAACATCTGAAAATAGAATAAAACCTTGCTTTTGGTCAACATCAAAACCCATATTTGTACAACATGAAATTTTAAAAAACTAGTCCAAATTTCAGATGTCCAATGTAGAAATATTGATGTAACAACCAGAAAAAAACTTTTTTGGTGGCTAAACTCACGAACCTTGGGCTTGGCACTCAAATGTTACCAACACCTGGAGTGTTGGGTTTCCAATCTAATTCAAATTTTATTATTGACTTTAGGCAAAATTGAGTTAATATCACAAACTACTAAATAATGGAGCGAATAAATTATTTAAAAAAGTGTCCGTAATCAAAATTGTCATTGACTTAAACGATGCAAGTCAAAATCCATCAACCTGAAAGAACATATTAGGAAATATACCAACTAAATACTTTTCCAATGAGTTTGGTACGAGAGTTCTTTCCATATTAAACTTGGGTAGAGATGAAGTACGTCTCGCACCTAAGGGGGTTGCGTTTACTAACGCTGAATGCGTTTAACTATAAAACAGAATCATATAAAAATTAAAGCCACGCTAAAATGATTTGAAAACTTTTTTTTCAATTATTAAGATAATATCTGGCACGGTGTTAGCAACGGGAAACTGCCTGCCAATTACAATTTATGAAAATAGAAAAACATTTTAAAACATTGTCTTCAAATGATTTTAAAATCAACAATTTTCACAACAGAACTATAGTAAAGGAAGTAAGTGCAGTGCATAGCTCACAGGTGTCAGACGTACTTTACCTCTACCTAATTGCAATAAGAAAAAAATCCAAAATCCAGTCGTCAACCAGCGCTAAAATCAATATTTTGTAACGTTGCAAACTTTTATACCATATTCAAATTTGAGGTGTCGCTTTATTTTGTTGAATAGCTTACATTATTTTTGTTACAGATGCAAATCATTTCAAACAGCAAAACGTAGTGAAGTATGTCGAATACCCGGTTGTACAGTAGTCCCAGCAGCCCCCGGGACTCCCACTCCAATAAAATTGCCGCATGCACCGCCAGATACATTTCGACAGTTTTTATTATATGTTTATACGGGAAAGGTAACTACCAAAATTTTACGCATCAAGGACTTTAGATTTTTAGATATCTAAATATCAATTTAAATTTGTTCTAGATATTACTTCAAGATAGCATGGTTTTCGAAATGATGGCACTAGCACAAGAATTGGGTGTTGAGGAATTACGAACTGCATGTGAAGACCACGTAACATCAACTCTATCCGTTGGATCTGCTTGCACATTTTTGGCTGCAGCGTTAGATATTCAAGAAAGAGTACCAGGTAAGATTATTTTATTTGAAACTTCAGTGTCAATGCTAAATATTTAGTCATAACTTAAAGAATTTTATAAAATTTTTAAATGACTTTAGTTTTTCTCATAGAATTCAGTAGAATTTATAATGTATAGAAAGGTTTCATTATTTACTTTTTAGTCTTTATTTTATAGTCGGGTTTTTTATGTCTACTTAAAAAATTTTTGTCTCTTTTGATGATCTAAAAATAGTATGTAATGCAGGCAATATAAGTATTTGTCTAGGTTGGCATAATTAAAATGAAACCAATTGACTTTGGTTTCATTTTGGTTTCCACCTGGTAATCTTGTAGTTGAAAAGTACAGTCGCAGAATTTTTGTAAGTTGGATGACAATACTAAATTTCTTCCAATCGTTTCTACCATATTTGTTAAAATTTAAATGCAATTAAAAATAGAAAATAATATTTTCCCGCAGTCACTCATTATTGACTATTCGTACAAGGCTTGAAGTGCTCCAATTCTTTTTGAATATTTTAAATTGGATGTTTCTAGTTTTTGCAAGTAATAATATAAAAGAGACGGAGGAAACGTTATTTGCTACTTTTTAGTCCAATTAAAGCTGCTAAGCATTTTTATTATAATTAAATTATTTTCTATTTCAATCCTCTAATAAAATATTGTATGAAACCTAATAGTTTTCCAATTCATTAAAATATTTGCCTAAACATCTTACTCAGTTTATACGAACCAAATAAACATATGCTTGCTAATATGGAAAGAATGTTGTATAATTATTCTAATTGAAAATAAAAAATTAAGTGCGATGGCCGGGAATCGAACCCGGATCAACTGCTTGGAAGGCAACTATGCTGACCATTACACCACCATCGCCGCTTGTGTGTTAGTAAATTAACTTGGAATAGATATGTTACACATTAAATACTTATTATTTATATCATGTAACGTTGGTATCACTGTAAACTGAAACACCAGCGAACACAAAGAAGAAGCTTCGTATCTCGTTCATTTTTATAACCTATAAGTAAAATTATAGAGGACCGGCGTCAGTGATTTCAAATACGTTTATAAACAATAAATTTAATAAAAATGGCATACAAAGGTCCACCAAAAGTACAAAAGGTAATGGTACAACCCATTAACCTTATATTTCGTTATTTACAAAATCGTTCACGAGTTCAAGTATGGTTATTTGAAAATGTAACATTACGAATTGAAGGACATATCGTTGGATTTGACGAATATATGAATCTTGTATTGGAGGAAGCTGAAGAATATAATACAAAAACCAAAAATAGGAAAACATTAGGAAGAATTATGTTAAAAGGCGATAATATTACGTTAATACAAAATGTGAGCGGTGCTAGCGCTACAGCCTAGAAGATTTAACAAAAAGAGTGAATGAACTGTATAAAAGTGGTGTTCGTTTAAGATAATGATGATTAATTAGAATAAGATTTTAATTTAAGCAATTTTGTATCTTAAGTAACAAGTTGTAATCAATAAACCTCAAACTTACTGCGAGTTAAAATAAATTTTTTTCAACAAAAATTTCTCGAAAGTATTATTTCAGAAATATTACCCGTTTTATACTTTTCCATAATAAATCTAGAGGATGAATTAACAAAACTTCGAAATAAAAATAATTTAATAAAGAGTAAAAATATATCCTTTTTTATCAAACAGTTCTATCCATAATTTCTATATACACAAAGCATTTGCATTGGGCGCCAAAGAGACAGAATTTAGAATATTGTTTCGAATCAAGTCCAGCTAATATTTATCACATTGTCAAACACACAGCTTGTGTTTTTTATTTTTTACGGTTCGATATTTCTTACATTGTATTTCACGTTTTTCAAACAACGATGACGTTATCTGTTGGTGTTGGTTAAGGTGATTTCGAAATACAAGCTCAAAATTTCTTCGAATATTGTTAATGACGTAGCCCAGTCAACATGACCAATCTTATACCTTGTTCAAGGTTTTCAAGAAGGTAAAAGGTACTTGATATTAAAAAAAAAACCAGGCTATGCGATTTCCTCCCGAAACCAATTAAAAAATCAAAGTTCGTTGGTAAAAATCGTGTACTGAATATTTTCTCATCTTTTCATTTGTAGAACTGTTTTCAAATTGAGGAGATTTTTAATCATTAAGTTTACTTCGATTCTAATCAATTGTTCTGTATTATACGCGCAGGTATAACGAAAATTCTTATATACATGTTACAATGGAATTCACAATTATATGGAAACAAATTGAAAATGGACTTGATCGAACGAAAACAATTAAAATCGATAAATAATTCCGTGAATATTGATAATATAAGCTTAGATACTTAAACTTATACCTCAGCATAGTTCATGCAGTACCTTGTGTACTTCATACTTTTCTAAATCTCGAGCATTAGGTACATTAACATTATTTTTTATTTCGAGTCTTTTCGCGGCGGTTAAGATATGCGACAAACCTTCCCCCTTTCACTATAGTTTATTAAAAATGCAAACTTCTTTTGCAAAATTAAAATTAATTTTTGAAATTTTAACATATTATTGTAGGAGGAAAAGCAGCTGCCACCTTTGTAGAAAGATGTGTCAGCTTTATTGGAGAAAACGCATTAGAGTGTGTGAAAACAAATTCATTCCTAACACTTTCCAAAGAAGCTGTTACCAAATTAATTTCATCAGATCACGTAAGCTTTCAAGTATAAAAGTAAATCAAAAAAATTATTTTTATACTTTTGGTTTTTATTACAGCTGTGTATTGAAGAGGAAGATGTTTGGCGTGCAGCATTAGCATGGGCTAAGTATCAAGCTGGTGTAACACAACCCACAGCACATTGGACAGAAGAAGAACGTGCGAGAGTTTGTCAACATTTAGCTGGAATTATAAATCACGTCCGATTACTACTTATTGGTATATCTTATACAGTAATTCTTGAATTCTTTCATAATAATTACGATCGACTTTTTTTATACAGATAGTCAAGTTTTTGCTGAAGAAGTAGAGCCAACAGGTGCTGTACCAATTGAATTGTCTTTAGAAAGGTATCGACATGCGGCGTTACCTCTAAAATATCCTGAAGGTGGTGCTTCAAGTTCAGATGATGTACGACTACGGCCGAGAATCGCCCCACATTTATTTCCGGGTTCATTAATATTATCTGGTGATAAAGCGCATTTCCAACGATTGTTAAATGCATGGTATGGACATCCTCGTCAGAGTTGGCGATTAGTGTATCGTGCTTCCAGCCATGGATATTCAGCAGCTGCTTTTCATCGACATTGTGATGGAGTTGCTCCTACTTACGTAATTTGTTTGGTGAGTTCTGGAAGATTTCTATTATTTTATGGATTTTTGATTATTTTTATTTTATTTTAAAGGGAGGACGTGGAGACGTTTGTGGTGGTTTTTCAGATGCTGCATGGGGAAGACCGACATCTGGCAAAAGTTATTACACGGCTGCAGAAAAAGCGTTTCTATTTACACTACATAATCATCAAGAATTACCACCCACTCAATTTCATTTATATAAAAAACCATTCGCCATTTGTTATCACCCTGAGTGAGTATTAGATTAAATTTTTTCAGCTATTTCGACATTGACATTATTTAGGCGATTGTCTTTAAAAACAAACCTGTATTTTCCACACTCTTTTCCATACATTCACACAATGAACAATTAGCTATTTCTCGCATACAAGTGTGGAACTGTGTTATATATTATTTTTCAACGACAATTTAATAAATATCCGTTCATTTTTTTCAAGTTCTGGGCCAATTTTTGGAGCTGGTGCTGATTTATTAATTTCAAGTAATTGTAATACAAATATGGAAAGTTATTCAAATCTACCACATTCTTATGAAGGTGAAGGTGCATCACCAGCGGCTCTTATGGGGGATTACAATTTTTCTGTAACCGACTATGAAGTTTTTACACCAGTAGTCATGACAAAATCACTAAAATCAGAAAGATATCAGTGATTTCAAAATTATACTTGCCAGAGATTTAGACAACAAATTTTACTCATTTAAAATGTTGGGTATATTTTTTTAGTCTCTACATAATTTTAGCAGTATTATAAGTATGTAAATTTGAATAAGACTTTTTTTATACAAAATAAACAAATTATACTTTATTCAAAAATTTTACTTATTTTGATATTTCAAGGTCCTAATATTTTTACAGTTTACTTCCGAAAATCACGGCTGTGTGGAAAATTTAATAGCAACCAAAGATATTGTCCTATCTCATCGTTACCCCAACCAGGAGAGAGATAATCTCTTTGAATTGAAATAAATGGGCATCAATCAGCCATTTTAGACCCAATTTTGCCCTTCTTCTTTCATGAAATATATGATTTTTGTAAAAAATTGGAGTGTACATCTCCTCTGAATGAAGCACGATTGATGAAATTTGGTGCAAAGTAGTAGATAGGAGGGTAATCGAATTATTAAAATTATCGATTTTTACATCTCCTCCCTGATTGGGGATTACAACATTGAATCTTTATGCAAAACGGCAGTTCGAGTAACATCTCTGACTGGTATTAAAATATCCACGCGGTCATCTCATACGTATTTTACGTGCATTTCCAGGACCAATACTAAAAAAATTTAGAAAAACTTTTTTAGTCTTGATTTCGACCAATTTTTTGACGAAAGTTTTTATTCCGTAAGATTTTAACGTACTATTGCAAGATTGATTGTTATTTTTAAGGTAAAGAAAGTTGTTTAATCAATAGACAGATAGCGTAATTCGTAAAGCAACCCTTTGGATTTTTTAATTTTGTATGGAGTAAAGGTAAATACTGTCTGCCTTATCGATGTATATTAATACAAGAAGTTCAGCAAACGATCAAAATTTGGGAGCGCTGGCTCTTGGTTCACGAATAAACAAAACTTGTTTGGTTGGAATTATTGTTAAAAATTTTATTTCTTACAGAATTCAATAGAAATGTACAGTGTTTATCAAAAATTATACTACAGACGAATAAATAAGTACAAATATTACGTCTATGGAATTTAATACAAAATTGACGAATAATGTTTCAACATGATAACAAATACATTATTCCAATCTTGAAATGTTTCGATGAAGTGAAAGTATTACATAAAATTATTTTGTTCTTAAAAAAATGATTGTGTTTAAGAATAAAATAATGCTTTAAACTGGTTTTAAAACAACAGCCAGGTTTTTTGTGTTTTTGTTTATCATATATATCTCTGAATAATTGTTTATATGTATAACGTGTGTAGTAATACTATTTTTATAAATTAAACTAATAAATCACAAAATAAAAGAAAATTAATTCAAAATTCTAAGTGATTCAATCACAGGATCCATCTAACCAACCATCTCGCCATCTTTGATTTACTAGTTTACAATCAAATACAGGTTTATGAATACGTATATTTACATTATTGTGCATTCGACAAAACCATTGTGATAATGTTTCTTGGTTTTCAACTTTAGGAGGTTCTTTTATTATTCTGTAAATAAATTTTCTATTAGTATAATTGATTGAAATTCATTCGATCAGTAATTTTTCAAATCATTTGTCATTTTGGGGCACTAATACACTTATTGTTCTTTATCCAAAATAAATATGTCTAGGCGTATGCACTTTTCACAAATAAAGTTTTCAATTGGTAATGTAATACACAGGGCCCGATTAACAAGTAGGCAGAATAGGCAGTTGCCTGGGGCCCCCGATTTTAGGAGGCCCCCGAAAAATGAAAAAGACTTCTAAAATTTTCTTACAAACATAAAATTCTAGAGTGAAAGAAAAATATAATCAGAACTGAAAATAAATTTTACTCAAATAAATAAAACTCAATTGATCGCATTCGAAAGGCGACGACCGACGAACTAGACAAGGTTCCTAAAAAGGACCTTTCCGACTCATTTGATAAATTGTATGAGCGTGCAAAGAAGTGTATCGAAGTGAAAGAAGAGTATATTGAATAATAATCCTTCTCGCAATTAAAAAGAATCAAAGCTGCTGAAAGAGCTACAACGCGGCAAGAGCGACTCGAGATGATAGGTATTGTTTGCATTGAGTCAGATTTATTGAACAAAATCGATATTGATAATATAATTGATGAATTTGCCGAAAACAAATGTAGAAAACGACATGTTTAAAATGCAGATGGTAATTTTATTGATATTATTACATTGTGACAATAAAATTTTTATGACAGATATATTTTTGACAGATATACAGTTTGTATTTTTTTTAACCGAAAAAAGAAGGGAGCGGACGTGAAAAAAAGGACCCCCAAATTAATGGTTGCCTAGGGCCCCATTGAGGGTTAATCCGGCATTGGTAATATACATTGCCTATATTTTTTATAAAAGGGACTTATTCTTAGGGGGATTAATAGAAAATGCTTTTTATTGAGGTGCCGTGTGCCGTCATAACAGGTAGAAAATAAAAGTATGGATAAAATTAATATTTCAAAGAGATCATGCCTAAAAGTAATATTAACTAAATTTAAGCGTACAGATAACGCAATTTCTCTCGCTAGTCAGCGATATGAAGTCCCTATTAAAGGGATGCTCTCGGAGGTCACTATTTTGAATCCGCATTCCTTGTAAGTCAAAGAGAATGAGTAAATTTCAATTCAAGCACAAATTTGTTGATGCGTTATTGACCTCAGAACACTAAAGTATATATCTAAATAAACTTACTGATCTCTAAAATGTGACGCACAAGATGCACATGGATAGAAATTAGCAAATAATGATATAAATTGTGTCATTTGCTTTTTTTCATCTATCGTTGGTTTATCTGGATAATAAGCAGCCATAGTATGTAAAAATGACCAGGTAGCGTTTCCCAATTCATCTTTATCCACAGGACAATCTGTTCTTCGTTGATCACCATTATCACCGCTCATTGCAGTTGCCATCGTATTTTGAACGGAATTTTCGCCCGAGATGGTCTATCAATTTAAAATAATTAATTTTCATATTTTTAATAATTAATTTCAAATATTGCATCATGTTACGTCAGAATTAATGACAGAACATACCTGCGGAGATTTTGATTTCGCAGTTTGTGATTGCATTTTCGCCCATGTTTTAAAATCAGTGCACGCTCGGCAAGGTTTTGTTGGATCACTACTTGCTCTTGCAATTAATGTATCAGTGGCTTCTTTTGTAGATGTTGGAAAAGCATTGGGTGGTGACATTTCTAGAAACACGCCGAAATATAAGGTTAAATAAGATAGTAAATAAACAATACAGCCAAATATATGACATAAAATAGCACTAAACAACAATGAAAAAATAAAACGAAGACATTTTCATTGATGGTATTTTTTTGGATTTTTTTTGTATTATTTTGACAGAATATATCGTAAATGAAAGTGAAGAATTTTCAAAGTTTTTGTTTTTTATTAAATTGAAAACAAAACTAATGTTGTTAAGTTGAATTTTCAGAGAAAATTATTTATAATAAATTGATTGACAATTATGAATATTTTACCCAAAAAGAGGTAAGTTCCTAGGACAATTGCCAATAATAAATTATATTTTATCATTTTTAAATATTATTTGTTTTATTATAGGTGGCATGTTCGAACTAAAGAAAATATTGCCCGAGTTAGAAGGGATGAAGCTAAAGCTGCTGAAGAAGAACTTGCCAAACAAAAACGACAAGAATTAGCTGTAAGTAATAATTATTTAAATTTATAACAATTTTTACCGAAATGCATCTAACAATATAAAACATAAATGTCTTCAATATTTAAACTATTGTATAAGATTTACGTTAAACGGACATTTCATTTTCCGTAAAATTTATAAAAATATGTTTTTGTTTAAGGAACAAGAAGCACGAACTAATTTACTTAGAAAGCGAGCAAAAGACCGATTTAATAATGATGAAATTCCTGATGAAATAGAGGAATCTACTCCAACATCGGTAGGGCATGTTAATTTTTTTGCCGAATTAGAAGATGGAAAAGTTAGTCATCATAAACCAAATAAAGAACATGAAAAAGAAAAGAAAGACGAACAGGAAAAATATGAAAAACAAATTGGATATTTAACATATTTAGGACAAGATACTAACGAAGCTTTGGGTAAGAGAAATTGGTACGATGTTTTACCTGAAAAAGTGGATGAGAAAACTGAAGTTGGATTGGCAAAAAAATTAAGAGATGATCCATTAGGCCTAATTGATAAATTGCTTAAACATAATAAAACATCCACAAGCTTGAGTAAACCTAGAGAAATTTCATTTATTCAAAGTGAAAGCAAAAGCGAAAAAGAGAAACGTAAACGAAAGTGTAGTGAAAGTTCAACTGATGAAAGAAAATATAAGAAAAAATGTAAGAAAAGTAAAAAACATAAAAAGAAGCATAAAAGACGACGAAGTAGTTCAATTGAATTGAATCATGATGACTCGTATGAAATTGAAAAGAAAAAGAAATTAGAACAGTTACGACAGGAACGTCTGAAGCGTGAACGTGAAGAGCGATTAAAAACTGAGAAATTGTTAGCTAAACTACGTGGAGATGTCATCGAAGAACCAAAAATTGATCAAACCAAAAGGATTCCAATCAAACAAAAATATAATTCTCAATTTAATCCAGAAATTGCAAAACAAAATTATGATGATCGATATTAGATTTAATTTGCTGTTTGTAAATAGTTTGTATTGTACATAAAAAAAGTTCTATCGAATAAAATTCTTTTAGAAATTATTCCGTTTTTCTTTTCATAAATACAAAATTATCATTTCAAAATTTATAAAGTTTTTTTTATCGCATCAGACAGTATAAGAATAAAAAAGGTTTTTTTAAATAAATCCGCGCTTTTCTAATACATACTTGTCATGTGATCAATAATTGAAGGTCATGGTGGAAGTGAATATTGCTTAAATACTACTATAAAGTGCATTTTACGTGAATTAAATATTAACAATAATTTGGTAAGTATAGCTTTAATTTAAAATTAAGAATCAAATTGTAATCGCTAGTATAATTACCTAAATAAATACTGAATGGGGCAAACTGGTGTTGAGATTAAAACCTCGAACGAAAATGAGTCACAATCACTTTTTACATTTCGATACTTTTCTGTAAAATTTTGCCTTTTACCATATTAATGATTTTAATGTGGAGTTATTAGTTATTTTAATGAATTTTGACTTAGTTTATTGTATTTTTTTATATTTATTAGTCGAATTTGTAGATATTGGAACATAACCTTAAGGCAAATCATGAACTTTTTTCAAAACCCCACAATTTTTAAAAAAATGGACGCGGGTATTTTAAATATTTAATAATAATAATACATAAATTAGGTTGTAGATTTTAAAAAGTAAAATAGGTGAAATATTCACTACCTTCTTCATATGTGTAAATTTCAAATAGGATATAAAATTTTACGTATTACGTAAACAATTTTGATATCATTTTTAAAGATTTCCATATATAATTTTTTTTACCGAAACTTTAAAATTGTTTATCTTCGTACCAAATAAGACTTTTAAGTTTATTGATAAGCAAAGATAAAGAAAATTTACTTGTTTTAGTAACTTTTATTCATCAGCTTTGTTAACAACGATCTGAATTACAAATTTTATTTTTATATGTTTAGAACGAATAATAAAAGGAATAAATTATGCCTTTGGAGAAATCATCATCAAATATAAAATTAGAAGATGAAACTGAAGGTGTATCACTGTATACTTATACGTTTTCTGCGGAAAACGGAGTGGGAGGAAATGGATCATCACAGTTATTGTTACAAAATAATTTAACTGATGATACGAATATGTTCTTACAAGGCTTAGAAGATGGAACTACCGGTTGGACTTTGGATGGATTACCTGTTCTATTTCCAACTGGTAATTAATTTGTTTAATCGCTTTTCTTTGGAGTTTCCATTGTTCATTTATATATAAAACCTAAACAATACTACATGATAACTTTTTTAAAGATTATTCACTCAAAACTTTAAAGTTAACCAAACCCAAAACACAAATGATATTACAGATTGGCCACTATTCAGAATAATTTGGAATTATCTATAGGAATAAACTATCAAATAATAAAATTGTTTGTTTGTTTGTTTTTTTTTATTTGAATAACCCTAGACAATTGCTTTAAATCAAATATGACCCAAAGTCGAACTTATATTTACTCTATATATTTGAATATACAGGACAAAGAAAACAGATTTATCAAATTTCGAAACAAAAATTGTTTGCTAAAAATTTTGCCTGAAACCGATCTGAGAAATCAGTCATCGTATGGGATTTTGGACGATATGTTTAAAACTGCATTCAATCATCAATTTAATCCGATTTTTGTATTTTTTGGGTCAGAATTATCTTAGGTAATGAGTTTTATCGAAATTACAGACAAAAATTTTTTCCCGATTTTTTTGAAATTTTCTTAAGTCTCCCTTTTAAAAAATCGATAAATTATTTTTCCCTGTAATTTCGATACAACTCACTACATAAGGTAATTTTGACCCAAAAAATCCATATGAAGAATTCATTTCAGACAATTTCTAAGAAAATATTTGTCGAACAGTTATATGAACCGAACTTCCATTACTTTTGGACACTAATTACTTTAAACAATTAAAGAACCGGGATACCAATTTTTTGGGTTTTTTACAATTTTTTAAGTTTATTGATGCAATAAATGTTGATGCAAAAAAGCGGGTTCAAGTAAAATCGTAAAAATTTGAGAGAGAAAATTTTTTAATTTGGAAAAAAAACTTTATTAATGAAAATTATAACCCAAAAAACATCATTTACCGTTTAATCATCTGAAATTTTATCATATGCTATGAAATACAAAACCTGTTGAAATCCAAAAAACTTGATATTATCCACAGTATAAATTGTTTTCTAATTTTTTAATTGCAAGATATTTTACTTTCCAATGACATTACATACACTTTAGTAAGGCTTTAATCTGTATAGACTTTTAAAAATTTGGGAAAAATAGGAATTGTGCTTAAAAATTGATTCTTGCAGGCACTGCTCTTAGTATCGCCAGATTACTGACTGTATTTTATATCAAACATTAATTTAAAAAAATGGTTTTTCTAGATGGGCAACCAATGTTACATCAACTTACCGTGGAAGATTCAGAAATGTCTGAATCTGAAATTCAAGAATCCACTCCTATAATCGACACATCAAAAGAAATTACAATGTTACAACAATCAGAAAGTGAAAATCAGATAAATCAAAATGAAAATATTATTATTGTTAAAGATGAAGAAGGGCAAGAAGAAGAAGAACCATTGACTGAAATTTTGACTGAAAATGCAAACTTAATATCATCAGTATTGACTGAAAATGGAGATACAGAGAGTACAATTGAAATTCCTGGCAAAGGATATTTTACAGTCAGTGGACTTCTATTTCCAATTCAAGAAAGAAAAAATATTGATGATTCAAATGAAATATTTCACATTGATAATGACAGTGATGAAACATCTCTTGAAGATTCAAATCAGAATTCAATAGAAATTTCTGAATTAGCTGACGTCATAACAGCGTATAAATGTAAATCTTGTGATTATACGGGTACAGATAAAGAACTATTTCTAGAACATTACAGAGAATTTCATTTAAATAATATACAGTTAGTAACATTGCAGGATGAAAATACATCTCAACAATTTGATAATATTATTGTAAAATCTGAGACAGAAGCTCAACCAAAGTATTTTTTAGAAACGGATGAAGGTACTTATGAATTAAATACACAAGATGTTCAGACTATTGGGATTAATGGTAATAATTTAGAAAATTTGAACACGAATGGCAATAAAATGGTAGAAACAATTAAAGAAAAATATATTTTATTATGTAGCCAATGTAAAAAAGGATTTGATTCAATTGACGCTTGTAAACAGCATATGATTGATGATCACAAATTAAGAGAATTGTCTGTGAAATCTGAACCTAGACCCAAAATTATTTCAATCGCTAATAATACAATTGCAAATAATTCTCAAATTGAAGTATCTAATCTTGAAGTTCATGTTGATGATCGATCTGAAACCAATACAAATGGGAAACAAATCATTGTAGATGATCCGCGTGTAAGTAAAAAGGTTTTATAATTTGTAACAAATTTGACAAGTTTAATTTGCACTCGCAAATGACTGATTTTCGAGTTACTGAAATTTTTAACTTTTTTTAATTTCTGATATTATTTTATTAAAAAACTGGTTTTAGTATAAAAAATGTTTCATTTCGGTTATATTATTATTGACTCTTCTCTAAGAACTAATGAGTTAACAACTTTAAAAAAAAAAAAATTAGGGAAAGTCGGTTACCTTGGCTACTTTAAACAGATGAGTCACTTTCCTAGGATTTATTAAACATAATCAAAAGTTAAGTTTCCCGAAGGTATGTAAATTGTACGATATAGCCGTATTTAGTGCTTTCAATAATTTATCTATTATATTTATTTTTGACTTGATTCTATAAGTGAAACTTTAAATATTGTTTTATTTTTGTATTCAGGCTTTATTCGAGAAAACAATATTGAAAATTCGTAAAACAAATGCATCATTGCCATTAAAATGCCGTGTTCGAGGTTGTTCGTATAAGTTCGCAACTGAAGTAATACGCTCGCAACATGAAAAATGTCATGTGAAAAATGAAACCGTTAAAACCAATGGAAATGGAAGTACTAGTGGAGGTAATGTTGCGTATAAATGTAGTGAATGTGGAATTGCACAAAAAAGTTGGCGAACCACAGCGTTGCATTTGTGGCGAGCACATAGCATACAAACAGATTTAATTACTTGTCCAGTATGTAATGTTTTTAAAGCAACATTGCCACAATTAGAACATCATATGATGACACATGGCGATAAAAAAGCTTATTGCTGTTCAGAATGTGGAAAATTTTATAAACAAGCATCACAATTACGTAATCATCGACTTATTCATTTGGATAAAGTATCAGATAAGGTATGTTTGGACCTTGTTTTTTATTGTACACAGCTGCTGAGGCTATATCCACATAAATATTCTAAATTATCATATTCAGTGATACGTTGCGTTCATTAAACTAAGTTATATAGATTCTTGTCTTTAAAGTATTAAACATAATTTTTAATGTCTTTTCATTATCTCCTAGTAGGTGGTTTAGGTTAAAATTTGCTTCACCATTTCGTTTAAATTTCCTTTTGTGATAGCACAATCACTTAATATATGTTTAATACTTAATTGCACATTAATTTTTCACATTTCTGAAGAGGTTCTTGTTGGTTAAAAAGATGATTATGGGTAAGATTTGTGTGACCTGTTCTCAACCTTGCTAAAACCACTTCTTTTCTTAATATTCAAAGTAGCTGAAAATTTAAACAAAATAGAGAGCATATGCTCTCATCTAATATGCGAGCTTAGGTGACCTAAAATTTGATGGTTGATTTTTTTATTCTAGAATTTTATAAAGTCGAATATAATTCATTTATTTTTTACAGCGACCATTATGGTATCGCGAAAAAGAATGTGAACAATGTCATAAAATATTTTCAAATTCAAAAAGTTTAAAAAAACATTTACAATCTGTTCATAGCAAATTGAAACCATTTATTTGTAATGTATGTGGACATAGTTGCGCCAGAAAAGCAATGTTACAAATGCATTTACGTCAACATACTGGAGAAAAACCTTATTCTTGTGATATTTGTAATTATCGTACAGGCGATCATAATTCATTAAGACGACATAATATGAAACATACTGGTGTAAGTAATTTTAAATATAAATTCTAGTCACAGTGTCCGTTAGCATGATGCCATCGATAAATACACCTCTTAATTATTCTGAACCTAACAACTTTATCCTCGACAAAAATTTTCGGAAGTGGGCCAATTTCCTGAAATTTCTTAACTTTTCTAAAAGTTTCGGAGTTTGTGAGTTAGCTATCCCATTTAAAATAATAAAACGGATATTCGTGTCAATTTCAATTAATTTTTCATCAACTGTTTTTAGATTCGACCATACAAATGTCCTCATTGTCCATATACATCGATTCAATCGAATGCATATAAATATCATATTTCAATCAAACATCCTGGAAAACCTGGTGTATTTGCATGTAATATATGTTCATTTAAATCAGTGAGTGAGGAAAATTACATCAATCATTTGAATGATCACAAGCAAGGTGTCATACCACCAACGAAAGCTGCTGAAAGTGTTTCAACAACAACAAATTCTAATGACGGTAAGCATGAATGTCGTTCTTAAAGTTAAACTTATAGAATTTGAAATCTGTAATGATTATTTGAACCTAATGATATTATTACAAACTAATTTTAAATTTGATATTGGATCTGAGTCAAATTTTGATTATAATTAGTAGAAATAATTCTACTTAGCAAAACCAATTTAAACTTTCTTTTATAGATGTCTCCACTAGCGAACGCCATTTATTATTGAATCAAATAATAGTATACATTTTTTTAGTTTAATATGTATGAGTGTAAGTTTTGTGTATTTATAATCGATTTTTCGATAACAAATCACGTTCGCTAGTGGTGGCATCTAGATCCATAAATATTTTAAGTTCTACTTATTTTCATCATAAATATAAACAATAGACCTTTTTCATGAAAAACAGAAATGCTTTTTGATAATTTTTTATGAAAATATAGGTCGAGTAGAACCTGTAACTCGAAAATTACGCATTTTTAAGAATAAAAACACTATAAAAAAAATTGTAAAAAAGTCACAATATTTGAAATAATTTAAAACAATTTTTTTTGGCTCCACCGCACACGTGATCTGTGATGTCAATCCGACAAGCAATGACAATAAAATAGTGTCAACAGTCGTATTAATATATCATTATTATCAAGTTTAAATGACGTCAAACCAACCTTCGTGTAACATCTTGTGTTTCCGGATCGTTTTCGCCAATTTGAATTTTAATGATTTTCATTGTCTGTTTTCTCAGTCATATGGCTCCAAAAAAGTCGGGGGAAAAATTAGCCTATTTATCAAGACATTTACTTGCATTTAAAAAAAAGGAAAAAAAATGTGAAAAAGGTCTATAGTAGTCTGTAATACATACACACAACAAAGTTTAACCCTTTAAACTGATTTTTTTTTGTATCTTCTCGTACGTTTTCGTTCATTACTCTTGCGATGTGAGAAAATTTCCCACTACTATGCAAGCGCCAAAATATATGAAAATACATTAATTCATATGAAAGAATAGTATATTAATTTTACTTACTTATTAAACGTTTATCTAAATGTGGATATATAATGTGACTTATGAAATTTTGCAAAGATAAAAAATTTTCAAGTGATCATTCCATTTGAAATTTTGAATAAACTAAGCGTTTTGATGAATCTCTATACGCAACTGTTCTGAAGGGTTAACTTCTTTGTTTGCTTAAAAAGATTTCCGCTTGACTATAACAATTTAATTCTAATATTCCAGGGAATAATAAAAATGATGCAAGTAAAACTGTCTACTTTTACCAAGACGTTAAAAAGGAGACGAGCAACATCATACCACAACTACAGGTAATATTTGTGTACTTGGTTTGTGCTACGGTTCTTATAAATATCTTTTTGGATTTAAGCAGAATATTGTACAAGTGTATTGTTTGTTTTTATTAAAAACTGGCTTTAGCTCCTGCTATACAGCCATTAAAACTACGATTATTTGTCGTTGTAAATTAATTTTCTATTGATTTGGCGGAATTTACTTGTCGCATGCAAATTGCAATTTTACAATTGCGACAAATTTTGGAAAAAAACTTAATATCATTTTAGTAAAATATTTGTATTTTTAGGTTTCAACAAATAATGAGCAACGTAAATTATCTGTATATAGTGATAACGAAGAACCCTGTTATTTACAATACGATCCATTAAATGATGAACAGTGTATTGATACTGGAGGTATAACAATACCCGCCGAACCGGAATGCTCGTCGTTATTACAGATGGCGTTATTATCACAATAATAATAATATTGTTAATACGAAATGTTTGTTTTTTTCTAACATAAGAAATTTTTGTTTTCTGAAAGTGATATTGTGTGTGATATTATGTAACTCTTAATTATTAATTTGTATTTATTAACTGATTTAGGAAATACTTGTACATATATTTTTTTAATCAAATAATATTTATTTTTTTAAATAATATAATTTTGTGAATTTATTTATTTAGTACCAAACGCAAGCCCAGAAAATATTTTGTAGGGAGGCAATATGAACTGTTCATGAGCATTTTTTGAGTAATAATAAATAATTTTACTATTTTCATGCTATTGATTTTTTTAATTCGTTTCATTGCTTACTGACACTGGATATTTTGTTTACATAAAAAAGAAAAATGGTTTATTTTGCGATTATATGATAAGTTTCTGATATATCGGCTGAAATTGTTTAGGATATTGCAACGTATAAGATTTGTAACAGCATCTCAAAAACAAAAAATGGAAAAATCGCATGCATTTTTAATGATTGGATTAGTAGTTTTTGAGATATCGCCTAAAAAACTATTCAAAAAGCTCTTATTAAATTTGGAGATATTTTGGAGATATCTCGAAGAACAAAATGAGCTGGGTTTTTATTTTCAGGCTGAGTAATAAAATCAAACGCGATTGAATTAAGTACTTGGGGGAACAAATTAGAAATTTTTGTTCTAAAAATGTCATAAATTCACTTTTATAAACATAAATAAATTTGACCTTCCCTCCTCGGTACATATTTCTTATTTAAGGGTGGGGAATATTCTTTGGGGGTATACTGTACGCATATGATGATAAAGACTTCTGAAACAGATTATTCAGATTTCGCTTATAGACCGCAAGCTCATGCTTAAATTTTTGAAAGTAAGTTTAAGCTCCATGGCGTCAGTTTTTCGAGGTAGAGGTGGGTACAGATGAGAATATGGATGTCACACCCCTTGGTATCTCATCCCTGCAACAGCAAATACGTACGGCATTGATGGATACTATCTCTGTAAAAGTATTCAAAGCGAATAACATAAATGCCGCACAGAAATAAGTACTTAGAGCTTTGGAAATTGACAGGATATCAAAATTTTTTCTTAACTTCCTGTATCGACGTTACCGCATTTATTTCTGTACGGCATTTATGTAATTCGCTTCGAATACCTATGTAGAGTTTGTATCCACCAACGCGCTAGATATTTGCAGGTGCAGAGGTGAGATACATTCATATTGTCACCTGTACTCACATGTCTGGCGCAAAATTAACGCCATGGTGCTTAAACTTACTTTTACATGTATCAACATCTTTTTCAATATGTTTCCTGGTGGATCATTTCATCCGAGAAACTTCAGCATAGGCTTGTGGTCTATGACATATAATTGTTATTTGATCTATCAATTAAACGTAAATACGTACTATTTTATTAATTAATTCTAACGAATAACAATCTTATAGTTAGTCATAATGTATAATATATACGGGGTATATTACGTGTTTTAACTTTAATGATCTTCAATAAGTGATATGTAGGTATACTATAATATACCTACATATCTACTATTTCTACTATTTAATAATAGTAGAAATGTATTTTTAGCATTATTGTTCATTGTTGATTGTAAACATTGCTATTTATTGCCACGTAACATAACAGGCCTTGTGGCGCAACGGATAACGCGTCTGACTACGGATCAGAAGATTCCAGGTTCGAATCCTGGCAAGGTCGAATTAATTTTACTCTAAAGTTCTATTTTACTTTTTATAAATTTATTTTAAACTGTTGTGTGTAAATTTATTTAAACAAAAACATCGATTGTTTTAGACACATTTTGAAACATGTCTTTTTGATTTTCAAATTTATTAGGGGTAAATGATTTGAGGAACATATAAACTCTATTCATTTTAATTTTGAATTATAATCTTGTTTAAACTATTTATTATCCGGTTACCCTTTTCTTTACATAAAATATTGTGTGTGTATAATAGAATTAAATTTCTAAACAAATTATTACGATATTATTTTACACTTACATTGCACACTTTTTTACACTCCATCGGAAAGTTATGTGGCCGGTTCACATGTCTCAATTGGTAAAATGGAAAGAGTTTCACGTTTCACATACTTAAAAGTAGATGTTATGAGGGCTGGAATGATCTAGAATCATTGAAAATAAAAATTAATTTTCGAATCTTATCTTTTTACAAATAATGTTTTTAGTTTTATTCAGGGCCGTAACGAGGGTACATAGCGCCGGAGGCAAGTATTTAAGTTACGCCTTATATATATCGGGATCGACTCTAACGATTTTGATGAACATTCGTATACTGATAGTATTAAACATAAGAGTGAAGGCAAAATTGTACATTTAATTGATAAATTTGTATAATTTATTCAAATGATAAAGTATCAAATTAAACTATTGATTTCTCTCTACGTTTCCGAGCAAAACATATTTTTAAGGAACTCATTGCTCTCCTAAATGATGCTGGGTTATTTTGCATAAACATCTGATTAATCTTCAAAATCAAAATTTTGTTGAAAATAAATAAAGTAAATAATACAGAGTATTACAAACAAAATTGGATTAAAATTGTAGTTATTATTAATATATTCGCTCGGATATATATGAGATCGGATCAAATTTGCTTGCGTTATTAAAAAAAATCGAATTTCTTAACTTTATGACGTCATCAGAATCCAAAAAAATTAATTTTGCAATATCACATTCAAATTTTATCCAATTTTGATAAACCAAGTGTGTAATCCTACTAAATTTGGGTCATTCTTTTTAAATTTGTGATCAAAATTAACCTAGCTCTAATAGGTTTTCGGAATGTGGTGTCCTGGTACCGGAATTAAGAAAATTAGTGATAGCTAACGAAAAACTGACATCAGAGCTGAAAAGAATGACCCAAAAATAGTGGGTTTCAAAAAATATTCCAATGAGATCGGATCAAATTGGCCTGTGTTCTCAAAATTAGAATTTCTTAACTTTATGACGTCATCAGAACCCAAAAAAATTAATTTTGCAATATCACATCCAAATTTTATCCAATTTTGATAAACCAAGTGTGTAATCCTACTAAATTTGGGCCATTCTTCTTAAATCTGTGATCAAAATTAACCTAACTCTAATAGGTAGCAAGAATGTAGTATCCTGGCAGCGGAATTAAGCAAGTAAGTGATAGCTAGTGACAAACTGATATCACAGCTGAAAAGAATGACCCAAAAATAGTGGGTTTCAAAAAAAATTCCAATGAGATCGGATCAAATTTGCCTGTGTTCTCAAAATTAGAATTTCTTAACTTTATGACGTCATCAGAACCCAAAAAAATTAATTTTGCAATATCACATCCAAATTTTATCCAATTTTGATAAACCAAGTGTGTAATCCTACTAAATTTGGGCCATTCTTCTTAAATTTGTGATCAAAATTAACCTAGCTCTAATAGGTTTTCGGAATGTGGTGTCCTGATACCGAAATTAAGAAAATTAGTGATAGCTAACGAAAAACTGACATCAGAGCTGAAAAGAATAACCCAAAAATAGTGGGTTTCAAAAAAAATTCCAATGAGATCGGATCAAATTTGCCTGTGTTATCAAAAAAATTTAATTTTTTAACTTTTTAACTTATGATTTCTATCGGAATAGAAAAAATTTAATTTTGTTCTATCAGCTTTAGTAAATTCAGCGAATTTTGTTTGGTCTGACTCTTAATCCATTAAGTTAATTTTAAAAATAAAACCTTGCTTGCAATTAATTTTAAAGAATGTTGTTCGTAGGCACCTAAAATAGCTTGAGATCCTGTTGAAATAATTTTATGATCTACCTGTATCTATCTCAACTCATACTTAGAAAAACTCAAGTTTACGGTAATTTCACTGGGTCTTTAATTTGCATATTATTAAATAAATGTATAACTAGTTTAGCCTAGAGCAGGCTTTAAAATTTATAATAAACTTTGTACATAATATATTTATTTTAGATAATCAATTCCTATATTATTAGCATTCACGTTTTGTCCTACTTTTCGCATATAAGCAGCTTATTTTATTATGTCACATATCGTTATTGTTGTGATAATATAAATTTCAGGGGAAGGTTTAATACCTAGAATAAAAATTTACATTAATTTTAGTTTTCTAAAGTAACTTTTTAAAATATCAAAATGTAAATTGTTTTTGTTTATAGCACTATGATTCCTCAACACTATGTAGGTTATTTTTTCGAGAATTTAAATATTAAGCAACTATCAATTAAAACGTGTAAACCATGGTACATTAAATGCGACCCATGGTAAAATATCATAATGTACCATATATCTAAACCTGTACCTGTATCTGACTGTATCTGCAGGTGCTCTTTTCAACATGTAATTGTTACATTTCACTTCAGCGCACAGCATCAGATAATAAATGTGATTGAAACATTCGAAACACGTTTCTAAACATTCCTGCAGATTTCTCTTACAGACATCCACTATTCCGAGCACCCAGTAACAGCTTCAAGTTATAATGGCTTGGAGTGAATGAGACTTCATTTTTTAACTTATACTTCGCTTACCTGTACTTGGTAACACTTTAAAAATAAGAATAATTGTAAAATTTAGTTAAGACATATTATCATGTTTCACTGGTGCATTATGTTTTTAGATTCAAGGTACATTACTTTGCATACTTGAAATTTTACCTCCTCCGAATTATACGTTATATCTTATATATTTAAACGAGCAATTCTTGTATATATATATATATCAACGATCTTGGAAATGGCTCCAACGATTTTCATGAAAATGAGTATGTAGGGGTTTTTTGGGGCGATAAGTCGATCTAACAAGGTTTCATTTTAAAAAAACGTCGTTTTATTCGTTTCTTCATAAAAAACTGAAACATACATCGCAAAATATGACTCTTCCTGACATCTATTGGTGTATATCGTAGTTAATGAAATACAATGCAAATTATAACTCTTCCTGACATCTATTGGTGTATATCGTAGTTAATGAAATAAAATACCGGGACATTCAAATTGGTATTTGTGTGGAGACATTTAAAACGGTCTTCTATTAGTGATAAAATTTGTGTCTTTTTAAGAATACCGAGCAAAGCTCGGTCATCCAGATATTTTATATTTAACACAGGAATTTAGTATAGCACTTTGCATACCAACAACCAATGTTTTGCGTTGAAACATTATACAATGTTTAGTAATTGTAAATAGACTCTCAGAAGAATCAAAAGTTTTTACTTTAGTAG
Source organism: Chrysoperla carnea (assembly GCF_905475395.1). Taxonomy (NCBI): domain Eukaryota; kingdom Metazoa; phylum Arthropoda; class Insecta; order Neuroptera; family Chrysopidae; genus Chrysoperla; species Chrysoperla carnea. The sequence continues at coordinate 40,990,719 of NC_058340.1, read as the reverse complement.
GAAAAAATTTGTATTTTTAGTTTATTCGTAAACAAAACCACATTGACAACCAGTCTTCAGCCTACCTACATTTTAAAAAAATAGCCCCATTTCAATACAAATGCTGTCCAATAAATAGCAATATCCACCAAGAAACTATCAAATAACTCAAGGTACCTACTATATACATTGTACTCCAGGTACTATATCTTTCCCTACGTACTGTAGAGACAATTTTGTGGGGTTTTGGGTTAAAAAAGAGAAAGATATCTTCCTGCAATACTGATTAAAAACACCTGGTGCCGTTGTCAAACATAATTATTTATGGTTGTCAGTATAAAGAATGTTTTAATATAAACTCTATAATAAAATAAGCTTCAATACACAACATTTAAATAAATAAAGAATGGTATTTATAATATTAATAACAATGAAAATTTTGTTAAACAAAATGAATAAATTTTAAATTGATTAAAATTTATTTTATACATATACAATTTAATTAATTTAGAGAATAGGTCATGTATTTATTATAACCTATATAATATAAATGTTTTAAATTGTTCAAGTCATTTTGTCAGAAGATAGATATATTTAATGTTTTAAATTATTATGTCGTATGTACTAATAACCTAAAGAAGACATTTTAACACTTTTCTGGTTGACATTAAATTTATTATAGTTTTATATACTCCAAATGTTATGTAAAGGCTAGTAATTTACAATATGGTTAGGTTACACGAAAATTCCCAATCCAACTGTATTCTAACCTAACCTTTTCTATTTTAACCTAACGTTAGAGAAGTTGAAATTTTTAATTCATAAGATTAAAAAAAAGTTTGAAATTGCTTTTCTTGTATTCGTAAATTTTTTTTCCAGTTCCTCAGAGTAGATGAAGCCAACTCGTAATAATGTAACTTACACCTCCTGTAATCTAAAAATATTTTGTTTCAATTCTTTTTAATTAATTGAAACCTTTGTAGGAAATTAATAACATGTCAAATCTATAATGAAATATCCTCTATGGGAAACTATATTCCCTCATTAGTTAGTAAGCTATTTTCACGTATCTGCCTTTTAAAAAGTTTTCTCTTATAACAATTACTGATAATCTTAAGAATGTAACGCCAAGTTGGGATTCATGTTGCTTTATTGAGCCAGCAGTAGATAGATAATTTTTGGCTTAGCCGGTAATTGTGTCGAATTTAAGTGGTGATCAGATAGACTGGCTAAGACCCCATGATGATATTGTTGTTTGATCTATTAAAAGATATCCTAATTGGTTGGTTTCCATTTGCTAAATGGCTCCTTTTTAAATATGGACTATGCGCAGATTCACAAAAATACTCAGTATGATCTTGGCGACAATCTTTTCGGAGACTTGATTCCAGACATAGCAAAAGTTTTATTGAAAGGGAGTTAAAAAAACATTTGGAAGTAGTGCTAAGGCAAAGTACTAGTTACTATACGGCAAAGGTATTATACTAAGTTATTCAGGTAATAGTTGAAGTTGTTTCAAGTGACTAGTCGTGATCGTGATTGCTATTGACCACATTTCCGGCCTGAATGGTTACCCACAAAAGAGCTTGTATACTGTCTTAACTGGAAACCATTATTACAAACTATGAATTGATTTGATTTCAACTGATTCCAGTAATTCAACTTAAGTTTGATAAATGAGTAATGGATGACATAGCATGATTATTCTGTTATACGAACGTAAGTTTAAAAATGAATCCAAACAACATAGTTTTTAAACAACCATGGATGGTTTTGATGAATTTTAAAATATGTACATAAGTTCTTCATTTTATAAAATAGATGATATGGGGAGAGATAGTTGTGTTGTTTCTTTCATGTCCAGGTGGTTTTATACGAACGCATCAATCATGGTCTTTATTGAACAAGACGTGAGCCAGAACAACAAGGTGGCAGATTCAATATAAATAACCCTATTAAAAACAAACAATCAAATTTTATATTGAAATGAACAATAACAAAACAGAAGAACGATGAACCATGTTTCAATTCATACAAATTTTGCATATATTTTCTAAGAGCTGACATGCATTTTTATGTAAAAATCCTAGCCGCCTGTTGATAAGTAAGTTGATAGTTGGTAGATATTGCATTTTGTATTCAGAGAAATGGGTTGAGTTAATTATTCACCAATAAAAAAATGAAATTAACTAGGTAATAAGCATTAGACATGCAAAAGTTTCTTGCCTTCAAAAGTCTTTTTGCTAATCAGATGATGATTAACTACACAAGCAGAAATTAAAACAGACGAACTTTTCGGCTGTTTATCTCACAAAATTTTCTTAATATTTTGTGATAGTTTGTAAACAACAATTGCATTTTCAGCTTCAAAATTTAAAGCACTGATAAACCAGATATGCCGCCCTTAGCTCATGTTGCTCATGGTACTGACTGTAACTGAACTTTTTTCAAATTATTAATTTAATTGTACTGGTTTTTATCGTTATTCGAGTACAGTCACTGATATTTGCCCCATTTTTGACACTAATGTTGATCAGTAAGTTAGTAGTTGGTGAACAAGATCTAGCCGTTTGCTTACCTAACACTTTGTTGGTAAATTCGCTGTATCCAAGATATTAAACCTTTTTAATTTTAATTCCTTCGTGCACGTAGACGTGTCTTCCAGAAACCTTTTTTTTATTATTATTATTTATGCTGGCCTTAGTGTTAGGATTTTTACATAAAAATCTATGTCAGTTCCTAGTAGAATAGCAAATGTATTGATGCTTAGTTTGCTTGCGATGTTGTTGTTACCTTGTTACCCTTTTTTATGATTGTATATTTAAATTTGGTACAGTGATGAATTATATTCATTTACTCATCGCGATCATGTATGGATTCCAGCTGCGATTGAGTATGCAAAAGATTAGTGAATGGATTTTTCGTGTTGGAGACTTTCAGAGAGCTAAATGAACAATGCAAAATGTGTATATTGCTATTCGAGATGGCTTTTAGGTGCAATGATTGTGGAGTTATAATGCTTGCCTGGGAATGTTCTTTGCTGGTTTTGGCTAGAGCTGAAAGGATATGGGCTAGAGTCTCAGCTGCGGCAGCTAGGCAAATGTAATTAACGGAATGTTCTATTCTTTAAACTGCCTGTGCATAGGTAAGGACACCACTGTGAAGGTCTGTGAAGGTCTTCTCCATACAATTCTCTTCCTTCTATCCGCATCAATAATAATATAATCACAGCAATATTAATCAAAAAAATGATTAAGTTGGCTACAGTTACAGATTAGTGTATTTGATAAACAATTTTGATGAGTTAAAAACACTATTAAGAAGATTAAGAAATTACTCTACGTTTGTTCAATTACACGAATTTTGGAAATATATTTTCTTCTTCAATAATCGAACCTTATCAAAACAATTTTTCGATTCGTTTTGGAGATATTGAAATTGAAATTTAAAGAAAAACTTGTTCTAAACTATCCGTAGTTCCCAATAATGTACCAAAGAATGTGATAAAAAATTTGAGAAGCTTTCATACATCATACTAAACCTGGACTAGGATGCATATTACTTATTTGGTGAACCGGGTAAACATGTATTCAATTTGTCATAGGCGAGTAAGATGAATGTTAAGTACAGAATTTGAATTATGTTAAGAAATCATCAAAAAGCCTAAACTGCTAAAAAAAGTAGAAAGCGATAATTTTTACGCTTTTTCTTCTGATCCAAGTAAATACTATTCTACACGTCGAGTAAATACAGACAATACATAATCACATTAAAAAAAAAACAATATTCAAACGATGTAGAAAAAATATAGGTATTTTGTATACATGGCCCCGAGAACATTATGCCATGCATCTATTTATTCTATTGATTAGCAGATGTTTTTTTGTTTCTAATAATATTGTCATCATAATTTATGGAATAATAAAAACAATTCTAGTTTCAGTTCCGACAAAGTATATGACGATCGTAAAGTTTCAAAATAAAAAAAATGACGATCATTATTTTTTTAATATTATTAAGTTTTAATTTCTTCAATCATGAGAAAAATATGTGTAGTACATAATAAAATTTTAAAGAATAAAATATAAACAAAGTTTTATGTAACATAAAGACATCGAAAATAAATTACAAGCTGAAATGGAATGGAAAAAACACGTGCATTATAATAATTTTTTTTATTTGGAAATTGGTTGATATAAACACACGTGCCTACCGTGTACATACGTCACTGTTTCATAAAAATATAAACGTGTATATAAAGTATGGGTTTTCATGAAACTATTGAATAATTAGGTGTAGATTTTATTTTTGTATTTATTTCTTTATTAGTCCTGGAAAGGAACAGTGGCGGCGCTACAAAAAACATGAACTTTGTGCGGTATCAGATTCGTGAGGCAACAAACAGGTTATGAGGATGGTTATGTTATTTAGTGTATTTTTAATTAATAAAAACTCCCTTAATTGATCGGTAAGATACCCAAATTTTTGTTTTATACAATAATATATTTCGTTAACTATAACATACTAGAAATTCGGATCATTATCTACTAATTTATTTTTTTCTATTACTGGCGAGGGAACATCTTTAAAGTATCTAATAAAAACAATCGAATTTTCAGCTTCAAAATTTAAAGAACAGATAAACTAGATGTGCCGCATTTAGCTCATGGTGCTTCTCAAGTACGCCTTAATCAGTTTTAACTTTTTGAAGCTTCTTGCAGCAGAATCTGTACAGATTGGAACTGAACTTCTTTTAATTGTACTGGTTTTCATAGTTATTCTAAATCATTACAATACTTGGAAAGATCTTTGGTATTGATTTTTAAAAATTGATATCATAAATATCTTTCAAAATATGTCGACTATGAATTTAAAAACTCGAGTATAGCCATAATTAAAATCTATACTTATTAATTTTATGAAAAAAATTGTATAAAATTGTTAAAATGTTTAAAAGCCACACAAAACTCTGTTTATTTAGGGCTACGTAGAAAGCAAAATAAAGTTTTTCTGAGTCAAGTTTTAGATATACAAATGTACAGAAGATATGTTGCTTTGTATAAACCCTTCTATCTATTTAAAAATTTCATTCATAGAACTCTATTGATTTTCATGATGACCGGCCTTAAAGTATACCTAATATTTACAAACAATTTTCTTGGGATATTTGCAGAAATGATGATTGTTGACATTGGAAAGTTGCTAGTAAAAAAAATTATTTCCGCATTTGAATCATATTCTATTCGGGGTGCAGTTTTAGTGTTCATCAGTTTTGTATTGAAATGAATACTTATTATTTAATCATACTGTATATCTACTTATCTGCAACCCCCTTTTAGTTTTAATTATTTATACCTTTTACTTATAAAAACGCTTGTTTTTATATTTTTAGATAATTTGGTTTCCAATTTGGTTTATAATAAGTGGAAAAAGTTGGCCCCAGTGGCAGTGAATATATTATTGTAATTGAACATGCCTAAATTTCTCTAAAAAGGTAGCATTTTACAGTGAAAATATCTTAACGATTTTCCGTGTAAAATATAAGCTTGAAGGAGGATATTTAATGAAGGATGACTCATTCCCAAAACCTTTGTAACCCAATATTTTGCAGCCTACCCAAATTATTGATTTTTTTACACCCTTAAAGTGTTATAAAGTTTATGTAAACCCCCCAGTTTCGGGGATTGGTATTACATACTATGTATATGCCTCTTTAGATTTTCATGAGTGGGTTTAAGCTCCAGAACTTTACAACACTGCATGTGCTTAAATCGGATGTTGTTATAATCAACGCCAGTCAGTTTTGATACTCATGTATCCTCGACCAAAAAGTAGTGATGTGTATTTCAGAACAACAAAATTATGCTATCGAATTAAGGTATACATATCCCTTAATATTTTTGAATAATTTAACGAGTAACGCTTGACAGTTCTTTGAAAAAAAAAAGTTATTTTGATTCATTGAAACACATAAATTAACTGATTCTATTTTATTGTAGAAAATGTCAAAATTGTTAAAAACAATTTTACATATACGATCAAGTATCTAACATAGAAATGCCATTCGTTGGATTTCACTCATTTCATTTCTACTACTTTAAAAATCGAATAGTATTTCAAAATGTTCGGAATAGAAACACATAGAACATTATACGTATAGGTACGAATGAATTTTTACGAAACCAAACAATAACAACATGGTACCCAAATGAAAGCTATATGAAACTATTTAAAAATTGGTTACTGTGTATTCAAAAAACATGTTTATTTTATATAAGACTAAAGTTATATTTGGTTCGTTAAATTTATATTATTATGCTTAGTTCATTATTCTCATCGATATATGGTTCTCTTAATAATAAAATTGATAGTGGGCTAAGTAATTGCAAGCCCAAAAGCGGTGCCTGTGTGATGATTATAGTTAATATCCATAGTATTCCGAGGATCATCTGTGTTGTCGACAATGGATCCTTATCACTTGCTAAATCCTGCTAAGTACTAAATAACCAGCTAAGTGCTTCACCCTGAATCAAGTGGAAGGAAAAATATGAGGAAAACAATCTGCTGACTAATTCATACACCTTAGAAACTCAGAAAACCAACTGTGGCCTTTGACTGACTTACAAATTTTCATTCGTAATCTCTATTATTATAATATGAAGATTCTCAGGGATTTTTGCACAAATTGGATCGTGGTTTTTGACATTTGACATCAAAGTTTGATAAAACGATTATTACCAAATAAATTTTCAAAGATTGCTATTCTTTTCAAGTTATCGTTGTTACCGATAGCTTGACTTGACTCAAATGCTACCTTTGAACATCATTTACTTGTGGATAGTATTTGGACCTTATTTGTGGGGACTATGTACACAACGGAAATAAAAATAGTTAATGGTGATTTTGTTACAGATAAAAGCTTACAAAATGAAAATTTGAAAATCGAGAATAAACAAATGACTTTTTCAAAATAAAAAAAGATTCGACTTAAATCAACAAATTTTCGACTATATTTTAATCTAATTATATGAAAATAAAAAATGAACTGATGATTTTCAAATAAATGAGGAGAATTTCATGAAACTCTGCTACACATCCAACTTATCAGATGAAATTCAAATAAAAATATGTATTAACAACATAACTAGTGAAAACAAACAATTGACTGAGTTAATTATTGAAATACGCATGTATAGACGTATCTACAGTGTTGATGACGCAATCGTTTGTTTTTTGACGACACGTAAGTAAAGAATGATATCCTTTTTTAGATAGCCACATATTTATAACTGATATTCTCATATAATACATATTAGAAAATTTGCATCTGAATTGCGCCCTCGTGGGTAAACAGTGATGTTTACAAAAAATGTTTCAAACAACGGTTGTTCATTTTTTTATAAGGAATACGTTTGTTCTATCTCTTATGGTTTACAAGATGGGTCCTACAGAACCAAGACCCAATTGACTTACGTTGCTTATTTACGAACTCGGCCTCACTTTTTACGTCCTGAGCACGCTGTAAAAATTTCAACTCGATATCTTTTTTCGTTTTTCTGTTATCGTGATGACAGACGGACAGGTAAAAAAGTTTTTAAATGTTGGGTTCGATATTTTTCTTTATTTGTTTATTCTCTTGTGTTAAAATGTGTGAAACAATTCAACAATCCGCCCATAATACGTTTAATTTATCAAATAAATTAACAAATATTCTCTAGATTTATCTATTTTCTATTTAAATGTGAGCACTATATTTTATTTAGTATTCTCTTTTGAAATAAAACAATTTAAACAAAAAGTATTTGATTTGTGATCTAAATAACAAAAGTAAAATCGTTTAAAACGTGACATTTAAAGTTTTTTCGTCGAAAAATAAAATTTACATATAAACAACTTTTTAGTTTTAGCAAAAATGTTCTAATTTCAACGTAATTGAATTGAGAAATTGTCAACTTTGAGGTTTTCAAACAATTTCATGAAAAAAAATTTCTGACAACTTTATTCTCGCTTGTTTAAAGACTTTAGTCAGTAGGTTAAAAGCATGTTTTTTTAGGTTTTATAAAAATTTTCTGAAAGTTGGATTCTGAAATTTTGGTTAAACAAAAGGTGAAAAGAATAAAAAGTCACAAGAATTTGAAAAATATTTTCGATATAATTTGATGGATAGATAATAATCAGAGATAGGAAACAAAATTTGTCTTTTTCAGACGAATTTTTGAAATAATTTTAAGTAATGCGTGTTAAATGACAAATAAAAATACTTTTCACTTACTTCTTCTCATGTTATCAGTTTGAAATTTTGCAGATATGTTTACGGCTTTAATAATAATACATTTTACCATATAGTACAAGATCCGAATTAGGGTCGACCTTCACCCATCTGTTTACCGAATGAAAGTTATTTTTTATGAAATGTAAAATATTAACAAATATTCCTGTAACGGGTTGCCTTAAAAAATATGGTCAAGACTATTTTTAATATAAATATCAAAACTTGGAAAGCTTGTAAACATTATTTTTGACCAATATTTTGTGGCCAATCATATGAGTCAATGAATTAACAGATGCACGTAATTACTATTTTCAACTTGTATATATGGGATAATAGAGAATGAAAAGATCGACAATTCAGCCGCTGCATATTTCTTATGGCTTTTACTATTGAGCTGCTACATACTTTTATGACCAAAATTGGTTAGATATGCAAGTAAGAGAAAAATTTCAAAAGATTTTACTGATATTTTCACTAAAAGTAGTCTTGACCGCATTTCTTTAGGCAACCCATTACAGGGATATTTGTTAACATTTTATACTTCATAAAAAATAACATTCATTCGGTAAGCAGATGGGTGAAGCAGACCCTAATTCGGATCTTAGACTAATATATCGCAATCTGGAATTCGAAACTAAGCAGCTACACTATGCGATAAAAATTATTACTAATTTAACGGAAGCGGTGGGAAAACTGCTTGAAGCCGTTTATACTATCGATACAAGCTACAAAACTGAACAAAAATTGATAGATGTCGTCAGAATTTTTACATATTTTAGGGTGAGCTAGATTATTATCCCGGTCATTTTTTGAAACGATTTTAAATTCAAGTTAGATAAACTAGTCCATATGCACTTTTGTCAAGCACTTTTAATTTTGTGCGTATATAAATAGCGCACAGATTTCAGAAAAAAAAGTTTTAAATCGTTAGATTTCGATATTATCGGAGTCGACTAGAAATGTTTTTTGTAGCGATTCAAACAATTTACGCGAGTGGCACCCAGATTAGAGTCTCGATTAATTTTTTGGTTGTGAACTTGTCTATTTGAACTCCTTAGTTTCTTCAATTATATTAAGATTTTCCATGAAAACAATTACAATTTCATACAAAATTTTACTGAGATTATAAACCAAAATTAGTTATAAAAATTTTCCACAGTATTACAACATTCTTTTAGTACCTTACGAAGGAACACAATTAAAAATTCTATTTTCGACAAGCATTTTATTTATATTTTATACTAATACTATAAAAATAAATTAAATAGGTATTTTAAGCACGAAAATAATATTCATATTTTTTTTTTTATTTTATGGAAGGTATTAAAATACTTGTTAACATCGTAACTGTTTCCCCAAATGACTACGACGTTTCTTAATAAAATTTATTTGTTTAAAAGAAGGCAGTTAAATTATATTATATACAATAATAAATATACATACTCTAATATATTGTATATAAATTTTGTATCATAAAAAAATGTTTTAGTTAAGTGTGAATTTTGATCGAGAGTCCTTAAGTGGTCTGTTTTAATTTTATGATATTGTAAATCGTCACTATTTCGCCATTAGTAGCTTTGCTGTTTCCACATGATAGCGTAATACATCAAACTACGAAAAAAATTATGTACTTATTTCAAAATTTTCATTGTAAGTAACTGCTAAACTAATATAAAACAAGTGAAAAGAAACAGTAGACTGAGTTAATTGTTGGAATACCATGTATAGACAGTGCTGATTACGGAATCGTTTTTTTTCATGTCATGTTAATACAGAAAGATAGACAGCCATACTAATTTGCTTTACGGGTGAACAGTGATGTTTTCGAAAATGTTTGAAACAAAAATTGTTTATTTTTTGTTAAGGAACATTTCTTAAATGTAAATTTTTGTTTACATCTCTAACGGTTTATAAGATGGGTCCTTCGGATCCAAGACCCAATTGACCTATGTTGCTCATTTACGAACTTGACCTCACTTTTTGCGTCTTGAGCACGTTGTAAATTTCAACGTGATATATTTTTTCGTTTTTGAATTATCGTGTTGCCAGACGGACAGACAGATAGACAGACAGGCATCCGAAAATGGATTAATTAGGTGATTTTATAAACACCTGTACCATAATTTTGTTTCTAGTATCAATATTTTTAATTGTTACAAACTTGGGACTAAACTTAGTATACCTTGATATATTTCATATACATGGTATAATATGGTAAGTTTAAAATTTCCTGTACAAAAAAATTGACTAAAGTAAACAAACAACTATAATGTTTGATGAAATATTTATAAGTTTAATTACTGTAATTAAGCTGATTGATGAAATCGGGTTAATTTCTACGTGTATCAAAACACGTAGAACGCAGTTCTAGATGTTGTTCTGTAAATCCTGTAGTTAATAAATGAAAGACGAGTTCCAACGTGTAAATAATTTCATCAAGTGTACCTAATATTTGAAGAAATCTTTGTTTTTGTTTTTGCCAACTTTTTCAAATATATGTCGCGTATTATTAAAGTATTGAGCTTTTTTCGAGACATTATTATAATAATTTGAGGAAAATTTCGTTAGTAGATAATTAATTAGATGTAAAGTGTATTGGATTAATTGCACAGAAATAAAAAAATACTTAATTGAGCTATGTGATTATAAAGAATTGTGACTTTTGTTTCTTTTTGTTTTTTCCTAATTTTGTAAGAGGACAATCGAAGTATATACAAAGGACAAAAAGTTATATTTCAAGCAACTTTAACCTATTATGGTAAGGAATTCTTATAATTCACCTATAACTTGGATAATGTGTACCACGAGGTTACTATAAAATAAAATTACCTAAAAGTGTGTTAAAAATACATTTCACCTAATTATGTTAGTCATAAATTTAATATTTATTATTGAAATTAAAGAAAAAATAAATTCAAGAATAAAATTGAATGTTATTTTTACACAAGGTTACCAGAGCTACAGGATTGTTGTCTTAAGACATTTTGATTCCCTTATGGCAAAAAATGCCTAATTTGTCTTCTAATAGACCAAACACTGGGTAGGCGCATCATCCTAAATCATTTTATCGTATTAAAATGATTTAATAAATTATTTTCTACTTTTTAGTTCAGCTAATTAAAACAGTGTGGTTTTTTTAGTTTATTTAAACTATTATTTATTTTCTACTTGTTAGTTCATCTAGGTATAATTTAAACTATTATTTATTAATATTATAGAAATATTATCTGCGCTTCCTCCAGAATTATATGAATTACACATATTATTATAAGATCGTGCCGACATTTTAAAGTGGGTGAAAATCACGTTCAAAGATTCCGTTACATACATACAAAGCTAATAAAAGCGTATTAAAAAGAATAAAATTTAAATCATTTTAAAAAAAACTTGGCTGATATTTTGAAATTAACGAAAAATCTTTTCTGAAAGTCCAAAGCAGCAATTCTAACCGTTTAATAAGTTTAACGGTATTGATTTTGGTTTCGGTTTAGAATAGTCAAATGGTTTTGGTATCGGTTATACATGAATATTTAGTTAAATATTACAAAATAATGACATTTATTTACTTCAGCTGAAATAGAGATTAAAAAGTAATTTATAAAAAGTGGAGTTTCGGTTTTTGAAGTTTGAAATCTTCCCGTTAATTTAAAAGACCTTGTTTTTTTTAAAGTAGCTCGAAAACTTCTCGTTAAAAAATTTTGTGACGGTGAAAGGTTTTGATCAGAATGATCCGAATAATATTTTGGGGGCGGTTTGAAAAAGTTTCACAGATAGCCAATTTACTATCCAATCGTATGGGGTCTTTTGTAGTATTCGTGTAAAATTTGCTTTTAATTCGCCGGTTAAAAACCGGTGTTTCAAATAAAATAATGATTTCATTTGAAATGCGATTTAGTATTTGATTCGGTTAGATTGCCTGGTTCAAAGTGAATATTAAGAGAAAACATCGTTAAAAGTACTTGAATTAGAGCAAGCAAATAAATAAACGATAATATTAAAATGGATTAAATATGGTGATAGACAGACGACATACATACATTAACAACAGACTAGTATTTATTTTATGATATGTAAAAATGGGCGTTATGTGATGTAACACACCATCATCCAATATACTTGGTTAATTAATACATTATGTAAAATGTCAGTGGTAATTAATTATCAGCTATACATTTATGAGTATTTGTTTGTTTTGTTGTGTGTTTTATATAAGTACAAATACATTCCTACTTTAAATAGAAATAAAAATAATTTGTGAGTTTAAATTATTTACATTTTTTAGGATTCCGTTTGTTTTTGGAAGAAAATAAAATCTACCGTTTTTGAATACTCTCAACAAAGATAGTTTTTAATACGGAATGCGAAAACTGAGCTATTACTAGTAAGAAACAGATAAATATATTTAACCGGTAAAAAAGGCATACCTACGTTAAGGTAGACAAATAGGGAATGATTGATTGTTCACTCACTGAATTTTCATCTGTGAACCAATTATTATGTATATTCACCGATTTCTCCTCCAATTGTGGACCGATTTTGAATTTTTTTTCTTTCTTCAAAGGGTACAACTTTTAGGTGATCAAGTCGTAGTTTCCAGGATATGGATAATACGTGTAACTGACTTTGTTTATTACGTAAGAAGGAAAGCCTATCACTAAACAGTTATCCTTGCACGATACTGTTTGCATATCTGTGTATTGGTAATTCTGAAAATTTATAGTATTAATTTAAGAAGTTAAATACTTGTAAATATTACAGCTACTTTAACTCTATACTTTTTAAATTAATTGTAATATTAGTTTAAAAAAGACATACTTTTGGTTTAGTAGCCAACGCAATATGTGGGTACATTGCCCACAATTTAATTGACCAGGATATTTAATATGACATAACAGAAAATTTCCTTGTACTTACTTTAAATTATCTCTATTATGTTTAACTTCCGATAACTCACAACTCATTTTTTTGAATAAAAAAACATAAATTTTGGACAAAAACTACTAATTGAGAGATTGTAAAACTTTTTTGAATATTCCCATAATTCATGGCAAGCTGAATCGATAAAAAAGATTTAGTTTCCTAGGTAACCTACATGCCAGATTTTGGGGTCTTCTGCACTTTTTGTGATTTGACCTCCCATCCAGCAAACAAATCATGTGATAAGGAACATAATTCCAAAAACATTAATCTGGCTCATTTAACACCGATTTTCTTTGAAATTTTATTGAAGTGCCTGGGAGTGAAATGCGCTGATATAAGTGAAATAAAATCATTTTTTATTCAAAAATTTACTTTTGTGATAATAGTAATATTTTCTTAATAATTTTCCTAAATAACCAGAAGAATTACTATTACTCTTCCTAATTGTAAATGTAAAGTAATTTAGATGCTACTACCATAGTAATTGTTGTAACTCATTCAGTTTAAAGCTGTTTGTTAGTAGAATAGAAAAATTGTCTTTTTTTCTTTAAATGAAAAATTGATGATATAAATTTCAAACTGAATTCAATTACGTACAATTTATATGTGATACGATACTACTATGTATAACTTAAAGGATGATTCAATTTAGGTTTCCAACATTTTTAAACTAACAAAATTACGAATATTTAATGATTTTTTAATCAATGTCATCAAGGTTAGGTTTGGTTAGGTTAGAGTGGCTGCCCTAGGGTGGGACACACTTAGACCATAAGATCCGTTGTGAAACCCCAAAAAGGGTTGGCGCATCCCCGGCCACTACTCCATGAACCATTTGGAGCTGTTTAAGAACTCCTAGGAATGTCCCCAAAGTTTATGTCAATTAAAACTTTTGGTACAAAATCTTGAGAGATTTTCAGTAGAAATAATACGATAAATACGAGTGGTGTTAACATACATTTTACTTAATAATTTCCTAGAAATCTTAAACTCATAAATACAAAATGATTCGTTTTATTTTTGTCCATTTTTGTTCACGTATTTTCTGTTTGAGAACTTAAATTTGGTTTTTAGCAATTCGTGTGCCCTACTCAGAAGATCAATTTTGAATACCAACAAAAAAAAGTAGTCATTTTTATAATTGAATGAGATAATTGATACCTATCTCTCCGAGATTACTTTTACAAATCCCATTTTAAAAAAACTTCAATTTCTAGAATAAAATTAGGTATAGATATAGTATGCTTGGCACCTGAAAGCGGTTGATTTTTTCCCGAAAAATAACTCCGAAATGGTTGTTATTTTAATAGGGATGTTTTATTATTTTTAACACGAGGCCAGATATTATAGTTAGTTAACGCTCTCAGGTTTGTGACGGACCTTCTTCAATCTTATCTAATTTCAATTTAAAAAAAAATTATTCGAAATTCAGCCGTCTTAAGATAAACTCTCGAAAAATTTGTCAGTTTTCGTATCATTTCATGGCTAGTAGTTTTGAATCACTCGTTATATAACTCTTGTGAATGGTTGACTGTTGTTTGGTATCTGTTCACTACCATTATAGTTAGAGCTAGCCCAGACTTTGAGTATCGTTGTGTTGGACAATTTATTACATTAATTTTTCTTTCGTAATGCGATGAGAAAAAACTATCAAGTATTAAATTGTAAATACTTTACGGATACATACACTGTACTAGATAGATATACTGTTTAATATGTGCTTACTACTGTATAGATAATACAGAGTGATTTAATAGGATTATTATACTAGAATAAAATTAAAATATATGCAATAGATAATGAAAAGTTGAATCAATTGGAAATGATTTGCATGTACGAGCCCTTAAAATTTGTAAGTTAGAAAAAAATACAGGAGTTCCCTCAAGTGGTTTATGTTTGAAAAGTACTCTGTAAATAGAAAAGGGCATTTTTTGTCTCTTTTTTAGTTGCTTTAATGGAATTTTCATCATCGTGCGTGTTAGAATAACACTCATTCACGTTTAATTATTTTGTCCAGAGCGAGTCAATATCAATCAATCTCACCCGAGACGCAATTTTTACCGAGACACAAAACATCTTCTGTTATAACAACGTTTAGTTGTGTCTCTGGGGGGGGGTAAAGTAAGTTTGATTGATATTGAATATCCGGTGGAATTGACGCTGTACTACGGTCAATAACTCGCCACTCTGAACAAAACAATCATTGCGCGAATATATCATCAATCAGATCCTCTCTTTTATAATGGATCATATTATATGCCCCATCGTGTATCGTATATCAGAATCCGAAGCTATATTCTTGAGCTATGCTCGTATACATGTACGAGATTTTCTTCACTTATTGATTAGAGCATTCAAGGTTTCTGATTCGACTAGTACTTAAGTTCCGTAAAGATATGCTTTTTGTTGTAATAAAATATGGTGGCAAACTATTATGAGGTATTTATTAAAATTGAAACTATACGAAAATTCTCTTAAAAATTGAAATAAAAAATATTAGACACTTAAACAAGTTTTGGCATCATTAGGCTCAAAATGACAATAATTGTTATTCCAAGTGTAAATATTAGGAATTTTTCATAATGGTAGGTAAACCCCTTTTTTTTTCATACTTATTCACACAGTACCGATTGTAGTTAAGGAAAAAATATACATTTATTATTTCACGTTCACTTCTGCTTTTTATTACATTAAAAAAATTTTTTATCGTAGGCGTTTTTCAATCAGTTTATTATCTAATTTTGATCAGAAATCAATTTATTTAAATTAATATGTACTGTTAGTAAAGTTTTTTATAAGAGTACTCTTATAATATTTGAATCAAATAATGTACTTGAAAAAGAAAAAAAAAATCATCACTTAAAATACGATTTTTACTGAAATACTTTATAACAACTTAAAAATAATCTTGGTTTGCTCTTCAAGACATATTCTATGCTTACAGCAATTACACGCAATAAACCGACTTGTTTTTAGTGTTTGTTTAAAAGCATTACTTTTGTAATATATTTGATTTCCTTAAACTCAACACTAGAATTATGGTCTAAATCTCAATTTTCTATATTCCCCAACGCACTTTTATCAATTTTCCAAGAGGCTACAAAAAGAATCGTACAAGTTCTATTGTGGGTCAAATGACGATATTCATGAACATATACAACAAAACAGAAATATGGTGGAAGCGTCGGGAAATTTTAGTATAGTATGTATATATAGGTATTGAATTTATCATATTAATATGAAAAGATCTTTAAACTTATCTACGGATCCCGAAAATACAAATTTTTTAAGTAAATGAATAAATAAAATTAAAAAAATATTTTATTATGATTATTTAACGTGACTGGATTTGTGATAAATTTGTTTCTGTTGTCAAATATACTTTATTTTTAATTTGATTCGTAGTTTAGAAATTTATTAGTTTTTAAAAAGGTCATAGGTTTTTTTATTTTAATATATAATACTGTCATTCTTGTAGTTTAGAAGACAAAAATTAGAATTAATCACGAAAACAAAAGTCTAAAATAAAATTCTGTATTTTTGAAGTAAATTTCTATAATTTATACGTTGTCTTTTGAGTTGGCAACTATTGTTTTTCGTAATTTATTTTAAGCGGTTTAAATATCATTTTGATTTACATATGGTTATAAACTGGGAGCATCATGTCAGAGAAAAACAAAAAACGAAGAAAGATTGAGGCGAGATATCATGTTCTGTGAAATTATTGTACAATTTAATATTACTGAGGTGTCTATGTATATTTTTTCGTTTTGAAGTCTTATGAAAAAAATCTATTTAAAAAAAATTTTTAAATTTAAATTCATAAGCTATTGAAACTTTAATTAAAATATTTTCCAATTTTCAATTACAATTCTGCATTCTAACCCGTTGGTCAATTTTATGGACTTTAAAATGGGCTTCTAAAATTATACACTAAGCAAAAATAGAAATGCGACGAATTTGTTGTTTCATTAGAAATACACAATATTTGCAGACATGTAACTTTTTTACACTTGGTACTTTCGGACTTTAGAAGTGCTCATTTTACGAGTAAAAACGTGAGCTTAAGGATGCGTTACTCCAATATACACTTAGACTCGAAATATGAAAACTCTTGTAGTATTAGAATCAAGTGAAGTATTACATCTTTATGTTTATGCTTTAACCCTTAAAATGAACTACGTTACCATGGTAAGGTAGAAGTGGATCAAGGATTACAAAGTTTCATGCCTGCAAATATTTATATACGGTATATTTCTAACGAAAGAAAAAGAATCGTGTTTTTATTTTTGATGAGTGTATTTACTTACTGAGCTGGATATTTTTTTTTTAAATTTAAAATTATCTTCAGAAATTAAAATTAAAAGTTGTTGGTATTTGGAACGACAGAGAGGCTGTTTTGTCAGCCAAGAGTTGCAGGGATCTTCCACTAAGCTCATATTTCCTCCTCATTATACATGTATTTCTTATATTTAGATGTTTTTTATTGAAATGAGATTTTTGCCTTTCCCGTTTTTTTAACACAAATTTTTGTACATATTAAAAGGCTAGTAAGGAAGCTTGGAAGTTGACAACAAAAAAACTCTTTTTTTAAATTAACTCAGTTCACATGTATATTATTAAGCCCTTCCCAACTCAATTTGATGAGACTGTAAAGATGCACAAAGCCTTAAAAACTGCAAAAGCATAATCATCAACATATATAAAACAAAGTCGCTTCCTTCTGTCTGCACCTATAATGTTCCTATGTATGCTTGAATCGTTAAAACTACGCAGTGGGATGAAAAAGATGTGCTTCAAAAATTTAAAAAGTTGTGCATCGATTAAGCTGAAATATTGACTAGATATTCAGCCAGCTTCATAGATTGTTTTAACCTATTTTTAATCTTCAGGGGGTCGAAAGATAGAGCGAGAAAGTGGGGATAAATAATCGAATATTTTCAAATATACTCAAGTGGTGTATCAAATAAAAGAGCATGACGTGTACATTACAAAACTGTAACCCCTACGCAAGGGGATATGGGGAAGGAATGAAAGTGGGGATGTTGCCGAGAAAAGCGGGTAGTTCACAGCTAGTTAGGTATATTTCGTGGTGCACTTACAACGATTAGTAATCATACTTAAAAACCGCAGCTCGCTGAATAATGCTTTCGGACTACCTAAGAACTACGCCTTTATGATTTTTTGGTATTGTTACAAACAATAACATATTATTTAAATTGTTGCAAATACATAACTGAAAACTAAATATGTACGCTGGCCTGATAAACCTTATAAGAGACCATTCACATTACACCAACTTTTTTTTATTACCATAGGCGTAATCACATTTCGTTTTCAATATTCCTGTATGTTATATTTTACACTAAAATTTATCGTGATATCCCGTGGAGTTAATAAAATGTAATAATATTAAGTTAGTTTTTAGAATACAAATTTTTAACATAACGCCTTCATACCCGATAATATTTTATGTACTAACATTGTGATGTAAAATATATTATTATTAAAATAGTAAAATGATTTATTACTTTTTAACTCGCCATTAAAACTAATAAATATATACGCGTGCGTTTACATACATTATGCGTTTAGTTTTAACGTTTATTTAAAATTCATTATTTGTATAATAAATGAACTACAATGATATACAAGTATTTTAAAATTATATTTTTGTCAATTTTGAAAAAAAATATATACCTAACAGTTCAATAAAATGAAAATTTAAACTACCATTAAGGGGAGAGAAAAGCATTAAAAGCTACCCCCAAAGTAACTTTTTTGAAAATATCTTGAAAATATACGAAGTTATGAAAAAATTTTCAAAAATTGGCAGTACAGTCGGTGTGGTACTGAAGTCGTGTGAGTGCGACCCCTGTAGTCCACACGACTAACATCTCAGATGGAGAAAAACAATAAAAAAAAGGTTTTGAACATGTACTGCTGCTTATGCTGGAACGATCACAACCCGCACAAAGACATCACATTGAAAAGGTTTGATTAGGATATTGCGGTCTTAAAATCGCGAAAATATGTAAAACTGGAGATTTTCAAAATCTGCCCCATTACATTAACTTCGGCTGGGAAGCTAATAAAAATGCAGATATCAATATTTTCTATAAAATCATTTCTAATTACTTTTGACGAATTTGCGATGGAAACCGAGATATTTGCAATAAAATTTGGTGCCAGGTCAGTTAAAATTACCTATCCTGGAACCTCTATTAGTGCGTAGCATTTTGCTTACCTTAGTATACACTCAGTTACCGGCATTAATTTCACGCACGTCTACATTAAATAATTTTGTAAGAAATATTTTACTGCCATAAAATATTTGCATAAGGTCTGAAAATAGCCGAGTGAGATTAAATTAACTACGATTATCCATGCAGTTCATTCGTGTATTTCGTTTTATTTTAGTCAACAAAAAACAAAATGAGTCACCAGAATCTCTTTTTATTTTACGATCTATTAGGCTAACTACTATTACCACGATTTAAATTGAAAGTGATTTTCATCGTAACATCTTCAAATTAAAATGTGACTGTAAATTAATGGTTTGTTTTTAAAACTATAGTAAAAGGGGAGTAACAAATTTGATGGTTTTATTTTTAGTTAAAAATGTTGTTAATAAAGAAATTTGATGATTGATTAGATATTGAATATTATTATTTCATGTTATTTTTTTATGTCTTAAATAATAATTAATTAATGTTTATTTTGTCAAAGATTTTAATTAAATGTAGTTTTTTTTTAATATATTTTTTTTAAATTTTAGTTTTAAGTTGAACGAACATTTTTCAATATACAAGATTATATAAACAGTACATTTGTTGATGTCTACTTACTTATTTAAAAATACCCAATTCGTATGCTGTTATGTATATACTTTTTAATTTATTTTTTAAATGTATGGATCAAAATTATTCATTATTTTTTTTAGTTCTATTTTTGATTTGAAGATTGATTTTTAGAGATACATAGTTTCTGAAAATAAATTTTATGTAATTATATGTAATATTTTGTGTAGGTATTATTAACTTCCCAGTTTAGGAAAGTTCTTATAATCGGTCCGAAAATTAAAATCGAAAATTTCACCACATCTCTATGTTACATGATCAAGACAATAGGGAATATTCATGAATTTTTTTAATATTTTTAATTCATTGTTTACACCGTTATAACATAGTAAAAAATATAAATACAGTTTAAAAAGGCTGTAATTAAGTGTAAAAAAATATTTAAAATAGAGAATAATTTTGAGATGTTTAAACGCTGTCCTTTTGGCGCTTTCTGTTGATGACGTATCAATATGTGAGCTGTCAAATGGTGACAATTCAATGTATAACTTATACTTTAAAAAATGAATATACAACACAGAATTTACACACGTTATTCTTAAGTTTTCTAATAAAAAGCCGTAGAATAATATAACTCAATGTAATACCATACAAAATATAAGTAATTAATACCATACAGTATGTCAACAAATCTGACAAGCAATATACTACGACGTCACGTCCGCTTTAAAATTTGAATTTCCATTTTAGAAATTTGAATTTATTTCACTTAATTTGTACTTAATTAATTTTAAGTAATTAAAAAGATATTAATTACTAAAATAATGGTGTAGTTGAAATGTCCAGCCAATGAAGTTACGGAAAAAAATATTTGAACCAAATTTAAATTTCATGAATATTCCCTATTAGATTGATGTCTGTGGGTACGCATGTATGTGTGTGTGTGTTCGAGGACATTTTTTCGTTCACGAGTGTTCGTAAATGAATTATCACATGTAATAAAAATCCGTTTTCGAAATTTGTGCATATAAGTAGAAACAAAAACATTCAAAATTTAATAAATTCTTTCATGTAATAAAAGAAACTTTAGACTTTCGCTTGGATTATTTGAAAATCTCTACAAATTTTAATCAAAATTGAAACACGTTTTTCATATCAAACAAAACTTTGTGTAATAAAAAATTGCATAATATGTCAGACATTTGAAATATATTTTCTAAAAACGTATTTATAAATAATTTTTATTGTTTTTTCTTTCAAATAAAAATAATAAATATATCTTTCATTAAAAATGATCTCTAAAATATATGTTTAGAATATAAAGTTTATGTGATTTTCATTCAACACATTGTAAGTAAAACAAAAAAACAAAAAATTCTATAAACTAGCTATACGGGTGTACTAGCATAATCTCTTCTTTGAATGTTAAAAGCAACACCTACTAAAATATACATAACGGTTCACAAAAAATAAGAGTAATCGCATTTTTAATTTCCTGCACATACCTGCCTGTTATTTTTTAGCTAAACACCGAGACAAATTGAAAATCACAATATCATATTATGGAAAAACATAAGCCTAATTTTCATCAAGTTGACTTGACAAACACAAACACAAAACATCAAAAAGAGATTTCAATAAATTTGGTGCAACTAGAATAGTGACAGTCCACGTAAAATAGAAAAAGTGGCTTCAGGAAAAAAAAAAAATTAATATCGTCTATCATAGACGCCATATTGTCTCAACTAAAGAAATTTTTTGTTCGTTTCTTATACGAACTATTGTAGCAATCATGACTATAACATATACACGCAACATCAAAAATTGGTGATATAAAAATAAGATAGTGAACCCATGGCTGCGTTTGGCAGAAAAAAACGTTTGAAAGCGCTTACTAGCGCTGAAAAACAAACTGTTCAGTTTTCGGCCAGGACATGTTTGCTAACTTCAGCTGCGCTGACACAATCCGCCATTTTGCTTATTTATTTTGCAAACATTTATTTAAATAATAGCTTTATACTCCTTAAGTTGTTTGTAAAATTATATAATTAGTATATTTGTACATTATTTAATATATTATTCATTATTGGTAAATTTTTAATATGAATAATTTACAAACATATATTTAAATTAGGTTAGGTTCCCCGGATAAAGCTAACTTAGCGTCCTAGAGGAAAATAGCTATTTACTATTTGACAGCGCTTACCGTTTAACAATCGCCATTTTGCTTACAAGCGTTTCCTAGTGCTTTTTTCTGCCAAACGCAGCCCATATTAAAGCGCTGTTTCCGTTTTTCTTTTGTC
This sequence comes from Chrysoperla carnea, assembly GCF_905475395.1. Classification (NCBI taxonomy): domain Eukaryota; kingdom Metazoa; phylum Arthropoda; class Insecta; order Neuroptera; family Chrysopidae; genus Chrysoperla; species Chrysoperla carnea. The sequence continues at coordinate 40,968,445 of NC_058340.1, read as the reverse complement.
TACCTTTTTGACAATTGTTAAATTTAAGTTTGGTAATAATGTAAGCCTAGTTTTTGACCGTAGCTGAGTTGTCGAATTTTTGTAAATTATCTTCTTCTGCAGCTTAAAAAAATTTATGTACAATTTGAAAAAAATGCCAAGAATTTTACAACTGTAAAAATGATTTGACAGAACCATTTTTCAACCTTTTAGAAATTTGCATAATGGCTCGTTTCTTCACGTATTTTGTAGTCAATAACCGTCTTTTAACATTATACGGTAGGTAAGAAAAATACGAAAATTGAAATACTTGATTTTCATGATTCCGACACTTGAGACAAGTATGAAACCTCAATTTTCTAACTCACCCAAACATTTGATATTGGGATTTTTTAAGATATTTAAAATTTTTGGTGTTCGCATTAAATTTTTTTTAATGTTTAATGTTTTGAGTATTGCGGGCCACAATGTATATTCAAACTTTTAAACGTTATACAACATAAAAATATATTTAATTTAAAGTGTGAACGCCATACTATCACCTGATACATAATGTATTAGAGTTCATTAGTTGCAGTAACCTACAGATCATAAAAACATCATTTTATTACCTTGTCATCACAAAAATAAAAAAAATTTGATACACTACTCTTTTATTATTCCTTGATACTCTGTTCAATTTAATATACGTGTAAAAAATTTCAATTTAGCTGTGAATTATTTATAATACTGACCTGATTTTAAATGATACTTACACTTTTGTTCTTTTCCGACTCTGGTCAACAATAATGGACTTATTGACTTTGATTTATTCTTTCTTTTTGTTCACGAAAGTAAGTCGTAAAATACTAAGTTACATATTTCATACCAGCAGTTACAGGAGTAATAGTAAATATTTTTTTATTCAGCGACACAAATTAAACATAAAAGTTTCTGTAAACATGTGTCATATTCTCAAATCGGTACATAAATACAGAGTTATCTTTATTTCTAAAAAAAGTTTAAGAATAGGTTCCAAGCTTATAGGAATTTTTATGTTTATTTTTAATTTCTAAATAATTATGTATCTACAATATTAACTAGTCCCTCTGAAACATCCTGTATGTATATATTCCATATTATATTAAAACTAAAACTTGGTTTTTGGACTTTGCAAAAAAAATGTCCGAACACCACTTTTTCCACCGCACATAGTTTTTTGGTTAAGGTGATTACTCCTCATATAGAATGTCGTCAGAACGAAGCCATCCACGTCGATAGAATTTTTTTTTAAATTCTACTTTAAACACGTTAAATAACATCCGATTACTGTTCATAGATGGCTTTTGAATAAAGTCCAGGTAAAAATTTAATATTTACGTTATCGACTATTTGTTATCGAGCCAAAACATCGTGTGAAATTAATTTTTGGATTAAATCAATAACTACGAAAATATGAAAGATTTAAATGTAAAAAAGGTAAGAAAGGAAAATAACACTTGGTGACGTCATAACCAACAATCGCCATAGAAAAGTTGTTTTGCAAGAATAAAATAGAACAATTATTTAATTGCTTATATTCTTTATGTTTATCAATCGATTTTAATTTTGGTTGCACAACTTGTCATCTAGGTATTCTCGCACATTTTTAAATTTTGAGATTGACTTTCGGACAAATGCCTATTGGGCGAATATCGACCGCAGTTCCCCATACAACTAAAATTGTATCAAATTAATTGTTAAATGAATTAATAGTAAAAATATTTTTTAATTTTTAAAAATATTCGTTTATTTATTAAATTAAATGTTATTTTACAAAAAGAAATGGAAATATTGGGTGGTGTAGTTTTGTGCATTCGATTCTCTTGGCTGATAAAAAGCACGTTTATGATTTCAGAGTGATTAGACTCTCTTGGTTAGAATTATGTTTTATGTGTTTTTTATCCAAGTATGAAAAATTTTTGATTTTCAGGTGGATCTCGTTCAACTCCTTCCGGATGAATTGTAAAACGTCGACTGCGATACAACTTACCAAAGTATTCCAAAGTACATTCACGACGTGCACTTCGCCAACCAACCATGGCTATGAAACATACAGTTAATTTAAAAAGTTTTTTTATTGAAAAAAATAATTAAGTTTACCAACCGGAACTAGTTTCAGGCATTGGTTTTGTCGAATTTGTTATGAGATCATCGAAAAATAATTTTGGTTTTCTATATTTTTGTTCACGTAAACGTCTACGTTCTAATAATTCTGAAAATTCTTCTCGTGACATTCCGAATAAACGTTCAGCTTCTTGTAAACATATCTAAAACATATAATACTCCAAAATATTTGATTTCAAATCAATAATTTAATAGAAGACACCTAATACTAGAGATGTTTAAACAGCTTAAAATATGTTAAAAACAAATTACTTCAATCGAAAAAAAAAAAAAAATTTAGATAATTTTTTAATTTTTTGAACTTATTTTTAGTCTTAAACTAGATTTTTATGTTTTTCATCGCCCAGTGTCATATTACAAAAATGAATATAGATCAGTTTTGGATTAGAAAAGCTCACCTCGTCGAATTGCTTTAAAATACCATATTTTTCATACCATTTTTCTTCACCTTCACTTAGAAATTTATCCCTGAAATGAAAGTTTTAATAATTTAACATTAACTGCTTTAAAAATTGTTAAATTAACTCACGGTTTATTCAAGTTTACGAGATCATCGATATTTTTTGTATTACTTTCGCACATATTTGGAAATTAAAACAAATTTAATTTTTGCTACCAGTTTGTTATAGCTGGGATTCAGAATAAATAGTATTGAGTTTTAGAAACAACTGATAGCATTTATAGTCGAAATATTGATCAAACATTTTGTTTCTAAGTAAGTTGTTATGAAAATACGGTGTTTGTTTGCCATAGAATTATTATGATGAAAAAAATCACGCTTTTATCTTTTTATTTTATATCTAAAAGTTGTTAGTAAAATATTTTTAAAGCGATTGGTGTTTAAAAAAGCTTATAATGTTTGTGGTCAGTATATACTATAATGAAAAATTTCAGTTAGTTAGAAAATGACAAAAATAACTCAAGCATAACTCAAGTCAGCTTGTTATACATTACTTCTGAAACAAGTTGTGGGAAAATAGTATATTACAATTTAGGGAGCAAAAGTAAAGAATGCCTTGGCTTCGCCTCGGGCGATAATGAGCATGAGATTTGAGACATTCTGTACTTTTGCTCCCTAGGTGTGTAATATACCATTATGTGTATGTAATAAACCATTATGTGTGGACTATTTGCGATATCTCGTAAATATAGTATTTACGAATCTCAGTTTTAGTTTACCTTAGTATTTCAGAATTTATTTAAAACTAGCTTGATACCCGCCCGCTTCACTGGGCTTAAAGAACAGTTTTGAATTATTTTAATAGTAAAATAGACATAATTCATTGAGTATATCAGAAAAAATGTCCAGTAATTGTTTGATATTTACTATTTTAAATTTTTACAGAAATCTTTAATTTAAGGTTCAAAACGATGATCATAGATGGAGCAATACAAATATCCTTCCTTTCACATTTATAATATATAGGGATGTATCTATAATTGCCATCAATTCCTACTAAATTAAATTTTTTTTTTGCAAATTAATATTAATTATCACAACAAATGAGTTTAATTGTTCTCTACATCTGTGCGAAATTTGTTTCTAAAACCAATTAATTTATTGTTTAACAAAATACGTGAAAATGTACATAAATATTCATATTCGATTATTGCATTTAACTATTATGTTATTAAATTTATTTTGTACAGTGCAATTGTAGTTGGTGACTCCTTGATTACAGAGAAATATTTATGTGGAGCTTGTGAGAACTGAAACGTTAACTTACCAACATTAACGAGTTTTATCGAAACATCGCATCCACAATATTGCCTTCGAATGTTAATGAATGATATTCAACTCAAAATATTGTTAAAAAAGCACATTTGCGTCAACGTCCGTTATTTTTAACGTTTGCACGACTTAATTTAAGACTATTAAATAAAAAATATGTATTTTTTTTTGTTTTTACTGTTTTCCAAATAACAAGACCTACTTTAAATTTATGGTATAAAGTTTGGTAGTTCCTTTATACTATGGTTGGTTTTTTTATGCTTAGCCAAACAATTTTTCATATACAAAATTTCTTCTTTTTTACGGAATCCGAAAAATTTGCAACCGACAAGGTTGAAATTGGTGAGTCCAAATTTGTTATCCATACAGAAAGATCATGGAATAGTAAATGAAAAAATCATTTCGCCAAAAATAAGGTCGCCTAACAGCTCAAAAAGTGCAAAAAAATTTTCTTTTTCGTGACGTTTTCTATTATAGAAAGAAAGAGATATCTGTAAATTTTACCATACAAGAATTTCTAAAAGTGACTTCATTATAATATTGAAGTTTTGCAAAAAGTAGTTCCGTCGAAAAAACGCTTTCGTACATTTTTTTTGTGAATATCCATGGATATCCATGCAAAAATGACCCTTTAGTGCAAATCCTTTTATACATATAAAACTTTTAACAAAAAGAAAACCGACTTCATCAGAAACACTTTTCCAAAAAAAAATTAATATGCACTAAAAAGTAAAAAAATAACGGTAATATAATGTAGTTAAAATTATTGTTTTTGAAGTCGGTGTCAGCCAAGGAAACAACTCTGACAGAACCGTTTTCGACATTAGCTTAGCTTACACCGACCCCAAAATAACAATAATTTTAACTATATGGTATTATCGTTATTTTTTTACTTTTTAGTGCATATTAATTTGTCTTAGAAAATATTTTCTTTTGAAGTCGGTTTTCTTTTTGTTAAGAATTGTTTTTTATTTTGTGATTTTTAGTGAATCTAATGTACACTGACTTATTTGTCACTAAAATAGAATTATCGAAATCGGTTGGCGTGATATTGAGTTATTCGTCCTCTTGTCGTGCATCCTTAATGCAAATTTAAGACTATTTTGGTTTTTTCATGGATGCCATTGTCAGAACTGGACCAAAATGAAATGGGAATTCTTTATCTATTTACCACATGGGATGCTGGTGCTTTTCGTGTGGTAAATAAATAAAGAATGATCGAAATCGGTTTACCCAGTCGAAAGTTCTGGGGTAACACACATTAACAAAAAAATACAGTCCAATTGATTACCTCCAACTTTTTTGTTTGAAGTCGGTTAAAAAAGTGATATCTGTAAATTTTATTATACAAGAATTTTTAAAAGTGAGTTTATTAAAAGTTTTGAAATTTTTCGGACAATAGATCCGCCGAAAAGCGCTTTCGTACATTTGTTTTTGTGAATATCCATGGATTTAAAATGACCCTGTAGTGCAAATCCTTTTATACAAAACCAGTGTTTTATTTTTTTAATGTTATTGGTATACTAAATAACAATTAAATTACTAAACATGATTATTTTACAATTTTATATCATTATTCATATTTTAAAATGCTAATAAAAAAAAAACAAATAAACACTATTCTATTCAATTTTATTTACTCCCTAAAATAATTTAAAATGTTTTGTTTGCATGCTTAAAACTATGTTTTATGTGTTTGAACAAAATTTTGATAAATCATATTATACTATAAACATTTCTCTATAAACATTTAGTCAAATATTTTGAATTTTTACCTTTGAAGCTCTTTGCATACACTTAACTTGTATTTCAACCAATTATAATATTTTTTGGTGGTAAAAGTACCTACGCAGATTTTCATTAAAATTAAATATAAATATCCAAAATGGAAGCGATGGGAAAATCAAATTACCATAAAAATGTATTGGTATCTGATTTATATCTGGTATTTTTATTCTTCTCGGCACACCGTTTCATTTGACATCCATATCATGAGAGTGCGTAGAAAATAACTATTTTGATACACCAAGTATGTAATCCTACTTAATTTGGGACATATTTTTCAAATTTGTGATCAAAATTAACCCAGCCCTAACAGTTTTCAAGAATGTGGAGTCCTGCTCCCGAAATTAAGCACATAAGTGAAAGCTAGCGAAAAACTGATATGAAAAGAATGACTCAAAATTAGTGGGTTTTAAAAAAAATTCCAATCAAAGATCGAATCAAATTTTCCTATGTTATCAAAAAATATCGAATTTAGAGCAAAAAAAAAATTAATTTTGCTCTATCACATCCAAATTTGATTCAATTTAGATAAATCAAGTATGTCATCCTACTAAATATGGGTCATTCTTTTCAAATTTGTGATTTAAATTTACCTAGATCTAACAGTTTTCAAGAATGTGGAGTCATGGTCCCGGAATGAAGCACATAAGTGAAAGCTAGCGAAAAACTGACATCAAAACTGAAAAGAATGACCCAAAATTAGTGTGTTTCAAAAGAAATAGGAAACATTGATTGCAAGAAAATGAAATTATTAGTTAAATATCAACTTAGTTTCAATATTTTTTGGTGTGGAATAATGAGGAAAATTTTCATTTACTGTAAAATAATTCAGTTTTATTACACAGTAAAATTAATTGTATGTGATAATTAAAAATTATTAAAATTCTCTAGTTACTAATTTTATTTAACAATCTATAACAAAATGATTTATTATTTTGTCAATTTAATGCCCCAATAGTCCTAATCCAAAAATAATGTACGTATACTGGATTGCACATGAAAATAGGCATTCACCTATTTATTTTTAATGAGATACTTTAATGAGACATGTGAGTTAGTGTGGGAATGTCATATTATTATTAAAGCATGCTTGAGCATATTACAAGCGTACATTCAGATGATTTTTTGGGGGTAATGTGGATTTTTCATGTAATTTTCACTTTACATTATAAATTTTTTACAGCGAATAACAGGGACGAATAACCAAGGCGTTTTTTCTGATTTTTTGTAATTTTTTTAAGGGGTGTACCCCTTTGAAAAAATTGAGAAAAACGCAAAAACAAATTTTGTTTTGGAATGTGATGAAACTCGGTGAATGGGCTAATTTTTGTCTAAAAAGTATAAAAATTAGGTTAATTTAATGATTAGATGCAGAGTTTCTGAGATATCACAATATTTGGATCGATTTTAGTCCGTATCTCAAAAACTATTCGACCAGTCAACAAATGCACGAGATTTTTGTACTTTTTGGGTCAAAATTACCTTATATATTCAGTTTTATCGAAATTGGAGATTAAAAAATGTTTTCTATTTTTTGCAATTTTTTTAAGGGAGTGAGAAACAATTGAGAAAATCGGGAACAAAATTTTTGTTTTGAAATTTGATGAAACTCATTGGATGGGGTAATTTCGATCCAAAAAGGATTGGACCTATAGAAAGTTGCAATGTCAGCGAGTATCATGGGCAAAACTTCATGTTCAAAAAAAGTTAGAGTTCCCTTCTGAAAAATTAAAATCCATTAAGTTGTGAACAAAAGGGAGCATGAGTGAGGGCTATAACGTGATAGCCCGATATGTCTATGTTTTAAAAAGGAGAAATTCCCCAGCAAAGCGGGCGGGTATCTGCTAGGTTTTATATAATTATCGACATTAAAATCTGGTAGAATTTGAGACAGAAAGTCAAATGAAATCGCTTTGTGATACTAGCCTTCGTAAATGATCAAAGTTAATATCTCAGGATATTTTAATTCTATCGTCAAATTTAAGTTCTCGATTTGAAAGTGATTTTTGTTTCGTTTTTGAATTGAAATTTGAGAAAACAAATCAAGCCTCCAATTATTCCTCTCCTAGATCCGTGCTTGATTTATACCTATATTCATTTTAATCATCAATATATAAAATAAGTATTGGCTCATTAATTAATTTTAAATAGTTTATCTAATATTTAATTAATTCTGAAAAGTGTTAGTTGATTTATGATTTTAATAAAATGAGTTAAAAAAGTTTTTGGTTGTTGAAAATAATCAAATGCCATTAAAATGTGTTATAAAAACTATCACATGGTGTGAACTGTACACTTTAATGTGAACTGTAACCAGTTTGCTATGGAGTGCGTTAAGTTTTTAATATCTATCTCTATATATTATAAATGTGAAAGTAAGCATGTTTGTTTGTTTGTTTGTTACGCTTTCACACTAAAACTAGCGAATGGTTTTTAATGAAACTGTACAGCAATATATCTGATATATCAGAATAACACATGAACTATAATTTATAAAGATATATTTAAAAAAAACTAAAAAAAATTTAATTTAATTTGACATTTGACATTACCATAAATTACAGATTTCTGTAAAAATAGTCAATATAAAATATATCATGGCCATCTTTTTTGATACTCAATGAATAATTACACTAATTATACACTTATTAATTATACACTAAAAAAAAAACCATACATATATTTTACCTGTGTAAAACAATCCTTACCATTATTTCGAGTGTTATCAAATAGGGATAAGCGAGAGCAATCTTTATCAATCGTTATTTTTAAACCCAGCGAAGCGAGTGGGTATCAATCTAGTAACTAATAATTGTAAAGCCTATTACGTCAGATTTCTGAAAATTATTTTTTGACCACTTTGTATTGAAATTAAAAAAAATGATCACATAATAGTTTTTTAATTTTTTTGTGAGATATCTCAAACATATTATTTACTTACTATTTTCATATTTTTGTTTTTTGAAACTTGCACCCAGTCAGTATCTCGAAAATGATTTGTCAGTGTACCTATTGTTAAATAAAAATTTGAGAAAATGAAAATAATACTGTAATTTAATATTTTTATGTTCAGTACAATATTATATAACACCTGACGAATCAATGATCCTTATCATTTTTTTAACAAATTTTTCTCAACAATATGAAAAGAAGTATTGTTGTGATGCATAGTTCAATTTATTTCGTGATTTAAAAAATAATCTTTCTGTGAATTTAAGAATAAATTTTGAATAGTTTTAGTGTGATTTCTAGAAACATTTCTCTTATAATTATATGCCAAAACCTCAAATATTTATTAACGATTTCGGCGACATTTCTATAGCAAAAGCTATCTTTTCTTTTATTCTGAGAAATCGCATTCTCTTTCACTCCGATAGAAATACCTACCTTAAGATTTTACTCAAGTATTATTTGTCTGTATAGTGTACGCCATTGTCTACAAAATTTAGTAAACAATGTCTGTAGTTAGCTAGAGAAAAAATTTATAATAGAAATATTATGACATTTACTTGATCATACAACAAGATTTTACATTTGATCCCATACATTTATGAGTACTTAAATATTCGTGATTTAGTTGCACATTCCGCAATGGTTAAAAAATAAACACACTAAACAAGTTTATTTATTTATTTATTTTTTTGAAATCGTCATAGTCGGGTAATTTTATCTATTTTGTTATAATTGCTTAATAAACTAAAATAAAAATATAACAGCTATGTACAATTTTGCAAATTAAAAATAACATTAATCTGATTAAATGATTGAATAAAATTCAGTAAGGTGTGAAAAAGCATAAAAATTATAACATTTTTATACACTCTGGCTTCTGAAAATGTTACACCATCACACGATTTGTACTTTTCAATGAATTTTTTCAGCTTCGGGTACCTGAAATAAAACTGTACATAATAAATGATTATTTTGAAATCTAATTTATCATCCGGCTCGTAACAAAATTGTTTTATTAGTCCATTATGTTTAGCACATATGAATTTTGAATTAAGACATTTCAATTGTCCTAATTTGAACCCAAAAGTTTGCAAAAATTATTTTAAAATTAATATATTTTTTTGATATTTTATACATCAGGGTGATGGAGACAACTTATGGACATCTGTCAACCAAGGTTTTCAGACATACCTTTTTACATTTACAAAAATTGAAAACTGATTGATTATTTGACATTTTATAAAACATGAAAGATAAAATTATGGGTTTTTCCATTTTTATGTCACCTTTTTAAAGCAATGAAAAAAATTTGCATATTATTTTATTTACTTTTTAAAGATCTTGCGAGTTGTGCATAAAAACGCAGGAGGAGCTTGGGGTACAAGCTAGTACTACATAAACACGTACAAGACAATACACACATATAGCTGTATAAAATATAATTGAGCTATTATTTGTAATGCAGGTATAATAGGCTTGCCTAGCTAGCGAGCATGTTGGAGAATCGATTAGACAATGTTTGGTTAACTTTCACATGCTTGGGTTGGGATCCATTGTTATACTATTCAATGAGTTGGCATTTGTAGCGTAATAGAGCACTTGATAGCTGTCCAAAGTGAAAATTTTGTATTTTATTCCACTTCTGCAGTTGATTTTTTGTTTTTCAACAGTGGTCATAGTTTTTTTGCTGCTGTTACTAATGTGATATCCAACCGAACCTGTATCATGTATTCCGTGATTGGCTTTGCTAATTTTTTTTTTTGCATAAATATGTAGTATTCATACAAAACAATTTTGTTGATGAAAAATCTGATATGAAACATGTTATTATTTATTAATACAGACAGACAAGCATTTCGACAGGCAGACATTTTGATCTATTAGCTTCAAGCATGCAATTTTATTAAAAACATAACAGAAAAAAAAACATAATTTACACATACATAAACATTACACATAAACATAAATACAATAGAAAAGAGAGTCTGCTGAATCTACCTACCATATAGGCAATAAATTATACTTGAAACATTATCTTTGGTAGCTCTCTGGTTCTAGCTATATTATGACATTAAAATGCTTACTACATGACGTAATTAGTACTGTTTTGGTTATGTTCTAGTTTTTATTTTTTTATGAAGCGAGATATTTCATTTAGATAAGTAATATTACTTCCGTATATAATGCATATGTGATGTTTATGGATCTTTTAATTTTTAAGGCATTGCCAATATAACATTTTAATGATTGTTCGAATAGATACAATTCTCGATAATCGATATAATCTCGATAATCTCACGAATCCGCCATTATTAAAAACCAGAGGGTGTCAGACTACTAAGATGTTTGGATTACTGAATTCTATAGAAAAAAGCATAATAATTATCAGTACTGGCACGAAAATCATCTTCGCGCCCGTACATCCTTAAATGGTGCAAATATTTCAAAAATATTTAGTTCTATTAAAAATCTTTTCATTAGCATTAGCAACAGCGACTAGTTCAAGTTTTTTCAGGCTTAGCTCATCTTCATTAAACCAAAATTTTAAACTTTGAGGACATATATATCTCTCTTTTGATTGAAGTTAGGTAGACGAAGATGGCGCAAGGTAGCAGATAAGTCTATCGCTACTTAACATTCATGTTTTGCGAAGCAGTCACGTTGAGAACACCTTTTCGGAGTTATTTAATTTTTAAAGAAATTAATGTTTTGGTAAATATCGAATATTGGTACAAAACGGCTGATACGATGAAGTCTTTGATTGTTATTAAAAGCTCGACGCAGTCATCCTCCCGGATTTTTCCTACACATATCCAGGACCATACAGACTAAAGACCTGAAAAATATGAATAAATATAAATTTCATTTAGGTTTAGTGAAGTTGTCATATGAGATTATATGAAATATTCTTTTTATTTATAATATTTAACTTTTTCAAGCAGTAAAAATAATTGTTAGCAGCATATTGTTATATTAAAAAGAATTATACATAGATGTCTCTCATGTACATTTAACAATCATAATCATAATTAAAATTTCAAGTGTTTCATTTCATTTTAAAGATAAGCATTGCACTACTGAATGAACGTTACTTATGTGTATACATTTCAAATTTTACCGAATGTGTTATAGAATTCGTTTTTATGAGGGAAAGGAACTCCAAAATAGCCTTGACGTGTATCTACTAATTGAAAAAAATGAGAAAACATAACAAGGCTCCTATTCACTGGATATCTGGACAATCAGCAACCTTCCACAGATGGTGCAAATTCTCTATTGTGCGGTACAGAACAGTTTTGGAGATTACATTAAATTTCATGGGATTTCATGTTAAAAAACTCAAGAAAAGGTAAAAGAATTGGCGGCATAAAGCTTGTAATTTAGCTAACTATAATTGGAAATGTTGAAATTTGTTATTTTCTTTAAAAATTGAATTATTACTTTCTGGAGAACTTTTCTTTGTGTCCATATTCAACCTTTTTGTGTGTTAGTTTCTTGTACCCATTTGGTAAAAGTATTAAAAATCACTTTTGATTTTAAATCAAACCCCCATTAAAAGTTATCTCGAAAAAAATATTGTCTATTAATATACAAATCCCAAGAACGCCTCTTAAATCTCCACTATGAAGCGACATGTGCAATAATCAAATTTTCTTCCAGAAAATTTAGAGAGCACAAATTCTACCCTTCTTTAATTAAACACCTTATATATTTGTATATACTTTACCACCTTCGGTATGTGTTAGAAAACAAAGCGTTGAATATTTAAAAAATAAAAATATTCGTTTTATATTTTAATATTATTATGAATAATGAATGTCCTTTTTTTCTAAACAGCTTTATAGTATATCGCGTTATATGCATTTTAATTATTATTATCAAGTATGAATTATAATTTATTATCCTTTAAAATTGTTGTAATTTTTTTATTATGTCCTATCGTATACTACTTAAAAAAATATGGTGTGAATATCACAACAAAACGTCTATATATAGATTCAAGTCGGGTGCGGCCGTGGCACAACGAATATGCTGTATAAATTACAAATTAAAAGTTCTCTGCAAAAAATTCAAATAGCAATTAATGATTCAAATAGCAAGATTCGATGCAAATCTGGTTTTGTACTCGATCCAAGGTTTGGATTTTGGATAATTCTTTTCTTAATGAAATTAGGTAAGAATAAAGTATATCTGCAAGATGAGATCGGATGCGTTAATTGTATTCAATAATCATTTCTGAAAAATGTTGCAAAAATTGCTGATTTTAAAATTATTTTAAGCATTTAAAAAAATAACATTTTTATGTTTTTCATCAATATTTATTATAATTACCAGCCAGTATTGCGGATTCTAACACCGCGTCTGAAGCTATTCTAAAAATGAAAAAATTATAGGCAGCCAAGTGATCTGTCGACTGAAGTAAAATCTTAAAACTTTGAAATAACTGTGTTTAAAAAAAAATATAGTATGAATAATTAAAAATTCATTATTTGAAAATTGAAATTATTAACATACTAGCTAAATCCGACCACGTTTCGCTGTGGTTTTGTCTGGTATTAACTATTATGGGAGTAAATAAAAATAGTCTAGACACACATTTGACATTTATATGGGTTTCATCCCTTTCCTCCTCAATCTACCTCAGTTTAATAAGGAAAGAAATATCGAAAATTCAGCCGTCTTCAAAAAGCCAGCCCTCGCCTCGTGGCATTACTCGGCTGACTCGAGGCCAAAATTAAATTGTTGGGATCTAATGTAGATTCAATAAAAATTGATTATTATAAAAAATCAAACGCATTAATGCTGTATAAAATTTTATGTTTAAAGCTTGTACATTGACGTAAAAAAATTAAAATGGTGTGATATATGCATGGCGTCATATTTTTATCCACTCACGATGAAGATATGGTGGAGATTAGGAAAATAATAATATGGATATTCTGTGTATGTTGGAAAATGAAAAATATTTAAATATATTTGAATAAGCAAAAAATTAAATATAAATTGTATTTTAAATACGTTTGGGTTACATTTTTTTAACGTGTTAAAAATATATTACTTTATACTATTACTGAAAATTTTTATTTTCATTTTGAAAAATATTTCATTTTGTATATTTCTAAATTATTTCGAAAATAAGCTTATGACAATTTATTGTTGGTATTTTAATAAGTTTTAAAAAAACCACTCTAGATAAAACAGCAAACCAAATATAAATGTAGGTAGGTACATGATTTTTTAGAATTGCATACAGATTAAAGCCATACTTTAAGTTTGAGTTTACCGTCATGCCATTAGGAGGTAAAACTGCTAGATAAACTTGAATTTCAAGAGATATGTATATCGACAAATGTATATAAAATGGACAAATAATCGTCTGTACGATCAATTCAAAAACATTTTTCAGTTTCTGGATTTTTTAGAGTATTTAAGGCTAAAAAATATTCAGTTTTTTGTCTATTGGGCAAATATTTTCAAAAAAATTAACAAAAAGCTCTTCGTGTGAGACTTTCAACAATATTTTATAAACTCCATATCTCATTATGAAACGCAAATTGCTCTATTTTTTGGATCAAAATTACGTTATGTATAGAGTTTTGTCATAATTAGAGACAATATGTTTTTTTTTGATTCGAGTCCATCTTAATACCTTTTATTACATTTATTGTACCGAAAGTATCATAACAACAGGATAAGGCAAATGAAGAAAAAGGGAAGTTTCGCTGATATGATTTAGTTTGTAAGCAACTATTCCCGGACCTAAATGAAAAACTATAAAAATCTAAATGCATAAACAATCCATCATAAAATTTGCAAAACAGTCACTTTGTTAGTTGATGTTTTGAATCGAAATTGGAAAAAACTCGGTGTGTAGAGTAATTTGACACTAAACATACAAAAACTTCATTCCATTTGACGTTTGCTCGAAGACAATTTTCTATGCTATCGTCATAATCCCGACTGAAGTCCTGTATTTTGGAAATTTTTCATCAGGTAAAGAATCATCATGTACCTGAAAAATTAAGTGAAAATGTTCGAGTCAAATAAATGTAAAACTTATTTTATTATTTCATAGCTAGAAAGATTATTTTGATACTTCTTAGATATTTCCGAGTTTCCGAGTTCCATAATGACTCCCGGTCAATTTATTTTACAAAAAATCTAGATGAAAACAGGAATATAACATCAAACATATATGACAACAAGACAAGAAAAAAGTAAGGTGATTGCACATCATAAATACGATTAATATTTCAGGAAATACATATTTATAAAATAATAAAAAGTAATATTTTTGCCAAGAAGCACCAAGCACCAAGATATACAATATGACTTCATATGTCTCACATAACAGGGTGTCAACTTACACAATATATATATACCTATAAAAGCAAAGCTAAGTGAAAAAAAAAGTCGGAAAGAAAAGTGACTGAAAAACGTAAAAAGCACAGTTTACTTACTAAGAAGAGTGAACTTTTATTATGCTTCTTATAACACAGTAGCGACAATAAAGTGTTTCAATATATCCCACTTGGAGAACATTGTAAATGCACATACGAGCTATATTATACGCTATATATGTGTAGGTATCTACCTGTCTACTAAACTGCATATTATAACATGGAGCTAGTATTCTTATATATTTCCTTCAATTATAATTTAATTGAACTATATACGATGTTTTAGTTTATGCTTTGTAATAATGAATCGTGATATTATAACATAATGATAAAAATGGGAAATTTTTTTGTCTCTGGTATGTTCCATTTCAATATTAAAAAAAACTAGTTGTGAACAACCCGCTTTGTTGGGCAACTTAAATTTTATATACAAAGATTTTTGTGTTATAACCTTCAGTTCGTATGCCGTCACTTATCCTCCTTTTGTTCACAATTTCATCGATTTTATTATTTTGGTGCCAAACTCTAATTTTTGAGCAAAAACCCTAACCGTACCATGCCACGCTTCGCTGTAGAAATAGATGAGAAGTATCTAGTAAATTTTATGAAATGTGATAAGCCCTCAATAAAAAAGTTTGAACAACTTTCAAACCGCTGATTTTTGGGTAACTTACAGTTTTTTAATGTACACATCCTGCCCTTTCATTTGATATCAAACTATTTGATATATATGAAAATATTCGATTTTCATTCCCCACTTCCAGCCCCTCTTCCCGCATTCCCTTGCGTCGAGACAATTTTGTAATGTATACGTCATGCTCCTTTATTTGATACCTCACTTGGATATATTCGAAAATATTCGATCACTTTCTCGCTTCAACTTTTCACCCCCCGAAGGTTAAAAATAGATAAAAACAATCCTTGAAGCTGGAGGTATAACGTGTCGACATTTAAGCTTAATCGATGCAGAGTTTTTTAAGTTTTTGAAGCACACTCCTTTCATTCCTTTTTCCAATCTTTTATAGCTCTTTTTTCGTTTCGCATTAAAGAGAAGCTTATGTGTTAATCCAGGTAATAAACAATCTGTGTTCCAAATTTTATTCAAACCCGTTTCTAACAGTGACTTTGAACTCAGGAACGTTCAAAATCAGTTAATGCCGGATACGCAAAATCGTAAGAGGAAGAATAAAAATTTAAAAACAACATATTTTATTTACAGAAACATAATTCTTCAGATTCGTCACAATTTCAGCTAAGTTAAATCAAAGTAGGTTTACAAATATATACATAATACATATCTCTATATTTCTTTGGATACATTTTAAGTAATTTAACAAATTAACTAATTTTAAACAGTTCAAAAAATTATACCCAAGGAAACGCAAGGTATTCAAACAATGAACGAGTTAACATCTAGTTAGTTACCATCTTTAATTTTGTCTGTTTTTATTTATCTTTTCGTATTTTCAAAATGACAAAACACATAAAATACCTAATAGAAAATAATTGAAAAAATAATTCAATAATTTTTATGTACATTCGAGTATAAAACAAGTGAAAACAAACAAACAGATTGAGTAAATTGTTGAAATACCATGCATAGACAGTGTTGATTACTCTATCACATTACACATACATACATGTCACACATACATAACTGATATTCCCAAATAATATGTACTATACAATTTGCGCTCTCACGGGTAAACAGTGATGTTTACGAAAAAATGTTTCAAACAAAAGTTTTTGTATAAGGAACATTTTTGTTCTATTTCTAACGGTTTAAAAGATCGGCTCTTTTTACCCAAGACCCAATTGACCTATGTTGCTCATTTACGAACTCGACCTCACTTTTTACGTCCTAAACACGCTATAAAAAGCTTGATATCTCTTTGCATTTTTGAGTAATCGTTATGACAAACGGACAGACCGACGACAGACAGATAACAGACAGGCGACAGACAGTCGACAGACAGACGGCAGACAGACGACAGACAGACAGACAACCGGAAATGGACTAATTAGGTGATTTTATGAACGCCTATAGCAAAATTTTGTTCCTAGTATCAATCTTTTTAAGCGTTACAAACTTGGGCATAAATTTAGTATACCTTGATATAAATTACAGATACATGGTATAAAAATAAATATATACTTTGTTTATTCATTGAATTATGTAAAGATAGATAAAATAAATGGTATATTGTGGTTGATGTGGTATACGCTAGTCAATAATCCTGTTACAAGTAACACGTGTAGGAATGTTTTTGTGAGCATATGTAAAAGTTAATTCCGTCGCTTGGGTATAATTTCCTGCTAGTATATCCTCTTTATACATACCCGTACTAGTACTAGTACCTTCTAAAACATTGTGTGTAATATGTTGTCTAAAAACTTCATTTATAGGTTCCATAACATACGTGTGGCGCGGAGCTAGCTGTAGTATAACTTCATATATAGCTCTTTCAATGTAGTTTGTAATATTTCTAACGTAGTTATTTTTCTACATATATAGAAGTATTAGAAGAGAATAGAATACTCAATTTTGTTTGTACATTACTAGAATAATAATTTTTGAATATTTTCGAAAATAAATTTATTATAGTAATTGCATTTGTGTGTTTTTTTTCTCCTAGAATCATGGTTATTGCTGTTTTAACTTCTTAATTAAAATGTGGATGTTATTTTAAAAGTTTTTATTGAACATTATAGCGATGGTTTTTGAATAGATATTCGATTTATATTGAACATACAGACATGCAAATAAATTAATTTTAATTTTTATATCGAATGGAAGGTTTTGAAAACTAAACTGCCGGGTTTTTAAAAACTATTTTCTTGTTATGTTCTTGGAATATAAAAATCCCATGTCACGATGTTCGTTTACGCTGAGCCCTGAAAGAACCCAACCAGCTGAAATGAAATTTTGTAGATACTTTTCATCTCGATTGGTGAAAGTTAATTTTTTTTATTGCGAATTTTGGGTTTTTTTTTATAGGGAAAGAGTTGAATTTACCTCTCAGTTCGATAAATTTTTAATAGATGGCATTGAGAGTTATTCCTTTTTCTTCAAAGTATCTTGCTTTTATTTTGTGTAAGTATTCAATAGATGGCGCTGTTTCAAATGAAATAAAGAATTGCAAATATTATGTTAATTTGAGCTCTTGTTTATATAAAGTCAATCATTTTTCCCTTTTAAGCTAAACAACTGTATCTTGGTCATTTTTGCTCATAATTTTTGAAATGAAATGGGAGTCCGAAATTTTTTAAAAACCCTGTAGGTGGTAGGTATTTTCCATTATAATTTATCGAATATATACATATTTCCATTAGTTCATAATTAGACAAAAAAAATCTTTATATTTCTAAAAGATTAAATAATAATTTCTATAGTTTCATTAATTACCAAATGACAAAAAAACAAACTCTTTCTAACAGTTTATTCATATCCACCCGTTAATTTTCCTGATTCTGAGGCCATAAACTTTATTGGACATATCATTCCAATTGGAATTAGGAATTAGGTTTTTCTGCTTATTTCAATATTAAGCAAGATACATGCCTTCAAAAAATGAAACTTTTTATTCTTTCTCGGACTTTTCAACCATTACAGTTTTATTAAACAAAAATAAATACACTCTCCCAAAAATGAATTTTTTTGCTATTGTCTGATTTTCCATTACTATATCTGAAAGAATTTAAGTCTAACAAAGCTCCAGAAGTTTGTATTCTGTAAATACTTCAAACAAAATAATTTCGAAAATAATACTTTAATTGGTTTGGGGAGGGATTTTAACAACCATCAATCTTTATATTTGTATGCACTTCAAGGTGCGGTATATAGCATTTGCTTTCAGAGAACAATTGCAGAAGATTAAGTTCTAACAAAAGCTTTGTTTTTGTTAGCGGTTAACTCAAAAAAACTATTTTTTGAATATAATTTTATGAGGATTTAAAATGTGAAAAAACCGCAAACGTGAGCATGGTAAATACCAGACACTAATAAAACTTGAAAATTCAATTTAATATTGAAACTCACCTCTTTCTTCGAATTCTAAAATTTCCAAATTTTTAATATTTATTATCCTTACTTTTATTAATACAAATACACATATTGTGTTAACATTGTAATTTCTAAGTATGACATTTTTATTAACGAATTGAACCATCATAAAAGATTCATTGTTCAATTTCCTTAATTTATATGGCAATAATCAGGAATATGAATTTACTTCATTTAAACAATAAATAACACAAATTTATGCACACAATAAATGTTATGCAACTATTATTATATGAGTCATAAAACTTACTGTATAATGTAAATTTAAAAGGCAATAAATATTGGATTATATGTTTTTATGGGAATCATTAGATAAGTTAACGTTATTTAAAGCTTCCTAAATATTCAAATATTTTGGATATTAATAATCAGACATCAAACATGGAAGTAGATCAAAGTTCAGAAAATATCATTTATAGACTTCCTAATTTACATCAGAGGATAATTGAATTATCCTTGTGAGATGATTCTTTGAATGTAAGACGGTGGATCATTGTAACTAAAACGTGGAATTTCAAAATATTTACACTTTTTGAGAATTCGTGCTGACACTTTCCTCACGAGAAACAATGCAAAATGAAAATATTATTTTTTATTTTTAGTTAAGAATTACTTTGACAAATATGAAGTTCAAAGTTAGAACAGGGCCGGTCAATAAGCCTTTATTTATGAACAATAAATATATAAGATTAATTTATAATTTCTGTAGTATTTACATGAAGTTATTAAAGCTGACAATTATTATACAGCAATACACAATGATTTATTTATTGTTCATAAATAAGAGTTGACTGACCAGCCCAGTTCCAACACCTAACTAAATGACAGTCATAAGTGTTATTTATATGCAATATACAATATGTATAACAATTTTCAGTTTAAGTAAATTCATTTTAATATCTACCACGTAAAACTGCATCGTATCGATAGCACATATCTGACCCCTGTTCTATCGTTGCCTTGACTGACCGCAGTAAGTGTGGGTACAAAAATACAACAACCAATCCTCAAATTTTCAGCTTTAGTAAATTCAACGAACTTTTTTTGGCCAGGCTCTTAATCCATATATTATATTATTTAAAAAAACTCAATCAAGTTAGAGTATGGTGGAAGCGCAGTGAATAAGATTTAAAAAGTTACGTAGCAAAATTATAGTTAAGATGTAATATTTTGTTAAAATATATCCCCTTCAGGGCCGACAGTAAAATGTCATTGTGGGTCCTTTTTAATATATCCTGTGGGATATATTTTACCAAAATGCATAATACACCTCATAAATGCTCATTTTATTTGAATGTAGTTAAGGTGGTTAGAAAAAAGGTGAAAAGTAAGAAAAAATAAGGATTCATTTGTTGAAAGAGTTATTCTTAACTTGCAGCCAAATAAACAACTGTGTTGATTTTTGAACCGTGAAACACTTTTTTCCATGATTTCTTAAAAATTTTATTGTATTATTAATAACTTCAAATTCTGTTAGTGTACGTATATTAAGAAAACCTTAAAATTTTTTATTTAAATGAATTAAATTAAATTTGAGAATTTTTCGCTAAAATTTTATCTCCAATTTAGATTTCCTCTTTTTAATATTTTTATTAGTTTGTAAAAGATTAATTAATCACCTTTTATGCTAGTGTATGACGTAATGGTTATTATATTTTATACAATATTTATGTTTAGACAGGTTTATCGCTTCAAATACAGGAATATCATATTTATCCAAACTATGTGATTATACATAGAGCGTTATATATTGTATACATATATAGATAGATATATAATACGATTCTAGTTATATTATTCTAGCATTCAAATAACAATGATATTATATTTATTACAAAATATATGTATGGAAATACTTTTATTTACGATTTATTCCATGTTGGATGGAATTTTTACTTTCCAAATAATTATACACATACCTGGAAAGCATGAAGTAAATTATACACAGACCTGGAAATGTCCGAAGAATCGAAAATGGTAAATAAAGACTTTAAAATCAAAATTCAACTTAATAATTCAAGTCATAGAAATAGAGTAATTGTGAATCTTCGACTTTCAAATCCAGGTATGCAAACAGGTTGTAGTGGACATTTGAACGTTCTTTGTACACAACATAATAAAATAGAATTTTAATTTTGAAACGTTTAATTTGTAATCCATGTATATGAAATATACTAATGTATAGATATTAAGCTGAAATTTTTATAGCGTGCTTAGGACGTAAAAAGTGAGGTCAAGTTCGTTAATGAGCAACATAGGACAATTGGGTCTTGGGTTTGAAACAGTTTTTCGTAAACATCACTGTTAACCCGTGAAAGCGCAAATTGTATAGTATGTATTATATGGGAATATCAGCTATATATGTGTGACATGTATGTATGTGTAATGAGTAATCCAAACTGTCTGTACATGGTATTTCAACAATTTACTGAGTCAATTGTTTGTTTTCGTTTTTTTTTCTGTTTTTTTTTTTAATTTAAAAAAAATATCGTTTTACCTCCCGACTAAAAAGAGGGGGGTTTTTTAACGAGTCAGTGGATCTGGTGCCTGTATATCTGTGCCTCGGTGAATCTGTGTGTCTGTCTGTGACATCGAAGCAGCAAAGCTTCTAAACAGATGAACCGATTGTGATTTTGTTTTTTGAAAGGCAATGAAACTACTTGAAAGGTCTTGAAACATAGCAAGGAACACTCTCGATTAACATACTTTACAAAAAAATCAGTTCATTAGTTTAGGAGCTTTGATGGCACAAACAAATCGATCAGACCCAGTTTTATGTGGGGTTTTTAAAATTTTTTTATTTTGTATTGGTAGTGAAACACCCTATATTATCCTTTATCCGTGGTTTACTGCCAATTCTGGCTTACTTAAAACTATGGTGGCAGATTTCATTCGTCCATTTTCTCACCTAGGTTTCCATCATCTCGAAAATTTTGTTTTAAGTTTAAGATCAAAAATTAAAAGTTAAAAAAAATTATTATCGGTTTATTAATCTATTTAACATCTTTTTTTCTCTTGTATTAATCATATACTTATTATTACTATTTTAGAGAGATTCAGTCTTTGAATAATGATTCATTCTGTAGATACCTTACTATTCGTATATATACATTTTTACTAAAAAGTATTCACATTTTGTTCAATAATAATTCATAATTTATTGGTAAGCATAAAAATTACAATATTATTTACTGCACACTTTGAAATATGTGATATTTTTTTATCCTTTCCGGGGGGTTGAACCTTCTGTACACTTTATATGATATTATATATATATATATATAGTCTGGTAAACAAATTCAATTTAGTGAAATATAGAAATAATGGCCGGGAAAAAATGAATGATAGCTCGTTGGATTCGAAATGATTTCTAGAAAATTGTGCCAGAAGCATTTTTCAGCACATAAAAATTGCAAAAGCTATATCATTTAATTTGAAAAAAATTATTTCGTTTTTCGCCAATATTTCATAAAATATTAATAAATTAAAAAAAAAGATTCTTGAAGAAGAGGAGAGAGTTTACAATAAAAAATCCCTTTTTCGGAAGTCCATATACATTATTTATAATTTTAATTTACGTTTTTAGTTGTTATATTGTAAAAGAATGAAAAATCATGCATTTTTGGTAACTTTAACAAATGATTATAAGCAAAGTATTAAACTTTTAAAAATCTTTTGACGTTATCTTGTTATGTATATATTGATACAAAGGGCTCCATGAAGCCAAAAATTTTTCGAAAATTGCTTAAACATTTTTTTTTAGTTTACAATGAAAACGAAAATTTCAGAAAGTTTTCTAAATAAACAATTGTCTACCATGTTGAAAAATTAATTTTAAGATAAATTTCCAACGATAATCAATTCTTTAGAGTGTTCAACATACATCATAATTTTTATCAAATTTTTAAATAAATATTTAATACCTTAAAAATTATTTAGTGTGAGATACTCGTTTATGACAATGTAACAACAATCTAAAAATGACGCAAAGAGATCTTTTTTCAGCGTTAGATTAAAATTATAAATAATGGAAAGTTTCTTATTGGAAATTTCCTCTTCTTTAAGAATCTTTTTTTTTAAATTTCTTAAATATTAATATTTTATAATATTGGACCAGCCTAAGTGGCCGAGAAGCAATAGACTTTAACCGTTTGTCCACGTAGACTCAAGTTGCGGATTCAAATCCAGGCAGTGACAGAGTGAACAATTATAATTAATGGGGGCGGTAGAATTGATCATATTGTCGTCGGTTGGATAAGAAAGAAGTAACCGACTCCACCCACATCATAAATGTAATTGTAAATATGGATGTAATTAAATAAATAAAGATTAGCAAACAATGATGTGGGTGGCCTCTGTTATAGGCGTATGTCAGAGAAACCTAGGTTAAACCACATTATTTATTTTATAATATTGTGCGAAAAACGAAATACTTTTTTTCAAATTAAATGTTTATAGCTTTTGCAATTTTTTATGTGCTGAAAAATGCTTCTGACACAATATTGTAGACATCATTCCGAATCTAACGAGCTATCAGACGCATTTTTATGACCATTATTTCTATATTTCATCAATTCGAACTTGTTAACCAGACTAATATACACATATTATTACGCTCGTATAGTATTTAATATCCTACTATTATTTATAACTTTGTGTTGTCTATATCTATAAGATCCTTTGCGTGGTTTATTGGACCGTATTTACGTTTTTTTTTTATTCCTATTATTAATGTTCAAACTGTACATGGTAAGGCAGGGAAATGTGCGATTTTGAAAACCCTGTCAAAAAGAAATACCCAATTCATTGTGAATGAATGACAGCAGGAAATTGTGATAAACAAAAGGAAAACATATACTGATTTATGATACGATTTACTTTATTGACAAAATTAAATTTTGCTTAATTTTCTTAAATTTTTTTTTATACAGTTCAATTGGTTGTTAAATTATATAAAAAAATTTATGGAATTTTACTTTACAGAGTTTCCCAAAATTGCACCTTTCTCTGCCTTCTCCTCTGTATATGGTACGAAGAATAGGAGGAACTGGGTTGGTACCATATTAAAGTTACGGCTCTATAGAAATGCGGTTTATTTATTGATAGACGAAGTATTTATGGAATTTAATAAATTTTGATTGTGTGGTGATTTTATTACTATTACAAGATGTCTTCAAAAGAAAACCACTATCACTAAAGTAATCATTTCTATATGAAAAATTATCGAAATCGTTTTTAACCCTAAACTGGATTCGTGCGTCTATTTGGATCTCGACAACTACTCTTTTTTCAGGTTGATTTATTATGATGTAGAGTTTCGTTAATTGTTTTGTTTTTTGTTTTTTTTTTTTTTAATTTTGAGAATTCCTATTGTGTTAATAACATCCAAATGGTAATTTGAGTGCGACAATTGAAACTCTTGTACGCTATGATAAATTATATTGCACGGTTATACATAATGATCCTGCTAAAAGAAGGGAGATGTAGAGTAACACCCGGTAAGAACTAAATTCTAAAGAAGATATTTTTCTGAAAGTTTACGGTATTAAATTCAAAATTTACAAGTCAAATACGCGTGTGTTTTTTAAAGAATTTGATTTTATAGCTACTTTTAGTTTTTACTATATGAAATAATTGTAGTATAAGTTTAAAAAAGACATACTTCTGAATTAGTGGTAAACCCAATATATGAGTATATTACGTTTGGTTTGATAGGGGTATTATTCTGACATAACATAAAAAATATCATTGTCCTTACTTTAAATTATCTCTGTTTTCTTTAACTTCAGATAACTTTCACAATATAGTTCCAACAATCCGTCTTGGAGGAATACAGAAATGTTGTTTCAAAGATGGAGTTTGGAATAAAGTTCTATGTTAATGCTCCATTTCGCAAGATTTTGAAATTTAAGTTTATTAATTTAAAAGAAAGAGGACTATAAATATTGACATTTAAAGTAGGTGACATTCTGTACATAACGAGTACAACACATTAACTTTAAACATAAGTATGATTTTTTTTAAGTTGTGGTGTTAGTTATGTACATAGGAAACTTAAAAAATCCATTAGTGCGAGCTCGAACGTCGAGTTTATAAGCTACGTAGAACATTGTAGATGGGTGGGTACGTAACATTAGCGATAAGAATATTATAACGTTAATACAAACTTTTAAATGTTTCCGATTACGTAAATGAATGAATAATTATTTTAAAAAGAATAGAGAGGAAAAAAAAATGAAAAAGAGTCACTTAAGTGAAAATAAACGGTAACGTTAAAATGAAAGTGTTAAATGTAATTGATATTAGTTACTTTAGAATGTTTGATGCAGATTTCTTTTCTTGTGTGTAATTTTAATTTCTTTTTGAATGAATATTTCTTCCGTTCATGAAGTTAATTTTATGTCAAAACTAAAGTTTCACTAACCGTGAAACTTTTGATAGACATTTTGTAAAATGTTGGCATAACTTTTTTATACAACTAATTTAATTTGTTACATACTAGCTGTGAACTACCCGCTTTGTAGGACAACAAATTTTAAATACAAAATTTTTTGTATTATAACGTTAAAAAAAAAAATTATACATAAAAACCTTACTCTTGAATCACTCACTCTAACTATTAGAAATCAAAATCCGTTGCGTATTTTTAAAGATCTAGGCATACATAGCGACATGGGGACAGACAGAGGGAAGCGACTTTGTTTTATACTATGTATTAACTATTTATACTACCCTTTAGACCGTTGTCATGTCGTTAACAAAATTTCTTTAAAAGTTGTACATCTAAATAGATTAACATGTTATAAGTCGAGTCAGATCTGTTGGGGTCCACAATATATCCCTTGCAACCCATATGAAAGTTGAAATAGCCAACAATGAAGTTACTGGAAGATAAGCACAAAAAAGAGAAAGATTAAAGCGCAAAAGGTGAGTTTAACTCATGGAAGATTGGAAATGTTTTGATGGAAAGCAGCGAATGAAATTTTGGGTTCAGTTACCTCGTGATTCAAATTTTTAATTTTATCCAGCTTCGAATCAATGACCTAGTATTTTTTCTTTTTATGAAAGTATAAAGCATCAAAAATAATAGCACCTTTTCTATTCTGTATTTTAAAAACTCGAATATTTATTTAGTGCATGTATAATAGTTGTTACATAAGATAGTTGCCAATGGCAACTCAATAATTGGATTATACTATAGATAAAAGCGTTTCGTTTTCTTGAAACTGTTGAATAGTATTTTATGCCGTTGTTTTTCTTCAACAATAGTTTTTACGGTACCGTATGTAGAATTTCAGTACAAATATTCGTCTTATTTAACAAAAAAGGTTTTGAGTATCTACACGTTCGTATGCAGTATTTGACTTCGATAAAAAATTAAACTATTTGAGCAAAATTGATGTTTTAAAATACAAATTTTTATAAAAAATATATGGAAATTTCTCACGTAATCGCAAAAGATACCTTTTCCAAACTATTTGGAAAATTTAGCATTCAATTATTAATTGTGAAGTCTAAAATTGGAAATAACGCCACAAATGTTTTCTCCTAAGCTAACTTAATCCCCTCTAGTCATAATTTGTATTATTTCAAGTAATGGGTTTTTTTAAAATAGGCAAACTTGACTTGATTTAAGTTTTGTCTATAGAAATTGGTCAATCGACTATAATAAGAAACAACATTAATATTACAAATCTTTACAAGTCCCAAGTGTTCACTTTATTTTGTATACCAAAAATGTCTATCAAATTTGATTTGTTTGAGTAATTATTTCAGAATATACGGAGTAATGAATGTCAATAACCAAACTGAAACAATTGTAACACCACAAAGTAATATTCTTCGTCAATAACCAGTTTTGTGGATTGAATGCGCTGAATACGTTTCGTTTGAGGATTCACTTATTACGTGTGATTTTTCATATTATATGTTTGGGAACCTACGTAGTAAAACATTTAGGATAAATAAAATTATATAATAACAGTTTTTTTTTTTTACCAAAATATCTTAACAACACCTGATACTACTCTTTCCATTCATACTCCTCGTTGAAGTGTTTATATTGTTTTTTCGAGAGGTTTGGTAGAAAAAATTATCTTGGAAAATATAATTTTATAAATTAAATGTGCAATTTTATAGTAAGATATTCAGCGCATCAAGAAACTTATACACCAATAAGCAATAGGAAATATTATTTACCAATTCAAAATCAGTTGCATATTAGTGATTAATTACTACTGAACCCTTTATTATGTATTATTTAATAATATACACCATCTAACCGTCTATTATATTCTACCTTAATTGCATAAAATAATGATTAGTTCATAAAAATTCTAGTAGATGGAACTGATAAAAATAAAAATTGAAATAACGTAGTAGAAGCAGTTGTATATTATATATGGTTTGCATACAAAAATAATAAATTCAAGAATATTATATTAATAACATCAAGCAAGAATTGTGGAATTTTTTAGTAGTACTTTTAGCTTGTGGAAATAAAGAAAAATATATATATATATATATATATATATATATATATTTCTATATCTATGATGGCAGTCATGGCTGATGATCATCAAACGGTGGTGTACGTACATCACAAATGTACATAGGTACGAGAAATATGTATGTATATACAGGTTGTATAATACAAGATGGCCTGTGCAATTTTGGAAATTGACCTCTTAGATAGAAACGGTTGCAGTTGAAATTTACAAAAATTAACAAGTTAATTTTACAAAATTTAAAAAACCCGCGACAAATTTTTCGGGTACGGAACCCTCAACTCGCATTTGAAACATTTATAAGAGCTTTCTCCAGACTGTACCGATTTTGAGGATCATAGCCTATTTTTTAGTTGTTTCAGTTACGGAACCCTTACTTGCACTTGAAACATATCTAAGAACACTCTCCTTTAACTTACTTTTCAAACATAACAAAATAATCCTCTTCCGTTCAGGCGCTACAATGCCACAGACAGACAGACCAGACAGGTAGACATAGCGGTAAAACTTGGGGTTCATTGTGAGCAGTTCAGTGCGAAGGATTGTGGTCGAATTATTATTAAATTTATTAGTTGAATCAAAGTTTTATGTTTTGTGGAAGAATTAATGTGTCTTTGCAATAAATAGTAAAATATAGCAAAGTTTATTTAAGAATTCACCACTTTTTTTTTATAGTAACGAATCTACGAGATAAAAACGTTTTAATAGTAAATGTATTAACGTTACGTTAAATTGGAAAAGCATTGCCACCGTAAAAAAAGTCTCTATAACAACGTTAAAAGAAAAGGGACTGTTGATCATTTATCCAGATTTAAATCAAGAATTCAAGAAGTTTTTGAAACGATCAAAATTGTTCAAACAAATGATAAAATTCTCAAAGCCACCTTCTGCAACCTGTAATTTTCTGATCGTGCAAATTTATAATCTCTGATCCGTTGCTAATTTCAAATTCGAAGCTTATGGCATGTTTTGGAACATCTTGTAAATACGGTGGAACATGGAACAGGAACACACATATTGTAGAGGGTGGATACTATATATATATATAGATATACGTAATACATAGTTACGGACGGTTGTATATAGCGGCGTCCACCACTGACGCGACGTCTGGAATCGATCGAATCCGACATCTCATTCCAATAATATATGTTATTATTACTATGATGTCGAATTGAGTTAGACTAGACACATATAAATAACATATATACAAAAAAAATCTCATGCAATATTGTTGTTGGCTCTAACAAGTGTCCGTAAGGTTTTGAAAAGAAAAAGGTATGGTTATTTCTTCTTTTTCATACAAGTTTTGCATATCAATAAGATTTTAAAAAGGTTCTTACAAAAAAGTAATTTTCAATACATTCATTGCGTAATTACGTTTCAAAGGAGTAGTTGGGTGTACGTCACTTGTTGAATCGAATTATTTAATTTAAAAATTTGATTTATCAGGATAATGTTTACAACTTATATGCTTTCTCGGTAATCAGACATAAATTTCTTCCTAATATTGGTCTATGACACGGCATAAGGTGGATCTTCAACTATTTGATAACCAGATGAAACATATTTTTTATGAAATTTTTATTGATTTTTAAACATGCCTATCATAGTTTTTTCTATCGAAAAGTGTTCATGACTATTTTTAATTTAATTTATTTTATTAATTTCGTAATTAAATGATCTTTCTTCTGATACCAATTTCGATTAGCTAACAGATTGATGAAGTTACCTCATCAAGTATGAACAGATAAGTCAATATAAGTAAGTAACTACACCGATCTGTTGACAATCGAAATTGGTGTCAGAAGAAAGGTGGAAAGATGGTAATCAATTAAATTTCATAAAAAATGTTTCTCAACTGGTTATCAAATGGGTAAAGATCGACCATATATCGTCTCTTGTACTTTATGAAAATGAATTGAAACTTAAAATCAGCCACGAAATGCGGATGCAATTTTTCTCTGCTGTTACATGAGTGACTTCGTAGATGAATGGATGCTTTATAACTTAATTGTCAGTGTTTGTATGTTTATAGCTTTAATATTAACTTTTATAGCTTTAATTGTACTTTCAAGTTTCTTTTTAATTTATAGTTTGGGTAATTCTCAACTGCATTTGATGAAAATCGTATCAGCTGTGTCCTATTCTACAGGGAACGATCTCCGCAGATTTTGTCATGATGAGGGGAAAACGAAAACACACATTCTGTCGCTCGGAAATATTCTAAAGTTAATTAAAGCTATGCGACTTCGGGAGTACTTTTGAAGCAAGAGAGCGGCACAGTGACACAAGGATATTCTAAGACTTACTCCTAACTCTAATCAAATCTAGAACTTTTGTATCTAGTTTCTAGTTTCGCCACGAGAATAAAATTAATATGAGGGTATCTAGATGTTAGAAAAAAAGTTTGTACTGTATTCCCCATGTTTTGATTGTATATTTTAAACATCTTTTGAAAGAAGTTATTCTATTTTTTTGGAGAGCAGAAATCCGATTATCACACGTACGTAGTTCTTGTTCATTGATATAAATAAAAAAATTTTGCTAAACAAAAAGAAAACCGACTTCAAAATAAAACTTTTTCAAAACAAATTAATATACACTAAAAAGTAAAAAAATAACGATAATATAATGTAGTTAAAATTATTGTTATTTTTGAAATCGGTGTCAGCCAAGGAAACCACTATGACTAGAATAGTTTGCAACATTAGCTTGGCTGACACCGACTCGAAAATAGCAATAATTATAACTACATTATATTAACGCTATTTTTCTACTTTTTAGTGCATATTAGTTTGTTTTGGAAAAGTTTTTCTTTTGAAGTCGGTTTTCTTTTTGTTAAATGTTTTTTTTATTTTGTGATTTCTAGTGAATCTGAAGTACAGTAACTAATTTGTTACTAAAAAAAGAATCGTCGAAATCGGTTGGCCTGATATTGAGTTATTCGTACTCTTGTCGTGCATACTTAATGCAAATTTAGGACTTTTATGGTTTTCTCATGGTTGTCAGAACTAGAAATGGGACTTAACGGGTAGCACCAGCTTTCAAATAGATAAAGAATAATCAAAATCGCTTCTCCAATTCGAAAGTTCTGAGGTAACACACATACAAAAATACATTCGAATTGATAGCCTCCTCTTTTTTTGTTTGAAGTTGGTTAAAAAAGTATTTTGTTACGAATAAGAGTTCCGATTTTGGTTATCAACAATCACATCACGATGTTTCTTAAAATTAAGCTATTAACAATTAATAATTAATTCTAACAGAGTAAAATTCAAACAAATAAAACAAAACAATGATCCTCAAAAGATGATTAATTTTGCGCCATTTTGTATAATCATATTTAAAATAATGTCAACTACCCTTTTATTACCAGACAATAGAATATTGAAGATACCCACACACACACACACACACACTAAGATTGTTAGTTAGTAAATAAACTTTTCTAACTTAATATTACAAAGACTAGAAGGTAGGTGTAGATTTGTCTCCGACAGTAGAAAATGATTTTCAGATACTTTTAATACGATATATATATAAACTATAACAAAAAATAAAAACTTTTGAACAAGAAGAAACAAAACTCTCTAAACGAACAAATGGAAGATTGTTGAATAAAAGGTATGGGTGTGAGAAATGGTCCGATATATGTGTACATGTAGACACTTTTAACAATATTTATTATCTTTAGCAAAAGTTTAGAAAATAAGTGAGGAAATGAGTTGAGGTACATTTTCAGAGTTTCATAATTTTTTTTATATTTTTTGGTTTTTGTACGTGTAATAGTTTTGTATACAGTGTGTTAGAAATAATATTTTAACTGCCTGCACAGTTAAAAAAATACTATATTATTACACAGTAAAAAAATACTTGATTCACGAAAATCAAGCGCATATTTCTTTGAACATCAACAGCCAAGTAAACGTGCTTACTATAATTCAGTAATTTTTTGACGGTTAATTTTTTTGTGTACATATAAAGCATTGGAAGCACTAATTAGCCGAAATAGTATGATCAAATTAACTTTTTGAATAATTTAATTCTGAGTTCGGAGAAAAAAATTGAATTTAGTAGATCATTATGATACAAATTGAGGAAACTAAAATCTAACATTTTTTGATGGTCGGAAGGGGTCCAAAAAAAATGGTAAAGTGGCCTAATCCGGTCTTTCGCGTCAGACACCGTCGGATTGAGTTAAAAATAAAAAAGCGTTTAATAAGCTTACGCGCCGTAAAAAGGCGAAAAGAATGAGCTGCGAATGAACCCGATTGGTCCATCTATGTCCCCACAAATTGCAAAAAACCATCGATTTTGCTCGAAATTTCAAAACTTCATAGCTCTTGTTGTTTTAAAGATTCAAAGCTGAGATTTAAATGGATTGTAGCTTTTATACCCATGAAGTATCACACACAATTTCAGCAAGATCGAATGTATACTTTTTGCACACCACAGCTGAATGCAAAAAACAGGGCTTTTGTAAAATGGCCCTAAAAAAGTTGTGGTGCGGTAACGCGCTATTTTTTTTACGCGATCATATGCTTCAATAGTTAAAGTAATACCTACTAAAGTGTCAACCTCTCATCTTAAGTAAAAGTTACTAAAATATTAATTTTAAATTACTATTATTTTAAATTATAACATTAAAAATAGGATGGGAGTAATGTGAGCAATTATTAAGAGACAGAAGTTATGTGACATTATAGTCTTAATAATTGCTCACATTACTCCCATCCTATTTTTAATGTTATAATTTAAAATAATAGTAATTTAAAATTAATATTTTAGTAACTTTTACTTAAGATGAGAGGTTGACACTTTAGTAGGTATTACTTTAACTATTGAAGCATATGATCGCGTAAAAAAAATAGCGCGTTACCGCACCACAACTTTTTTAGGGCCATTTTACAAAAGCCCTGTTTTTTGCATTCAGCTGTGGTGTGCAAAAAGTATACATTCGATCTTGCTGAAATTGTGTGTGATACTTCATGGGTATAAAAGCTACAATCCATTTAAATCTCAGCTTTGAATCTTTAAAACAACAAGAGCTATGAAGTTTTGAAATTTCGAGCAAAATCGATGGTTTTTTGCAATTTGTGGGGACATAGATGGACCAATCGGGTTCATTCGCAGCTCATTCTTTTCGCCTTTTTACGGCGCGTAAGTTTATTAAACGCTTTTTTATTTTTAACTCAATCCGACGGTGTCTGACGCGAAAGACCGGATTAGGCCACTTTACCATTTTTTTTGGACCCCTTCCGACCATCAAAAAATGTTAGATTTTAGTTTCCTCAATTTGTATCATAATGATCTACTAAATTCAATTTTTTTCTCCGAACTCAGAATTATCTAAAAATTGACGCCATTTTTTTTTTATTTGATCACACTAAAATGGTAAAATTGCTCGTTTGTATCATCCAAGTTAAAAATTTATAAATGAAAATAGAATAAATACCTCTTGCAATTTCAATATTTCAGGTATTGATATTTACTGGACGGAATTTGTGTTTTGATGAGGATATTTGATGAGAAGAGAATGTAAGTAGGCTGAAGACTGATTGTCAATATAGTTTTGTTTCGAATAAATTTAGAGTAATTTTATTTTTTGAAAAAATTTATAAAAATGAAAGAATTAAAATTTACAATTTATGATTATGTTTTATGGATTTTCAAGTATAATCAAGCGAAATATAAGTGAGAAAAAAGAAGTCCCATTCACTCCAAATTACTAAAAATACCAGCTGATGCTGTTGCCAGACGCTCAGAGTAGTGTAAGTCTGTAAGGGAAACATGTAAGGTTTTCAATGTTTCAATTTTATGCATTTTATGATGCTGTCCCTTAGAGTTAACTATTATGATTATATGTTGAAGAGTACCTTCAGGTATAATCAACTGAGGTGATTCTAGAAACATTAAGTTGTTAACCATGTTATATTACAGGATTCATATATCATGTGCCATGGCTCACGTGTTTTTATCAATACCTGTTTATTATTAAAATGCCCAATATATACATAGTGTTGAGGAATAATAGTGTTATGAATAGAGACAATTTACATTGTACACTTTCCAATAATAACAAGTAATTACTGCCTTTATCTTTTCTTGTTCGTAAACGTACTAAAATTTCATATGGAAAAAGAGCATACAATAATGTCTTTGTTATATCTCGATTTTTCGAATTTTAAATTTTCTAGTTTTTGGTTTCCGTAGTTAACGTTTAGAACACTCTAAGACTCCTTAGAATTAACTTTCGTATAAAAACTTTTTACAATCATAAAAAAGAAACTCAAAGGGCATCGGTAAGTACAATTTATTCAGCTAAGTCCTAAATACCAGAATTGATTAAAAAAAGTTCTCTGTCTATATCCATCTCGCTTGCATAATAGATAACGGGCAAGTTTTTGTTTTCAATTCAAATGTTTCCAAACTTTCAGTAGTTTTGATTTCAGGTTGAAAGGTATAATAGGGGTTGTACTATTTTTATCTTATAAATAACATACAACGAAAAAAGTTCAAACTTTAAAAGTTAAATAACTTTTACTCTGTACCTAAACAATTGTCGTTTATTACGCTAGACAATATTCACTAAATTGTTTTTATGGTAAAGTGAAAAGTTAGTTTATTGTTATTTAAGCAGAGAGAAAAAAATGTGTTTTCTGTTTCTTAAAAATTGATTGTTACTTTGACAAAGTAATAATAAATTTAGAATTACGATAAACAAATTAGTATTGATAAGGAAATTTAATTTTTTAATTTTCTGTTCTATGTATAATTTCCAATAGTTTTAAGGCTGGATATTCACATGCTTATAGTACTCACAGGCTAGTCTTAGATGTCATATGAACGTTTGTGGATTTTACTAAAAGTTGATTTTAATATAAGCTTACCTACTTTAAAAAAACTATTTTGTTGATCAAAAGAAAATGTTAAAAGATTGTAAAATAGAAAAAATTAAAAGATTATTATTAAAAAATTGAAAAAATTAAAAGATTGATTTTTGATTTTACTTCAAGTGGTATTCCGAAAACTATACGTAGGATGGTTAAATAATGGCTAGCACTGTTTTGGGTAGGAACTAATTAAATACACATACAAGGGAAATTTACAAAATTTTAAAAAACCCCGACAAATTTTTCGGGTACGGAACCCTAAACTCGCACTTGAAACCTTTTTCCTTAAAACATTTTGTAGATCGTTACCAATTTTTTTTTTCGGGTACGGAACCATAAACTTGCACTTGAAACGTAGCTATGAACACTCTCCATTAATTGCCTTTCAAACGAAACCAAAACAATTAAAATCGGTTCATTCGTTTAGGCACTACGATGCCACAGGCAAACACACACACAGACACACACACACACACACATAGCGGGTAAACTTATAACATCCCTTTTTTATTTCGGGGGTTAAAAAATGATTTTTATCTAAATCAAATTCGAAATATTTCGATTTGAAATAAGAATTTTTTTTTCATAACGTCTTTGATCGGTAAACTTCAAAAATTAAAAAATTTGTCTGGTTTTTTAATTTTTTAAATACGTAGGGCCTGAAAGTCTCAAAAGGTAAGAAGAGTTCAATTTTTTGGAAATCGATCCTAGAAATCGCTCTGAAGTAGAGGTTTTTAGAGAAATTTCAGAAAAAATGCATCCATCAAACTGGTTTTTGTATTTATTGAGTTCCATATACATCTTATACGGAGACGCAGAGATTCTTTGATAATTCCCACTTTTCCCAGCATGAATCCACTGTGTCATTGAAATCAAAATAAAGTACACTTACGAGTTTTAAATTTTTAATTCAAAATTTGTTAAGTTCATTTTTTTAAACCAAAAGAAACTTAGATTATGAAATAAGATTGGTAGTAAGAGATTCCTGGCGGAAATTTTTGACACAATAGCAGGAATACCAGGTTACACATGATAATGTTTTCTTGTACATTTTTTTTTCGATACCTGCGCTAAAAATTCAATACATCAAATTTTAGTCCTTGTTTAGGCTTACTTCTCAGATTGGACGCTCCATTAAACTTTGTATATAGAAGTCAAGAAATAATCAACCATGATCTCATAATAATTGAAAAAGTTTAAAAAACAACTGATACTCCACAAAATGATCAATCATCATCAAACAGTACAAATTTCTATTACATGTCTGTTGTGAATTCTGATGAGGATTAAATTTAAAAATAATAAAAAAATGTATGTATGCATGTAAAAAAAAATATGAACTGACAATCACTTAATAATTGTGGGCGACACTCAACGGGGGACTTGCTCTTGTTGTGTTGTGTTTGTAGATGAAAATAATAATAATATTATTATTATTTTGGTATAATGTAATGTAAGTATTATTTACAGGATAGACCGTAAGTTCTGTAACCAATCTTTTTTATAATATTATTTGATAAATTTAGACAAAAAAAAAAAAGAAAACGCTATTACAATAGTCATTTTTCATCCACGAATCAAAAAGGGGTGTTATTAATCCCCCAATCAATAAAGGGGTGTTATAAGTTTGACCCTTATGTCTGTCTGTCTGTCTGTGGTACAGTGGAGCCTAAACGGACCGATTTCAATTTTTTTGTTTATTTTGAAAGGTAAATTCAATGGGGAATGTTTTTGGCTATCCTTCAAGTGCGAGTTTACGATTCCCTACCCGGTACAACTAAAAGATAGGCAATGATTCTCAAAATCAGTTCAGTTTGGAGAAGGCTCTAAGGAAAAAGTAATTTAATGAAGAGTGTTCTTAGGTACGTTTCAAGTCGAATTTAGGGTTCCGTACCCGAAAAATTTCTCGGGTGTTTTTTAAATTTTTGCTAAGTCTATTTAATAGATTATCAGCACAATATGGTTGCCTAACAAATCATCCGAAGAAAATTTCATCAGATCGAAACAGCCGCAACAATACATTCACAAATCAAATCTCGACTACTTCAGAGTGCATCAAAGACCAAAAAAACCGAAGCCGTGCACTAACTCAACCCCATGGGAGGTATTGTAAAGCTGTAAGGCACCTATTAATATTAGCCACAGAGTTAACGCAAAGGCCCAAAACCCCGCAGACCAAAGCTAACTTAACTCCATGCTAAAAGGTTGAACAATACTTGCATATCAATGACACAATTAGCTCAAGGGCCAAAAGCCCATAGACCTGTACTAATCCGAATCCGTTAAAGGCATGGCCAAACTGTGGATCAGAGAGTGGAAGGAATCATAGGAATTTAGAGTAGAACTATTTATAAAAATATTAAAATACGTCAATTTTAGTTAAAAGGTTGAAACGGGCTAATCTTGGATTTTGGACAAAATATCCTGTATATATGTATTATAAGTACTTACATACATGTATGCACTTTCAGTCAGCCAATACTATTCTCTTCAGTACTTTGTACTGAACTGGACAAAAACAATAATCATAATAGATCATTGTACCTTGAAAGTAATGATATTGGGTATTTTAAAAGTGCACTGACTTCAACTCTGTAAGTAAACTTTATATACATGCATGCATATAATAAATGTATAAAGTGCTACAGAAGTAATTTTATATATTTGAGAAAATTTTTACGACGTTGATTTTATTCAGTAAAAATAGGGTGGATTCTAGCGCAATGGCTATGGGATCTCAGTCATGCGCACACCGTTAGGCTAAATTTTTCTGCGAAGCGTTCTGAGAAGTTGTGTTAAATGATAAGGAATATCGTATCGTAAAAAAAATTACAAGTATAACAAAAAATTGGAATGTTTAATCTGCGTTCAATAAATTCTTCGAAACATGAGCTGATTGCCTTGATATGAGGTCTATATTCATGAAAACTTTCTTAAAGGACTAAAATCGCGAATAGTCACTGATCAATGCACCCACGTAACCGTGACAGATCTCCATGGCAGATCAGGGAGATCTATTTTCTTTCTTTTTACTGAATACATCTGTACTATTCAGCTGTGATTCGAATAACGTATACTTCTTGTCTCAGTAATGGTAATGCGTCTTGCTTGTGGTCAGTTATGGCAATGCGTCTTGCTTGTAGTTTAAATGACGACTGGTTGTTCACGTGAAGTAACTATCTCAAATTTAATTTTTAATTTCACGGTTTATTTGATCTTTTCATTAATTTATACTATAAAAATCTCTTATTTAAAATAATGAGCTATATTTGTCAAGAAAATTAATGAAAATTTTATAATTGAAAATTTTCAATTAAATCTTGGTACACTTTATAGAATAATATAAAGATGACGGTTTAGGTTATATGCAATAAAGTGCATATAACAGTCATGATAGTGAGTGAGTGAATAGCAGTGCAGCCAACATATGTACATGCACTGCACTGCACTGCACAGTGCCACAACCAACACAAAACAACAATAACAAACTATAGTGATGACCTATAGTGACCTTACTATATACTTGCTATACTGTGAGTGCACTGACTTACCCACATATAATAATAATAATAATAATGGGGGTTTAACCTCCGCTTTTGCGACGCATGTCTAATCACAGAGGCCACCCACATCATTATTTGTTAATCTTTATTTATTAAATTACAAACATATTTACAATTACATTTTTGATGTGGGTGGAGTCGGTTACTTCGTTCTTATCCAAGCGACGACAATGTGATCAATTCTGCACTCCCATTTATTATAAATTGTTCACACTGCCGCTGCCTGGATTCGAACCCGCAACCTAAGTCTAAATAGTCAAACGTTCTAAAACTAGCGCCTTAGACCGCTCGGCCATTTAGTCTCTACCCACATATAATGATACTTTTGTCTCTTTTATTTAATGGTCTGTTTTTACTTGGAATGTAAATTTACTTGTATGTGCAAAAAAAGCTTAAGCTGTGTGACATAGGACAAGGAACCCTAAGATCTCGAGTCCACGTCTCTTGTAGTAATGGATTTTGAGGTACAAAAAGAGCTATGAGTATTAACAGAATCGACAGATTACTTCGTATTTGGTCGTCAACTGTTGAATATTTGTAATCAATGTCCAAAAATTAAATTAATTTCTTAGTTATTTTAACTAAATTTTATGTTCATAGAATACCTTAAAAAATCATGAATCATGAATGGAATTTCCACACCATTAACCGAACTTCAAAGAAAGCTGTTTTATACTTTTAGGAAAAAGAAACAAATATATTTTCGCGGACAAAATCGGCTGCAGAAGTGAACCGTTAAAATTAACCAGTATAGGCGAAGACAGTTTCTCCTAGTTTTTGGGACACAGTGAAATGAGGAGGAATATTTGCTATGAGAACTTGTAGTGAGAACGACAGCGTAGGTTGGAGGTGTTGAATTACCTCGATGGAAGTAGATTATGGAAATAAGATTCAGTTACTTAGGTAGAGCATAAGGGACATGGCTGAACAGTGAAAACTGTCGCATAACGTGCGCCGGATTCTGTGGCAAGAGATACATTTGGATAAAACTATGATACTGCCTAAACGTGGAGGATTTTATTGCATTAACCGCTCCAGCTGGAATAATCGGATAGAACAAGAATTTGTTTCAATCCTCGTCTGATTAAAATACATCAATGGCAGAAAAACTTTTGCGTTGCACTCGTACCAAAATTTTATACTCAGGAGAATGATCAAATTTCTTGAATACTTTTATATTCTTTGTTTAAACACCGTTTGGCCAACACGTCCAGTTTGCTATTGTTTAACCGCTTAAAACGCACAGTCATCTTTAATCTATGTAAAAATTAATACCCTCTCGTTTTTCAATTAGTTAAAACAGACATCAATTACGAACTGTACTCTTAAACTTTTATTATTATTATTATTATTATCATCGTCGGTAACCCTGGACATTATCAGAGTTACTTACGACATACAGGGAAAGGTGTAGTACCAAGAATCAAAATTTACATTCATGTGCTTTTTGAAGCCATGCAATAAAATATCATAGAAATTGTCTCTGTTTATAGCACTATTTTAAACAGAGACAATTCTATCTAGTTAGTATTTGAATAAAAATGTCTGACTATGGAGACATTGTCAACTATGGCGAAACGTCGTAATGTACCATGGTTCACACTCTTGTTTATCTAGAATCATTTCACTCATTGAATTTCAAGGCACACTCTTCAATATGTAATCGTTATAGTTCACTCTAGGGAACAGTATCATTAGAATGTATGTGATTGAAACATTGAAAACTTAACATGTTTACCGCCGTCCACTACTTTGAGCGTCCAAGAACAGCTTCAACTGGTATTTTTACTGACTCGAGGTGAATAATACTTTGCTCCCACTTCTACGGTACACTAATTTTTTCCATTTAATCGATTCCTCGAAAAACTATACAAAAAAAAAAATTAATTGCAAAATTTAATGCATTTTAACGTTTGTATTGTGTTATTAGATTCAAAGTATATCACGTTAAGTATAATTTATAAAACAATATG
Organism: Chrysoperla carnea; assembly: GCF_905475395.1. Lineage (NCBI taxonomy): Eukaryota > Metazoa > Arthropoda > Insecta > Neuroptera > Chrysopidae > Chrysoperla > Chrysoperla carnea. The sequence goes on along the minus strand of NC_058340.1, from coordinate 40,928,449 downwards.
CAAATATTAGGTACTACATCTTACTTTATACACTACAAAGGTAGAAAAAAGAACCATACAAAAAGGGGCATTATTATACAGCTTAGATACATACTTATTGCATTAAAAATATGATACAAGAAGTATTTGTTAAGTTTGTTGAGTACACAAAATTAATGACCAAGTTTTTGATCGAGTTTTTTTTATGGATGTTCTTTCTGCTATTCTTAAAGATGCTGTTCCTCCGCTTTAGGTCGCTCTGAAACTCCCGCTGACGTTAAGCAAAAACAAACTTGAATGACAGACAAACATCATTGACAACTGCTTTTGTTGTGTTGATGGACTCACAACATAGAATGGTTATTTATTCTTTGTATTTCTTGTGTATAGTAAATATTAAGTGCTCGTAACATGCACACAGTTTTTTATTTTTTTTATTATTATTAACATTCTGGAAGAAAATTAGGAGCAGAATCTCGAAAATCAAAGTATCTTGGTGATTATTATACCATCATACAAAGCAGGTGAAAAAGAAAAACTCTATTGATTTTATTATAAATGAAAATATCGATTTTTTCCCCTATTGACTTCATGCAAATATTCATTTGTATATGGCTGGAAATGTTCAAAAATGTTTATTCAGATCGTTCCTACAAAATAATGGCGAATTTGGTTGAAACGTAGCGACCAAGTGAATGCCATTACCATTCTTGAAAAATCAGGGCCATGAAGGTGTAGCAGACACACATGAAAATTTTCGATAAAGTTAGTTCATATTGTCTCAAAGAAGAAATATTCTTCGAATTTTCTTGAAATTTTTGAAATATTTTCAAAGGGTGAAAATGAATATATTGACTTGGTCAAATAGGTGCGCGATATCAGATCAAAGTTTTAAGTTACATCATTTTAACATCTATTTTTTTAATAATATAAATATTTGAGCACTAAGTATGCTTTTATATTGAAAAAAATAGGGGTGAGTCTCGTGTAATGTTCTATTTCAGAGAGAAATATAAATCTAGACTAACGCATTAAAATGAGTGAATCTTTTCTGAAAATAGAAACCTTTGACCAAGTATGACACATACCATCTTATTCATTATGGTATCAACTATTGTTCTTTATTAAAATGATAGTAAACTTTTTATTTTTGCTCTATTTAAACAAAATTGTACGTGTTTTTGTTTTAGCGAAGCAAGTGTCGCCTTTACTTGTTTTTGAATTTTATATTCGAAAGTAAAACTGAAAATTTTTCGGATTGGAGATTGCAAGAAACACATTTTACTATAATTCATCAAAGGATACAATTATTAACTTAATCATAAAGCTATTGGTCTGCCAGTTTAAGGTAAAATTCACCACAGTTTGTTTAATATTATTTTATCAGTCGTCACTAAATGCACTCATTCGTTGTTTATTTTGTTTTCTCTTGTGAATGTTTATTTACTTTTTTTTTTAAATTTATTTATTTACTACCCCTCGTCAGTTTAGTCACTTTTCTGTAATATTTTTATCTTATTAAAATGCAACATAGTTCGGTGAATTAAATATATATCTAAGATTGTTGGTTGTCTTTAAGCTATTAAACGCGGACATTTATTTTAACAACATCAAAGAAAGATGTTTTTAATTTGTATGTTTAGTATTTGCATCGCCTACACAATGTACAATGATTTTATCATTTTTTTTTTATGATCATCTTTGGATCCGGGAAAGGGTACGAAGGATATTATTACAAAAGTTTTTTATTACAAAATGTTAATCAGATTTCTTAATCAGTATATTAAAATATCAAAAGAAAGGTTGTTAAATACTTAAGACTTCCAAAAAATTATATTATCTAAAGCCAAAAAAAGAAGAATGGCACAGAAACAGAAATTTCCGTTCTGAAATATTTTTTGTTTCCTTTTTTTTTGAGGGATCTATAAGCTTTAACGTATGTTTTCCTGGTCATTTACAACTCAAAAAGAAAAATACTGTTTTGATTACTATAATTTTCAGATATCATAGTTTTTTTGCCGGTAAATAATTTAAAAAATTATTTTTGATATTTGAACGCAAAGTTAACAAAAGCAATAAGCACGACGATTAGGATCTAGCCTAATTGGTTATGGGAATAAAAAGTTCTAAAGGTTAGTACAGTAAGGAATGGTCCAGTAAAGTGATTTAAGGGAAAATGAAAGAAACCTATTTTTCTGTAGGCAATTTGTTACGAAATTATTTCATTCTTACTTTTTTTATTCGTCTTATTCGTCTACCTATTGGAAATTTTCTAGAAAGTTTTCTAGACCAAAATAAATACTAAAAAATGAATGATAGGTAAACACGTATGGTTTGTGTCTTATCCACGCATCTATATCGCCATTGTATAACTTGAATTAAATTTAATATTAGTTTATATCAAGAGATGGAGTGAAATGCGCATAGATGTTATACAGGTTATATGACCAAAGCATTGTGCACCCAATGATCTGAGTTTATTAAGCAAAATAAGTTGAAAAAAAATTGTTGTTAAGCAAAAGTAAATACTACCATTGAGCAGTATTGTTCACAGAAGAAAAAGAAGAAGTTAGCAAGAAATTAGCCTATAGCATAATAAATAAATTAATTAATTAATAACTAAATTCTTTAAACCGTCGGTTATGGTCCGGAAATTATTTCTCGTTGTCTCCAAGTCTATTATGTTCTCATTTTATATACTGGCATATTTTGTCACGATTTGAAACTTCGCTTAAGCTTTTTGTTGGTCTTTGTTGTAGATTGAGTGTTTTTGTGAAAAAAAAACCTATAACGTAATGTCATTTCTAATTTTTATTAATATTTCTAGAAAATTCTCTAAATGAGAGAGTTTGTGAGAATGGGAAAAGAAAAAACCATTTCTGACATTTGAAATACTATGTTTGGTGCTCTCTTAATACTACTTCGAAAAAACAGTTAGGAACCATGCATCCCAAATTTCCTGTATAATCTATAGTATTGTTTGTTAACGGAAGCAGAAATAATGATTTATTACCTATATTGATATGCATATTAATCAAATTACATAGAGATACATATATATTCATAACATTATAAAGTTTATCGTAATAATTACTATTATTTAATTTTGTGGTTTTACATTTTAGTTTGTGAACGTTCATTCTGGGTGAATTAACGATGTATATTATTGTAGTAATATAGAGTTTAAATCATAATCAATGATATGCTGATAACGAATAGGCAGTAACGATATTAATTTAATTATTTGAAAATCATTAACTATTTTATGATTTTACATTACAAACATTAAATTCTAAAAGCGATTTTTAGATTATATCAAATATCTAATTTTACATTAAAATGGGAAATATTTTCTGCTGGAAAAAAAATATTTCAAATTATTATTAAAACAAGTAGAACTAGTTGATAAATAGTCAAATTTCTGCATTGAACAGTTTAATATTTAAATAATTGAATTTATATTAGGTTTTTGGTAGTACATACTATAATACAATAAATAACTAAAAAATAATAAAAAATAATTTTATCATTGGTGTTTGACTACAAGTTTTATTAGTTCATCTCAAAATTTTTCGAATTTTCGTTCATTTTCAAGAGATTAAATTAATTTATACAAAATTTGTTTATAATAAATATATAGTTTAATATTTCTTAAAGTCAAACCATATAATTGTAAAACTATCCATACTTTTAAATTTTCTTTTGGCAAGATTCCGGTCGAGTGAAATCAAGGATTCTAAGAACCATATAAATTGCTATGGTTCTTAGAATCCTTGATTTCACTCGACCGGAATCTTGCCAATTTTGTTTAAATAAGTTATTTTTAAATAAGTTTTTAAATAAGTAATAAATTTTGTTTAAATAAGTTGAAGGATATTTGTTGCTCATTTCATACATTTATTTCATTTAGTTTTTATTTGAATTTTCTAAAAATATCTCTAAACAAAATATTTCATAAATATCTGATTTCACTTTAATTTTGTGGTTAGGTTTGTTCATAGTTTAATAGGAATAATTAGGCTTCGGAGATACTACTTTCGCCTGTTATATTTTACTAGATATTGTTCTTATCCTACCTTCGAAAAGGATGCATTATTACATCACGAAATTCTATGATACTTCTCATTGGACCCTTGAAGGATTGGTAAAAAGTGGCCATTCAATAATTACGTAAACATGATTTTTATGATTTTTGAAATCTAGTCGAATATTTAGATTGAAGATTTTTAGATTGATATTTAGCACAACTGAAAAATATTTGCATTTATATAGCACTTGAGACTGTGATAAATTTTCTACAGAAGTTGTATTATTATCATTTATCATATTCTGAATTAAGCACCTATGAAGAGAAAGAAGGAAACATGACAATGATTAATTTTGATGTCATATTTACTAAGGATAATTACGATAATGATATTATTTTAGTAATATGTCCTGTATATTTTACATCACTATCTTAACCTGGAAGTACATTGGATTGTTATCTATCCAACTCTATAAAGAAGATTTTATAGAACTGAAATAAGAAATAGTAATTTAGTGTTCAGTTTATTATAATTATATAGTAAGGAATTGTATCATGAAGAAAGTCTACACGTAGAGGGGAAAGTGTAAATCCTTTGCGTTCGAAGAAAAAAATTATTCTTTGTTTTAGTAAAGATTATTGTAAGAATTTTACACGTATTTTTTTGCATGTTCCTCCGTGAATTCTTGAAACTATATAGCAATCTTGCAAAATAAAGATTTTTTGTGTATTTGATAACTAAAAGGACACCTTTGACATGGAGAAACCACTTAACTAAAATAATCTTAAAAGCTTTGGAAAATATAGCAAATATCATTAGAAACATTAAATTCAGAAAAGTTTCTTCAAATATTGTAATAAATGTGGCTTACTAAATTATAAGTACTACATTACATGTGCAATGTGCAAATTAAAATGGATATACTTAAAATGAAGAAAATTTGAAGCAACAATCGATAAGACGTATAACAATTGATGTAATTCAAATCTTACATTGGAAGATGCTTTAACAGCATCAAATGTATTAAATATTCTATAGAAAAAGTACTACCACTTCAAGCAGAATCATTTGAAGCCGGTCTAATATCAATCAAACATCAGTATTATTGCCTATGATATTTCAAACAAAGTCTGTTACCGATCTAAAAAAAGGGAGGAGTGGAAATGGCCCTAATGAATATAATGTGTATATACATCAAATCCACAACATTCCTGTCGAAAAAGATTTATATATTATTTTTTTGTATGTAGCTACTGTTTTCTAGGCATCAGAATCTCCTTTCTATGTGTATTCTTACAATTTATGTATCCAACGGTTGTAAGAAATGGAATAAGAAATAGTAAATTACAGTTCAGTTCGTTATAATTCAACAGTAGAGACGAGATATACAGTTGTACAGTTGTACACAGAGCTACGGAGCTATATGTATATATACAGAGTGATGCATTCGTGAAAATACATAGAAGTTGATCTGTAATGTGCCTGGCTTCAATTGTATACTACTTCTTGTGGTGTTTGAATTTTGGGTGCTCGTGTCGGAAAGACCATGTTTTAGTAGTAGTATAAAACAAAGTCGCTTCCGCCTGTCTGTTCCTTATTCCTATATATGCTTAGATCTTTAAAACTACGAAACGGATTTTGATGCGGTTTTTCTAATAAATATAATTATTCAAGTGGAAGGATTTTATGTATAATACATACGTAAGATAGCAGAGTAAGCGGTAAATATAAGGGTTGAAAAGGATGTGCATCAAAAACTTTAAAAGCTGTACGTCGATTCAGCTACAATATTGACAAGATATACAACCAGCTTCAAGGATTTTTTTATTTATTTTTAACCTTCGTGGAGTGGAAAGGTGGATCGAGAAAGTTAGGATGAATAATCGAATATTTTTAATTACACCCAAGTGGGGAAACAAATAAAAGAGCATGACATGTACATTATAAAACAGTAGCCCCTACACCAGGGGATATGGAGGCGAAGAAAGTGGGGATGTTGCCCAGCAAAGCGGTTAGTTCACAGCCAGTAATAGCAAAACTAATACTTTGTGTATAATTGTATATCTACTCAAGCTCCCCACTGTATATATTAAAATAATATTTCGATGAATACACCCATCATGATCGTTCGTTCATATTTTAATACACAATAGAAATTGTACTACTGTACAAGTTCTTTTGAACATTCATTTTATGTTGTGTCTTCTCTTCTATGAGTTGCATTAAGTAAGCAGCAATAGTCGTAAATAAGTACATACAGTACAAAACAGTACAAAACAGTACACAGTACATGGTACACAGTTCAGTTGAACAACTAAAACCAAATCATTGGTGCATGAAATTTGAAGTACTTTACATTAGATTAAGCTTTGAGATTATTATGATTATTGTTTGAGGAGCAGTCATAATAATGTTCTATGTGTATTATATTATGAACTCTGGTACAGCAGTGTTATGATGAAATTCAGTACCTTTAACTTACCTAAGGACTTAATTACAAATATAGTTACTATTATTACAATTTGGTACAGTATGTTTACTGGTAAATTTAGTATCAAATTATTAAAAAATTCTTAAAATTTGAGTAGAAACTTCTTTTTAAAGCACAAAATTTTAATTAATGTATTTAAAAGTAAAAATTGAATTTGTTGTCTATTAAGTTAAATTACTCTAGTAGGACCATCTACAAAAGGTTCCATTGGAGAGAAATTTCTAAGGAGAGATGATAAAAATTTATTTTCCATTTTTCAGATCCATTAACTTGCTTGGCCAATCACAGACTCTATGCCGATATTTTTTGTTGAACTCTCAATATCATCCTTTTTCTTACTGGTAGAACACTTTCTAATTCCAATTATCTGTCACAGATTTCATTCAGTAATTATGACCGGAAAAAAGTCTAAAATTTTGACGTTTTTCGGTCGGTAAGCCACGGTATAAATCTGGGAATTAAACTTCATTCGAGACAAAAGTAATACATTTTACTCCCTAATTGCCCTCTCCCTAACTACTTCAAGTTGATGTGAGTCATATCCTGAGATACTAATCGTATAATCGTCTTATTGCCCAAAAATCCTTTGCCTAAACATTGTCCAAAAATTCTTTAAGAATGTTAAGCAGATCTTAAAACACATTTTCTAATATTATACGTTGACGGAAACAGATTGGATGAATGATGTTGCAGATCCAGTTACATCCATCACAATCAATTATTCGGTATTTTAAATGTTTAAATAATATTGGTTTCAAAATTGTTATGGTTTTATGCCCAGAATGACAAATAATTCTATCTAAATTCAGGTACGTTCTATTTCTATGCATATGATACCCACTGTTTACTGTATGGCACGATATCAGATCCTAAAAACACCAATTGAAGGTTAAAAAAAAATAAATTTACTTTTCTGTTTATATTGCCAAGTTTCAACACAATTCACCATCAAAATTGAAACCCTTCTTAAAATTTTCAGAATTGATTTAAACCTAGTCTAATTTCATATTAAAAAAATCAAGCCTATAACCAAAGTTGCTCTAGTGCTCGTATATCCTTAAGACTTTTTAGAGGCTTGATTAAAATCAAATCTCTTTTGATGCTAAATTTTGACATTGTATCGACAGTGTAATTGTGTTTTTAACGAATGTGTGCACATTCGATAGATACGATTTTGCTTTGTATACAAACAAATATTACATTACCAAGCATATTTGTTGTTTGTACTCTATGTTACGTTTGTAAAATTGCGGAATCAATTCTTAAAAGTATTAGTTTAGTTTTTCTCTCGTACTTTTAGATCGTCATTATCGTTACCTACAACATCATTAATAATCTAAAATTAGATTTTTTGTAAATGGTGAACTCTGATTATGAACCATTGTGTATTATCACTAGATCAGTTAATTGAAATGAGACTTACGTTAAAGTAATATATATATCGTTGGTTATGGTTGTCTTTGTTTTCAATTTAATATATGATTTATGGATCAAATTTGAACGTTGGTTTTATATTACCCGTCTCTTATCAGATATCCAAACGTTGTGTTGGTCATAGTTACATGTAAAGAAAATTACATTTATATTTACAAAATGATTTATATTTCACACCCAACAGTTTCTAATAGAGAATTATAAAACTAAAAAAAACACATCCAAACATACATACAAGCAGCATACAAGCGTATAAATTGAGCTTACAACATAAATATTTGCATATTAAGGCGATTCAAATATCGAATTCGTATCGATTTGAAATGATTTATTATTCAGAACCAAACCTCTATTTTAATATCTTTAATAAATGTATGAAAATTGATAAGAAAATTTTTTGAGTTTTATTTCAGAAAATATATATTACATATCTGCATTCGAGATGCATTATAAAGTTTGCCTCCAATACAGTAATGCCAATTTGCAACGTTCAAAAAGCGGTAGATAGTAGGTACTTTTGTTCTTTTGTTAAAAAACGGTAGATTACCTAATTTCGATTTTAGATTTTTTACTTACAAATCTTTTTCAATCTTTTTTAAAATACCAAAATGTAGGATAATTTATAAGAATTTTTGAAGTGGAAACTTCTGCAGGCAAGTTAGACATGAAATATAAGTATAAAAAATAAACATTTGGTAGGGTAAAATGTTATAACTTCGCGTCATCGACATGCTACAGATATAACACCGTAACCTAAACTAGGAAACTAAAACTTTTTACAGGCAATTTCCCTTTAAAACAAAGATTATCACTTTGAAGCCGTCACTTACCCTCCCTTTTGTTCACAATTTCATAGATTTTTTAATGTCTAACTTTTTTGAAAATGAAGTTTTGTCCATGATACTCGCTGACATTGTAACTTTCTATAGATCCAATCATTAAATTAATCTGATTTTTATACTTTTTGGATCAAAATTAACCAACCCACTGAGTTTCATCAAATACCAAAACAAATTTTTTTTTTTTGCGTTTGCAAAAAGTACAAAAATCGGGTATATTTGATGACTGGTCGAATAGTTTTGGAGATATGGACTAAGTTATATCCAAATATTGGAAAATCTCAGAAACTCAAGGTGGCATACACATGTCAACCTTAAAAGTAAACGGTAAAAAGTCATCAACAACAATAATCTTGGTACTTCTCAGGTCTCGCACCAAATATCTATTTCAAGACATAAAGGTGTTAATTTTTTTGGAATTTAAATTGAAGCACCGACAAGATGATATCTTGAAAACCATCTCTGATATCGTATTTTTGGAGGCATCGTTTTCCCCAGATAAAATTTAGTCTAAAACAATGTTTTTGTGTATATTGGAGAAACAATTTTTTATCGAATATTTACGATTTTTTTTAAAAGGTTGGTAATATTTCTTTCAAGTTTTATAAGTCTCATTTATTAAGGAAATTTTGATCTAAAAATGATAAAAATGGAGTTTTTGAGCGTATTATCTGTATATTTCAAGATATAGCGATGTAATTTCATTAGAAATTAAGCCTTGATCCGCTGACCATATATTTTTTAAGCTTGAAACACATTGAAGTTTTAAATTAAAATTATTGGAGCTCGGTCACGAGTTGAAACATCTATAGTAAATACTCAAAGTATAGTTGAGAGATTTATTGAACTAATTCTACTGTAATAAATAGTATTTTTAAGAGTAATTCAATTACAAAAACATTATTTTCACGATTTATAATAGAATTTTATTACATTTTTATCGAAACATTGCGTGCAAAATATATGTTAGTTGTTTTGAAGTAAAAGGATTTTCATTGAGAGTACCCGAACTTTATAACTAAACTAAACTAGTTGAATTTTATCAAACGATGATTTTATGAGTCGATTAAGTATATCGTTGTAAGCAATTAGTTGTTTCTCTTAACACTCAATATAGTTCAATTATTTACAAGCGTTGTTTATCATTGATTGATGTTTGAATGAGGCTTCGTCTTCTTTTCACTGATATTATTTGTATGTGCTGCCCAACGAAGCGACGCGACGTTTGTCATTTAGTTGATATGGATATATCACAAAAACGCGCCATGAAATATATTTTCAAATGAAAAACTTAAACTTCATTCACTCTTAATGGAATACCCATTATAAATATCTTAAAACAAAAAAAGTTTCTTTTAATCAAACTATTATTTAAAAATATAAATGATAATTTTAGATTGTTATCTAATTGGTTCATAAGTATTAAAACATTTTTTGTTCTGAAATGTTAGTGTTAAATGTTTTTATTGCTAACCAACATGCAATAATGAGTGGTCAAGTGATTTATAACCTATTTATATAAGTCTAAAAGTATATCGTCCTCTATTCAATATTAAAAAAAAAAATGTTTTAAACATGGAATTTAAAATTAAAGCTATAGATAATGAATTCTTCTATTTTATTGTTTGATTGTAGTCTGTAATCTTGAAGGATGATAATTGCAAATGAAATTAATTTATTAAATTAATAAACACATATTAATTTATTTGAAAGTTCTTTCAATTTGAATGTTTTCGTGATTTCCAAATAACGATTTCTGATGATGGTTTGTCTATGGATCTGTTGTAATTGGTATTAATGTTTGATACAATTATAGTACTTTACTTTAATAAAGTGGGCTGAACTTTTTGATCAGTCATCAAATGCACCCGATTTTTGTACTTTTTGGATCAAAATTACCTTACTGGGTTTTATCGAAATTGGAGATAAACAAAATTTCTCGATTTTTTGCAATTTTTTTAAGTGGTACGTACGTACGCCTTTGGAAAAATTGAAAAAATTGAAAAAAAAATTTTGTTTTGAAATTTGGTGAAACTAGGTGGAAGGGGTAATTTTGATCTAAAAAGAATAAAAATCTGGTTAATTTAATGATTGGACCTATAGAAAGTTACAATGTCAGCGAGTATCATCGGCAAAACTTCAAAAAATTAAAAGGGAGCATAAATGAGGGCTATAACGTGATAGTCTTTGTTTTTTAACGAGAAATTTCCCAGCAAAGCGGGCGAGATTCCGGACGAGTGGGCTCAACAGATCCATTGTGTAAGTACCCATCTCTAGAGATTAAAATAACTTGTGATCTGTGCCCGAAAACAACACGTAAGGTATATCTTTTTCCGTAATTCTATTGGCCTACTGAGGTTTTTTTCTATTCGTATTTGTTTAAATTTTCAGTTTTTATGTATTATTTGAAAAAATCACTCTAATTGAACACTAAATTTTTTAATTGTCCAAAACCTCCAGACAAAATTAAATGTTATTAAACTCATTCTAAATTGAATACATATCTAATATGCACGTCAATTTCTAATCTTAGATAATGATAGTTTTTTTTTAAAACCATCATATCACCATCAGACGATACATAAAGATACTATAAAATTACCCTTTTTATTACTGTAACATATACACGGTGTTCTGTTATTGACTGCAGATCGTGGGCTTACAGAATAAGCTCGCAAAGACGATGGAAGAAGTTTTTTACCAATTTTGGATTTGAGCCCTAATTTGGGCGCTATAGACATGACAAAAATTGATAAATTTGTTCATTCACTGAATATAATTCGATAACCAGCATCCAATGATAATCAGTAGATATTAGTAAATTTCATTTAATAATATTCATTTTAAGAAGGGATATCAACTGATTTCAGTCGATTATATTATTTTGAAAAACATTTTAAAAAATTATTTCATTGGTCTTGGTTAAATCCCTACTTTTTATATTTTTATTATATTTTTGCAAAAAAACAATAGATTATTAGTAAAAAAACAAATTACGTCACAAAAGGCGTATTTTGAATTTAACGTAAATATACCAGTAATCAGTAGATATTTACTATCTAATGATTATCATTGGCTGCTGGTTATCGAAGGATATTCAGGAATGAACAAATTTATCAATTTTTGTCATACTTGTAGCCCCTAAATTAGGGCTCAGATCCAAAATTGGTAAATAACTTTTTCCACCGTCTTTATGAGCTTATTCTGTAGGCCAACGATCTGCAATCAATAACAGAACACCGTGTATATTGATATACATTCACATGCAAATAAATACAACTAAACTGTAATGCTTGAACCATGTTTTAATTAAATTATATGTCTTTTGTCTGCGAATGATTTGTATATTGTGAATCATTATTTTATTATTGTTTATATGAGATAGTGTACTATGTCGTTTATTTTTTTAAATATGTCTGCTAACATATAATTATTGTCAACAACCTGATAAATTTGATTTTAAAAATATATAAAAAAAAACCTTAATAGGAGTTAATTAATTTCATTAAATAGACTTCATGCTGGTTTTAATAAAGTTTAAGATTCAGGGTTGCCCGATTACTTCGTTCAAAAAGCAGTAGGCTACACTTTAAAGGGCATTCGAAAAGTTAAAAAGAATAATTAATAAAGTGTTTAAAATTAAAAATACATATCATTTGCCATTTTTACAATTTTACTTATATTTTGTGATTTTTATGATGGATAAAACCGTAAATTAATAAGTGAAAAAAATTTTATGGCCCCTTTTTTCATTTTCGACAGAAATTAGAGCCCAAAAGTAATGAAATTCAGTTTATTACCTAGTAGTCAAATATTTTATAAATAGTTATCGGAAATCTGTCCTAGAAATAACTTTTCGTTGTTGATTTTGGATGATATCTCAGAAACTGTGCATCTGATATTCAAATAAACGCAATTTTTGTATTTTGGGTCAAAATTGCACTAGAGTTTTTTGCAAAAATCGAGCTAATTTAACGGAAAGAATATATTTTTGTTTAAAGTTTTGATGGTTTAGTTCAAAATCTCTTATACGAAGAAAACTTTCAATACAAGCAATAGAGCTTTTACCAAATGGGTAAAAAAGCTTAAACTCTACCGTTAAATAATGAAATCTGCTTCTCTACTGTAAATCATGCATTTGCAATTAAAATGAATTTAAAAGTGTGTACTTTTTTTATTGCGACTAACAAGAAAAGGGATTTTATAAAGGAATAGTAGGTCTATTTTAAGAAATATTACAAAAAAAAGTTTCATTTATCAGCAAGGGCTGAAAAAAATTTCATGAATTCTAAAAAAAAGAAAATATAAGATTATTGTCGTTGAATTCTTTCTCAAGGAAATAATTTTATCATGCTTCCTAAATGGTACCAATAAAAAGGTCCTTTTTTTTATTATCAGCAAGAAAAAGTTTGGTGATCAATTACTTATATTTAATATCGGAGTGCTATTTAAATGACAGGTGAATACCATTCATGAAACCGGTTGCATAAATGATACCTTTGGATGCATTTTAACAAAGACCAAAATATTAATAATATCTAATTAATTTTTTTTTGAAGACAAAATAAATAATATTCTATCATTTGATTAAAAAAATCCTTCTCTTCCTTCTTTAAAGTTAAAGTACGATTATGGCTCCCTTATAGATTGTCAACATTCTAAAATTCAATAAATAAATTTAGTTTCTATGTTGGTTTTTTGAATTTGTGTTTCAATGATGATGTGACAGCGACTTATAACAAACTGTCTACAAAAAATATGATAAAGTACATATTGCATGCATTCTGTTAACGATAAAACATAAAACTTTCACTTCAGGGTTATGTACACTCATATTTTAATAGTTTTGACAGTTTATTCAGAGACGGATGTGATCTATCAGAAATTGATATCCATTCATTGTTTCGATGTATATATTTTCAACATACTGGACTTGATGGTGAATTTATAGTTATTTGATGAAATAATAAGTATATTATACTAGACCTAATGTAATAAATTTATTTGGTTACTTGCCTCTATGATTATTAATAGGGTATTATCGCTAGTCAAAAATAAATTATGAAATTTGAAAAAAGTTAAAATTTATGTAAAAATATACTTAAATATTCTCATTTCGAATCATAAAAGCACATTTTTCTTATATAATTTTAAAATTAAAAATCGTAATTTTAAAACTGTATATCTCGTGATCTAAATCGCAGGCCAGCCTTGCTGTGATGTCATATCGGTATGAGCCATAGACCATGAGTTAGTTCAGTGTAGACAGCTGGGTATAATATATCCATAGATAATAAGTATTTATATTTATTATAATTAGTTGTCTATGAATATATCTGTCAAATTATTTGTGTTATTTCGTATAGTGATACCGATATTACGTCATCAAATTGGATGCCCGTGTTTTTGACAGTTTAAAAAAGGTTTAAAATTTAATTATAGTTTTTGGCAAGAAAGCGTGTGTATTTTTCCGAAATAAATTTTTGGTGGCTTTTTATTAGCGAAATCAACATTTTGAAGTACTTTTTCAAAAATAGTAGAATACCCTATTAACATAACAAATGTGGCTCACACGTTTGGCTGTGTAATTTAAGTGATTTATGAGGCAATATTTACTTCTTTATTTAACTTTTCCGTAATATCAAAAAGAAATACTCATAATTAAGTCAAAAATAATAATTAAGGCCTAAATACCCTGGAATATTATATCTTATACATCAGTATGTAAAGTCAGTAAAATTCAACTACCAAAGTTTAGGAACATTGAGAGCTTAACCAAACAGTCGGGTGACTTTTTACGCTATAATAGTTTTTTTCTTTATCACTCTTTTAATTTTTTTTTTGAACTTATTATCTACGTTTCAGTTCAGCTAGTTATAAAAGCATATGTTTTATAAGTTTTTTTAAAGTATTGTTTATTTTCTACTTTTCAGCAAGATACAAAATCACAAGTTTTTTAAACTATTATTATTTATTAATAATATGGATGTTATCTGCGCTTCCACCAGAATTATATGAATCTATAAATATATAGGAGACTTTCTATAGATATAGATAGATAGATAGATAGTCACTCATCACGATATCTCTGGAACTATAAGACCTAGGGACTTGAAATTTGGCAGGAATATTCCTTTTGCCAAGTAGAGGTCAGCTAAGAACGGATTTTACTAAATTCCACCCACAAGGGGGGTTGCGGGGGTGTTCATGAATAAAAAATTCATATTTTTCAATTATGGCTTTTAATAGTTCAAAACTTGGTCAGAATGTTTTAAATTACATTTAGAAATTTTTTTAACCTTCGGAGGGTAGAAAGGTGTAGCGAGAAAGTGGGAAGGAAATATCGAATATTTACAAATATACCTTAGTGGGGTATCAAATAAAAGAGCATGACGTGTACATTACAAAACTGTTATCCAACGCAAGGAAATGTGGAGGGAGGGGTGCAAGTGGGGATGTTGCCCAGCAAAGCGGGTATATTTTACGCCACGCAAAGCGGGCGGGTAACAGCTAGTTACTTATATAATAATAATTTATTCTAATAATATAATATAATTCTATTAATTTTGGTGGAATATATATATATAAATAAAATAAATATATAATAAAATATATATATATAAACTTAATCAATAATAAATAAATTAATAATTATTGTATTGTCATCGGTCCTTGATAAGTTTCAATTCAATCCGACGTTTTAAATTGGGAAAAACTTACGTTTAAAGATTCCGTGATAAAAACAAAAATTAGCAAGCAATTCGGTTCCTGTAACTAATACAAAAATATCGATGAGATTTTCCTCAGTAATATACAGTAATATATTCTCGGAAAAGGTCTTCCTCTTTTCTCTGTTCGTAAGGTTGCGAAGGAATATTGTTTGATAATATTTCTTAATAAATTTCTAGTTGTCTAATTATGGCTAACTTATGAATTAAAAAAGGTTGGATATCATTGTATTTTTCCAAATAAGTTTCCAAGAAAGTATCCCTAGGCTACATTTTGTCATGTAAAAAGCTCAACCAATCACGTCCCATTAAGGTGTGTCTTTCATAAACACCATCAGAGTATTAATAGCAGACAAGTAAGAAATATGATAAATTTCGATTTTTGCCCCAATTCCTAGATCAGTTTAAAAAAATCGAAATTTATTTCGACATATCCTAGAGTTCTCATTTATTATCTTCGATAATATTTATATTAAGAAATATGATGTCCACATCAGGTTTGGCTTCAATCGTTCTTATGTGGATGGTTTTTTTTCGTATATTGGTTAAATCTGTTGTCTAGACAAACATTTTTCAAATATTTTTTTAAAAGGTATCTAAAATTTTCTTTTTAAATTAGATTTAAAGTGTAGAAAGTTGTGTGGATTTTTCTATTTTGTAAAATGTCGATTAATGTTGTATCTTTCCACGTACATTTAATATTATTTCAGTCGAAAAAATAAAATTGAAGAAAATGTATAAAACTCAACGGAAAAACTATATAAAACAAGTTTAAGTATTAATCTGTCTGAAAACTTTGTGATATCAACTTAATGAAAAATTTAGTTTATTTCCTTAAATAACATTTACTGTACTGTGTTCACAAAGTTTTGTTGTACAGGAAACTTTAAAAAAAATCGATCAAAATTAAAAGTTTACAGCCCTAGGCCCTTTTTTACAAGGATAACTTTTGGGAAAGACTTGAAAATATATTTAGAACTTTTTTTTTGATAAATTTTCTTTTTAGGATGTACCAAAATTTTTATTTGTGCCACAGTTTAAAAATTGATAAATAACCAATTGTTATTATAGCAAAAAAATATATTAATAATTAATAAAGTGTAGGGGTTTGTCATTTTAAAAAATAGGTTCTCCACCAGATAGGTCTCAGAAAACTTCTTCAAATTTTTGTTTATTATTTAATCATCTTTGTTCTATGTTCATTGTAATAAAGTAACATAAAAATCTATATCTGTTAGCAATCACATTTTCTAATGTACTAGCTCTACCGCGCCACGCTTCGATGTGAGACATTATGGTTGCATAGATGAGAGTTATCTAGTTAATTTTATGAAATTTGATGAACTCCCGATAAAAAAGTTCACAACTATTGAAGGGTGAACTGATTTTCATGTAACTTACAGTTTTTTAATGCATACTTGCGCACAAAAAAAGGCGACACTTCTATATATATAAAATATATTTGATGGTTGAAAAATACACATTTTTTAACATGCTTATTGCTAATAAATATATCTGATGTATATAATATTGAAATTTTTTTGACCGCAAGTTTTCACATCGTGTCTTTTTATTTGATAACCCACTTGGGTTCATCTCTACTTTCACACCACATAACCCTCCCTCCCCCCGAAGGTTAAAAAAAGATAAACCATCCCCGAAGCAAGTTGTATTGCGTGTACAAATTCGAGCTCAATCGATGGAGAACTTTTTGAATCCATAAGCAATACACAAACGAACATAACATTTTTATATATTTAGGAAGAAGGAATATTATTGTACTGAAGACTATAACATAAAAATTTTGCCAGATCAAATAAATCTGCGGATAAAACATAAATTTTAAAACATAATTAAATTAAAAAATTTACTTTGTTATGTATTGGCAGTATTCTCTAATGAAAAATTTTTATAATTACATTTTAGACAACGTTCAACAAAAATAAAAAATAAAAACGAACAAACTTTAAATAAATTGACTTGAATATAAGATAAATTACATTTTCTGTACTGTTATACAGATTATACATTTTGTGTGAGTTTTTTTAAGTTTTATTTTGAAAAATAATAATGATAAACTACTACATTTTGTTCGATAAAATGTTGTTTAATCAGGAAAACTATGGAAATTTAATTCATGGTCTTATAACAACATTATAATTCGATTAAATGCTTTCGATATTATAAACCAACTGGAAATGAACTATGACGAAGTCGACTCGACTATATACGGATGGGCAAATATATATATAAACAGTACGTTTAATTTAGGATTTTCTATTTCCATTTTCAAATTAAAAGGTGGAGGGTTTATAAATTTGACAAAATGAATTTTTAATTTAACCTGATTTTAATGGGTGGCGTTTTAGGAAGGTTGGAATAGTACCTATATTACACGATCTAGGGAGAAAAATAAGTAGAGAATTCCGAGGTGGAGGAAAATTTTATACAAACCACTTGAACATTTAAAGAATCAGATGTCATGTTCATTGTCGCCCGAGGTGAAGCCGAAGGTGGTCAGAAAGCGGCAACTTCATTTTGCACAGCGGGACGAAAGTTGATACTTTCTGCACGGAGGAGGGAAAATTATTATTTTTTTCATATTGCCCCAGTACTTTTATTTTTAAATTGTTTGCTATTTCACTGTTAAGTTGGTTGAAACTAGGTATTTGAAAAAATAATTATTTACGGATTTAAATTTTAATTTCTCTGTTTTAGAAGGATTTTTCTTGGTAAAAACATCTATAATTCACAAAGGCTTATAGTTCAAAACCATAGAAATTGCAATTGGAGGAAGTTATACGTGAAGTGTTACTTTTAATTTCTGAGTTTGGTGTTCAAAAAGGACTTGAAGGGAAAGTATTCGTGTAATTGTTTTCAGTAGGTTCATGTGTGTTATGGTACTCGACAATTTTATAAAAACAGTAAACCATATGCCAAAAGTCACAATTTTATTGAACAATTACGTCACAATTTTTATGAACGTAACATAAGAAATTTCTAACTAAACTTACTGTAAATATAGATACATAAACAGACTACCTCTAGCTAGAGCTCTAAAACTGACGAATATGAGAGAGAGATGATGTCGAAAAGATATGAAAACTATGTTGTATTGAGTAGTAGTAGGGGGTTGTAGCAAGCACGAGGAGTAAGTAGTCATGTAGGTGGAAAGTATACAGTTGAGTATTATAGACGAGTTATGGTAAGTTTATATATTCCAAAAACATTCCTCCAACCCAAAAACACATCCCCCATTTTATATGTTCCTTTCGTCCAGACAGATTTCGTTTACTATTTACTAGATTCTGCACGTGGAAAGTTAATATGTGTAGTAAATTTATTGTTGTCCTATGTGTAAAAAAAATTTTTATAAGTCAAATTCATGGGGTTTTCTCGGAGAATATTAATCAAAGGAAATATTTGTAATAAGATGCTCCAGAACTGTTCAAATGTTTAAATGAACTATCTAATAAAAAGAAGCCTACTCTTATAATGGTATAGCTGTTGTAGTTTTCTTTTACTATTGAAAACGTCCTTTATGTCTCCTCTGTCACGTTTACTAAGAGGACTAAATATGTTTTGACTGAGTAATGATTTTTCGTCTTAATTGAAGTTTAAAAATATTTCAATGGTGTTTGCGAATGGTTAAGGAAGAGAACATCCAAATACAATTCAACCCCCTTCGAGTCAGATGCGACGAAATGTTCTTAGGCATATGATTATTAAATCTCAATTACACAAATAACTGAATCTGGTATTATTTTCAAATAGCTGGGAAAACCATTCCAATGGAAACTTTGATATATCTAAAATATTCAGGCAGACAAACTTTTGAGAACTTTATAAACCAGGAATTGATAAAATAATCATTTTATCGATTTCTTTGATCAGTATTGAAGGCTTTTTTTTAATGTTTCCGTTCATCGTTCCTCTGTTTTCTTGGTTTTTAAATTGAATAAACTTCAAATCGATATAAAACAATAAAAGTAATATCAAAGTAACTAATATTAACTGCCAAATGAACCCAAGATAATGGTGATATTTTTTTGAGCCCCCAAACCAAAAAATTGGTATTATAAGTTTGAGCGTTATGTGTGTGTCTGTCTGTTTGTATGTCTGTGGCACCGTTTGTTTCGTTTCATGATCCTCAAAAAGGATGGCTCTAAGAAAAAAAATAATTTAATGGGGAAATGTTTCAAGAGCGATTTGTTTTAAGGGCGAGTTTAGGGTTCCGTACCCCAAAAATTTTTCGGGGATTTTTAAAATTTGTAAATTTCAACATTAAGTACCCTGGTTAGTGTACTTTATCGCAGGTAAACAAAGTCATTATGAAGTTTTAATGTAATAAAATCTTGTGCAACTAAACACATTGTACAACAATTTAAATTTGAATTTTCATTAATGTATTATATAGAATCGGTCTAGTCGTGTAGGGTGTTTTAGTCATCATGTATAAACTCCATGTCCGAAACTTAATTCTTCTGATTTATCATTCAAAATTAAGTTTTAATATAACAACTACTATCATATTATACCTACCTACATACGCTGTGTATATTGTTTTCATAAAAATTATTATTTTGCATATTATGATTTTTTTTTAAATTCTGTCGTTTATTCAGTTATTGTTTTACATGATTAAATTATTAGTTTGTCTTTTTTTTAGAATGTTAAAAAATTTTTAATTAAATGATAATTTCTGATTTACGATCAATACAGTTTTTCATATAATTTTCTGTATATGGATTGTCCCGTTATATTAAGACAGATTACATAGTCAATTTCAATTGTTAAATTTCTCTCTAAATATCATTTTTGGTCTGCTCCGATAATTTCTATTTTATTTCTATTTTTTTACTTTGGGAAATAAAAATACGCGCTTTTGTATAATAAACTTGTTGTAAGTTTATCATTATTGATCTGAAACCTACTAATCCATGAAGTTTTTGGTCAATTTGGAAAGAAGCAATTTTAAATCAAGGACTAGCAAGTTTTATTTGTTGTTAAATAAAATGTGATATTTAATGCTGATAACGAGGGAGGTTGTTTTTGTCTTGAATATAAAAAATTAAATTTTAGAAAAAAATTAAGAATATGGGAAATATTTGGAAAAATTATAAGTAAACGAGAACTTTTATACAATTTGTACGAATTTTCAATAGCCGTT
The DNA here is from genome assembly GCF_905475395.1 of Chrysoperla carnea. Lineage (NCBI taxonomy): Eukaryota > Metazoa > Arthropoda > Insecta > Neuroptera > Chrysopidae > Chrysoperla > Chrysoperla carnea. The sequence continues at coordinate 40,907,780 of NC_058340.1, read as the reverse complement.
CCAATGAATATAATGAAATTCATGGAAATAGAATAAAAGTTTTTCATGGAATATTTTCCTGACCTAAAATTCAACTTCCTCCCAATGTTAATTTTAACTCATTTTATCAGTTCTACATAAAATGAACTGTTATTATGGAAGTCTTATGAGTGTTTTCTCTCTTTTGCGATTTTCTTAGAAAGAAAATAAAACTTTATATATTATAAAATGTTTAAAAAGCTTTTTAACATTTCTTCCACTTGACATACTTTTGATGTAAGTAAAGTAAGTAAAGTATGCCAATGATAAATAATATTCATATTTTTTTGCCGAATATTCAAATAAATAGTTTAAAAAAAGTATCACACAGCTACAATGATACGTATTGGTGACACGACAAATAACATTGTATATCATCGATCTATGCTATTTCTATATCCATTGAAATGTAAAAATGTTTCAATAGAATATTATATTCTTATATTTTTTCTAAATGATAAATGGTGATACAAAATTGATGATCAAAGTTTTCGACATTCAATTGATATTTCAGACATTATATATACCAGTATAGATTAAAATTACTTTTAAAAATTTTTACATTTTATAGTGATTACGTAAACGAAAAAAGATTTGCATTAACAAGTAATATTTTAATTTTTGTTGTTGTTTCTTATAAAGGGTGGTCCAGATTTTACTTCATTTTTACTGCGTATATTAAAAAAAAACAAAAAAAAAAAACAAGTATTTTCAAATGATTAATCCTTTATTTTCTAGTAAACCTTCTAATTAAATCGAAAAAATATGCTTCGATTGAATAGGTAGTAGCTCATATACTGATAGTCCAATTTTAAGAACATTTTTAAAAGTTTGATCTTCTAACTCGTTTAGTCACTTTATTAACGGCGACTTTTAATGACTTAATTGTCTGTGGATGATTAGTATTCCAGTTTTCCTTCATGACTTACCGAAAATAACAGATAATAAGTTACATTTTGACTAAATTTTTGTTATCACTTCGGATGAAGAATTCTTACTGGGCGGATAGGCAAGGGAAGTAGATTTTTGATAATCTTTAGCAGTACGCAACGTACGAAATTCCTAATTAAACAAAGATATAGTTTAGTGACATCATTGCACCATATCACCATAGAAATTCCATATAAAACGTTGTTTTGCTAAAAGAAGACGAGCAACAATCTTTGAATATCTTCAATTTTTAATCAATTTTAACTTCGCTTTCTTTTGTTAGGTATTTAGTCTAGTTTTATAAGTGTATGGGTAATATGGCAAATTTGACATCAGGAAACTACCGTTTTACACCGTTTTATAATAGATATTTGATAAAAACAAATGTTCGAAAAACAATAACGTAGCTAAGTCAAGGAGAGGTTCAAAATATTCAACATTTTTATGTAGCTGTTAAGACTTTCTGTCATGTTTAAATTAAGAAGATATGTAAAGATTTTAAGTTAAATTGTACTGGTATATACAGGGTATGTATGTACTTGAAGGTGTTAGAATGGTAATATAATTGTTTTCGCAATTAATACAAAATTTTGTGATATTTTTCACTATTTACTATAATAGTATCTTATATAGCGGACACGAGAGTAAAACATGAACTAGGGAGTACGCTTTTAGATTGCTTATAACTTTTTGGCTACGTTTTTATAACAATACTTTTAATTTTGCATTATTTTTCATCAACTTATACTCAATCTTCTTTTCCTCCACAAAAATCGTCTGCCATCGATACACAGAAGTTTTTGTTTTACCAAATTATAACTTTGGATCCTCACTTTATCTTTATCAGCTGTATCTGGTTTGATAGACTGATGTGTCTATGCTACCTATATTTCATGTTTTGAATTCCTGTACAAAGGTGTATTAGATGTAATTTTTTTTTAACCAACATAAAACAAAAAAGGAGGAGATATTCAATTCGGCTGTATGATTTTTTTGTTTGTTTCCTCAGAACTTTCGACTGAATGAACCAATTTTGATGATTCTCTTTGCTCGTGTGGTCCCATTTCAATTGTGTGAATCCAGTTCTGAAATAGCATCCATGAGGAAACCATATAAGTCTTAAATTTGCATTAAGTATGTGAGTGACAATGGACAATGGATGAATAACTCAATATCATTTCAAACAATTTCGATGATTCTTTTTTTTTTAGTGACAAATTGGTTAGTGTAGTTCAGATTCACTAAAAATCACCAAATAAAAAAAACTGAAATAAAAAAAATAAACTGACTTCAAAAAAAACTATTAAAAATCAAATCAAAACAAATCAATATTACTATAAACTAAAAAGTAAAAAAATAACGATAATATAATGTAGTTACAATTATTGTTATTTTTGGAGTCGGTGTCAGCCAAGGAAACAACTGTGATAGATACGTTTGCTACATTAACTTGGCTGACACAAATTCCAAAAATAATAATAATTGTTACTATATTGTATTATCGTTTTTAAATTTCTGATATTACCTCTCAGTTTCGAAAAAAGTGTGTTTCAAAGAATATTCCATTTACCTTTGTATATCGCTTGTTATTTTTGTGTACCTATTATTTTTCAACAGATTATTTCTCTCATTGTATGTATATTTTATACAGACTTCAGTAGCTTTGCCACAAAATAATATAAACAGTACATAAAAATTATTACATAACGGTAAAGGTTAATATAAAAATCCTTATCCTGCAATCGTCCTTAGCAACTAGACAAATAATAATAATAATCATGATCACAAAATGCATTGTATATTACATAATAATACAAATCTAACTGTAAAACACTAAAGCATGGGGATAGAAATAAATCTAAGTAGAAATAAAAAAAACTCCCTACACAGACATAACATTTATTTCGAACATTTACACTACAACTACTCTCGGTACCATTGAAGGGTAGCTTTCTATGTACACAGTATTCACTTTTTTTTTTAAATATAAAATGGGGTGGTTGTATGCATGTGTGTATGTGTGTGCATATACCACACTATTATGACCGTGAATCGATTGCAAAATTCAAGGGCAAGGTCATATAGAGGAATTGCAGTTGACGTACGTCGCAGCAGCAGGCTATAGTGGTGGACTACGACAATAATAAATAGGTGTAAAATCGGTATATATGTGTATGTAGAAGGAATATAGAGATGATCTTTAAGTTTGCTGAAAGTTGAAAAGTTATTTATTTCACTTTCTTAGCATGTTTTTTCTCTGTGTATTTATAGTACAAAGACCAACGGACAGTGGTGTATTTATATTAAATTTCCGGGAAAAACATAATGAAGTGATTTTTATGCTCAAAATTGATTCAAAAGACTATTTAGTACTATGCAAAAGTACTCTTAATTTTTTGTCTTATCTATTCTTACTTTTGTTTTGACGTAACTTGAATTTCGAATTAGAAGTTACAAAGTTTCATTGAAAAACTGCTTGCTCGTTTTTCTGACTTTTGCCTTAACCTATCTCATTCTCTATCCTTATTCTGTCTTAAAATCAAAGGCAAAAGTTCGCGGAAGATTTTTTTTTTTATTAACAAATCAAAAACTTCCTGAAACTTACTTCACTTTTTACTTCTCGGTCAGAAGTAGTTTCAAAACAGTGGTCATGACGCATCGCAAATTTGTTTAAATAAATGAGATTTTAAGGGTTTAAGATGTATTTTAAGGGTTTAAAATGCTTGAATGTTTGTAAAAAATAATACGTTACAAAATAAAATAAAACAAAATAAATGCCAAGCTGACTATTACAAATAAATTTACAATAAAAATAAAATGTTTATATCATTTTGTTTTACGAAAAATAAATTTTCTCGGAAGTGAAACCCAATTAAATAATTTAAATAAAAGTAATAATTTTCTGGATAATTGAATATTTTGTATAATTTGTTGTTTTATTTTCAATAATATAAATGAAAATACCTTTCCAGGAAATAAACAAATAAAAGACAATCGTAATTATATTTTGGACTCTTAAAGCATAAATTATTATTTGTTTTTCTGTACTATAGACCTCGTATTCTACATTGGACTTATGTTAGTACAAGAGCTAACTGTAGAAAATACAGAAGAAAAAAGGTACTGCTGTTACCTCTTAAAAAGATTAATAATTCCTTAAAGTTTATTTTAAAAAGATTTTATGTAAAAACAAATCCAATTATTTGGATATAACAATTATTTTTACTGGAAAATATCTCTAATATCTTTATTAACCCAGTATAGAAGAAAGTTATTGGAATGAGCCCGATTTGCGAAATCGATATTTCTAATATAACATTACGTTTCATGGTCAAGACAAGACATTATCATCAATTTGGAGAAGAAGTATATATGTGTGTGTATATCTGCGTAGGACCGTGGTAATTTTTTTCGTCGTCGACACCAGGCGAACATAAAATGTTATCGACTTCGTTGAGGTGTCGAGTAGTCTACAGTGAAAGGAGTTGTTATTTTTGTAAATTTTATTACCTTTTATTATGATAGAAAATTATTCGTGTGGACCTCAAGGGTCGCACCAGACCCAACCCACAAGATTTTTTAAAAATATACCTTGCAATATCAGTCAGTGCTATCAGTTTGTTAAGAATGGGAGTAGACGGAAATACTGACAAATAAAACACACAATTCATCGCAGGATGAAAACGTTTGCATACTGTAATTTATAGAATAAGTTAAATAAGATAAAACTGAATTATGAAAATGGAAAAATCTTTGGTAACTGATTTTTGTTACTCTTATTTTTTTTCCCAGGTAAAAAATTTGATGAAATATCTAACCGAAAAATAGGTTCTTTTTTTACTGGCTCATTTGTAATCATCTTATATATCTTCAATATATTCTCAATGTACAACCCCCAACAGTTTGTATTTAAAGGACAATTCCATTGTCTGGCATGGTAGGTTGCAGATATATACATTCATGTTTTTCATTATATTTGTAGACTTTAGTCTGGAAAGGTATATAGGTATGGTGTACCAAGATATTTAAGATATGGCAACAATATATTATAACAAGAGGAAACACATGCTGTCAAGGTAAAAAGAACCTTAATATTTACCCCATATCTACCTCGTACGTTTTTGTAAAGTTGTTGGTATGTCAGGTTGATTATCGTCTGATGATGTTGTATGAGTTTGTCTGTATGCTTGTTCTTGTAATAAATGTTCATGTTCATCCGCTTACGCACAATTTTTCGTGAAAAGTTTCACTTATGAAAGTTTTATGATAGTTTGTTATCGACAAAAAAAGATAATTTGACTTACTTCCAATATGAAAAAGTCTCTTTTTCTTATTGGGAATTTCTGATAATTTCAAGCAGTCATGTGGCCGACAAATTTAAAAGAATAAACTTTAAGGAACAGCACTAAAAATAACTAGACCATTGAGACAGGAGATTATCAATTAAAATTAAGGTCATCTAAACATTTGAATTGTTTTGTCGCAAATTTCGGTTTCCCAGTTTAAGCTTGAAACCCAGTTTAAGCTTGTTATCGTAGTTCTATTTTCACCTCCGATTGTCGCATAGCAATATTATTTTTCCAATAGTAGAAAACATAATTTACAAATGTATTTATTTTCGTGCTAGCAAAAATTTTATGATAAAATTACATTTCTAAAATATTTGTAAAATTTTTCAGAATTTCAAAGGTCTCGTCGTTGTCTATGTGCCAGTATTAACGTTTAGTCGTAAAATTCTGGGCGTTTTGGAGGGGACACAGATTTTGTAAAACCGGAACCGTTACTCGACTGAAATTGAAGAAAGAAAAGCGTCAAATTTTTACACTATTTTATTGGATCATTATAAGATGTTGCTATGAAAATAAAACTATCTTCATTAAAGGTTTTGTTTCTTCATTTAGGAAACGAAGGAATAGTTACCTGCAGGGTTATATAATTCTCGAATCAAGAATTTGGGACACCAAGAATCTATCCCGGTAATAGCGATGGAAGCGGGTAAAAACATATATTTTCTAGTTCACAAGTCAAGTTCGCAAATCAATTGACAGAATCATTCAATTATTTTTTAGAATAGTGAATGTAGTAAAATTTAATATACTGAAGTGTAAATAAAGTATCTTGGTAGTATCTGACGATGTAATATCACTTACTTTTTTTTTGAATACAAAGTTTCTGAAGAACAAAAATATGTTTGATTAAATTTTTATTATGTACCCGAAGAAATTACATTTGACATAATACAAAATTGGTCCACAATTTATTGAGTCTTAAAATATTATTAAATCCATTTCGTTAACAAATTCTGTTCTTTATGTGGGTGTAAAGGTGAATTTCAATTCACAAATCAATGGGTTATTACATGAAAATAATCAAATGAAACTATTTTTTATTGGTTTAATCAAAACCAAAAGCATGGCTGGTTAATCTTACATCAACGTTACCTTTAGAATAAGTGTATCTTCAAATTATTAATGTGACTGCGACATTTTCCGATGTTAGAGATTTGCGACATATATTAGGGAGGTTCTTTTTGTATACAGTTTTTATAGTTTCTCGGTGTAAGTTGAAAAAAATAGTCTAGATCTATGCTTTTCTGCTTACACCGAGTGTAAAAAGTACGTGCTAAAAGAGCATCTCTATTAATACTTACTGCGAATAGATAATTAAGACTACTTGCAATGAAAATCCACTCTCTGCTCCATTTTGGTAGTAAGTAGGAAAAGCAATACATTTCCAGACGACTATGGAATTTGCTACAACCATATTAGTACGGGAATGTGCTTGCCCTACGAAATGCACACGCTATTTTTTCAAATCTTTATAAGCTACACTTTTAAGTAAATTATCAAATATATCATTATTTAAACAAGCCGTGGGTATATCATTTTTTGTAGATCAGCAAAAAAATTTTAAAAAAACTCGACCAACTCGAAACGAATGCCTGAAAATTGAACTACTTGAAATTTGCCAATGTTTAACAATTTCAGAAAAAATCATTCATAAAATTGTACTTTTGGAGATATATTTTTATATGTTATTGGAAATTTAACAAGTAACCGTTACTTTAATATTAATTTGAGTAAGCTTTGCTGGTGTTAGCTAATGGTAAAAAGTGTAATTTTTCACTCTCATTTTTAGAATTTACTTACGCAACCTTTCACTTTCAAGAGATTTTAGAAAATAAAGCACTTTATCACTGCCAATAAAAAAAGAAATTCTCACATGAGAATACATCTAGAGAAAACAAAAAATACATGTAGTGAGAACAGCTTATACGTCTGTTAATTTTCATACAGAGATCAAACATCTAAATTTATCCACTTGGAACGATTTGTATATATCGAATAAGATATATATGTATATTTCTATATATTTTCACCTATTCAAAGAATATATATAAAGAATATATATAGCATTGAACAGGCAAATATATTGGATACATGGATGTCAATCGAAAATATAAGAAAGATAAAAGTACTTACTTAGATAATCCTGATGTAGTCTTGATGTGGCAGTTTTTGCTGGGTATTAAAAGAAAGCTATTGGCAAGGAAAAACTGAGCACTCTCATGTACAGTGACATTACTATGTTCATCGGCAGCCGCAAGAGCTGGTGAAACAAATGAATATAAATAAACCTAGTACAGTTACCTGGAACTACTACTTTGGTTACAGGAACATTTTGAAAAATGTGAAGCCAACGAGCTTGCTAGAAATGGCACATTGCTGCCGGACACAAGCATCAATAGAGATCCGGGAGTTCCATTTGCGTACTGCAAGTTGCTCCTCAAAGAGGATATCCTAAAATAGGTCAATCTTCGATGGAGGGAATAACGTACTTGTAGTATTACAAGACAGACATGGCTCCAGTACAACAATAAGCGTTATGAAGATTTTATATCACTTCCAAGGGCCACTATTAGCCAAATTGTTGCAGCTTTTACTAGACATTGGTTAGGTAATGGGCTGAACGTCTGAACCTGACAGTGTATCATTATTATTGCAGGAGCTTTCACACCTTTCTATGACGACCTATCTAACCTGAAGTCCATTGGCGTTAAAACACTCCTACTGTAGTTAAACAGCTCCATTGGTTCATGGAGTTTCGATATTACAACGGAACCTATGATGTAAGTGTGTCGCATTCCAAGACACCCATTTGAACCTAGCCTAACCTAAGTCTTAATGCAAAAAATAGTAGGGTTTGTGACTCTTAAATTCATAACAGTTTAAAAAAGTGAATCACTTTTTTTGCAAGTGTATTTCATTATTCCAATTGTCTATTTTGAAGCAATTGTTATAGCAAAATAAAATGTCACCAATGATTAATTTACAATCTATATACATGTGTGTGTGTGTGTGTGTATATATATAGTTTAAATTTAATTGTACAATTGGGACCAATAAAGTCAATCAAAAAGCTTTGGGAATACATTAAATATATATATGTTATCCACATCTATTGTTTTGTAAATGCATTTGAATTGAGAATTTTTTAAATTTATGGATAAAATATGCAATATGCAAGTAGCATATTCTATATGGATATTTGTTATTTGTATACATATTTACATATTTAATATTTTATAGTCAGACGTTGACTAACAAATTAGTTTATTGTTTTTATTGTTATTGCATTAATCCTTAAAACTTTACTTGTGAGGTAGATGGAAATTGTGTTTTTAAGACAGTAATGTTGAGGTATATGTCAATTAGAAACAACGCAAATAATTGTAATTAATGAGAAACAATTATATTATGTTTATAAGAAAATAAAATGGTCCATATTTTGTTCACAATTGCATATTGTTTAATTTACACTAACATCAAGATAAATAAGTCCTAGTTAATTATAATAGATCTTACATCTTATGATAAAAATTCAAATAGATCTTACATCTGTCAAATTTATTGTCGATTGCAAGTTTTATTTTCAATTTCAAGAATATAAGTAAGTAAATATTGCTATATCTGCTGTATTTTCTTACAAGAAGGCTCGAATACCCGCTAGAAATTACTGACATTGAATGCTTTGATGGTGTTTAACCCCCAAACTAAAAAAAAAGGGGTGTTATGAGTTTGACCGCTATGTGTGTGTCTGTCTGTGGCAGTGTAGCGCTTAAACGGAAGAACCGATTTTGATTGTTTTGGTTTCGTTTGAAAAGTAATTTAATGGAGAATAATCTAAGCTACAAGTGCGACTTTAGGGTTCCGTACCGGAAAAACTAAAAAATTGGCGATGATCTTCAAAATCGACTCAATTTGTTCTTAGATGTGTTTTAAGTGCGAGTTTAGAGTTCCGTACCTGAAAAGTTTGTCTGGGTTTTTTAAATTTTGTTATATTTACTTCTTCTTTTTATTTATGATAATTGTTTTTTTTTTTTTTTTTTTTTAATTTTTAAAATTAACTTACTAATGTAAACAGCAATTTCAGCATTTTAATTTGTTATTTATTAAATCAGCAAGTACATAGTTGTATTTTGATGAATAGTAAAGTCGGTACATATGTTTCGCGTTGTTTTGATTTATTCCATCACAGACACAAAGACAGTTCTTTTATATAAAAAAAAAGCCATTAGTAATATTTTATTGAAATTAGGGCACAAATTCAAAACTTAGATACATCACTAAGAATTGTTCATATTATGATAATATTGCTTTCATTGCATTGCTTCAGAAGTAATCAAGCTAAAGTAGTTTAGTGCGTTCTAGTGATATATTAGCCGATGAAGATGACGCATGGTTTGCCTACTGATAGCTTCGTTCATAGTTTTGAAATGAAGTTTGTTGTCAAGACGTTCGGTTCAAAAATACCATATGTGTTGATGATGTGTTGACATTAGTTTGCCCAAACTTTGCCTAAAATTTTGCTTTGAATTGAGCATTTTTCTAAGGCTTACACTAGTCAATAATTTTTCAAATAAAATATGTGCACATGATCATAAAAGTCAACCCTTTTATTTTATCATAAATTAAAAATATACTAAAATTCCATTAATGAATTTGGTTATTATTTAATAATTAAGCAGATTATTAACACATAAAATATAAAATACATACCATCGCAGGATTTTAAAATATATTTTACATTATTAAATGTAGGAATGGGAAAGGAATGGGAATACGTTATATTCAATGTATTTTAAAGCCTTTCCCTTGTGCCACCTACATATATAGAAATATTTACACTATAGAATAATAATAATTTAATTATTATTTAACAGATAAAAAAACCCTTAATTGTTTTTTAAGGGATATTAATTATTCGAACTGAATATTGTACATATTAAATGTTTTATTACAGATTTGTGTGTAATGGTATGGTTTTATAGCTTTAAACTTTCAAATTCTGTATAGAGAGTTCCTCTTCAAAGTTGTGCTACAAAAGGCTTCTAAACTTAACAAACACTTCCAAAACTGCCCCGATTTAGTAAAATCGGGTCTCTAAAATAAAAATCTACTCGAAATAGCGATTTTATTTCGCAAGCAAAAATAAAAGCCACTCTTGAGATATTTCAAATATATTGCGCGGAACAAGACCTTGAACGGGAAGCATTGTCAACATATAATCTGTTATTTCCGAACAATTTGTGATTAGAAAAACTTCGAGGACAAAATCATCATTTTGAAAGTATTTCAGATTGAAACGAAAATAATAGCTATGACGAGAATGTGGGCCAATTTGCGACGTTCACACATGGCGTACATATCGGAAACTTCTTCTTCCATTTTTCAGATGATGCAGAATTTTGTCAGCTGTCTATCAGAAATATATACCAGTTGAAAGTATGAAATTGAATATTGTGGGATCTATAGAATATTTAGTCTGTACGGTTTGTAAAAGTAAGATTCACAATTTTCCCTTTATTTTATTCCACACTGAAATACTGCTCAGTTCTCTATGAGGCAGAAAATGATGCATCCAAATGTTGATTATCGAAAATATGACGCATTGGATATTTTTAAGGAAATTAGGTAACAATACCAGCCACTGTCTCACATTAACGAGTCTAAAGAAATGAAAGTAATGCTCACATTGCATCATGCTGCTGCAATAAAATTTCAAATTCAAATATTCAAAATTACAGTACTGGGAAACATTAAATTTTTATAAACATTATTATTGATTGCAACAATAAACATATTACTTATACAAAAATGTAAACAAATTTTATTAAATAAATAAATATGGACGTCACAAACATATAAATATACATTCACATATGTATTACACAAATATGGAAAAATATTGGAAAATATGTTCATTCATAGAAAAAAAAGTCGAAAATATTATCAAATAAAAATGGATGTACATACATAAATAGCAATATGTATACATAATATAGGGTGAACCAATTAACTTGAGACTGAGTGTTAAACTGTAGCGCTAACAAAGGTGTATTGATCCTGCAACCTGCACAGGAGGTCAATCAGGACTTTCGAAATCTTTTAAATCCGTTGTTAGATAGGGGCATGTTTAAAGTTTTAAAGTGGTCTATCTTAATAAAACAAACGAATTTTGTACGAAAAATTTTTTCGAAGAACGAATACCTGCAGCAGAATGAATGCAAATTCTGAGTTTTCTATGCAATATTAATCTCAAATATTTGAATATGTCAGTAAAAAATCAACTGAATGTATTTCTTTTCGAAAAAATGTTATGAGCTTTGTTTGAAAGACAACTTTCTAGTTTATATAACATCAGTAATGTGTAAGAGTTGGTCTTTAAAAAATCTCGCAAGTTATGATCAACCTCAAAGTGCTAATATATTTCAATTTCTTAGCTCTAAAACTTTTGCTTAGAATCTTTTGTAAAATCTTTCTTTTTAATTTATGATCATACTGCGTGTTTAACTGCTAAAGTCATATACGCAGTTTCAGCAAATGTAAAATCTTTGTTGATCAAGTATGAAGTTAACTGAGATATCCTGTATGTTATATTCACATAGTACACAAAACACAAATAATATTTTATATCCGTAAACGGAAGTGCACCATATTTTCAATATGACATCATACAATGATAATATTTATTACATAAATTTCTCCATGAAAAACTGTTATGTGAAACTATTTATTATGCTAGTTTTAAAAAAATATAAATTGTATAGATGGAATTTTCCAATATGTGTTATTAGATTATAGTGTATTTTTTTATAAACAAACTATTCTATTTCCAATCGCAAACTTACAAACTATTGAGGACTGGGATCTCTTTCAAGAATCTGATCGTAAATTTTTTTAATACTCGATTTTTATGAATTCTGAAAAAAAATTATAATTCTGCACTTAATATTTTTAGTAGGTTGGGTTAGGTTATATTGGCTGTTCACAAAGGACACACTTAAGCTATAGAGCCCATTTTGATACCATATATGTCTTTCCTAATTATTAAAAATAATAATGCGTAATGCGGCTAACTGATTAGACTTTCATTTGATCATGATGTAATAATAATCAATTCATTATTAACGAAATCTTACATGGTGAATTAGCTAGGCACATCTTGCTTGGAATTGATAAGCTGCGTACTTCAATTCAATTCCAGGGCCACCCCTTATTGCTGCCAATTATTCGCCCACACATAGAGTAGCTTTGTTTGTTAATTTTCTGCTGATAATTTCAATTATCAGCTCCTCGCTTAGTTAAAGGATCTTAGTGCATATACCATGCATATACCATGTACATCTTAGTGCATATACCATGCTACTTCATGCATATACCATGCACTACATCAGCCTATTTTTTAGTAAGGAATAAAACAGAAGAAATTTAACAAATACAACGCCTGAAAAGTGTAGTCATATATACCATAAGTGGAATGAAAAATAAAATGCTTGGAATTGAAATTTCTTTAATATTAATTATGGACTTTATGATATTTTTTATTAAATGAATCCAAAATACGATTACAGATGGATTTTCAAGTCAAAACGTAGTGAATAAGGAAATGTGGTAGAATGTGTATCGATAAACATGCATTTGGATATAAAGCCCTGTGAACTATGATGCTACTTGCTCAGCTTTCTTCTGATTGTGCAAGATGATATTTTACTTATTTATTTTTCCCCAGTCTTTTGAAGGAGTCCATTTTCATGACCTTATTGAATATAGAGACAAAAATATACAGCGATCCTTCGACCATATAATCATGTAGAAAACTTTAGACAAATATCAATATGGTAATTTTAACAGTTAAATTACATTGCCAAAATACTATAACAATTTAAAGCTACGAAAAAATAAGAGATCATCGATTACAAAACTCTAAATAATATAATTTTTTAGCTGTTGTAACCAAATCGAGTAAAAACAATAAGCTATGGGAAAACCTCTTGATACTGAGGAGTTAACTAGTTTTTAGTGTAGCAAGTGTCAGTAGATAAAGATTTGGTTTTTTTTAGTTTAGAACACACCTAGCTAAAATGAACAAAATCATTTATTATTATTTTGTGTGAATTCATCGTTTTATAAATATAGTATCTAAGTGTATACTTTGTCTGTGTGCAAAATATATTATACATGATATTATTTAATCAAAGATTACTTCAGACTTTAGTTTAGTCAAAATAATATATAGCTAAACCACCATCAAACTTACGTATAATATGTATACAGGGTGTTCTCTTATTGATTGTAGAATTATTGCCTCCTGAAAAAACTGAGAAAAAAAGAAGAAAATGTTCTTTAACAAATTTTGAAATGAAGCCTAATTTACGAGATAATTATCCTACTCTTACTATAATCAATTAATAAAAAAAATACATTCCTCAAAATCGAATTCACCCCATACAACACTACTTAAACAGAGAATGTATTTTATTATAGTGGAAGGCGTCTCTACATGCAAAATTATTACAGAAAAACTATATTTGGCTACTTATATTATTACAAAAGCTAATCCACAGAAACCAAGTATTATTACACTCCCTTTCTTTGTAAATTAAGTGTTATACGCAATATATTTGACGAATATCACATCTCTTAAGCATGTATTTGACGAAACAGACTATAGCCCGTTTCGTTAAACTCATGCTAAGATACACATACTCACAGACAAACCACACTATGCATATTGTGTTGAAGTTGTAAAGTGATACGATGTTTAAGATTTTATGTTATGTATTACATAATTTAACACCCCCCCCCCCTTTCCTTTATAAATAACGGCAACAAAATATTTTTATAGTATTCTCTACCCAATTATATCAATTTATAATGAATTATTGTTTTATGATAGTCCCCTTTATATTCTAAAGTCACACCTACTAATTTATTGAATTTGATAGGACTGTGAATTCATAAATCTTTCTATTTTTCCCATATCCACATCTCCCGAATCGGGCCTCAGATCGAAATTTGGTAAAGAGCTTTTCCATTTGTCTTGATAAGCTTAATTTACTGGTATAATTTTCTGCTATCAATAACAGAACACTCTGTATATGAACGACATATTGTATATAATAATACATATCATTTGAAGAACATATTATACTTACGATGAAACATGCATGTGCACTACACAACACTAGTAGTAGTAGTAGGTACCTACATTTAAGAGACGAGAAAACGATCATTTCAAGTGGACCAACTGTCTAGACTTCAATGTTCTTTCTATTCTGACTGATATCATTACTTTACACAAAATATATTATATTATAGACACCATGTATATTATACAAGGTGTTGTTTTTAGATGGCTTAGAGTGTGTATTTTAGTAATCATGAGAATATAAAAGTCCTTGCTTGAATCCTTACCATGATTGAAATATCCTCCGATAGAAATAATAATAGGCTATTTGAAAATATGAAAAATTTGTCATAATAATATCTGCTATGATTATGCGTTTTAAAATCTGTTTGATGTAATCTGACGTAAAAATAATGGAACATCGATTATAAAACTCCGAAAAAAAATAAAATTTTTTAGCTATTATCATGTTCTAAGAAGGTCTTACGAAAGTGATTATCTTGCTGTCATTAACTTGCTGATATTATATTGGCTTTCCTTTAACACGTATTTGGTTGAGAGAAAAGTCCTCGAAAAATACGAACGTCGTAAAACTTGATATTCAGAGATTCGAAACTCGAACCACCTTTAAAACTTCAATTGTCAATTGTTATCAAACTGATCTGAATTCAAAAGGAAGGTGAAGATAATCATAGAAATCTCGCTTCGTTATGGGCTCAGTGTCTTTCTGTTATACGTTTTATATAATGTTTGTTTTATCTATTGTATATTAGAAGATGGTGTAACTAAATCGTTGATTATTTTCATTTGCTTTCTGTACCATCATAATATAAGAACACACATCAGTTTGAATGATGAAGAAGCTTCTTGCATCATCTGTCTCTTCATATGATGATATTGCTTGTACGTACATCATGTTATTATTGTTTTCAAGTACTATCAATATTGGATACATCAACACTAAACATTCTTTTATTTTTATTAGTAAATATATAAAAAGAGATTTGCACTTAACAGCACAATACATTGTGAATTCATTACATCACTTTCATCAGATAATCTGCCCACACTGACTGACATTAGTTACGTATTGTATTGCTATTGCCGCACCCACATCAAAAAGTTTAATCAATTAAAAACCCTAAATTCGCACTTGAAACAGCTAAGAATATTCTTCGTTAAATTACCTTTGAAACAAAACCAAAAAAATTAAAATCGGTTCTTCCGTTTATGCGCTACGATGCCGCAGACAAACAGGCACACACATATAGCGGTCAAACTTATAACATCCCTTTTTTTTAAGTTCGGAGGTTAAAATTAATGATGGCCGATATCTGCAAAACGAAAATAAATTGTATACATTATGGTCTGTCAAATAGTGAATATTTGGCCGAACAACCTGATTTTCGTGGTTAACTCAAAAGTAATAAATTTATAAGAAATTGACGCCTGATTACCTGATTGATGTCCTAACCGTAACCGATAGTTTGTTACGTGGTGAATTTGTTACTCCATTCCTGACAAGCCTCGTACCTGCAGCTAGGTTAGTTTCGGTTACGTTATATTGGCTGCCCACGAGAGACACCCTTCTTCTATAGGACCCATTGTGATATCATATATAGGTTTTAGAAACTTTTATTTCGACCATCCCAAATTAAAAAGAAAAAAGATACTTGGAATAATTATTATTAAAGCAAACAAAAAATAAGCACAAAACTAAAACTATTAATTAATCTTATACTTACGGTAATGTCACACATTAAATTTAAATTTATTACAGAAAATCTAAAACAAACTTTTCAAACAGTCATTTTCTAAAAGTTAGAAACATACATTTATATAAATAATTGTACTTATACATACTAAAGGTACACATTGTTAAAATACAATTTATTACATCAATAAAAAACTCGTGAGCAGCAGAGCTCCATAATTTAAATTAAATTTCCCACTTATCTTAATATATATATTTCTTGTGTTCGTGTGTATGTGACTGAACTCCTCCTAGACGGCTGGACCGATTTTGATGAAATTTTTTGTGTGAGTTCAAGGGGATTCGAGGATGGTTTAGATTTACAATTTGGTCCAGTACAACTGTTTTTGAGGGCTCCGTACCAAAAAAATGAAATTTCATTAAATGGTGGGAGCGCAAATAAATCATATCACATTATGTATACTATGTGTACTATGTATTTTTAATAGTATTCAGGTATTCTCAATAGGCATTTATTAGAGCCATATGCGAGCGCAGCGAGCTCTACTATCAAAGTTCAGGCCAAAGGTCGAAGGTCAGGCCACTCCAATAAATAGGAGTTAAATTGGGGTTTAGCGGGATGGGTTTAGCGGACAGGCTAAACGTAGTATAGGTATTCATGAATTGGAGTTACGTTTTTACGGGACAACGTCCGTCGGGGCCGCTAGTTATATATATATATTCTTAATCGGCTAGATCGATTTTAATGATCTCTAATTTGTTGATGTAATTATTATAGAGTGCATTCGTTTCAAAAGTAGTCACCCATAATAACCCTTGACCTAATGAGATTATTGTTTTGTGTGAAAACTTGTCGGTTTAGATATCGAGTAGTTTAAAAATGGTACCTGGAAAATTGTATTTGGCATCCCTTAATTGTGATACTTCATTTGAAAGGGCATACAATTCTCTCTTCAACCATGCAAAAAACAAAATTAAATTGATCGTTTTGTTCCCAAGATAAACTACACAAATGATTGAGGGTAAGGTAGGAAGTTCCAAATGAAATTTCAAATATAAAGGTATGAAATCTGTCTTCTGTGTAGTCTATCTTAAGAACCAATCGATTGATTTCATTTTTGTCATCGTGGTAGAAGAGGTAATTGTATGCTTTTTCTTATGAGGTATCACAAGGTAGGGGGTGCAATTTGAAATTTCAAAGTTGAGGTGGCTTGTCTCTTTAAATTTTTAAAAACATGCAATGTCTACATCAAATAGCGGCAATGGGGGTTTGAAAAGTTAGCTCCTCCGATAAGCACATACTTGACACTAACCCAGTTTTTACATACCTTCTAACCCAATGTAGGGATACTGTCTGAAGTTCCAAGTTATAATATCGTCCTAAAAGATGACTTCCTCTTGAAAATTTCTCCCAAATTGCTAAAATTAGCCCCCTTTCATTACATTTCTCACCTAATAAATTCTGCATGTTTAATTTTAGCACAGCCTTTTTGAACATGGGGTCACTAGGAATGCCCAAAAGTATAACATACTATTACCTTTCTTCTTTGACCTTCGACACACTGCATAAGTCTATATTATTGAAGAAAATATGACTAAAAAGTAACACGTATTAAAATAATATTATTAACTTGCTGGTAGAAAGTTGTAGCTTTCGCACCTAGAAATGCTTCTGAGTATGAAAGAACTCATAAATGTATAGAATATAGTTACTAGAATTTATTTTCTAATAATTTTTCTGTAAAATCTGAAAATTTGAAACGGATGTCAAATGAAATCTCATAATTTTTTCTAAATTATTTTTTTCCTGCTTTAAATTCCATTAAAATATAATTTAAGAAAAATGTTTATTATGCTTTCCAGTAAATAAAGTTAACTAATTATATTATTTTAGAAATACACTTTAAACGTTTTACTTTCGCCTATCACAATTTTTTTGTAATTAATTGAGCCATAATAGACTGGTGGACACTCTAACATCATGGACACTCTGCAAAGGCGTTTTGTGAATATAAAAGCATTGAAAGAGTGGTTCTGGCATGTGGCGTTTTAAGTCCGTTATGTGATGAATAGGCTTCAACACTCATCGCCAAGAATATTTACACCAAGATGGACGTTATTTTATTGGAGTTAAAACTTAATAGAAATAAAATACATTTACTTAACCATTTCCTTAAAAATACAATTTATAATTAAGGTAGTTCCAGCATGAAATCACTTTTCGACAGATTTGGCCGAATTTTTTTTCTCGGGTTTATAATAGCTTTATTTATGAATTCCTAAAATTTCATAATTTTTGGCCGTTTAGATCGCGAGATATTTAAAGACAAAGTTCGCGATTTTGAGGGTCATGTCCCATTTAAAGCATGTAAAATGTCCGGTCTCTCCAACTATTTTTTATGATATTATTATATATTGAAGAAAAAGTAGAAAAAAATGTTTATACAATAAAATTCTAAAAAAAAATTTAGAAATTAATTTTCACTTTCGAGATATTAATTTTGACGTAAATTGATCGAAATTGGGACGTTGGCATAATTATTTCCCATTTTAAACGGTCAAAATTTCTGAAACTTTGGGAATTAATAGTAAGCATTATTAAATTCTTAAATTTAATTTTTCGTTAAATTATGTCGAAAAAAATTTTAACCATAGCTTTAGCATAGGAACTGCAGATACCATGCTGGAAATACCTTAAGTTAAGTTTAGAGTCACTAAACAAAAACTTGAAAAAATTTAGTTATACCTCTAATACCAACCCTTAAATGTTTTACAGGTCTTTCAAGGTCAATGAAAACCAAACTTGTCCTGAAGTTTGTATAATAAATATTAAATAATTACCTACATTCAGAATGATCATTCATTCTTATTAATAAGAAATTAATTGGGGAACCCCATAAGAGTCTTATCTACCACGGCTTGTTTTCCTATCGTGATAATATGCATGTATGGTCATTACTATCATTACTACGTAACATGAGCGTTAGAACGTTTGGAAATTATAAGTAAATGATATTATTTTAACTTTAAAATGCACATGCAATGTAATATAGCGATTAGCGACTATATACATAATGTTTGAGATAAAATCAGAATGTCATAAGTATATATATATATATATATATATATATATATATATATATATATATATATATATATATATATATATATATATATATATATATATATATATATATATCACGGACTAATTCTTAACTGCATACAACCTCGTTTGCGTTTCTTGACATTTAGACAACAACATAGGGTCGAAAAATTTTGATTGAAATAGGTAGGTATAACAAAACTAGGATTGTACAGTTGATTTCTTGCAGCGATAAGACAGGTTGTATACTACCTAAAACTCTACACGAAAAGTCAAATATTCGATGATTTAGAAAATTTCTGTGTCTCATGTATGTTATTTTGATTTCCAGTATCTTGATCCATTCTAACACAAGATGTGGCCCTCGTATGGCGATCGATTCGATAAACAGTCCGACTTCAGAACAGCTTCTAAATACCTAAATGTCCTGTTAGCCGTAAATTTTCTACAGTATACAGAATGTTCGATTTTCATCTAGGCATATAAATATCATGAGTATGACAGTGTACATTCTTTAAGCAATGCATCTATAAGTAAGAAGTATAATAGGTGTTATATGAAGTTGCAAAAGTATCGTGGCCCATCTGTTGTAGTTCATCTATTCAACTAAGAAACTCCCATTCTCCAAGCGTCTTACAACTATCTTAACGCATATCGACGCTTCAACACATGTATATAATACCTCTCACTTATATACATTGCTTAACGCATGTATTCTGTCAAACTCGGGATATCTGTATGTCTGGATGTAAATCGCACATTCTGTATATGCTTTCTACGTTGTAGTTTTCAGCCTACAAGCATACACAAATGACTACGCTGACCAAAATGAAAAATAACTGGGAGATAGCTTTACTAGCAGTATTTACATGATTTTAATTTTTTGAAAAATGTTTTCAAAATGTTCCTAGCCAGCATGAAATCTATCAGCGATACTCCGCAGTGCTTTTAATAAAATCACCCACAACTCTTTATAACACACTGCATATTTGCATGTGTTTTTGTTTTTGATTAATTGCTTTTATACGTTTTTATAATAACTCTCAACTACTACATGTTTTCGTGTTGTAACCTATGAAAAAAAACTATAAAAATATAATGTAATCATTTGAAAAACTTACCAACACTTTTTCAAATGGTTTCTTTCTTATACGTTAATCACAACCGTTATTTTTAAGGTGCTAGTAATTTAAATCCTTTTCACTTTGCAAATACATGGTGAAACCGATACTTAATTTCCATATAATAAGTAATAAACATTTTAACTTATTCATCTTGAAGGTGTTGAATTTTGAATATTTTCACACACTGTTTGAAACTTTCTTAGTTGGTACACACTGTAGTAAGATACTACATGTAAAGTCATTTTGTCTTGCACATTGTGCTACGCCTTATTTTTTCAAAATGAACGGTATAAGTAAAAAAATCCCAGTTTTAAAAGTAAGTATAAAAACTAATTTGAATTTTTATCAATTCAAACGATAATATACAAAAACTTGATTCTATGTGATATTATGGACTAGAATTAAACTTTCTAGAAGTTAATTAACAATCTATGATGCAAATACGATACTTTTTCATAATTATTCATTCGGTAATGCATAATGCAGAAAGTTATTGTTTAATGAAGTAAAAAAATTGCTAATTGAAAATTGTATTTATGTTATATAGATAATTGAAAAAATAAGAAAGTGAATTAACTTAAATGAAGATGTGGAATATTTTCTTGAAAATAAAAGAAAATATAACAAAAATCATTGAAGGTTCCCAAGCTGTTAGTGGAACTCAAATATTTTCAAGTAAAGGCATATTTAAAAATTGAGACTCGAGTGGAGATCTTTGTGGAAATGCATCTGTGAAGTAGTAAAACTGAATGGCAAAAAAAGTACTACTTTTATCCACTGCGTATATATAGCGTCGACAAATTAATGGATATAAATTTAGATTTTTGCCCCAAGTTTCTAGATCAATTTTTGTATTATATAAATACGTATTTATATAATACAAAAAACTGATCTTAGAAATTGGGGCGAAAATCGAAATTTATTTCGAAATACCCTAGAGTACTCATTTATTATATTTGATAATATTTATATATAAATGGATATCAATCAATTGCCATTAATTATCTTCTAGCAATTTGTTTGTAAGAAGACAAATTCTTTTAGGTTGATATTACTTTGCCAGATAATTTTTGAGATGTTGTCTAAACGTTCGTTTGGACAGTTTTTTATATATATATTATATATAGATTAAATTAGAGGAGGAGTGCTAAATTTAAAGATAGAGTGCCCTAGAGGTAAAAAAAAAGTGGACCTTAATGATTTCATGCAAACTCGACTATTTTTTATAATTCCAAACAATTTTCTCATTTAAAAGTTAAAATGTAAGCTAATAAGATTTTTCTTAAGTTTTTAATCGTTTTGTTTTATTTATTTATGTAAAAAAAAAATGTAATTCCTTGTTCATCATCGTAAACATTATAAAAGTTCAACAACAAATACTCCTTCAAAATACCTAACAATACAATGGTATGATTCAATTGTTATTTTTAATTAAATATTAAAAGTGTAGAAAACTTTTCAATTTTCCATCGTATCGTGATGAAACAACCATTCATTTACCCACTCACTCAGTCTTTCACTACATAAGAAGGCAATTCGTTCCAACTTTTTATATATGTTTGCTTTTATTTTCGAACTAAAACTATATGATATTTATTGTTTATTTTATTCAATTTTTAAAATTCCGTATCTTTAGCATTTGATAGATCATCAATCATCAGGTTAAAAGGAAAAATTGAAATTCAAGAATGGTTTTCTACCATTTAGCTGTTTTTATTCAACGGTCAGTTTTTCAACATAGTTCCTACCGGATGTCCCACGATACCTCTTTATCTTTTCCTTAATAGGTTATTATTTTGAAATATAAAGTAGTAGTATTTTCAATGAGGACGTGATTTCGTGATTTCGCGATATCTCTCTCCTACCTCGTCGCAACTGGATGTTCCACAATACCTTTCGGCCAACGTCTTCACATATACTGGGTGCCACACGATACTTCTCGCTCTTGTTTCATGAAATTTTTTCGATTCCATTGTAAAAAAAGTAAATTTTATGATTATCTAAGAACGCATTTTTCCAAACTAGTTGTCCATTGTTCAGTTAAGAATTTAATAAATTCATTCAAGAATACAATAAATATGTAATTGGAAGTGTCATACGTGGTCACTCAAAGAAGAAAATGTTCGATTCAAAGAAGAATGCTGTGACAGCAAAAGCTTTGTTAGATAATTTGCAATGGAAGACTTGTTTTTCACGCCGCTTTTATTTATAAAAAACTTAACTACAAACTCCATTCAACTCATTATTATAACTTAGTATATTATAAAAGATTTCCATGTTGATTTCGAATGTAAAAGTAATATTATTGTCTGTATGCAAAACAGACAATACTTGTTCAACATAAAAAGATAAAAGTTACTGCATCTTTGATATAAAAGTCTTATACACATCTGACAAAATTAAGTTATTTATGAAAGTTATTGTAAAAGTTTGCCGTCATAAACTTACATTGAAAAGAAAATAATAACTGTATTCATAATGTCATACACACACATATAGGTGTATCTATAGTATATAAAAATCATACAGTACTAAAATGTAATTTGTTGATAAAATTGAGGCAGTATTGTTTTAGAATATGATTCTTAACACGTGAAGAATCGAAATTTGATAAACAATTCAAATATTTTTGTACTATTTCCTAAACATTATAAAGTACATTATTCAATGACAATAATAATTTTTACTGTAATAACTTTCATGTCAACAGTGCCACCTGGCGTTGAGAAAATGGCATTATTCGTTGAATAAACGTATGAACAACTTAGCCTGTTGGTACCTAAATAGTCGGTGATAATCCAGGGAATAAAGAATAAATAAAGATCGAACTTCGAAATAATTCCCAGAAAGCTGGATTTTTGCATCGATCTTTTATTTGTGGTCCTTAACAAAATCAACCTTACAAAAGTTATTCCATACGAAAACTCTATAAGATTTTAAGAAAATTCTATTCAAAAAGTTGTAACGTACAGCATAAACTCCTCAACGGTGTCTGGATGTTGAATATTTGTAATTAAGCGCTAAATGAAATATAGACGAAAGATTTGACGATCAACTTCAAAAATTTTTGAAGTTGAGTATGAAACTAGTTCCATATCCATTAATTATTAATTGCAAGGACATCCATTGATAGTTCATTTATTTTTTAAAACCTTAAAGCAAAAATATGAATAAAAATTTATTCCTCGCAAAGCTTAAGCTTGTATCCAATTTGTGAAAATGATTCTATTTTCTGTATTTCTGAAATAACAAATTGCGCTAAAACGAAAAATTTTCAAAAACACTCAAATTATTGTATGGCAATATATTTTGATGGAAAAATCTTTCAATAAATTTCGAACTTCATGTAGGTACACATTACGAAAATATCCTAAGGGTAGATATATAAATGTATAACTATAACGATAGGTATAACTTCTTAAGAAATTTTCTTCAGTTATTGTTTTTCGATGATTATTTTGATTTTCCTTTTGTTAAATTAAATTCATTTTGTGGTTTGGTAACATTGACTTGGGAAATTTCTTCCTGCTTTGATAAAACAATATAAGTTTTCTTAAAAAGCTTTTCACCTATCTTCTGTGACCTAATATCAAGTACCCACCACAACATAAGTCTCTTTTCAGTGATGAACGGAACGTTTAAATTGAGATATCAAAAGTTGTATCTGTCAAAGTATTACGAAACTTAAAAATTTTAAATATTACTTAAGTTTTACTGAAAGCATTGAAAGCAGATTTTGAAAATAAGAAAAAGTTTTCATTTTAATGCAAACCTTTAGAGGTACAATCAATACAATCGAAGGTGGTAAAGAATTCGCTTAAGGGTATTCTAGAGGTCACAAAAAATTTTCCTGTCTACACAACCACAACCAAAATTTAAAAGGCAGGTTGGTGGTACAAGGAAATTGGTAAAGTTTAATTGAAAAAGGCGTACGTTTTAGTTGATAAAAGTCTCTAGTCATTAAAATTTATGCTTTCGATTTATGGATAATTAAGTAATAATAATAACCTGTCTCCACAAACAGATAAAATACACGTTAGGAAAAAGAGGTCTGAAAGAGTTTCATTCTATTCGTAAATCCGGACCAACTATATTTAAACATGCATTGTTTAAAATTTACCAATCAAAAAATATCAGAATACAACGAAAGTACGGGGTCTTTTCAATTTTTATACCATGTATATATGAAATATACGTAGTATATTAAGTTTAGTCCCAAGTGTGTAACGCTTAAAAATATTGATGCTGAAAATTTTGGTATAGGTGTTCATAGATAGAGTCATCTAATTAGTCAGTCCATTTTCGGTTGTCCGTCCGTCCGTGCGGCCGTCCGTCTGGTAACACGATAACTCAAAAACGAAAAGAGATATCAAGATGAAATTTTTATAGCGTACTCTGGACGTAAAAAGTGAAGTCGAATTCGTAAATGAGCAACATAGGTCCATTGGGTCTTGGGTCCTTAGGACCCATCTTGTAAACCGGTAGAGATAGAACAAAAATTTTAAATGTTAAAAATATTCCTTATAAAAAAATAAACAACTTTTTCTTGAAACATTTTTTCGTAAACATCTCTGTTTACCCCTAAGAGCGCAAATTAGACACAAATTGTATAGTCTGTATTATATGGGAATATCAGTTACATATGTGTGACATGTATGCTATATGTGTAATGTGACAGAGTAATTAACACTGTCTATACATGGTATTTCAACATTTAACTCAGTCAATTGTTTGTTTTACTTGTTTTTTTTTTTCATTTTCTATACAGTATATGCAACTTGAATACATTAATTTTGGCTTAAACTTTGTTTATATGGCCAATATATGACAAAATTAAAATATATAAAAATATTTATAAAGGACAAAACAAGGTCGTCTGTGTTTATTTAGTTGGTGTCTCTGTCTGATTCTGAGAACAGTCACAACAAAACTTGTAAGTTTGCTGTGTGTCTTATAAACAAACACTTACTGATAAACCTGTTACTTTTTATATTAATATTACCTACATTATACATAATATTTACTATTGTATTTTAAAAGCAGTTCACCAGACATAGACGGTAAGGCGTCAGCAGGTGCATTCTTATTCATTTGAATATAGGCATAAAGCTACCGTACATTTCTTGCACTTATGTGTAACAAGTCAAAAATTTGTAAGGTTTACTGTTGCCGTGAGACAGAGAGTCTCTTCTCGTTTCTATCATTGAATGTTTTCTATGTTGTATCGTTTTTATAGTTTAGAATCTTATTATTATTCATGTAAAAATAACAATGCATTATATTTGTCCGATTATTACGTTTATCAAGAATTCGAAGTAAAATTACAGAAAAGCAATAACACTCCGAAAAGCAATTAAAACCTCACACTAATTTTTCGGTTACGGAATCCTTAACTCGAACTTGAAACATATCGAAGAACACTCTCCATTTCATTAAACTCGCTAAGATCACTTTCTATTAAACTACCTTTCAAACGAAACAAAAAAATCAAAATCGGATCATATGTTTAGCTGCTACGTTGCCACAGACAAACACACTTCGCGGTCAGACTTATAACACCCCTTTTTTAGTTCGTGAATCGAAAATATAAATATAAATATAAATTATATATAAATTTTTAAGTAAATTTTCACTCACGTCTGCCTCTCGTATCGTCTCCCGTTGATTTATTTACGTTTTGACTCGTTCTGCCGTCTCTTGTGGCATCACTAGAATGTATGTAGTTCTTAGGCAATTTAACATTAATTTTTTTAAACTCTAGATTTGGGAAATTTTTAAGTGTGCCGTCGGTTTTAAATTGACGGTCTGCTGTCTTTCATGCTCTAAAAAGATAATGATAATTTGTCCTAGTGTTACCAAATCGATTTCCAAAATTTAAAAAATAAAATTGATAAAGTATATAATCTAAAGATACTAAAATTGATATTTATATGTATATGCAAAAAAGTACATATAATTTAAAACACCATCCACTTTGGATAGGTGGAAGGGTTAGGTTAACATTCAATACGCGAACTATTATGAGGTGTAATAATATTTATTAATTCATACATTTAGTAATTTTATTTGATGACGAGCAATATAACATTTTACACACATCAGACATATTCCAATAACTATTCCATACATTCACTATTTTGCATTGCAATGTGAAATTCTTCTATATGTCCTATATGTCAGATGATTCAATTTAAGTGTCAGAATTTTTGTTTTAAATGAACCTATACACAGAGAAAAAAAATTATCATCAGTTGAGCTCAACCAATTAAGTCATATTTCTCTTTTATAATAACATTTCTTATTAAGTTCGATTTTTATTTAAACGGAAGTTATGTTTTTAGTTTTAGTTTCAGTTTTAAAAAAAATGCAATGTGTACAAGAAAAAGACCGATAAGAACTGCTGGAAAGGTTACTCTTGATTTAAACCCAATCTACATACCAATTTTCCACCCTGTAGTTAAATATAAGGTTCAATATAAAACAAAACTCTTACTTAATTGTGCTAACAAACACAGGAAATGTAAATTGAATGACGCGGTAAATCAAGATCGACAACAATAATAACATGCATCCGAAAGAACAGGTAAATTGCGGCTTACAAAAAAAGCGGGGGTCGAGGTTCAGGTAACTCAAGTGACCTGTTTGTAATGGAGTGGATATATAACTACACCAAAAAATAACATTCAATGCATTACAAAAAATTTGAGTTTTTGGACAATGCAAGACAAAAAAGTGGAGTTTTGCCCGGAAATTTGGTATAAATACTCCACTGTCAACATTTGAACATTTAAAAAATCAATATCAACATTTAAAAATATTCCTAGTGTTCCCAATTTAGAATGGATCATCCAATACATATATTACGGTGCAATGATGAGCTTCTACAAAACGATATGGATGTCGATCGAAATAGGTGCAGGCACCAGTCTCTATATATACATATATGTATGCTGTTACTAATTCATTTTGACATCAACTATGTGTGAACAGATTTTGAAATTACTATTTGCTGTTACAAACATTCGTGTATTAACCAGGAGTGTATTTTGAATATTTCATTATTTTGTCGCAAATGGAATTGTTGATTGGAATAGCTAGGCCCGAATAGAATTATTTCTGGGTAATTATAAAATAAATTTTAATCGAAGATTAAAATGTGCGTTTTTACGGATAGTACCGGGGAGTGGCGATGAAGGGGAGGGGAAGGTGCATTCTTAAGCTGTCCGGTGTCAATGAGTCTAAAAATAAAATTTTCATTGTACCCAGGAAAAAAACACACACCACACATCAGTTCTAGCCCTTTTTCGACTCGGTTTTAAATTTAAGTAAAAAACTAATTGTATTTCCGTTTTATCACGAATTTTCAGTTTTGTATATATACTAACCTACTTTCGGGTTTAATACCAGTCTATATACTAAATATCTCAATAAAATAAAACAATTCATCGAATAAGAGCTTGACGGTTTTCGCAAAAAGAAGCTTATAAGAAGAAATTACTATATTTTATCGTGGAAAGGTGGTTACAATCTATATAATACGTGACACCTTTCTCTCTAAAGTCATTCTTTTGTCATTTGAGGTGGACGTATCTTCAATCCAAATGGATGACGTGTCAAATACCATATCATAGCTTTTATATAGACTCGCGATCCACTGCAAGAATATCTTTAAATGAAGGAGTATTTGAAGGAGAATGATTCAAATTCATCTCAGTACAAACTGTCGTGTCTGGCTAAAAGGTCTCTATCTCTCTATAATTTTTTATTCTATTTTAAACTGATTGTATGCTAGAATTAGAGAGTCTAAAATAAAGAATGGAGTACAAGCTTATTCTTAACTCAATCTATTTCTCGATATCAGTTTGTAAGCGATACTTCAGAAATACAAACATTGAATGAGATTGCACGAAGTACAATTGGTAGCGTTTAAAAGTATAATGGTAACCATCTAAATTTTTGAGGTTGCCATTATTCTATCAGTTTTCCAAAGCATATTCACCATAGTGAGGCTTCAAATGAATAGTGTAATATTTATTTTCCGCTACGAATATTAAATAATCTAGAAGAACACATTTCGATACAAAGTTTTATATTTAATGGGGATCGAATTTTTGAATCAGATCTCGTACTAGTAATTGGTAAATGTAATTCGGAGACATATTATTTTCCACAATTCTTATGAAATATTTGTATTTTAGACTTTTTGTAAGACTTTTTACTACATTTCATACAGTTCGGAAACTATGCAGCACGATAACAAATGGTCGATTGTGAACTATAAGTTGAACTTACTTTATAATATTAATTACAATGATTAATGTCTACAAAACGAAATGAAAGATGTCTTACCCAACTATGCAAGTGCAATGCCAATGTCAGTGAGCTATGCAAACTGAATGTAAGATTATCGTTATGAATGCCTTTACCTGTAGGTACAATAAATACCTACATGGTAAGTTGCCGAATCTACATGTTTTTATAAAATAGAAGATGAAATTTTATGAAAAATCAACGGCGGAATCACAAATTTGATAAAATAATAAAATCATAAAAACAACTTGTCCAGCAGAACAGCCGTATTTTTAAACCTATTTATAACTAAACACAGTGTTGGTAAATTCTGGATAAAAGTAAATTTACAAAACATGTTTTTTAAGCATAAAAATTTGGCCAAGATTGAGCCTTTCCGTCATTGATATTTTTGGTAAGTTTTATGTCATTGTTGTGACTTTCACCGTTCGTTATATTCAAAATATATAAAAAATTACGAGCATTTGATTGATATGTGTATTGGGTGAGTATTCTCGGTCACGTGATTAAAAAACGATGAAAAGTATTCTAATTGCTATAACTTCATATTTCGGGATACTCATTCAAGTGAGGAGTAAAGAATTATCCTGCCACCATTTACTAACTCAAATAAGCAGACTTAATTTTCAGATAAAAATGTAACTGCTAGTGTCGCCGCGAGACAAAATGAGACGATAGTAGCATGTCTCTTTCATTGACTCAACTTTGCAAAAGATTTTTATCGTTTCCTCTCACCCAATTCCTTTCATGTAATGTTTACTATCACCCCATTTCGTATCCTCGTTGCTGTTTAAACAACTAAAATTTAGAAAATTTAAAAAAAAGGTGTAGCTCTCTCCAAACTGAACCAAATATGTAACATAAATTTAAAAAAAAATCAAAATTGGTTCATCCGCTTAGGATCTACGATGCCTCAGACAGACATATACACACACACATATATAGCGGTCAAACCCCCCTCTTTTTGCGGCGGCTGCTAGTAAAAATAATGAAGATTAATATTGAATGGGCTTACTCTTTTTTCTCAACACTCGCGGCATCACTACCCTAGATCGTTAATCCTTGAGTTATTTAGAAATGTTTTTTACTATTTTATTCAATTATTTTCTCATCATAAATACTCAATGAACTGCAATTACAATGCTCCCAAGTAACATGTTTGGATTAGGCACCATCAGTGTATGTTATGTTATACTCCTTTTGTTAGTGTATAAATGTGCAGTGAACACGAGAATTAACCATGGAAGAGTCAAAGGTAGAAGATATATGTGCAATAGTTAGTAGTTGTGAAAGAAATAAAGCTACCTAGTATATGTAGTTAGGTTACAGATACAGCTCAACATAGAGAGTTAACAGGGGACGACGACCAAACGACCAATGTGCATGTGATGCACCTAGGGGAGAACATTTCGAATCAACTCGACTTGACAATACTAATGCATACATTGTGTTTTTGTATCTATGTGCATAAAGTATACATAATTACATATAAAATAATTATTGGTACGTCATTGTTCATTTTCAAATTGTAAATAATTTCGTAATTGTTTTAGCCAAAGATAAATATTTAACCGCAGGCATAGAATGTATACGTAAAACGCATATTTTTGTAACTAATTTGGTAACACATTATTCACAGCATTCAACATTGAGCATAGTATTTTAAAGACAAATTCACGATTTCATTAAATTGGAAAACATATTAGTATTAAATGAACCGTGATCATAACTAAATTGAAAAAAACCGGAGATATTTTCTTTGTAGTATTTTCGTCTTATCAAAATGTATTACGCCCATTTACTGACCATATTTTACGTACTTTATTAAAATTTGCACTGTTTTATTCTTTGATAAGTTACTCGTAACAAAAGTTGGGCCAAAGGCTAATTAATTAGACAGTTCCAATGATTTCTCGATAAGTGCAATACCTGATAGGTTTTTTATTTCAATGCAGTAAAGAAATGGTGTTTTTGGGTTACAATTATCTCACAGGAATATTTTTTTAATGTGAATTCGGGAATATTTAGAAAGTTTCCAAAACGGCTGTACTACCTACCGGAGGTAAAAAATTTAAATGATGTTCTAGGCCCAAAAGAAATAACATTTTTTGGGATTGGTTAGCTTTTTTTAAACTCGAAAGATATTTTAGTTTTCAATATCTTGAAATTATTGTTAAACAAAAATGTCCCAATTTTTTGATAAAATAATTATAAGACTACGGTCAATTTTTCTTGGACCCATGAGGTATGGAGATAAAGTTAATATTTCTGGAACTATGTAAAATTTTCCCTTGCATTTCCTTAACTAAGACTTTCATTTTATTTCCCTGTGTCTACACGTTGTTATTCAAAACACTGTATTTATCTGTTGAGTACCATTATAAGAATTCTTTCTTCGTGAAAAACGTACTTTTGAAAATAACATCATGTCATTTTTAGCTTAAAACATACGAAACGACCAACGGATAATCCATTTCGAAAACGCTTACTACAAAAACACATAGTGTTATGCATATTATAGGTAAGTCTGAGCTGGTCTACAATTCATGTATATAGTTCTATAGTTGAGGGTGGATTTGCTGCTTACATCTATTGCCATCCAACCAACAACGTCTAGACACTGTCGTTGTTGCTTTGCTTGGTCTGTCTATCTGTCTGTCTGTCGATCGGTCGGTCGATCCGTTGGTTGGCGTTGGGAATTGTTATAAGCAGTAAGCAATCGTCGTTATAATATATATCTTTACTGATGATATTGTATGTGTGGCTTCACTCCGTGTATATTCAACGTATATGTGTCTGACTGAGCGAATGTTTAAAAACGTCTGATGGTTTATTATTTGTAGACTGACTTGAGTTGTTCGTTCGTCCGTCTGTAATTTTTTCTTAACAACGTTTTTTTTTCGCGGGTAGCTTTGTTAAACTCTAGTACACATTATTAATAAACACTTATAGAATAAGTAAACAAGTAAAGATACAATAAGAAGAAAAATTTAAGAAAACATAAACGTCAAAGTTTAAATAATAACAAATGAATATCCAGATTTAAATTCTAATAGATTTTTTAACTTGATTGTGATATTATTCTAGTCACTTAAATTAAAAGCCACGTAAAAATCGAAAAACTTTTCTCTGTCAGTCATTGCGAACCTTGAGTATTTTTGCGTGAAATAGCAAGAAATTTCCCTCTGAAATCATTAATTCGAAATAAAAAAAATTGCGTTTTTAACCATAAGGTAAAAAAAAGGCATCTAAAAAAGATAGTTTTCACTAATCTTAAAATTATTACGTTATTTTTAAATTTTCTCAATGTTGCCATCGAATTTGGGCCTGATTGATTTCCTCCGGTTTTAGGTGTCATGGTTACTGAAGAGGAGTTTACTTCGAATATGGTAGGCTATTATAGACAAACAAATCGTGAATTTTAATTTAACTTTAATTATTTCAATATGGCTGAAATTGCCGGATACTAAAACGCATCATCCGTATGTTTGCTAAAACAAATAAGAATATGAGCTGAAAAATTTTATAAATCATATTTCTAATTATTTTTTGAAATTTCTTTTTAATACAATTTCGTGTTCAATTTTTTTCAAATTTGTATCGTTATTTAAATCAAGTTTTTTTATTCTGTATTTTCTTGTTTTCAAGTTTAATAAAATTGTATTACAAATATACGTTATATATATACTTTTATATGTTATCTGTATGTTGTCTAATGGTTATAGGCAATCTTATATACATGCATAGAAAAATGCATAGTGAGGTAGGTAGTATTGTAGGTAGTCATGCCAACAGTGGTGCTAAGAGAGACAAGTCACAACAAAAGGAAAATGTGTTTAACAAAATGGATATATATTCAACATGAGGTGTTCAAAAAGTGAACGAGAAGTGCGATGATAGATCGAGACTTCTGAGGAAAGATCGCCAAAAGAAGTGCCTGCTAAAATCTACTTATTTTTGGCTCCCAAAAAATTATTTTGCTGCTTATAATTACTGCGAAGAAATAGTTTATTTTTGATTATAAATTATCAATAACTTGTAAGTGTAACAACTATAATAATATTGGTAAAAATTGAGTTTTACCAAATAATAACTGTAAAGCAGCATAATAATTGTTTGGAAGCTAAGACTTCCTGTTTCAAATTAAGTCGACAGCATAATAAAAATAGTTAGGATTTGAGCTGGCGCTCCGTATTTCGACTCTCCGTGTTCCTTTGCAGGTATTGAATCTCTATTAATGTTAATACAATTGAAATTTTTAAATATTAAAAAAATAGTAGTAGAAAAAATTATCATCAAAAACTGAAATTTTGTAATAAATAATAAAACGTAAATATCTCAAATATCGACAATAAATTGTAGTAACTTTTTTGTAAGACTGTTTATAAAAAAAATTCAATTTAACTAACATTAATCGTTTTTATTTGAATAACTGCCTCAACTCGAAGTCAACAAAAATTCATCCTTATATTATACGAGATATTCTCAAATTCTCAAATTAAAAATAATAATAAACGAATCCCTATCACATTTATAGTAGATACATCGGATTCAAAAACTCGAAAGGTACTCACATAGTGAGGTAGGTAGGCTAAAAAGGCTAAACTGCCTTTTCAGACTTCCATTCTCTATATTATTAACTATTACTAACTATTATTATCTTCATTTATTAACCCCCGAATTAAATAAAGGGGTGTTATAAGTTTGACCGCTATGTTTGTGTGTCTGTTTATGGCATCGTAGTGCCTAAACGGATGAACCGATTTTTTTTATTTATTTCGTTTGAGAGGTAATTTTACGGGGAGTGTTCTTAACTATGTTTCGGATGCGAGTTTAGGGTCCCGTACGTGAAAAATTTGTCGGGGCCTTAAATTTTGTAAATTTCACTTGTCATACGCTAGTTTTGGAACTCCTTATATCTATATTGTACATATAGACAACAATAATAATAACAATAATACATAGTGTTTAAAAGGAAACAAAAAGAAATTGAATAAAATTGGAAAACTTACTTTAATAATTTGTTTCACACATCTACTTTGTAGTAAGAAGCTTTTTTTTATTTTTTACTAAAAAGACACTATTTTGAGCCAAAAAAAGGAGGTTGTTTAAATAAACTCAGAACGATTTTAATATTAACAATAAATATGAAAATAATTGTTTAAATTACTATAATACTACATGAATATCCACATAAAAAATACTACCTACTAAGTATTATTCCAAATATAATTGTAATTTCACTAGTAATTATAGACTTTTGAATTGAAAATGAGGTAATTTTGAAATTTTACAATATAAAATAGGATAGAAATATTTTTTTAAACCATATTATGAAATGGAGTCGTGTATTTTGATTTACTGAAATTAAAAAGTAGATTTTTCCTGAACAGTGGTATTGTTATTTAGCGGCCGTAATGTAATGGTTACTGATTGAATAAAGAAATTAACGGAAGTTAATTAAAGATTGCATTGTTTTAAGTTAAACAATTTTGTCTGGGTTCTATATCTATTTAATTCTGAATTCCATCAGTTTTCGTTATATTGTGGTCACTATTCTCCGAGAAAACCGGCTTCGTAAATTTCGTGAATTAATTTTTGGATACCTGAATAACATTTTTCTCCATTTAAAAACTCCACCTTACAAAGAATTCTGTATATTTAGATATAGATGGAATGAATGGACACATAAATACAATCAATCCCTAAGCAATAAAAACCCTAGACATATTACATATTGGTATTACCACATTTTGTACGCTCTCCTCTCCTTGTATTACAGCATATAGTTACTACAATCCTCTGGTGCATTGTAAGTACCACCAATTGTGTACAATTTTAAATCTAACCAAAATACTTATGTTCTGTTAAACTTTATAGTTACATTACAAGTAGTGATCTTTATTGTTCAATGCTCAATCTGTATAATGTTTATTTATATTTCTTTGCTTTGATTAATTTTTTATGTATACCTTTCTATCTACTTGTTTGTTTATTACGTTCATGCATTTTGAGTAAATCAATTGAAAATAGAAAGGAACTTTTCAAATAATAATGAGAATAATATAATAATAATAATAATAACAATAATAGTCAATTCAATTATTCCTGGTTGCCCTGGACATAGTACATTGTGATCTTGTACCGCGGATCACACTTTTTTTTTATAAAAAGCTATTAAATTATCAGAAAAGAGGGATGTCGTTGGACACTCGGTAGAAACTATGTTCCAATCATGTCTTACTTTTTTACTCAGATTTGCTTTTTTGGGTTTTTCCTCCCAAACGGCAAACAAATTAGAGCGTGCGATAAGAAACACAGTTCCAACACATAGTTTGTTGGAATGATAGAGCTATAAGATAAAATATTTGTTCTCTGGTACTCTGCCATATTCAAAAAATGTTTTCTTTGGATATTCACTTTTTCGATGCACTTTTGTACTTAATTGGAAAACATGTAAAAATCCTGCGTTTTAGGAAATCTTTTGGAAAAATGTAAGAAATATAGAAGGGGAATTCAATGTTTTCAATTTTGAAGTAAAATTATTTGCTAAGGTTACTCTGACCATAAAACTACAAAATTCGCATTTATTTCAACATAACGTCAGTAAATTTTATGGTATGACGTTATCAACTTCATTGGACTTTAAAAAGTCCTTTGGCGCTGGTATTTCGAGAACCGTAATCGGGAACGGATTTTCGTCAATGGTAAAGTTTTCGACATGTTAAAATTAGGATAAAAAGAAATTTTCATTCAAAAGACACAAAAAATGGATTTAGAGGAAACATTTCATTTTCAATTTTGATGAAAATCATGCTCAGGTAATTTTCACCAAAAAATTGCGAAAATTGCATTCATTTTGATGTATTGTTAACCAACTTCAAGATATGACTTTATCCACCTAATGGGATTTTAAAAATCCCTACGATCCTAATATCTTGAAAAATATAGTTTGAAACGAATTTGGACAGTGGGATCATTTTCGCTTTGTTAAACCAAAATCGACTATCGATTTATTACGATTTTCTTAAGGAAATACCTCTGCGAAAATAGGAAAATTAATGAAAAAAATTCAATGTTTGAAATTCAGCCCTATGATGCTGCTATTTCGATAATCGTAATTCGTAGCGGGTTCTGGCCAGTGGAATAGTTTTCACCATGTTATAGTAAAATGTGTAGAAAATTGTGCTTATCGAATTATTATGATTTTTTTAAAGGGCACTCCTTCGAAAAATTGTAATAATAATGAAAAAATTCAATGTTTTTAATTTTCACATTATTTGCTATTTATTTTCCACCAATAAATCAAAAACAAATGTGATTTTTCATCAATTTAGTGACGTGTTGTCCGCCAATTTCAAGAAATTAAAAAAAAAAGCGTTCGGATTTTAGATTATACCCCAATAATATTCTTGAGGCATACAGTTCGGAACGGATTTTGGTTGAAATAAGTATAAAACGAAGTTACTACACGATCTTAAACAACAAATAAAAACAATTGTAATACTTAAGTTTACTTGTATTTAAACATAATTATTTGCTCCACCATATGTCAGACAAAGTAATAAGTTGAAGTTATGTAGTTAAAGTCAGTATAATTACTAGCGTAGACAGTTAATGCACACACTGTACATTATAGTCTTTTGTTTTATGTGCCTACATAATTACCTATGTACGTAGGATGATATGTTTGTGCGTTACATACATACCTGAAAGGTATACAGGGTAGATTATTTTATTTTACACAAAATTCTCCGACGAAAACTTGAATATACCAATATTTGGTGGTTAATTATATTATACTAGCAAATACCCGTCCACTTTGTTGGGCTCTTTGTCCTTTCAAAACATAGAGTATCACGTTATAGCCCTCGCTTATCGTCCCTTTTGTTCACAATTTCATAGATTTTAATTTTTTGGTGGGGAATTCTAACTTTTTTGAAAATGAAGTTTTGCCCATGATACTCGCTTACATTGCAACTTTTTATAGGTCCGATCCTTAAATTAACCTGATTTTTATAATTTTTGAATCCAAATTACCCCATTCACTGAGTTTCAACAAATTCCAAAAAATTTTTTTTTTCGTTCTCCTCGATTTTTTCAAAGGGGTATCGCTTAAAAAAATTGCAAAAAATCTAGAAATTTTTTAAATCTCCAATTTCGATAAAACTCAGTATATAAGGTAATTTTGACTGAAAAAGTACAAAAATCGGGTGCATTTGCTGACTGGTCGAATAGTTTTTGAGATACGGACTAAAATCGATCCAAATATTGCAATATCTCAGAAACTCTGCATCTAACCATTAAATTAACCTGAATTTTGTACTTTTTGGATCAAAATTACCCCATCCAACGAGTTTCATCAAATTTCAAAACAAAAAATTTTTTTTTGCGATGCGTTCTCGATTCTTTCATAGGGGTATTTTAATAGACCTCCGATTCTTAGTATTCAATTATTCTCTAATTTAAATCATCTACGTGATACAGAAGAAAAGACCCTTTAGGAAAAATATCGTGACTGATGGATAAATAGATGACGTTAGTATGATTTTTATAATTGCACCTTAAGTATTTGAGAACAAAAAATGATGTAGTTTCATCAGCACAAATTTTAGTTTCCTGTGATTTATGAAGCTACCCTGTATTTATGCTTATACTTTCTTGAATTTCTGTTTTATATCTTATTAAAATGAATGTACAACATTAATTATGATTTAAATATCGAAATTTAATTAGTCATATTCTAATGAAATTATTTTATCTACTTTAGTCAAATTACTTTATATATAACAATTACCATATATTGTACTTGAAAATTATAGCGACGCCACTACATGACCGTTTATTACTTGATTCGATTCTTTATATAATAAAAAATCAAGAAAAATAATAAATCAGATTTTTAAATTATAAGGAAACTCTCTTCTTTGAGAGAATATACCTTTATTGAAAATGAAAGGCGATTCTATGCCATTTATATTAAAAATAATATTTCTCAGTTGTTAATAAATGAGTCTTTTACGGGCTCGCAGTTGAAATCGAAATTTTTTGATAACAATAATAATATAATCCACATACGACTTACATATTACATGTATTTCAATTAATCTGACAATATTTACTTATAATAGCTATTTATACAAATTACACCTGACATATTTACAAATTTTTGAAAAACAAAAAATAAATTTATTAAATAATTTTTGATCTTGAATGTAAATAGAAATAATTTTAGTAAAATAATATGTATTTTTAACAAAATATTGAACAAGTTGTTAACTTGTTTTTATTACCTGTAATTTCATAATAAACACTGGTATATAAACCAGTAAAATTTTTTATTTTAACTTTATTTTCTGAAGATGATGAAATAGATGAAATAGATAGAATACATGTAATACAATTAATTTTTCTTTTGGAAATATTTTTTAAAAGTGTATAATGCAAATAAATAAGGTTATACAAATATAACATTTGTTGTTTTAAGGTAGTACCAGCATGAAATCACTTTTCGACAGATTTGGCCGAATTTTTTTTCTCGGGTTTATAATAGCTTTATTTATGAATTCCTAAAATTTCATAATTTTTGACCGTTTAGATCGCGAGATATTTAAAGACAAAGTTCGCGATTTTGAGGGTCATGTCCCATTTAAAGCATGTAAAATGTCCGGTCTCTCCAACTATTTTTTATGATATTATTATATATTGAAGAAAAAGTAGAAAAAAATGTTTATACAATATAATTCTAAAAAAAAAATTTTGAAATTAATTTTCACTTTCGAGATATTAATTTTGACGTAAATTGATCGAAATTGGGACGTTGGCATAATTATTTCCCATTTTAAACGGTCAAAATTTCTGAAACTTTGGGAATTAATAGTAAGCATTATTAAATTCTTAAATTTAATTTTTCGTTAAATTCTGTCGAAAAAAAAATTGTACCATTGCTTTAACATAGAAACTGCAAATACCATGCTGGAACATCGTTAATTTTACCATCATATTCATCTTTTATTTTAAGTGAAAGAAAGTAGTAAATTGGTCTCACAAAAGGTCGCTGAAACTGTGAATAGAGTCCTGTAAAAGAAATTGTGATTGACAACTGAAAAATATTTTTTGGACTTTATTATTGCCATAACTACTATCTATCATTTTCAACAAGGATCAATATTAGATAGCCTATTAAAATTGTTGGTAATTTAAATAGGATTTCATTAATAGCAAAAAAGCTTATACCATTCAAACAACAAATTTATAATAATTATTATTAATAATATGGAGGAAATTATTCTTAAACATCATTGTGGCGAGATGTGGCACAATAGTAAACATTCGATTAATTGTTTTTATTTATAGACTGGAAATTTATAGACTCTTGTTACTTCTCAAAATTTACAATTCCTAATTTTATTAATTTTTGATGAGTTAATCGAATTAGCTGATGGGCGATTATGACAATCGTAAAATGAATGTAGTGCTCGATGAGTTTCGCGAATAGAACTATTGGTTAAAAAAAAGGGGTGACATCAACTCAAAAATGTGATCCACTAAATAAACATCCGTTAGATCTAAATTTAAAATTATTTAAAGATAGTTATTTGCCTTTCTTATTATTCAGAGATAATTACATTTTTTAAGACCGAATAAATTTCTAAGTCAATTTAATGGACACAGTGAATTCAAGTTCAAGAAACAATTATAATTTACCAATATAGTTTTTAAAAACAAAGGTTACACAAATCATTGCAAACATCATTTTTTGATATTTGAGGCATCAGTAACTGTTCTAATAATACGTCTATACAGAACTTTTTAATTGTCAATTTTATTCAAGTTTTATATTCATTTAAACGTTTAAATACAAGATCTGTTGAGATTTTTTCTATTCCTTATCTATCAGTCATAATTTAACAAGAAATATAATATAATCGAATAAGTTTTCTAAATCATCAAACCAATGATTGACATGCAAACTTGTAGTTATTAACAAAAT
Source organism: Chrysoperla carnea (assembly GCF_905475395.1). Taxonomy (NCBI): domain Eukaryota; kingdom Metazoa; phylum Arthropoda; class Insecta; order Neuroptera; family Chrysopidae; genus Chrysoperla; species Chrysoperla carnea. The sequence continues at coordinate 40,868,118 of NC_058340.1, read as the reverse complement.
TATTTATAGTGAATTTTATCCTACAATAAATCGGCCATTTGGTTATGCTCATATCTAAATCGTGTTCATAATCTTAAACTGCATTTATTTTTGCATATATATTATTTAAATACTAATTGTGATAGTTAATCATACAATAACCTTTGATGGTATGACCTTGGCATTTACGTCGAACAAAATTTAAAGCTCTACAGGGTTGTTCAATAATATGTTAAGACGTAAACCCGGCCTTTTTGTATAAAACGTTTTTACCACTTTAATGGTAAAGACAAATTTTATATTATGTATTTATTATATGGGAATATCAGATATAAGTGTGTGTGGCTGTCTTAGAGTCGATATTTTTCTTTACTGACGTGACGTTAAAAGACAAACGATTGCGTCATCAACATTGTCTATACATGGTAATTCAACAATTAACTAAGTCAATTGTTTGTTTTCACTTGTTTTATATATAATAAGCTATTTAATTAAATGTTACTCTTAAATGATATTCTTAAAATTCAGGTATTTTCCATTTAAGTAGTAAAATCTTATTGAACAACTCTGTATAGGTATAAAGTAACCGTAGATTATTTACAACAAGTCAAAAATTTGTATGGGTGTAAGCCTTGGATAGTCTAAGAATACTGACAATTTTATTGCTATAATTGCGCTTTTTATGTGGATCTTGCAAATTTTAGAAGACCGAAAAATGCGTACAGTAGAAAGAATTCCAAAAAAAATTCTGGCGGTGAATGTTCATATAAATAATTTTTATTAACTATTTTTTGATTAAAATGTACTGCAATGTGTTAAAATTAACATATAATGTGTTCATAATTTAAATTTGATATCATCTTTATCTTAATGAATAAATAATTATTTTTGTCCATGAATGTTTGTGCCTGTATAAGTTAAATTGCGTCCTTGAACTATTTAATTATTCAGAGTTTACCTAATTGTCTAGAAATGTTACAAACATGAAATATATTATTCTGTATACCGATATAGTACTTCTTGCATTGATATACCCACTTTTATTAGGTAGCTCTTATAATATAATATAGTAGCAGATCTGGCAATATTTTCAATATTTTGCTATTACTAAATTGAAGGTAGAAAGTATTCACAGTCTACTGTTTGCTTCTTCCGACAACTACCTATTGTGCCTGACCCGTGTCTTGAGGAGGTCATCAATCTGAGATATGATAATAATAAAAGTATATTTTTGCCAAAGTACAATAGATTGTCAACCACTGAAGGAAAGTGTGGATTTTTAAACGTAAATTTAAGAATTATAAACATCGATTCTAAAATTTCAGAAAAATTTTACTTTTTTAGCTTTTCCATGTTCTGAAAAGAACTTTTGATAATGATCGCAAAAACCTTATTTAAATTATGATTTTGTTAATTGCACCCAATGATATTTTTCCAAATATATTCACTAATAATATTATTATCCCCTCGTTCAGAACGGAAATTTCCGCAAACAGTTAGTTGTGTCACGACTATGTGTCGCAATCTTAATTTTCTTACACCGTCGTCACAATGTGACAGGTTATAAGCGCTCTGATTTAATCATAAACATGCTACCATCCAATTTTTTTTAAATATGAGCCATTAATTTTATTGGCAAGATATTTAATAAATTGGTTTTTTTTTTCTAATGAAACTAATATAATGAAATTAAATGGCAAAGCTTTTGTTTTTAATGAATTATTTTATAGAAAATTTAAAAAAATGTTAAAATTTTAAATATAATTGTTTAAAGATAACTCCCTTGAAATAATTTATAATTCATAAATGAAAATATCAATTGCCTTGATAACGTAAGCTCAAAGTAGATTCAATAATAAAGCATAAATGTAAACATTTGAATGAAGATTATTATTTCCATTATTTTTATTTTTGAAGATTTACATTATTTTTGTTATTTGCACTGCTACCTTAGGCTTTATTTCATTGATTTGTAGAATATTATTTCCACACCCTCCTTCCAGACTTGTTATATATATCAGATATCCTAATAATCCTACAAATCGTGTTCCAAGGATCATGAAATGGATTTATAGTACATCCTTCGAAAAAGATATTAAGAAGAAAAATAAAAAACAACTTGGATACCTTATTAATTGTTGAGAGCGTTAATTTGTGGAAGTACATTTTTAATTTTAAAATAAAACAAAATTGTTTAGCAAAATAAGTGATAAGTGGATTTTGCTAAACAATTTTGTTTTATTTTAAAATTAAACTTGGATACCTGTTCACAAGAAAAATTCAGCAACCAAAAATAATAATAATTTCAAAATTGTAACAAAATTCAGCAAACAGAAATCAATTTAGAAAACAAAAATTTCGTTTTGTTTGTCAAATATTATTATGATTTTCATTTAAAATTCAAACCACAATTTTTCATTTCCACACAATAAAATATTAATATCTATTGTTCAAAAATAAAAAAACAAATTGTGTTTCGTGGCTTTTATCAAATTTGAATTTTACAATGTATATAAACAACAATACGCTATTTATTTACTAATTTATGTATTTAAACAAATACAAGAAAACTTTACCAAAAATATTATATTTGGATATACAATTAAAAAGTTTTCATGAAAACTTTATATGAAATGAAATTTATTATTCATACATCTCATATAAAGGATGTTTCCTTTTAAACGAACCAGAGGCCGCTCACATCATTATTTGTTAATCTTTATTTATTTAACTACATTCGTAAAAAAGTAAAATTCGTAAAAAATATGTTACCGACGCCTTTAATGGAGGATTTAAAAGTGAACTTCATTATTTTTCATGTAAAGAAATGTTTAATTTGGCATACATTATGTTCAGTTTTTATGTATTGATAATCTGATATTTGAAAGTATGACGTGTACTAAACAAATTTTAAATTTATATGTCTTAGGTAGTATATTTTTAAGCGGATTTGCCACATGCGGGACTTGAATCAGTACATGTCCTTGCTATAAGTCATGGCAGCAAAAAACATGAAAATAAATTAACAACAAACTTGGCAAGTAATTAAAATAAAAAAACGTGTTTTTAAGCGATACCATTCTTGGGCAAGGGCTAACAAGTCGAAGCTTTGGCAAGCATTGGTAGACGTTTCCTACTTGGGACGTTTAAGTATCAATATTATATTTACTTTTTTAACTGTATTTTTACCAAAAATGTTTCTGGTAAGATAAAAACTGAATTTTTTAAAGGGAACATTCTGTATAAATATAAAACACTTCAAATATGGGTCTAGTTATTTGTTTGGTAATTTATTGTGGTTTGAAACACAGCAAAAAATTTCAATGGATTAAAAAAAGTAACTTTTTAATTTCGTTTTTCTACAAAAAATATTTATTCGTATTGTTTATGTATATTTAAATTTTTATAAGACACCTGAAATAATACAAGCCCAATTTCTATTAAAATAAGGCAAAATATAGATAATATATAGCAGTTTTACCATTTTTGAAGTGATTTGAAAAAGTATATAAAGGGAACGCCATATCGCAAATGATTTTGGACAGGATGTTTGGAAAACGACTTTCCAAAAATTCTTTAAATAAAATATCGGGAGTGACTGGTCTAATAGACTTTCCAAAAAACAAAAAAAATAAATAAATAAATACTATCAGTAGTCAAAAGTTTTAATAAAATTCCGGTCCATTTTGCTACTGTTTTAATAATCTGATATATACAGGATATCCGTTAATAGTTCAATATAAAAGGTGACACACAAATTTTGAAACTCATTGGTTAATACAGCCCAAATTAGAAAAGCATTGTTGCATAACTAGTTCGAAAATATATCTTACTATGCACACTGCGATCTTTATATGCACTTCCGGAATTGATAAAATAATTATATGTTAAGATGAATATTTCAATTAAGAAAAATATTTTATAATTTTAATTATAACTATTAAGTTATTATTTATGATTTAATAACAAGCGTATTATATTGCTTGGAATTCACTTTAAAATTTGAATTCTCAGATTCACATGACCTCTATACATTAATAAAATCGTCTAAAAAATTTAATATAATGGAATAGAGTTTAGTACCGTAATATTAAGCTTTCGTACTAATAAAATATATATCAATGAAACATGTTTTACGGATATCTCATTATTTAATGTCATTTTAAAATTCTTCAAATATCTGGAGCAAGTATGAACCTTTGAACCGTTATCTGTAGAATATGCTATTAAAAATTGGAAATAATCGTCTACCTAAAGAAAAATGAGAAAAGGTCTGTAAAAGTATTGGAGGGTTCCTAGCAAATTCATTGTTCGTGAAGTTTTTGGTAGCTTATATATAATCAATAAGTAAGGAAAAATCCTCTTTCTGTAGATCCATAACATTACAATTCGCTTTGCGACAGACGCGATTATTTCGTCTTCAGTAGTTCAAGGGTTTGTACTTCAAAAAATTGTGAATCAACAGTTTCTTGTGTTTTTATGATATCGTTGGTCTCATTAATTTAAACAAAAGTCACGACATTCAATTGTAACAATTTTGGATTAAATATATATGTAGATTAATTTTTGTTTTATAAAATTACCAGCCAACTCCTCAAAACTTCCTGAATATCATGATCGACATTTAAAATAATTTGATCGATGAAATAACAGAAATAAAGCGAACAGAAAACCATATTCTCTCTTTGTGACACAGAATTTAGTGTTATAAAAGTAGTCTGAACAACTTTGTAAGCCCTATCGTTTGCCATTTATATTATGTATAAAACAAAGAGGGGTTTTATATGTGTATAAATAAACCCAACCAGTCAGACTGGGTCACTTGAAGTACACATACAATATCAATCACTTACAGTAACATATAACCATAGCACACCATAACACATAGTACACATTCCCTCTTTGTTTTATACATAATAACGTCTATAAAAACTCTTCTTACTTCATAAATTTTATTTAGCTAACGAGATAGCTTGAAATCGGTATACTGATGCAAAAAGCTTTATGCCCAACAACAATTTTTGAGGACTGTCTCTTAATCTATAATGCATTTTCTACAGTTATTTTTGAAATTAAATCAAAGAAAACCTAGCTTTTATATGGAGGTAATAAACATGAGCTCTTATAAGATTCATTGATGTATGTGGATCAGGTTCAACAGGGTGAAAATCAAAATACTGTGTTTCTCTTATTTCTTAAACAATTGAAAATAGATGTAAAAGGAAAACGGCAAGATCCTAATGACGAAAATGACTGAGAGGGTTTTATAGTTAAAATAAGATACATTGTCTTTTTGGTATATATATATACGTATGTATGCATGTATGTATTTGTGACGTAGTGTCTAGACATTAAGCGTCCTCTTTGCAGCCGGCAAGCTAAGTCAAGCGAACGAACATACTCTATACTATATATAAAGGAAGGTTGTCTAGATAGGCCCCTTGTTTAAGTCGGTATACTATAGTTTCTAAGTATTTCTATAATCTATCATGAAATTTATATGTTTGTTTATTTATTGCAAGTAAAAACTCACGTAGAATCATCATGGTAATTATTGCGAGTATTAAGTGGATTTTATTTTGCAATTACGTTAAGGGGGCAGTAATATTTGAATTACTTAATTTGTTTGGTTCTAAAATGAGACAGGGAGACAGTATTCAATATCGCCATGGTTGGAACATTTAAGTACTCAAAATTGCATCTTCAGTTTTGATACTTCAAAGTCATAAATCGTACCATCAATTAATTTTCGACAAATTGGAGAAAGTGTGGTCAAGATATCAACAAGACAACGACGGATTATTTCTTTCTCAATTGTAAATATGAAGAAGAAAACGTGACATATGCGGTTGTTAGTTTTATTTAATTCATTTCCACTTCATTTTCATTAAAGCATATCGTTCGATTTTTAAAGGCAAGCTAAGACAAAAGGGGCTTTTAATGGCCCTATATATTTGCTGAATTACTATTAAGTTTTCCCCCGATTTTTTAACCCTCGGCTGACAAAGAAGGGTGCTATAAATTTAACGTCTCTGTGTTTCTCTGTATCGTATTTTTATCGGTGGCATCAAAGCTTCTAAATGAATGAACCGAATTGATTTTGTTTGCTTGTTTGAAGGGTAATTTGATCGACAATGTTTTTTAATTTTGTTTCAAGTTCGAGGTTATGTTTACTAACAAAGAGGTAATGCTCTTTAAAAGGGTAAGCAGATTTTTATGAAACATAGGTAAGAACACGCTCATTTAAGTTATCTTTAAAAAAAAATCATAATCGGGTCATCGGTTTTGGAGTTACAATGCCCCAAACGAATCGATCAGTAAATTTCGTATATATAAATATATTTAAATACACCGAAGATCTTTGTCCCTAGATTACTAAAGTTCTTTCTTACACAAAAGTTTTGAACAACAATCAAAATTGTTGTCGGCGTTTACAACCTTCCTATACGTATGTGTGTGCGTTTCATTGTTGTTGTTGGTTTGTTTATCCTTCTCTATTCTCTATAACACTTGATCCTTCTTTCTCCTTAACATACATAGAGACTACCGTCATGTGTCTGCCTTTCCTTATCTCATATTACCAGTTCATATAAAAATGTTTGACGGTTTGCGATATTAATTTCATTTCCGTATTTTTATTAATAAACGTAAGTACGTGCTGTCACGTTGATATTAGTAATACGGACGCACAATACGCTTAGATTTATCAAAATTATGTTTAAATTTATTTATGTTTAAATCTTGCTATTATTAAACAAAGTATTAAACGTGGAAACGGTAAATTGAAAATTGAGATATTTCACATTCAAAAGACTAATTTTGCTGAGTTTAGCACAGGGCCTCGACAATCACTCCAATGATCCTTCTCCAAATCTCCGTCTGTACCGCCCCCCCTTGTTGTCGCTGGTCTTTCTTTTTCCCACTACCCTGTGGGTTTCATTCTATGACTTGTCTTGCAATGATTTCTTGCTATTTATTTACTATATGACATATGAATCTAGGAAAAATAGCGAAGTAAAAAATATACCGGAATGACCTATCATCCATCTCCACTTTCCCCATTTCCACTGACTTTCAATTGGCTTCTGGCCATTGTTTTGTATAATATTCTTAGAATGGTCAGAGACACTTGTTGAGGAATGTCTGTAGTTTGCATGTCATTGACTTTTTTATTTTCCAAGACTCACAGAGAACAACTTAGTCTTCCTTCTTATTTTTTAATTATTCCAGAACGTTCTAGATTTCGCAAATGCTGTCTCAGCTTTTCGCCTTGCTTCTATAACCGTTTAGATTCAGATAATCAGGTTCATGTACCACCGTTTAACTAGCTCCGTAAACATAAATACATAGTTTATAGTTTGTGTTATGTTTAAAAAGGTACTTCAACTAAATCACCACCCTTGACGAGAGAGTACAGAGTATTCTTCTTTGCCTATTCTTTACCTACACTTACTCCATCTTTAGTTATCTACTATACACATAGAATAGATATAAATACAATTATATTCTCTCATTCCCACGTAATACTTATACTCTATCGCTAGCTCTAACTAAACTGTACTTTTTAAGTTCGTTTTTGTATTTTGTTTGTATGTGATTCCATTTTGTTTTAAGTATAATTTAGTATAATTTTTATTCCTGTACTTACGTCATCATTTGTTTAATATGACGGCTGATCCACACCTCAGAATATGCTTAAATATATGAGGTGTAAATACAGAACGAGACCAGTTGGTCTAAATTTAGATCTAAAAAGGTGAGTTTTGAATGAACATTAAATAAGGTTAAGCAATGTTTCTGGTTTCCTGTCTTATTTTGGTTTCATGTAAAGACTCCTTGCAAAATTATTTTTGCAGATTCTTTTTTGTATATTATAGCAAGTTATAGCAAGCTTGATACATTTTAAACAAAAAAAAAAAAAAAAATAGAATAAAATGATCAAATTCTTTCACGAGGTCTCAAAAATATTCAAAAATAATTTTCCACATTTCAAAAAATTACAACTTTGGGGATGACAGATAGACAGACTGTGTTTTAAAGAGTGGGTAATCGTATTTTGTAGTTTTTATTCAAGTCCTCGAAATGTTTCAGAAACGCTAGAATAAAATCATTATACCGATAAAATATTTTGACTTAAATCACCTCTGAAGGTTCCATAGATTCTGTTTTAAAAAAAAGTTCATTATTACAGCTAAACACTTAAGCATAAAGTAAAATTGACAAACCATGAAGCTACGGAACAAAATTAATTTCATTGAAGCTTAGTGCGTGCTGTAGGTTAATAAAGCACAATCAACACTTAAATACAGAATTTTTAAGCAGTATTTATATTTTTTACTATGTTATAACGGTGTCAACAATGAATTAAAAATATAAAAAATACATGAATATTCCCTATTGGTTGACAAACGGCTTAAAATTTTTGTTGGTTTTTCTTATTAATTTATTTTTAGTGAAAGTGATATTTATATATTTTGACAAATAATAAAAAAAAAAAAGATTTTCTTTTAATGGAATAAATTTTTTTTAATAAACAACATATTTTCGTTTCTAGACATGTTGTGTCATTTTTTTCTTGGTGTAAGCAAAAAATCTCAATTATTATTTATCTTGAATGTTTACGAAAATATTTTAATATTATATTTTATTTTAGCAAATGTTATTTTTTTCTTCTGAGGAAAAATTGCAAATCGTAGATATTAATAATGGGGGAATGTTGATTTGCTGTTTTCGTTTGTAAGGAATACCACGATATCCATTCTTTTAAATGTAAATTGAACCTCTAAACACCTTTTTTCTTTGCTATGCGTTTAAGTTCGTTGAAGTTTTTATTTCTTAAATATTCATTCTGAGAATTTTGACTAGTTTTGACGTGACACCTGTATGTTAGTACAATTTTATTCTTCTTTTTACGAAAAGATGACATTATAATTTTCGATTCTCTTTTTTAATTAGCCTATAAGCATTCAAGTTATTTACTGTGCACATCATTCAAAATGAATTGTTTATTTGGTACACAAAGTGATTTATACATATACATTACCTGCGTTTGCACACAACCATACACTTAACGCTTGCAATGAATGTGATGGTCCAGGTCCTGTTGTTATAGCTGTTAGGTATATCTCTAGACATACTGACTACATTAGCCGTGGTTTGTTCCACCGGCCCAACACACTAAAGAATAAATTGGTAATATGAATGTATAAGATGTTAAAAGTAAAACAATGTTATGTTATTTCTGTTAGAAAATTAATAAATTCTTATTGATGTTCAAAAACTTTTAAACAAAATTTGATCCTTTAATTCACCACCTCTGTGAAAGAAATTCGTAAGTAGAATGTCCTTAGTATCAAATTACCAACTGTTTGATGATTTCATGTAAATGAACGCTTCTCCTGGATAACAATAAGGCTATTTTTATGTTCAAAAAATATAGTTCTCTTCCATAATGAACAGTATTAACTCAAAAGCATTTTGCTTATTCACGAAACAATTTAACCAAAGATGTGGTACGTCTTAGAGGCGGTTGTTTTCATGAAATCATTTCAAATGCCATGACCCAATGTCAAACGTTTAAAAAAAAATCATTTTGATATCCTACACTATTTTGTTCTCATTCTTATTTTAAAATTATTTAACCGTCCTTTATTTTCATTTGTTTTTATTCTAATTTTAAAATTATCTAACCGTAAACCGTACAGAGTATACTGACGGCGTGTTAAATACTCGTTAATTGATAAAAAAAATTCAGTTTTTGGTAACACTTTCGTTTTGGTATCGAAACACCTTAATCCTTGCATAATAAAATTTGGTATAAGTTTTACCGAAAAACAATACAGAAAACTTCGATTTTTTGTCTAAAAATAAAGAGAGATACGTGAATTACATGACACTGTTTAGATATTTACATTTTGTATATTTATTATATTTAAACTGGTATATAACCTACAATAACAAACTGCATATACAGACTTTAAAAACACTAGCATAAGCGACAACAACCCACGACCAAACCATACAGAGTAGAATATATACTGGACCTGAAACGACGAACCAGATGGGCAAATGGACATTATTATTACTTTTATCTACACAGTCAGAAGAGTATTATATTATGTATGTACAAAGTACATATACGAGTATACTTTAGTTTTAATCTGATGACTATGACAAAGTGAAAAAGTATGAACGGAACAGCATGAAGAGATGAAAACAACTTCAGCATCTCTGCTGTAAACGATGATAAACCTACCTAACCGTTACACCAAACACAAACTAACATTACTGGTTTTTAGGAGATGCATTCGATATATAGACGATATTAATGTGATATCCATTGGAAAGCTGGTGCAGTACTCAGTCGCATACAATGTATGATCTCATAAATATTCAACCTGTTCGGCTTAGCCAAATGGATTGGCTAATGATTTATACAATAATTGGAAATGTTAAGTATTTGTTACTGAAATTCGAATATGTTGGTTTGAGAAATGTTCCATTGATGAGGCTTAGTTAACATAAGAATTTATCAGATTTGCATTATCAATTTATTAGCTCGTCCTGTGAGAAATTCGGTAGTGCGGTACCCATGGCAAAAATATAATATAATATAAAATATAGGTAATTTTATTACACATATGATACTCAAATTATATAATGAACAAAATTAAACCTTAATATTATTTTGTAATATGTTCTTTCTTAACCGACAAATTTTCGGACTTTTAGTCTATTTTTGGTTTTAGCCAGCGCGATAAACTTCGCGCTGGTAAGACGCTGATAAGATCTCGCGTGGAGAGGATAAATAGGACAGGGAAATAATATTTAAGATATTTGCTGCTGTAGATAACGGCCTGTTCAGCATTGTTGACATTTATGAGATAAACAGATTTTCTTGAAACATAGATAAGAACATTCGCGGCCAAATTACCTTTCAAACAATCCAAAAATAAATCATATCGAGATTTTCATTAAATTTTTTTATTTAAATTTATTATTTACCAAAAAATTGAACCACAAAATTGAACACTCTCAAACCAGTCATAGTGATAGTTATGGTGGGAGCGCAAATAACTGGACAATTCATGATAAGAATGTATATATTACAAAGTTTAATTGCACCTCCACCATAAAGTACCAGTCTTAGCAAATTTTGATCTAATATTGTGTTTATGTTGGTTTTATCTCATAGTTTCTTTGGGGAGGTTAGAATTTCATTAGAAAAAACGATTCAACCAAAAAGATGGAATTAATTTTGATCTACTGTAAACAAAATGAATTAGGAATACAAAACTTAAAATTAACTAATTAAATTTATCTTTTTTAATACTGCTCTTCAAATGCGTCTTTTATTGAACACCTCATGTAGACAAATTAATCCCTTTATAGTATCATTATTACCAATAAATTAAAAACCTCAATAAGTCTATTTATTCCCCTAACTAATGAACAAAGGAATAATATTTTAAATAAGAAATGTATTTGCTATAATGATGACATCAATTTCACCTTCAACAGATTAAGTATCAAATAAAGTACTAAAATTGATTTTCAATATTTCAAAAGACGCACCACCGTCAATAAATAATAATGCCCTTATAGTTTAAATGTATTTGTAAAGGAGAAAATGTAAAGAAGCTATTAGACCGTAAGCACATAATAACGCAAAACTTGATGTTTATTTGCTACTAAGAGGATTGATGAAAGTCAGTAAAGATTCCATTAAAACTAGGCTAAGCTTCATTTTAGCCCGTGTAGTTACTTTTGTGGAAAAAATCACCAATGATTAATCACGAGACAAGTGAAAATTTAATAGCGGTTGTAACTCGCCAAAGTTGTGTCGTGACTGTCATAAGTATCGTACGCTTTTTTAGACATAACTAAATAGAGTGAAGAAAATTGAAGCCGTTCTAATAATATTTCGATTAAAATTGTTTAAGGTATATAATTCATAATTCATAAAAAAAATAAAATTTTATATACCCGTGCTTCAAGTATCGAAATAACGAAAATAGAGTTGTTTCGTTTTTATGTTTCGATTTTAGCGATTCAACAGCATTTATTTTTGACTGCTTTATACGTTAAATTAAATTTTTGAATATCCAAGAGGCTGAAAGATGGTTAAAAATCGTTTAAAAAGAAAATTTTTTTGATTTTGCATGGGTTGGCTCGTGTTTCCAAGTTTTAAAATGGAAAGGTTACCCCTAATACTTTTTTCAGGAGTTTGGATGCAAAAAAAAATTTGAATGAGTAATCCATGTAACTAAAGTCTACACTTCTTAAAGGTTATTTTACTAATTGAACCGTTTCCAAAATAGAGTAGCCCAAAGTTGAAAAGATCTCATTTCTACCAGTTTATTAGTAGGTTTTATTAGTGTAAGTAGTACTATTTTGAAATTACAACTCGTTTTTCATAAATTCGACACCTACTGCGACTAATATAGGTAATTTTTCCTTATAACCCAACAACAGAAATTATTATAGCAATTTCAGTTCGTTATGTGTTCATGGTCTCTTTGTCTCTTTTGACTATTGAGAATATTAGCGAAAACTATGTGTAAAAGATCTATCATTTATATGTATGTGTATACTGTTGTATGGGGTTGGTAGTTCTACTAAAGACTTTAAATTCTAACTGCTTTATGTAAAGCCCTCGTTTATGTTCACAGCCGTTTATCTAATGTTAACGATGGTCGTTTTCAAATGGGTTAACTTTGTTTTGTTTCTATATACATATCTCTTTTTACCTATTTCATTCCATCTTTGTCTTTGTCTAAATGTTAAATGTTCGTTTATGTATTTAATAATATGAACAAAGTATAATATTCTGATATCTTTAGTTAATTATTCATTGTATTTATTGAAATGATTCCCGCCGAATTTGATTAGATTTAGTTTTCAAAGAAATATTTAAGCAAAATATTCGGCGTTTGAAAGATAGTACCTAAACCATTTTAGCTCAGCAATTGTCCAAAACTTAGTCTACCAAAATATCTAGCCTCTTCTCTCTTATGTCTACCAAAATATCTCTTAGCAAACATAAGATTACTCCCAAAATTTGATATTTGAGACTTTTATAATCACGGAGATCATGAAATCTTAAGTATTCGTAAGTTATTTAATTTTAGGACTGCAAAACGGTTATTTGTCGGAGTCTGCTAATACAAACATATTATAGATGCGAGAAGGTAAGTTGTGAGCACAGGTTGGAGATTAAAATCCGAAAAATAAAACTCCAAAAAAAAGAGCTATCTGGAAAATTTTTATCAATTTTATTTACATTAGAAAACAGCTACTGATACAAACGGCAACTATGTTGAAAATCACAATTTGTTTGAAGAATATCAGATTTTTTCGAACAGAGATGGAGGCAGGTTTCATTTGATGATTTTTACCCTTTTCTTTGTTACCCGTATATAAATTCCAAATATAAACAGTTCCGCTGGTCTTTTTTTAAATTTTGTAAAGGACTCCCCAATATTACATAGGAAAATGACTTTCTGTGAAACCCACCCTAAAATCTTCTTTCTGATCAAAAGCTCTGACGTTCACAAAAACTTTTAACGAGCGGTTCTCGAACTACGAATGTATGTGTAGCTAAGATCACCCGTGGCTCGAAAACTACCCGCTAAAAAGTTTTGAAGCGTTTTTGGTCAAAATTATCTATAGAACATTTTAGGGTGGATTAGAAAAGTTTCACAGAAAGCCATTTCCCTATCTAATATTGCGGGGTCCTTTCACGTAGGTATCATCCCACTTATACATCTGAATATTTCTATCAAATCACTTAATAATATATTATCACTGTTCTTCTATACCTATATGTAATGCGAACACACAGCAGATAATAAAAGCATTTTACCACAGACATTCATCCATAGCATACCATACCATGGTATTTACTACTATATATCGTAAAGAAACTTAACCATTATTTTCTTCAATAAGTTTCTATATGTTTTTTTTTTTTTTTTTTTTTTTTTTTTTTTACTTTCTAAATGTATAAATGTTTTTAGTATTTGAACGACATTTATTGATTTTATCATTATAATATTATTTAGATAGAAAATTTATAGTTCACTTATTGACATATAAAATTTAATTGTATGTAATAGTCCAAGCACCAGCAACCGTAACAATAACGACATACAAGTGAAATTTTCCAAATTTAAAAAACCCTCGACAAATGCGATTTATTCCTTGTAAACCGATTTTGGAAACTTAGCTATAAAATGTTCTCAATCAAGTCGGTTCGGCCGTTTAGGGGCTACTATGCCACTGAGAAACATACAGACGCACAAATAAACACTTCAAACTTATAACACTCCTTCTTAAATCAATATCAAAGTGATGGTCAAGGGCATTAGATGGGATGAAAAGGGTACTTGGATAGCTATCATTTTTTGGGACAAATTTTTGGAAATATTTTTTTTGAAATGTAAATATTTGAGTTCACTTTGTTATTTTGAATTATTGGTTTGAATTTCCTAATTATTTTACCATTTCACTTTTCGAAATGAATTGAGCCAGGTTAATTTGATCATTCATATACATAGTAATTATTTATATGTTAAAATTAAGTACCATGCCTTTTCCAAATTGAATCGATTTTGAATATCATCGACAATTTTTTTATTTTTTTCGGGTATGGAAACCTAAGCACTCACTTGAAACATAGCTTGAACACTTGAAACATAGTACTTGAACACTTTCGATTAAATTACCTTTCAAATGAAACCAAAAAAAATAAAATCAGTTCATCCGTATTGGCGCACAGATAGACACACATAGCGGTCAAACTTATAACACCCCTTATTTTTAGTTCGGGGATTAAAAATAGAAATGATCTAAAATGAATAGAAGAAAACTTTTGAAAAAATCACTAATTACAAGCAGTCTATAAGCAGGCTTAAGTAAAGAACATATTAACAATATTGCTATAAATAACTATGGTTTCTTAATATCCATCAATCGATTCATTATGTCAATACTAATGAATATCTTTCCTTATTATTATTACAATTAATTGCCATTTTTAAGAATTTTTTAAATATACGATAAATAATATTAAATTAGATATAGTACTTTCTTGAATCAATAATTTGTCGACTTTTCAAAAACATTGGTCTGCCTAGACAAAAACATTATTTTTAAATTTTGAAAATTAAAATAATTTTCAATTATTAGTAAGAGTTTTTAAAATGTTGACATTCTTTTGGTAAATTGTTTTGTTTATATTAATAACAAACCAATGTGAATTTGACATTTGGAGTCAGCCATATTGCTGTCTAAATCAGTAAAATGTTATCATTTATCAATGATCATAAAATTTGTTTTTGCAACTTTGTTTATTATAAATATTTTTATTTCTCTTGCATATTTATAGAAATATTTCAAACTTTATGTTACAAATAGAAATGTAAAATGTCAATAAAATATCAGACATAAACGAAAGATGAATTGACGATAAAGTATTAAATTTGTTTTAATAATTAATATGATGAATACTTTGTAATATTTGACAGAAAACATGATCTGTAGATTGCCAGATTTGTATTCCAAATTTTGAGTATGAACTTGAATTAGATCGAATTTTATCTTAATTATGCCAATCAAACATTTAGTAATCCATAATTTATCTTCATAGTCAATAATTATAATAAAAAGGCATATAAAACTATTTGCCTAATAGGAGAAAAAAATTACAATTTACCTAAGTTTTTATTAAAATTATGATAGGTAGCTTCAAGTATTCATCTCGAAAATACCTATGTACGATCTAGCTAAAATGGCTTTAAGAATTCAAATCAAGTTTATTATATGTAATAATATTTTATATCTTAGTACAATTTTGCTTAGTACAATTCGGTTTTTTTGATAGAAAATTTAAATTGTTTAATCTACAAACCTTATTACATTTCTATCATTTTCTTTTTCCAAATT
This sequence comes from Chrysoperla carnea, assembly GCF_905475395.1. Taxonomy (NCBI): domain Eukaryota; kingdom Metazoa; phylum Arthropoda; class Insecta; order Neuroptera; family Chrysopidae; genus Chrysoperla; species Chrysoperla carnea. The sequence goes on along the minus strand of NC_058340.1, from coordinate 40,852,194 downwards.
TTAGATGCTTGATGACTGATTCTCAACTGCCATGGTAGCTTGAACTAAAATACTGTAACATTTTATGTTGATAAGGTCTTGGTCGGTCTGACACCACAATAAGGTCTAAGTATTTTATAAATGTCAACTTGAATATTATACAATAATTTATTTTTATAATTTTCTATTAATTTTATTACACATATATTTCAAAATGGGGTCACACATATAAAAATGTTTAAATTGTAACCCTTAAAAATTTTAAGGACAATGGTAAGTGTAATAAAAGTTTATTATGTCAACAAAGTAATTTTAGTAAAATTAGTCAATTAAAGGATAATAAATTTGATTATTTGTCTATTTAATTTTTAAGTTAATAAACTAAATTATTAAATTTGTCGCATAAAATTTAATATAGTCCAAATAATAGGTAATAGTTAAAAACTGGTATTTATCACAAGTGAAAACAAACAATTGATTGAGTTAATTGTTGAAATAAAGTGTATAGAAAGTGTTGCTTACGGAATCGTTTGTTTTTTCACGTCCTGTAAGTAAAGAGAGATATCCAGCCATACATACATGTCACACACATGACTGATATTCCCATATAATAAGTACATAATATATATACAATGTTCGTAATTTGCGCCCTCACGAGTAAACAGTGATGTTTTCGAAAAAATGCTATGCATTTACATGATTTAAAGATGATCCTTAGAAAACGTAATTTTTTTGGGGACGTCCATAAGTTATTGAATAAAATATTATACAATAATTTAGCTATGAATAAAACAACGTACACGATTTTGGAGCTTATTTCAAGGATAAAAAATTAATATTTGATTCATTTAGATGAAAACTTCCATGTAAATTTAGGTTCATGCAAACAAAAAATCGAAGAGATTCCTTTTTAAATAGATAAATTATCGTAGCTTAACGGCCTATTGTTTTGATATTTTTCTTTTATGGGATAAAAAGTAGCGAAAATTTATTTTCTACTTTTTAGATTTTAAACAAAAGCTTAAAAAAGTCTTGCGTGTTCAAAAAAAACGCACTGTGAATCACAAAACAAAATAATCCAATGATGCCACCAGAGGAAAAGAAAAATAATTATTTAAAAAAATAAACAAAATAAATGAACGTCAAAATATGTTCTTTGGGTTTAAAACAATCGACGGTGCGGTGTAAGGGGTGAGGGTAAAGATACGAGCGATGCGATGGTGTGCCCACTCCACAAGGATACGAGAGATTGTTACGAGAAACAAATAAAACAACATACAGTTTATAATAAAATATGGAAAAAAAGTTAACTAAATTATAAAAAAGGGTTGAATAAATAATCATTATGTCTCACACTGAAGTAGTAAAAAAAAATTATTCATAAACGAAATGTAGAAAGTAAAACGGGTTGTCTCTTCTTATTCGTGTGTGAATGCAACAACAACAACAAAATTCGTGAACAACGGAGCTCCTCCACTAAGATTATATTTACCCCTCAGTAGGTAAATAAAGGTGCTACTTAATTATCAGAAGCCTTTTTATTGAAATGCGACTATACACTATCTACTGTTATATATGACTCAACTCCCCGGGTCTAGTAATTATAGTAGGTATGTAGTATAAAGTCCTACTTTAGACGAGGGGGTGTATCACTCAGGGGGGAAGCAATGTGCCTACTTTTGGTTGGCTGCGATTCTCATTTGCGGGAAATTCAAATAAAACGAAAATATTTCGTGTGTTTTAGATTTTAATATTTCTATATCCATGGTTTTAGATTGCCTCAAGCAATACGGCTGCTTTTGATTGGCTGCGGCTGTTCGCACTCTCAATTGCGGGAAAATTAAAATGGGTAACGAATTCTGCGAGTGTTATAGATAGGTCCGAGCAAAAAATCTTTCTATTTAAAGTAAAATCTTTTATCCTAAAGAAAAAAATGTATTTTTTTTAAAAATATTATTTAGAAATTAATTACAAATATAATATTTTTAACTAATTACCCTTGGATGAAGGAATATACCTTTAATATTCCTATGATCGACTAATTACCTAAAGAATAAATCGTAAATAATTCGGCACATCGGCATAATTCGGCAAAGAAGTTAACATCCTAAACCGACACTTCCCTGACACGAATCTTACCTACATACAATTTGACTTAAAATCTTTAAGCCTTAAAATAGTCCAATAAAAACCAAGTTGTTTCGATTGGCTCAGTTGTGAAGAGGCTTTTTAAATACCACCCACACTTTTCCTCGTTGACCCTCGATATAGTGCTTAAGTCTATATTTTGAGACAAAATATGACTTAAAATATGATGGAGACGCTGCTGACTGCTAGCCTAGCAATGCAACAGCTAAATACATATATAACACACATCAACTCAAATTTATAATGACGATCGACATTCAAGCAAGTGAGGTGTACTATTACAGTGGTGCATGCTAGACAGACAGACTCGTGTGATATGATATATGGTGATATATATGTACAGGGAGTCCTACAAAGACAAGCTCGTTCAATGGTTAAGAACCGTGGCTGTCTTTCATTTTCACTCGACGTTCATAAAGTATTCAGCCTCTTTACAAGCGAATGCAATGTTTAAAAAAATCGTAATAATCGGGAAACTTTTTAAAACAACCAATATAAAAATTTCAATATTTTACTTTTCTCCTAGCATTAACGGAGTGTAATTAATATGCATTTGTCGTACGTGGGGTACCTAGCTATCTTTAACGGAGTGCAATGTAAGAAATAAATGGCTTTGTATCTGTGTATGTTTGGATTTGTATGTGTAATGCAAATCTTTCGGTACTAAAATGTATGGACGCCGCCAACAAGAAACAGGTGAAGTAAGCGAAATCTTTAGCTGGATGTCCTTGCAAGCATAAAGCACATTAGCACATAAAATAATTTTAAGCAACACGTTTTGACTTTCATATACGTGATTGCCACCCTACCCATCATAACTATTAAAAAAAAAAAGAAACAAAAACAGTCTAGGATTTAGTCTAGTCTAGATTCTTTTAGTTGTAGTATGTTTATGCTTATTCTTCTATAATGCTACGCTGCTAATACCGTGCGTTGTTGTCGTAACGATGATGATCTATGCTCTTCTGTATATTATGTGATGTCTAGACTACACAGACATGGATGGCAGTTCAGCGGGCGGTTGACTAACAAAACACACAGATACATACAAAATACCTACACACATAAACCAAACTCAATGATTTGATCTGGAAATGTGATAACCACAATATGCACTGGCTGCCTGCACTGAGACTGTGAACACTATGGTTGGTGCTGCAATCTGGGATGTTTTAATAAGTAGTATTGTTCGTTTGTTTTACAACACATTCATGGTAGAATGTATATATATATTTATTTATTATTTTAAATTAATTAGGGTTACGTAGCTTCTTAACCTTTTCAAGTCGAGGAAGGCCTCAAGGTAAGTAGGTAAATTTCAGGATTGATTCGGAAGGACCAACACTTTTTTGGAAATCAGGGGCCACCTTTTCTGATGATTATGTCTTTAAGTCAATTTTTTGAAGGGCTGAACACACCTGCTTTATGAATGCACAACACAAGACCATCGCAATAGGGAATATTCATGTACTTTTTTATATTTTTAATTCATTGTTTACACCGTTATAACAAAGTAAAAAATATAAATACTGCTTAAAAATGCTGTATTTAAGTGTAAAAAAATATTTAAAATACATTATAATTTTGAGATATTTAACCGTAGTTTTTTGGCGCTCTTTGTTGATGACGTATAAGTACGTGATCTGTCAATTTTTGACAGTTCAATGTATAATTTACACTTTCAAAAAATGAATTTACAACACAGAAATTACGCTCGTTATTATTAAGTTTTCTAATAAAATCCGTAGAATAGTATAATTTAATAAAATACCATATAGTATGTCAACAAATTCGACAAGCCCGTACTATGATGTCACGTCCGTATAAAAATTAGAATTTCCGTTTTAGAAATTTTTAAATGCCCTCACTGAATTTTTACTTTTATTAATTAATTTTAAGTGATTAAAAAGATATAAATTACTAAAATAATGGTTTAGTTGAAAAGTCCAGCCAATAAAGTTACGGAAGAAAAGTATTTGAACCAAATTTAATTTTCATGAATATTCCCCATTATTAATTAAATTAATTTTTGGCGTGGAGGTGGGAATTGGACTCACTTCTATAAGCATATCACGTACGAAAATGGTTACGCCTTAAGCAACTGAGGGCCAACCATAGAGTTGGCCCAAACAATGATTCAAATATCACCAAACGTTAAAATGACGGAGTATTTGTGTATAAGCGGGGTAGCCTTTTTGTCTGTGATTGTTTTTACCTATTCCTATGAAATATGAAATGAGTGAGTCATTGAATTCTTATTGTTTTTAAATGTGGGCTCTCAAAAGAGACCTGGTTTTAGCACCGTTGATGCCTCCAATCCATAATTTAACTTATCCTTATATAATATTTCATAAAGTTTTTAAGGCAAACAAAAGTGGTGAACGGGATTTAAATAAGTTGGATTTAGATACTTACATTAATAATATAGTAAATCGTGGTAAATATACCCTACTGCATATTTATCTTAGAACCCCATATTTACCCAAAATTCTCCTACTCCAAATTTGAATTAATTTGGTATTTATTACCTCGTCACCTACAATGGTTTCAAAAAAAATTGATAGAAAGTAACCACCAAAACATTTAAATAGCATTACAACTATATTGAATCGTTGTAGACAGTAACTTATCTTTGTTCATACTTCACTGTGGTATGTACACTTTTGTTTTTATTTTGAACAACATAAAAAAACATTCTTTATTTATAAATTTTATTATTATCTATGGCGGTACTTGTTATCATCTTTGGTTTATGTTACAGACGTCTTGTAGATAAGCCGCTACAAAATATGAACTTGAGACAGTATTTGTTCCTTCAACTTTTAAGTAATACATCATAACATGCAATGTTAAATATTGAAAATAATACTTTTTTCATGAAAATTTCAAAAATTATTTGAATAATTTGAAACTGTATGAAATATTTATTTACAATGAATTATACAATGCCTCCACTAATTATGCTTATAAAGTGCCGTTTATTTGTTCGAAAGTAATTAAAATTGATTATGTTATTTATTACTGCTGAAAGTTTGGTGGAAGATGGTGGAAGCGTGGTGTATTTTCAGAAAAAAATCTGGTTATTTTATATGAATATGTCTTTTTCAATATTTCCGCAGTGACAATGGTATAATTTAATTACCCAACGTAAGAAGAATTGTTTTTTTTTTTGGGGGATTTTTAAATTTGGAAAATACCATTTTTTGTTTGTTTTGAAAGTATCCATTTTAACTTAATGTTATGACATAGAAATAATTATTAAATATCGAAATCGATAGAGCGTATTACAAAGAATCCAGCCATTGTCTTATTAAATATGTCTTCAAAATTATGAGCCCTTGAAATATAAAAATTTATCTAACATCAAAATATTACTAATCGATCTCTTGTAAATTTCATTAGGTATAAAACAAGTAGGTATATTTTATTGGAATTATTGGCACCAAGTCAAAAATTTATGTTCTCATAATTCTCATAAATTTATGTTCTCTGTAACTTGGATTTCAAAAAGCAGGCTCTGTAAGTCATAAAATATAATATCGTCACAGTATGTAAAATATAATCGAGCCTTTCTAAGTCGAAATTTTAGTAATTAAATACTTTGTATTTCGAACTGCTTGTTTAGTCGAATACTCATAAACCGAAATTTTTTGCATTTCTTTAGAGGTTCGAGTTATCGAGGTTCTACTGTATCTCTATATTACAAAAGATATCAACCTTTTTCGGCGGAAAATAGCAAATTTATTTTAAGTCTTCCCTTGGACAAATTTAGTTAATCCAGAACATTATGTTATGACAAACTTTAGTGCACAGGTATCCATGTTACAAATGTAGTTTTGATGGGTCATTCAAATTTAGTTATTTTTACTGCTATTTTTGATAAAATATATAAATTAATAAACAGTTCTTTGGATTCTACAAATATCATCTAATAAGCTGAGATGATAACACTCCAATACCTTATTATGTGTCGGATTTTAATCAATGCGTTAAAGCTTTTAAACTGATCCTTTTTATGTTCTCCTACTGGAAACTAAAGCACCCTGTAAAATTTATGAATTACAGTGAAAAAAAAAACAATTGACTGAGTTAATTGTTGAAATACCATGTAAAGACAGTGTTGATTACTTTGTCACATTGCACATACATTCATGCCACACATATATAACTTATATTATACCCATATAATACATCCTATGAAATTTGCATAATTTGCTCTCTCACTGGTAAACAGTCATGTTAACGAAAAAATGTTTCAAACTGATTAATTTTGTATAAGAAACATTTTTCATATTTAAACTTTTGTTCTATCTCTAACGGTTTACAAGATAGGACTTACGGACCCAAGATCCCAAGATCCAATTGACCTATGCTGCTCATTTACGAGCTCACTTTTTACGTCCTAAGCATAAATTTCAGCTTCATATCTCTTTTCGTTTTTGAGTTATCGTGATGACGACATACGGACAGACAACAGACAGACAGACAACCTCAAATGGACTAATTAGGTGATATTATGAACACCTATGTCAAAATTTTGTTCATAGCATCAATATTTTTAAGTGTTACAACCTTGGGACTAAACTTAGTATACCTTGATATATATTTCATATATACATGGTATAAAAACCGATAAATTATAGAGAAAATATAGTTTTTTAAAACCGCTATATGACGTAATATCCCCTATTTCATAGCCTGTTTGATTATACATAGATATAAAAAATAAAACTACAATAATCTAGTTCCACAAAAAACCTCCCCAATATAATATGATGTATATACATAAGTTGTATTATATGTGAGATATTGTGGATAATGGTTAAAAACAAATAATTACACAATCATATATATCTCATGGGTATTATAACCGGAAGGGTTTATAAATTACACACATAGACATTATATATTTATATAGGAAAATGCTTAAGAATATAATATGTAACGGTCAAGGGACCATATTTATTATAATAAAATATTGTTTATTTTATATATTTATATACTATAGACCGTAAAATGGTGGTAGATTTGGGTGCTTTTTGGAATTATGATCCTTATCGCATGATATTTGTTTGCTGGTTGGGAGTTAAAACCAAAAAAACTGCAACAGACATCAAAAACCGACATCTAGGTTACCTGAGAAACTAAACTTTTTTCAATCGAACCATGAATTTTGAGAAAATACAAGAATCTTTTGATAACTGACAATTTGTATTTTTTGTCATCAATTAAAAAAAATTTAGTTGTGAAAGTTATCAGAAGTTACAGAAAACAGAGATAATTTAAAGTAAATACAATGCAATTTTTATGTTATGTCATAATAAATATCCTTATCATACCAAACGTAATGTACATACATATTGGGTGGACTATTTAATCAAAAGTATGTCTTATTTAAACTTATACTACAATTATTTCATACAGTAAAAGCTAAAAGTAGCTATAAAATTAAATTCAAGCAAGTATTTGACTTCTAAAATTAATACCTTAAATTATAAGGAAAATATTTTGTACATAAAAAAAGTAAGCTCTACATTTATAATGTACCAAGATACGAAAAGAAAATAGTTCCTATCGAGTGTTCCACGACACCTTTTGATCTTTTTTTTCTGCTTTAACAAAAAGGGATGATAATTATAAACTAAACTATTTAAATTCACTGTGAAAACGTAGCCTTCATGAAAAAAATCGTAGAGATAAGTTTGGTAGACTCATCAAAAAGAATACACTCACCAATTACAAAATGTACTCTGTCCCTTGTCGTATTACATAACTATTCACACACTTTATGCAATTTTTTTTTTGGGTCTTTCGTTCTAAATAGTAGTGTCATGCTAATCGACGTTGATCGAATATTTGACGTAGTAAGTTTTCATGTGGAAGCCTTGAAAATTACTTTCAGGCCGCTACCAGTGAGAAGCGATTAAATGGGACATCTTGTCCTGTCATTATCTTACGGTCTAATAGGCATACTCTATTTATGGGGGTGAAAATATTTAAATAATGACCCTTTTCAATATTAGACATAGCATCTCATATTAGTTGTTTAAACTATATTCTCCCATGGAATATAATAATATTTTAATGTATAGAAATTTTATTATTATGTGTGTGCTTTAGCTTTGATAAACAAAAAGAAGTTTTTTTATAGCTTATATGAGATAATAAACGTTTTAAAAAGTGAAATTTTATTAAGGTACTATTGAACGGCATATCATTATTATTAACGTCTAGTTTTATATAAATAATTGAATTCTTTTCCCATTCTGTCTTGAATAGTTGAATAATTATCGCTTCGTAATAATTTTTATTAGTCTATTCGGTGTAACAGTGAATATAATAATAACAAGGGAAAACGTACAATTGACTGAGTAAATCGTTGAAATACCATGTATATACTGTGTTGATTACACTGTCACATTACACATACAAACATGTCACACAAATACATATAACTAATATATAATACTATACAATTTGCCATAATTTGCGCTCTCACGGGTAAACAGTGACGTTTACGAAAAAATGTTTCAAACAAAAGTTGTTTATTTTTTTATAAGAAACATTTTTTACATTTAATTTTTTGTTCTATCTCTAACGGTTTACAAGATGCAATTGACCTATGTTGCTCATTTACGAACTTGACCTCACTTTTTACGTCCTCAGCAAACTATAAAAATTTCAGCTTGATATCTCTTTTCGTTTTTGAGTAATCGTGATGACAGACGGACAGACGACAGACGACAGACGACTGGCAGACAGACAGACAGCCGGTAATGGTTACAAACTTGGGACTAAACTTAATATACCATGTATATTTCATATATACATGGTATAATAAGTGTCATGTTTGTACATTACAAACGTTGACCAACGGCGTATATTGCATATACGCCAAGTTATTTTTAATTAAAGAGAATTGAAAAAAATACACTCGAACCAAGACTCGCACCCGGACTTCTTGGATTCATGCGCTGTACCAATTAAAATCGTCAATTATAATCGAGAGACTTAAAATAATTATATTTCCTTTTGGAGTTTCGTTGCTTATATCGTTAAATCTACAATGACTTTCTTCTCACATGACTATTGTCTAAGATACAAGCCCAATTCAAAAGTTGTAAAATATGGTGCTAAATAAGATGCTACGATGCCATAGACAGACACTCAGGAATACAGATACACTGGCAGACACGATAAACTTACCTACTCTTTGTTATTAGGGGACTCAAAATAGAAAAAGATTTTTAGAATAATTTTTAGCGGATTTCTATTTTTAACTTGTGCTTTTGTAGAATTAAAATAAATAGACTATATTTACATAGAATGATTAAATACTGATAAAATAATATTAACCTTCTAAACAATTTGACCCGTTTTCATCTCATGACAATATCCTGTATAAATATGACATGAATCATTTTTTAATGAATCAAGAGGCTATTTGATAAATCGTTTAATAATGTAACGAGGCACTACTACAATTTTTATTCATCTCTATATTATTCCCATGTGAATTATCTCATACAAGAACAAAGGATTAAAAAAGACGTATGATTTATTTAAGAAAGACGCATGTATGCAAGTAAAAAAATCTACCCTCTTATGAATTGAAACTAGATCACATAATCTAACTTGTCCTGCATCATTGAATCTATGATAGAAAGTCTTTGTTTATTGTTTATGCAACGTTTTTTTTAATAGCCCTTCAAAAAGGCATGTCCACATAAACAATGACACCTTTCAATAGATTTGACACGGGAAGGAACCACCAGTGTCCAAAAATTATTATATTTAAAAGTCTTTGATGGTAGTAATTTCATTCTCATGTTACGTTCCAATGTTTTGTATATTGTTGGAAAGGGGATAAAAGTTCTCATAATATTTCTTCCAAAAAGTTTTTAACGGTCATTAATTCTGTGGTCAAATTGTTATATCAACGGATGTTTAAAATATTTCTTTTAAAAGCTTTCAAATAGTCATAGTTAAAAGTTAGTAATGAATAGGTAGTACCTAAGTTTTTTCAGAGTGTATGCTGTTAATAAAGCAGAAATCGTCAAAATAAGACTATTGTGACTACTTCCTTTTGGATAGCCTTTTTTATATAGTACCTAGATGAAGTTCTATGGCATAAATGCACACCTGCAAGTAGATACTCCCCGATGAATCATAAGTAGCAATCTATTTGTAATGTGAAATATGCATTGAAATTAATGATGCCATAACTCAGCAATTTTGTTATTTACGCCAGTTCAAGAAAGATTTAAAACAATGTCGCCATTTTCAGTCTATAAGTTTTGCCATGTATGGCTACATAAAATTCATAGTCAATCTTAGTACTAGCTTAACTCGCCCTTTAACATCTCTAACATTTGCTAATTTATTAATCATAAAATTCAGCCAAAGCAAACCGTTTTGATCACGTGATATCATCTATACGAATTTAATTTTTGATTAGTTTACGGTAAATTTTTTTAAAATCCATAATTTATACAGATATGACTAATTATGACTATTGAATTTCAAGAAGTATACCTACTATACCTAAGACCACTTCACTGCATTTGATAGACTGTATCTTAATGAGTTTTAGAAAAAAGAATTCGCTTTTTTCTGGCAGAATTGTGAATTAAATGTAACAACTTAAAATTAGCGTTAGGATCTAGGATCTGGGAAAACTTCTAAATGCCTTTCTGGTTGGAGCTTTATTTACTGTAATGTCTGAATGCGGCCATTGCAGGACACTGTGTTTGTAATACCTCTGGCAGAAAAATTATTGACTTTTATTTGTAATTTTTGTTGTTGTCCGAGTATTCCAGAACGATTTAGAATTTTTTAACATCTTTTTTAAAATAATAACCTAAATTTATATTCGAAGTATTATTATTTTTGATCAGCTAATGAAAGTTTAAGAATTTTTTGGTATTTCCAATATTTTGTAGTAAATTCAGTTTTTCAAAATTACTTAAATTTATCCTTTGACTATTCACTTTTTTGATATTTTGAGACTTCTGATAAAAAACTAATGTGTTTTTACACTCGAGAAAAAGAAGGCATATACGATTTGAGTCTAAAACCTTCTTAAAAGCTCTGTTAATCTATAAATTTCGTAATGCTACATAAAAATTTCAGAAATAGACATAGAATTTTATTTGATGTCATAAAACATTTTCTACATTTTAACATAACTACCTTCATGTATGTAATATTATACAAAAAAGGTTTTATCATTTCATAAACATAACACATATCATATTAAACATTTATAGTAGAAATATGTCTAGTCAATGGGTAGTTTGAGAATAATTGTTCTTGTTTAGTACACGTGAAAATCTTCATGATTGTACTAGGTAGTGCAAATATACATTAGCAAGTAAAGTTTACAAAATTTAAAAAACCCCCGACTAAATTTTCTTATACGGAACTCTTAACTGGCACTTGAAACATATATAAGAACACTCTCCATTAAATTACCTTTTAAACGTAACCAAAAAATAAAATTAAAATCGGTTCATCCGTTTAGACGCTACGATGCCACAGACAGACACACAGACAAACACACACACATAGCGGTCAAACTTATAGTACTTCTTTTTTTAGTTGTGGGATTAAAAATGTTTTCAATCAAGTAAATTCGACCGTTTAGAGGATACGATGCCACACAGACAATCAATATCAAAGTGATGGTCAAGGACATCAAATGAGATGAAAAGGATACTTGGAGAGCTATCATTTTTTGGGACAAATTTTTGGAAATATTTTATTTGAAATAGAAATATTTGAGTTGACTTTGTTCGTTTGAATTATTGTTTTGAATTACCTAATTATTTTACTATTTCACTTTTCAAAATGAATTAAGCCAGGTTGATTTAGCCATTCATTTCCATAGTAATCGTATATATGTTAAAATTATACGTCATGCCTTTTCCAAACTGAATCGGTTTTTAGAGATAATCGCCAATTTTTTAGTTTTTTCGAGTATGGAACTCTAAGCTTGCACTTGAAGCATACACTCTCCGTTAAATAACCTTTCCAATGAAACCAAAAAAATTAAAATCGGTTTAGGCGCTACGATGCCACAGACAGACACAAACACATAGCGGTCAAACTTATAACAACCCAATTTTTTAATCGGTGGTTAAGAAATGACATATATCGCGTTTAACAAATTAAAATATTGTTTTAACGCCAGCGATTGACTAGGGACGGTGTTGTATAGTAATACATACGTTACAAAATACATTTAGAATTTACTTTATTCGTGTAACACGTCGTAGTGTAGCGTCGAAAGAGAGATCTGAATTCGTAGACAAAAGTAAATGTTCAGGAAATTCCTGTATAAATAGTTAACTGTGTAGGTGTTTATTGTTGCCTTTTTTTAAAAGAGACCTTTTATTTTATTTCTGTATGTTATTGTTGTTTGTCTGCTGACTTGTGTGTGAGTCGACGAGGTATCTTTCGCTTGGTGTCGTCTACATATCAACACATGTAGAAAATAGCTTGAAAATGAGTACCAAACAAAATTTTTTTAAATAATTTTTATTAACCGAATAGATTTAGTAAAACCTAAGGAAAGCGTTATTACCTCGTTTCTTTTTAAACAAATCCTGCTAAAATTATACCTCTCAAAGATTTTCTACTTTGAGTTTATATCAAATTATTGTCACAAATGATCCATAAAGATTAAATGTATAAAAAATATTCTGCTTACTAACAAATATGAATGAATTCTTTGTTCTTAATTCTATGACAATATTAAAATAAGCAATTAGGAACTTAGTCTATTGGGTTTAATAAACCTTCGGTGTATTAGCTTTATTAATCCTGCTTTAACATTTAAGATTCGAAATTTTTTTCGACCAAATTAATTGAAAAAAATGTTCTCTATATATTCATTTGATTAATATTCGTACACGAGTAGGAATGTAGAAATTCGTAAGCATACCAAGATAGAGTGTTTAATCCCTGATTATTTCTTAAATTGAGTTTAAGTTACATTATTAGGAATACACAATATGTTATGGTAAAAATAAATATATATCATAGCAAAAAAATAGGAAGAAAAAAACCATTACAATCGTGAATATCTACAGGCAATCGTACATATACACATATACAATATACGTCTAATGTTAACGTCGACGTAAAATACATTGTAAATAAATCTTAGAGTATAACACTTACATGTAGATGTTGTTTTTATGGATTATAATGTTTCGGAACGTTTTTGAGAGTTTGATTTAGGACGAACGAATTTTGGAGAGTTCTTTCTCTATTGAAATTAGGTAGGGATGAAGTACGTCTCAACTCAGATAGGCTAATTAAAGCTAGATGCGCGCTAGTAAGGCAATCGAAATCTTGTGTGGTAATTTAAATTATATTCGTTAATTATAAGATTAAGTCGTAATAAAATGACAAATACAGCTAGACTGAAACTATTTGAAAACGTTGTGCTATCAACTAACTACCTTACAATTATAATTTATATTGTAAAAAGAGCATTGAAATGATTTTAAAACTATTATTTTAAGTTGATTCTAAAGTAAGTAATAGCACTAAATTCAACTGCTCTCAAGCGTACTTCATTCCAACTTAATTTCAATAAGAATAATATCATTGCCAAAAATAAGATAACTCTTTGTCAAGACTTCATCCCTACTTAATTTCATTAAGAACAGAAACATTCAGTATTTAGTCATCTAGAAAATGCCGTTGTTAGCTCTTATATCAAAAGTCATACTTACCACATTTATGAAATTATTTGAGGTTTTCTTAACTTTATTATTACCAAAATTATGATAATTCTTTGTCAAGACCTCTTCTTTTAAACTATTTATATTGAAATATGGCGTGGTGGCTCAGTTAGTATAATAGAATAGCAAAATTTCTCAACAATTTATATTTTAGCTAACTTTGAAGATAAAGTGGTCAAAAATAGATACTTTTTGCCTAATTTGGCTTTTGAGCCACGCGCATTAAAATTAGAAAACGGTTAAGATACATAATTTTTGATGTTAATGCCTACTTGCTTTTTCACGATAAATATCTCTCCCGATTTCGATCTTTCCTGTTGATTTAATAGGATAGCTTACAAAAATGCATGCCTCTTCTTAAAAATTGTTCGAAAGATCGAACAGTCATATTCAGTGGATAAGTAAGTCTATATGAATAATTTAAAATTCATGGGAATAAAACCCAGTTAGATATACAATATAATACCATACCTATGCCGTAGCTCCAGAGAGAGAACTATGTGCACAAGTTAAAGGCGGTAACTATTTGAATTGCAAACGACTACCGTTAGTTGTAGTAGAATATATATGTCTGGTTATAGCTCACAGTTATATATTGAAGCTGGAGGTTTCAGCTCGGAAATACTTGATATATGTACGTAGTATATGCATGGTATAATATATGAGGTATAACCTTTTTATACAATATGTGAAGGTGTTTTTTTTTTTGTTTGTTTTGTCGTAGAAAAAGGCATAACATATCTGTGGTAAATACACAATGTATCAGGAGAAATTAAGAGTTCTTATAGTTTTTGAATGTTTTGACGGATAAGAAACTTAAACTTTATGTATATTAACTAAAAAATTTTACGGAGTTCATAGCATTCTAACTTCTAACTATAAATTTTTAACTAAAAATTCTCTAGATTAAACTTGTGAAGAATTTAAGGAGTAAAAAAGGAATAAAAATTGTGGCTTTAATTTTATTATTATCTCCAGTAACTCAATTATTTTTGACTAAGATTAAAATCATTTCGAATTTCATCATCACTTCAAAAACATTTGATTTTATAGTAAACATTTTTTGATAACTCGATGTACAAATTTAAAATTTGCTAAATGGCATATATAAAGCTATCGGATAGCCAAGGTAACTATCCATCGGGAAAGCCAAAAACTGATTACGAACTATATTATTTTGTATAAAATGATATCGTATATTCATGCAGTTTTTATTCTTGTAAATCCATTCATAATTCTCTATCTCACTGAAACATCTTGTAATTTCTATGTTTTTCTACTAAAAACGGCTTCATTTGTAATAAATTTCTTTTAACATTTTTATTTCCTTTTGTGAATGGTAATAGTTTACTATTTGCTTTATAAACAAAAGATTGGTAATTATCTAAATTCCGAAAACTAAAATTTCAAAAATCAAAATGAAAAATATTCAAAATTATATTTTTAACAAATCCCATTAACATTAAAATAGGTACTAATTTTTTAATTAATAGGCAAGGAGCCTATTCATTAAAATCCATTAAAAAATTTTTATTTCTCATAAAAAAGGGTTACCATTTTTTTAAATTACATTTCTTATTATTTCATTATAACAAAAACAAACAAAAAGTTTTGCGATGCAAGCAAAAAACATTTTGATTTCGAACATTTTGACTGTGTATATATTTTTTGTAATTAATAAATGATGATGTAATAAATTTTATCTTATATTAAACATTTGACCTCATTAATGCAAGCTATTTTTATCGTAAGCTAAGCTTTCTGTTTATAATACTTGACTGGGGAGACAACTGGCCTTGTGGCGCAACGGATAACGCGTCTGACTACGGATCAGAAGATTCCAGGTTCGAATCCTGGCAAGGTCGCATACATAATTTTTTGTTATGAATTACTACGATATATAAATAATCGATTTTCGAAAACACGATTTTATCTTCCTCTTTCAAAAATGAATTTAATTATAGTAAATTTATGTTAGTTATTATGTTAGACAAACACTTCATAATAATCAGGAAATAATATTATGATATTAACACCCAAAAAAAAAAAAAAAAGATCATAACCACGAAATAAGTATTATTATCGTGGACGATTATAAAATTGATTGATTATTTTTATAGTGAATCGTTAAAATTTGTAACTGTCAAAGTTTTGTTTCTAATAATTTTCTTCAAAGTAACACATTTAAATTTTTGTCTGTTCATACAGGCAATATATTAATTAAGTGGTTTAAAATCATACAAATTTATATCATAATCGTAAATAATATTATCAAATATTGCAATCTATATTCGCTGCTGTATACGACCTACGTAATCAAAGATAATTGGTCACTATGTGTGGATTTTGAATTTGAGCCGGTAGTATCAGCAAAATCATAAGTTGTGTTTTTTTTGTAGATAAATATAATTATAAGTTGTGGACATTTTATTAGTAATTATTATTATTAAAATTTTTTTTATAAAACTAGCAGATACTCGCCCGCTTTGCTGGGAAATTTCTCAATTAAAAATCACGGTATAGCCCACACTTATCCTCCCTTTTGTTCACAATTTAATGGATTTTAATTTTTTGATGGGGAACTCTATCCTTTTTGAAAATGAAGTTTTGCCCATGACAATCGCTGACATTGTAACTTTCTACAGGTCAAATATTTAAATTAACCTGATTTTTATACTTTTTGGATCAAAATTACCCCATCCACTGAATTCTATTAAATTCCAAAATAAAATTTCTTTTGCGTTTGTCGCGATTTTTCGTTTGAACATTTTCACACGTTTTCATTCTTCTAGACCCAGGGGTTTCAGCTTTGCATCGCTTAATCAGTCAGCTTCCATTCTTATATATATGGATAGAAGTATTTAAATTAAACATGTGTAGTCAATGTGGAAATATTATTTTACATCATTTTAATTTTATCTGTAAATTATCAAAGATTAAATTGAGTAATTTTGTTTTGATTACAATTCACACTAAATACAAAACATAATACACTTTTCGCATTCTATGCCAAAAGGCATCTATGAACAGAAATCAGAAGTTTCGAACTGAAGACTTTCCGCATAAGGAGCGATAACCGTAATCAGGGTACTTAAACCTCCTTGAGAATGAATATTATTATTTCAAGATAATAAAGACCTCAACCACCGAATGTGTGATAAGGAACATAGTTCCAAAAATTCTTAAATTAACAAACACACAGTAACTTAAAAACTCATTTTCGGGGATGAAAACAACAGCTTTCTACAACCTAATTTACTATTACTGTACGTTGAACGATTTGAATTCTAACACCCCGTCATGTCATATAGATATATAAATATGAACAACATTTCAATGCATAAATTATCCAATTAAAATTTAATAAAAATTAATTGTATAAAAATGTAAATTTTTTAAAATTAAAACGGTTATACCACCTCACAGTTAATATAAATCTATAGTCTTTGGTAGATTTATATTTATCTCTAATACCTACACCTAATACAGATTTTTAATCACTTTATTTATTCATTGACTTGTGGCAAACAGTGATACGAATTCATAACAATATTTTATTAATACAATTGTAAAACTCGTATAGATATTAAAAAATAAAATTGATTTTTGTATAATAAAAGTTCCATGTTTTTATATTTTAAAATCAAAATGAATTTAAATTAACAACACTACAATTTTATGCTTTATTGAAATTTTGGATTCGAAAGTGTAGGCGAGGTTGCAGTATCTAGAATCAAAATTGACATTCAACTATTTTTTTTATTTATATTAAGCTATTTTTAAAATAACACTATGGAAATAACATGGTTTTTCCTCGACACTAGGTATTTTTTTCGACATTTTGATTATTAATCACTTTCGATAAAAACATGTGAACCATGATACATAAAGTGTGCTCCATGGAACATTAATATCATAATATACCATTGTAAACAACTTTGTGTACCTAAGAATCGATTGTTACTCTTGTAGTGCGCTACTCTGAGCGTCCAGATACAACTACAAATATAATTTTTAATTATTTGCGATTAATGGGTAATTCAAAATTTCCCACTTTTACTTCGCTAGTAGCTCATAAAAAACAAGAATATAGTTTTAAAGTAGTGCATAAACTTTACTATGTATCAATGGTGTATAATGTTGTTAGATTTAATGTACATCACGTTAAGTATTTGAAATCCCTCCTCAAAATTTAACGTTCGAAGTTAAATATAAGATACAAGCTAAGAAAACCGCCTTGTAAAAACATAGCTGATATAACCCTGGTTGTTAAAAGTTCATATATGATAAGAGTTTTTGCCTTGGACAGATTTTAATCGACTTTTTTTTTTAAATGTTTTTATTTCTATAGGTGCGTTAGACTACATGCTGTAAATATAGCTTCAGGTATAATACCGTAACCTAGGAAACTAAAACTTTTTTCAATCGTAAAAATAGAATTATGTAATAATTATTAAAGCGGTACAATTAACTATTAGCTAATTGATTCTGATATTTGGTAACTTCTTATTAGTGTTCACAGATGGTGTTTGGTAGAAAATTTGATTTGTTATATGTGAATCGAATTAACAAATGACCTTGTTCCACCAATGTCTTCAATTATATACCTAATAGTTATTTATACAAACGATAATATTTTAAATTGATAAATTATGAAATTTTACTTATTCATACTATAATTAATTAAAAAATTATAAAAAAATAACCAGTTAAGTTTTCATTTTTATCGACAGTGACATTTCCCATGACTTACTTTTCTCTTTTTGGTTTAAGGATTTTTTTCAATATTTTTCATAATTTTTTTAAATTAATATATTTAATAAATTTTCTAGTTTTCTTTTTCTTATAAATATTTTGCTTTCAGTACTTCAAAATGGCCTACAAATCTCTAGTCTAAATCTATCTTCATCTGGAACTAAAAATGATTTTTTTCTTTTTTATTTGACATCAAGTCAAAATTACAATACACGATCACTGTAACATGATAGTAACAAAAAATACATTTACTCTCAGTGGTGCTGCTACTGCTAAATGCTTGTGTAGTCTGTGGATAAATCTACACTTAGTGCTAAAAAACTATACATCCACACTATACTAACCAAACTAGTCATCCGTACACTACATATAGATGTTTTGTTGCATTTATATGCTGTTGTTGGCTGACTGCAATTCTGGAGCTGCTGGCTCTAGGGTGGGTGCTTACGACTACAATCTTCTTTATCTGACTCGTATGTACGTACATTCAATACGATATGTGTCCTAAAGCGATATAATACCGAATACACCTCTATCAACTATTACTGATGCAAAAGTTACATACAGGACGAATAGAAAAT
The DNA here is from genome assembly GCF_905475395.1 of Chrysoperla carnea. Classification (NCBI taxonomy): domain Eukaryota; kingdom Metazoa; phylum Arthropoda; class Insecta; order Neuroptera; family Chrysopidae; genus Chrysoperla; species Chrysoperla carnea. Next base: position 40,832,978 of record NC_058340.1, on the reverse strand, counting down.
GATTTTATTCAGTCATGGTAGTTCTTATGCAGAGAAATGCAGAAAACACTAGTATAGACCCTAAAAATTATTATAGATAAATCTTTCCTTTAAAACAATTCCATTTTTAGTGATTGAACGTAGTAATTCAGAAAATGTTGTTACAAGATTTCAGAAACCTAAAAAACCCTATATAATTTAATAGTTTGAAAAAATAAAAAAACAAGCTTTTGTAACTAGCTTTACTTAAAAAAAAAAAAAAAAAAAAACAATACGAAAAAAATATTTAAAGTTCAGAAACAAATTTCATCGTAAAAATGTGCGGGGTATATGTAGGCCGTATTTTCAAACCAAGCTAAAAGTTCTAAAAAGTTTGGAAAGTTACGCGGGCAACTTTAACTATTACAGATAGAGTTTAACTGATACTATCAATAAATGTGAATGAATCTATATATGCCATATTATTTTTAATATTTTTCGCCACAGAGGTATTCTGTTGGTTAAAGCGTAGCCAATTCCGTTCGCAGTATGCCTAGGGTATCGAGTTCGATTCCCTTCGTCATGACAAAAAATAATTTAATTAATAGTTGTGATGGGCTGGGTTAGTGCATGGTTATATCACTGTTTATCCGTATAGTACGTATTATATGGGAATATCAGTTATGTATGTGTGACATGCATGTATGTGTAATGTGATTGAGTAATCAATACTGTCGTCTATGGTTGGTATTTTAACAATTAACTCAGTCAATTGTTTGTTTTCACTTGTTTTATTGCTAGTTTTGATGTGGTTTTAATAGATTAAGTTTCAAAAATAAACAAACGAATACAATAAACAAAGAGATTAAACAGCTATTTTTTTTTCGAATTCTTCTCCACCCATTTACGAGTATCATCTACATGGTATACCACTTAATCAACAACAAAAGCCATAAATTATATTGCAAAACATTATAACCCTTTATTAAAAACTAATTTAGGTCAAATTTATGTTAATAAATTTAAATAATTTGTGGATAGTATTGTAATAAAATGATAGGAATGTTTCAAAGAATCACCTTTAGAAATACCATTTAATAGCCAGGTGACATAAATCTTCTCCACATGTATATATACCATACATAGACATATATACTTGTATTATATAGGGTAAAGTTTAGTACCTTGGATACGTTATAATAATAATAATCATAATAACTTAGCAGTCATAGGGATTGCCAATAGAAGTGAAAACTTAGAACTTTTAGTATAGACCTCTGAAATTTCATACATTTGAATTACAATTATCAACATCAATCTGGTTTTCATCAATCTTTTGACACTCCGAGCAACAATTATATGCATGTTTATTTGGTTTTTATTAAATATATTACTGGCTGTACAAGATTATGACAAAATATAAATACAAATCAATTGAAATAAAAATTAATATAAAATTAATATGATTTGTGGATAGTATTTGTATTTACATAAATTCCAATGTACTTGTTATATACGCAGCACTAATTTTACACAATACGTCAGCTGTATAGCTACAGATAGCAGTATATCAGCATGTCAGCTCGCGCAGAGCATGTCAGGGACGCGAACCCATAACATTCAATCGCATCTATCCTATACATACATAGTATAAAAAAGTCGCCTTCTGTATCTGTATCTTTATTCCCTAATTCTTTCTAAACCGCGCACCGGGATTTGAAACACTTTTCACAATATTGCAGATAGTCCGACCTGGTCGGAAGTACTTTATATGATGCTATTTCTTATAGTTAACAATCAAGATTACATATTGAAGAAAGCTCCTACTGGTACAATGAGTGGTGGGGATTTTAGGTACATTACAGTGAGATGCATGGTATTTTATAATCTTCTATCAGGGGTCACAATGAAACCGATAATCTATGTGGCGTTTGTAAACTGTTTTCATTTTTTACAAAAAAGGGCTACTAAAACACATAAATGTAGATTTTGATCCGTGGTACTACACTCTCTCCTATACATATTTTGCAACATTTTGTAACCAAAGTCTCGTGTGTTATGTCCATCGATTATTACTATCTCACTCTGTGCCAATATATCCAATCCTGGTGTATGCTCCAACTTGCATATAAGAAACTACTGGCTATATGTTTAAAAAGCTGTTTGGTATACGATGGAAGAATAACTTCGCATCATGTAGAAAACAAAACGACATAATAGACTTACTATACTTTGGATGGCAGCAACCTGCAGGCTTTTTTTGTTTTTAAATAAACAGTGTCGTAGGTTTGTATTGTTTTAATATTTGTCCTTCGCGAGAAAAATTTTCTTTCATTTTTGTTGGAAGTAAATTTTGCTTGAGTCAACAATCTCAATACTTAATTTAAGAAAAGCGGTCTAGGTGCGACCCGAAAGGTCCACACGACTAACTTCCCGGTAGCAAGGATAAACAAATATCATATGTTTTATAAAAAAACATTTTTTCATTTTTCCTTGGACTCCCGAGCGGGGGTTTCGCCCCGATGACGTTAAAACTATATAAATGATAAGTGATAATAATGACAATTATACAATTTTTCATTCGGTACAAAAAACGGCTGGACCGATTTTGGTCAAAACCTAATCAGGTCTAAGTTACATAATTATGTGTTAAATGAAATTGGTCCCATATCAATATCATCATTTATTCTCGAGATATGCGAACAGAAAATTGAATCCGAACATATATACATACATACATACATGTGCTCACACGGACATCCTTTTAAAAACCATACTATTCGACTCTAAAAGCCTTGAAACGTGGAGATATGTCTAAATTTCAATTAGCAAAATCGAACCCATTACAATAGGGAAGTTAAAAATAAATATTAGACTACTTAAAATTTTTCTTCAAACTTCATTTATCAGAAACTGATTTTCTTTAAACAAGGACTTTTTTCTTGAAATAAAAACTTTTCCATGAAACAATAACAAATTATTTATTGTAATGAAATACAATAAATATTAGTCTGTGTAATTTCATTTACTTGGTCCAAATAATTTAACACCAAATTCACGTCAGGTATATCAATCAATATTGTCGACACATGGGTATAATACACCAGTTTGGAAGAGTATATCTAAGCCGCTTGCCTGCGAAAAAAAGCCACTAAAAAAACAAAATTTATTGATTAGTTTATTATGTTTTGCAGTCACGAGCTGATGAAAAGTCTAATTGAAACAGAGGTTGGCTATTTATTAAGTCCTGATTATCGAAATAATTTTTAAAACTTTTGTTTGAAATGAAACTAAAAATTTGAGTCGATGAATAGCTCTGTCAAGAGTTCTGGCCCCTACAATCTGACTGAATTTCTGAATTAAAATCTTTTGTCTGATACCATGAAAATTGCAGAAAATTGTTATTTACAGAGGTTTGGCAAACGGTTACCTCATTTTGTAAGTGTCAAAAGTCAGCAAAAATTATTCTATTATTCGTTGTGTGCGTAGTCATGGTAGGGATAATAAAATCGATGCCAGCGCTTTAAGTGAAAAATTTTGGAGATAAAGTGGGCTGTTATGACTAATTTGCAATTATTTACATGTTAATGATATAGAAACTGTCAAATTAAAATGATTGAAAAACACTAATTAATTAAACTTAATGCATTAAAAATTGTGAAAATAAGAAATCAAATTGTACAAATATTATTTTTCAAATGTTAATTATCGTAATTATTTATTTAAATTTGTGAAACAAGAATATTAAATTTTAAATGTAAGTTTTCAATGCAATCCACACAATTATATATGCATCCATTAATTCTATAATTAAAGTAGTGTATCGTTGTCATGGAAACGAAATTCACGCTCGGAGCGAATACTTAAAACTGACAATTTCCAAACTAAACTTTTTAACTTTTTAAAAGGAAAAAAATAAATAGACTTGGTTACGACACTGAATGAATGCCATCATATAATATCTGTATACGTTGTCTAGGTATACGAGAGACAAACCTCAATAATCCAAGATAAAAAAAGGCTTAAAATATTATTTGCCCTCTCTTTTTTCCCAATTTTCGTTCTTATAGCACTTTTAGAATTCGCCTACGCTTAATTCTTTTTGCACAAAAACTGTTATTGTTTCCATTAAAAAAAAAAAAAAATATCACTAGATGTATGACACTTGAAATGTTTTTCTATTTAAGTTCGAGTTTACCTATAAAATAAATTAACTTTGTGGTGTCAGGTAAATGAACAACATCTGTTATCGTGTTACAAATGAATTATTTTTTGGTTTTAATAGTAATAATTATGGATTTTCTTAAAATACCCAAAATAATGGGAAAAAAATCAAAGAAGTGTGAAAAAACTTAATTCGATACATACTGTTGGCATATGCTAGTTCTTTCTCAAAATGGAAGGTTAATAAATTTTTTTTACAAAGCAATATGTACGGGCCTAAGGTATTTCCAGCATGATATTTGCATTTCCTATGTTTGAATTAAGCTAAAATCTCCTTTTCGAAAGAATTTAACAAACTTTTATTACACAGACTAAGAATATTGTTTACTAATAAATTCCAAAGTTTCAAAAATTTTGACCGTTTAAAATGTAAAATAATTAATGTCTAAGTTCCCAATTTTGACCAATTTACGTCAAAATTAATATCTCCAAAACAAAATGACGTAAAAACATTCCTTTCAAATATCCAACTTTTTTTCAAATTTTTCGAGAGAATTTTTTAATATCGTAAAAAAAACTGGACTGGAAAACTAAATATTGTAAAGTGTTTTTTGTTACATGGTTTAAAAACGAAAAATTTGAGTTTTACCGTTTCTTATATATCTTCTTAAAATAAGATATCTTAAATTTGGTTTTCTCGAGTATAATCTTTGGATGTGGATAATAGCATTGTCATACATCGGGCTTTATATAAAGTAATTTTATATTTCAATTCAAACTATTTTGAACATTTACTGTATAAAAACTGTATTTTAATTAAAGGCTATAAATCATATTTTTTTGTAAACCAAACGAATGTTTTTCTGCGACTTCCATCCATTAAATTTCTAGTTCGTATAGTTTTAATCAATTTCGCTATGAAATCAGCAGATGTAATATTGACACCATCAATAGGTGGTAAATGCGAGTCAAGGTAGTGTATACATGCTTAAAAAGAAAATCTTGAGCCGAGTGCAATAGGGCATTCTAGAGTATTTGAAAAAGTACTTCAAAAGGTTGAATTTGCTAATAAAAAGCCAACAAAAATTTATTTCGGTAAAATACACACGCTTTCTTGCCAAAAATTTAAATTAAATTTTAAACCTTTTTTAAACTGTCAAAACGCAGGCATCCAATTTGGTGATGTAATATCGGTTTCATTATACGAAATAACGCAGATAAGTTTGACAGATATATTCATAGACAACTAATTATAATAAATATCAATATTTATTATCTATGGATATATTATACCCAACTGTCTACACTGAACTAACTGATGGTCTGTGGTTTATGCCGATATGACATCACATCAGGGCTTGCCCGAGTTTTAGGTCAAATGATATGCAGTTTAGAAAATACGATTTTTAATTTTAATGTGTTTTTAAAACTCGAAATCAAAATATTTAAGTATATTTTTACATAATTTTAACTTTTTTCAAATTTCATAATTTATTTTTCACTACCGAAAGTACCCTATTCTTACATCAAGCAAATTTGCTTGAACGCAGATGCTTGGTTTTATCCAAAAATTGTGTTCCCTCAATCCATTATTTTATATTTCAAGTTTTTCAATAATATACTCTTTTTGTGTGTATATAAATGCATTGTATTTTTTTGTGTTGTGGTATGCATTTTCGTAAATTACCCAAATAATTAAAAAAATAGTACAAAAAAAAGAGAATGGTTTTTGTTTATTCAGTTAAAATATTCGGTTCCATTTTCAAAACCCCAGAGTACCTACGTTGATTACATATGAACATTGTTTTGTATACACATATATATATATATATTGTTAAATTTTCGTTGTTTAAATATTATTCCATTAGTTTTTCAAGTGCTAGGTGTATATACACATTTTCCAAATTTCCCATTCAAATATACTAAAATGAAATCATTGCAACTAATGCTTATGTTTGTATATATGCTATTTTTTTGTGTGTATTTGGTTACAAAGTAATTGAAAATTTTAATCATTCCTAAATAATGCAGTTTTATATCTAATAAAAGCTATTTCAAGTATATGATAGTTTGTGTGGTATTACTACTCGGGTGTATGCAAATGAATTTAGAATATTTAAATTTTTCTCTATTTTTTTTCAAAACCCTTATTGTAGTAGTTTTTTGTTCTTAATTGTTTATATTTAAATAGCGTCATGCGCAAATATGTTTATATATTATAAATGCGAAAGTAAGGATGTTTGTTTGTTTTTTTGTTACGCTTTCACGCCAAAACATCAGAACAACATCAAACACGTACATACACCAGAGTAAAACATGAGTTATAAATTTTAAAGATATAGATATTAAAAAAAACTAAATTAAATTAAAAAAATTAAATTTAATCTGACATTTGAAACATAAATTAAATATTTCTGTAAAAATTCAAAATAGTAACCACAGATGGAGCAGAATGATCATCATTTTGAACCAAAAATTAAAGATTTCTGTTAAAATTTAAAACATTAAAATAATGTCAAACAATTCATGGCAACTCTGATATACTCAATGAATTATGACTATTTTACAACTTCAAAATTGAAAACTGTGCATATCTGTTAGCTGCGTAAAACAACTCCTTCAAGTATTATGGAATCAATGATATCAAGAGAGGTAGAGGCTATAAAAAGCGGTGGTTTTTACTTTTAAGCCTTTTAAGTGAAGCGGGCGGGTATCAAATATGTTTATATATGTGTCATCCACAAACTTTATTTGTTTTGCGGTATCGACATAACGTAGCGTAAAAAGGGTTGGATGATCGAGAAACAATGAGTAAAAATAACTTCCCAGTATAGGACGTTTCATGGTTAGGACAAGGCATTAACATGAATTTGGAGAAGAAGTTTCTGTGTGTGTGTGTGCACGTTCGTGGTAATTTTTTCCTGATTGATATTGCGTGAACGAAAAATGAAAGAAAATGAAGAATTCGAAAAGAATTTCATAACATTCGACTATTACATATAGTCGAATATATACATACAGTAGAGATTTTGTGAATATGCTTACTTTTGAGTTAAAAATATTCACTTTACATATTAGAAAGTATCCTCAAATGATGTCCCGTTAGTTTCAAACGCTTCGCAGGTTTTTTCCATGAAAATCATTTTATATTGACCTTTTTGTGTAGTTTTTCACACGATTGTGTTTGGCCAAGAGTGGTTAGACTTTTGGGGCCCTTGCGACTTCAAAAAGTGTTCCTGCAGGTTGATATTAGCAAGCTTTGATTGTTTTTTGTAGCCCAAAAAAAGATAATGATGAAGTATTTTTAAAAATTTTAGAATTATCGAGTATTACTAAGAAAAACATTTTAAGGTAGATACAGCATTGCTACGAGATATTCTGCTTTCATGCATCTTGTGATGAAAATATTAATAAGAGAAAGAAATAGCTAACATTGACAATTTTTTAACATAATGACGAAAATTTGTTGCAACTTTGTAGGTACCTGTATATAAAAACACACGACCATTCAATGAAATTGCCATTTATTTCCTTCCGGTAAAAAACATAACAATAATTGAAATACATTTTATATACAACAATCAATAATAAACAACACAAAATATACAGAAAAATTCATTTGTTTAAATTACAAACAGACATTACAAACAGACTATACGTACCAATAGGTAGACTAGCAAAGTAGTGGGCGATTTGCAGGGGAAAGCATTCGTATCGCAGGAGCTGCGTTATCGAAGGGCATTCCCTCAGAAATAGAGAATATGGATGGGGTAATTTTGATCCAGAAAGTATAAAAATTAGGTTAATTTAATGATTGAATGCAGAGTTTCTGAGATATCGCAATATTTGGATCGGTTTTAGTTCGTATCTCAAAAACTATTCAACCAGTCGTCAAATATACCCGATTTTTGTACATTTTGGGTTAAAATTACCTTATATACTGAGTTTTAACGAAATTGAAGATTTAAAAAATGTCTCGATTTTTTGAATGCTTTTAAGGGGTAAAAATCCTTTGAAAAAGTCGAGAAAAACGCAAAAAAATTTTTTATTGGAATTTGATGAAACTCGGTGGATGGGGTAATTTTGATCCAAAAATTATAAAAATCAGGTTAATTTAATGATTTGATGCAGAGTTTCAGTGATATCACAATATATGGATCGATTGTAGTCCAGATCTCAAAAATTATTCAACCAGTGAGCAATTACACCCGAGTTTCGTATTTTTTGGGTCAAAATTACCTTATATACTGAGTTTTATCGAGATTGGAGATAAAAAATGTCTCGTAAACGTTGCAATCGAAAGGAAAACATGGGTTTCTGATTTTCATTCCAAATTACTGAATGAACTTGACTGAAATTACAATAAAATTTGCTTAAAACACAAATTAGATTGAATTTTCGTTTTACAGTCCTTTTAAAATCGCACAATAATCTGCTCCAACCTTTTTAGTTTGTGTAGTATCTATAATATGACTAAAACACAACAGAAAAACAGACATGGACATTGAGTGAATGGTCACAAAAAACAATTGAGTAATATGTTTGTTATGTGTTTGTATACGTATGTATATGAGATGAATGAAATACAATGAAAAACCGAAAAATTATTTTTAAACAATATATAATGATTTTAATCAAATTAATTTTTCATTTCCTTTACGGATAAAAAATTAACAGACTTTTTTTCAATTTGAAATAGTTATGACTAAAATGGTCCGTAGAAAAGTAATTAAGTATAGAAGTGAACATTCATAATGAATTCACGAATTGTAAAATCTGTGATATATTTTTATATAACCGTAGGGAAGACATCCACAAAAACCGAAAAATCGAGAATTTATTATTTATTAAAGTAACTTTGTTTAATACCCAAATATTATTTACGAGCGCCAAGGCAAGTTTAGACTTTTGGTTGAAATTATTTGTACCTTATTTTCATTTTCGATGATGAATTTTGTTATAACTTCATGACTGTAGACAGAAAATAAGAATAAAATTTTTGGATATCTACCTTGGTTTTCGAAATATCGAAAGCTTAATAATTAAACAAAATTTTCAATTTTCGATATTATGAAAATAACTCCAGATATCGAAAAATTCTTACTTTTTGTTTTATAATGTTAAGTTGTAACATAATATATCATCAAAATTTAAAAAAAAAATTTAATTTGTACCCCCACTACCATGCTTATACATCCTTAATTAGTCGGGCACAACAAGTTTTTTTTTTGTTTTCAAGAATTTATTAAGATTTTAACTTTTATTGAAATAGTTTTAATCTCCACCGTCTAGTTTTGGAGAAATCTATGAAAACATATCATCCATCTACCGTTTTTCCATAACATCAAAGTTAAATATGCCTAGTTTTGAAGTCATTTATAAATTTAAATAATAAAGCGACGCCTCTAAAATTTTCAGAATAATAATCAAATATGGCTTTTTTAACTATGCAAAACACGCCCCCCTTCAAATAGTTTGCGAAACGTTAAGTTAATATTTGAGTTTGAGTTTTGTTTTTGTTTGTCCGTTTAGTGGAAACCTGGCATAAGTAATCCGAATACTCGGTAAACCGATTCCTTTCCTTCCTATGAGAGTACAATCACTTAAAAATAATATTTGTACATACATATACATACATTTTTCCATATAATCCCAAAATCCACTAGTTTTTATGGAGTTCGGATGATCAATGTAGCATTTTGCTACCATCTTCTGGATATTATAATAAATTTCAAGGTAGATAGCACTAAAGAAATTTACATTTTGGTGGTAGAAGTAGTGTAAAAGTTTTTTCAAAAATTTCTCAAATTGTCAAATTTTATTGTATTTCTAAACTTTTCCTATTATATTGTAAGTTCTTTGTCATCGTTTCAATTTCAACCATAAAAGGGCTAAAGTTATATAATATCGTCCATCATCAAATACTTTTTTGAAATTAGGTCACTAGCAATAAAAGTACATTTAAAAATTGAATTGTGCTCATTTTTAAAAATTGCATCCCATGTTTTGTATGCCGTGATATATTTATAAAAAAAAAAGACAATAGCATTGACAGGTTTTAAACGCGGATAAAAAGAACACAATGGAGAGTACTTTATGTAGTGGTCTAGTTCACCTGCTTAACGAACTTTTTAACTACTCAGGAAACAGACATTCTGTCTAGACACAACACACAACATATTTACAATATACATATACATATACATATATAATGTTGAAGGTACAAGTTATCTGTCGTCCACTTGTGGTATTCACTTTTTTATCGATAGAGTAAACAAAAAATGTATATTATGTATATAGCGTTCTTTATATGTATTGGAAAGTAACTATATCTACATACAGCGAGTCTAAAAATATTTAAGGTGGAACTGTAAATCATGCTGTCGCTCAAAACGAAACAAATATTCTAATTCAAAAAATTATTTTATAAAAAAAATTTTTGTGGGATACACAAGCGTCTGAAACAAAAACTTCAATGAATATAGAACTATCTTCTATTTAGAAAGAAATGAGGATATGACAAAGAATATATCTTTTGAGTCTTAGTCACGTTAAGAATGCCAAACGTCAGAGTTAAAATTGAACTTTTTTTTTGTATATATAATCTTGTACTTTTCGCTTGCCGTGACAATACTTCGAATCTTAGAGTTTATTCCATCTTCAAGTTCTTCAAGATCCCTTCTTTATCTTTAACATGAGCTTTAGTAGAGGCAAAAAGGATCTAGGAGCAATGTTTATAATAAAGTTAATTGCCTACAAATGTTCTGTAGTTTTATCGAAACAAAAAAGGTGTTTTTTATTTTTCTTAGTGAATATCTTCCACTTTCAGGGTTTCTTTTCATTCGAATACCTTTTCATTCATAGTATCACTGCGATAATAGATAGCTTTTTGTAGTAAACAGATGCTCTTGGTTACCAAATCTAAGCGAATCGAAGAAATATTTATTGTTTTATCTCCTACTATTCCCAAGATACATTTCACTAACAAGCATGAACATATTATCAAGGTGTTAAAAAATTAAATTTACTGGAAAATTTTCAATAATACATAAAAGAAAATTTTTGAACAGAATTCGTCTTCCAAGCGGTATACTCTTATAAAGTATAAAGATATAAATTCCCTTTACTTCCACTAATGCACGTGTGGTAAGAAAATATACTTTTCTTTAAAGAAACGCATGAATTTCTTCATGCGCATGCAAATGAAGAATGATGCCCTTACCATTCAGGAAAGTCCCATTAAGAGGCTTAAAATCGTCCAGATTTAAAAATAAATAAAATTGGTTAGTCGTTATAAGCGATACGTACATTTTTTTATTGAAGCAAAAATATGCAATGTACACATGTTGGTTGTTATTGCTGAACAATTTCAGTAGCATTTGACCGCTTTAACCGATATTTGAGCTGATAACGCCCAAAATAAAGTTAAAAAGCTCAAAATAATGTTCTCCACGTGTACACAAAATGAAAATATGTCGGAACATTTCAATTTCATCGGTCGTAATAACACACCTTTAGAAGATAATAATTATTTTCACCGGCCTGGGCTATATTAACATTTTCCAACCAACTATTTTATTTTGAGCTTAAAAACCGTCCATCAAGGCATTGTTGCTTATCAATTAAAAAAAAAAAAAAAACAAAAATAATTGTACCTTCATTATTTTCCGAATTCCAAAAGATTTTTTTTTAATAAAAAATAAATAAATTAGGTGCTTGCTTATATTATATCATGTAATATTTTATTGAGTCTAGTTAAATACTTATGTTGGGTTTGTTGTTAGGGATTCATGAGATCAGTATATAATGTAAAAGGTATATACTCTTTTTTTTTATTTGTAATAATGTATTATTGTAAATTTATCAGACCGTATCAATAAAAACATTGTTTTATATTAAAGGTATGTGCGTTTGTTTAATATGTACGTAAGTAGTAGTAGACATTTTAACGAATTATCACCACACAACATAACATAACCCCTTAAAACAAATATATTATTGTTCAATTAATATTACTACTTTAACGTCAATGTTTTGTAAAGTAACTTTTTTTATAAATAAATTGAGTCTGGTGGGAACATCGATTCAATGAAAAACTTCACACGAAAAACGTCTCAGTATAATAAAAAGTTATAAAAAGGTGTTGTTAACATTTAAAGATCATGTTTCAAACATGTTTTGCAGCTTATGCTGGAACGATAATTATCTCCATAGATAAATGATGAATTTCATCCACTTTTCAGATTCTGTTTATCGAGTATTTTCCAGTTTCTTTATTACCATTAAAAAAACGGCTCAATCAATTCTGCTGAAACTTCTTTCAGTTATTAAATACGTAATTACGCGTCGAATAAGCTCAATCACGTGTTAATGTCATAATTGGTTCTCGAGATAATCAAGAAGAAAAAATCCGAACAAACATACGCACATACGTACACACACACAGAGACTTCACATTAAACAGGTTTGATTAACTTCCTCTGGGAAGTTGATTTAGTATTTAGGAATTTTATGGAAATATGGAAATATGGTAATAGTAATAAAATACGATAGATGTCTCTAAAAGAATAAAATTCTGAATTGTTGTTAATCAATACATAAAATATATTTTTACGACGAGATGTCGTATACTATGCCTATATGATCTTATTATTCTTATTCAATTATTTGAATAAAATTAAAATTTTGTATTTGTGTTTTTGAAAACTTTATATAAGTTTTTTGCATAAGGGTAACTCAAAAAATCTACACCTTTCAAGGTATTGGTTAACAATACCGAGAACTATCGTATGTAAGAAGTTGTCCAGTCAGAATTAAAGAACACATCACCAAGCAGCGATTTAAAACAAGCAATATTTTCTTTAAATATTTTAAAACACGAAGTTTTAAAATAATGAAAAAGTGTCCAGTTTTCATTGTTTACAAAATGGTTTAATTTTTATTTTAATTTTCTATAGATGCGGTTATTAAAATATAAAAAAATTTTACATTTAAATGAAAAAAATTGTAATTTTAATAATCAAAATAATTTCAAATAATGCAATTTTAATAAACCTTTCGAGGCACCGTCTATAAATGCACCGAGAATATTGTTGCAATGCTTATTATTGAAATATGCCATGAAAGTAACAAAAAAAAAAATCATAACAATAAATTACGTATAAAATGCCAAATCTATTAACATTAAAAATAAATAAAACACACAATGTCTATCAGTAAAGTGTTTATTTTTTTCTTGTTCCTGTAAAGGTTAGTTTGGATTATATATATATATATATATATATATATATATATATATATATATATATATATATATATATATATATATATATATATATATATATATATATATATATATATATATATATATATATATATATACATTTTTTTTATATATATTATATGTATATTATATACTTTATTTTATTTATTTGTTATACACACAAAAAAATTATAAATATATCTTTGTTTTATTGATACATTTTTGTATATTGTTATTTCATATAGTCTGCTTCACGTCCGGCTATTAAACCCATCATTTAGTTATTAAAATATTGTTCATTTCCAATTTGTTGAATCATAATCATTTGTCTAACTTAAAACAACAACAACAAAAACTATTCGATGTCATATTTATTAAGCTCGCGATGGTTCTTATATTTTATGTAGTAAATACCATAAAAAATGAAATCATCACCCGGCATATTCTTTTTATGTTCTTGTATCGAAAATAACGGGAAATTGAATAAATTTAAGTTGTTATTTATAAATTTAAGGACTTCTGGATAAATTTTGCAAATTTTAAACATATATTAGTTGCTCCTAAATTTTGCTATGCATTTAATTTTCATTAATGTTGATAGTTGAAATATTCCTGGGATTTAACAATGCCTCTACATTGCAAACAACATATAAAAAACTAAAATACCTGATTTGATAGAGCGTTCAATATGTAATTTGATTGTCCTATTTATTCAGATTTTAAAGTTGTAATATATGACCTTAGGAATATTCGTCATCAATATTAACGCAGATTGACACTTTCTCATCACTTTATTTATACCAATAGTTCCAGCGTAGTGTTAAAAATTTTGTAGGATCTACTTCTTGGTATATAAGTCTTGTGCTCGTTTTAACACCTGCAAAAAAAAACACATTAAGGCTATTTTTGTCCTCAACGATTTTTGCTTAGTGACAGTTGTAGACTAATGTTTAATTTTAACACCTATTGTTCAAATTAGTTTTAAATCATAATTAAAATTCATCACATAAATATCGTATCCACCTGTTGCGAACGTGTTGACTCATAAAATGACATCATAATTTATAAATGACAATAATAACCAAATTTTATATGTCTATTGGAACTTAAAACAAAAATTCATTATCATTTAAATATATTCTAATCACTATCAAATTATAGATTTTATCATAAATATACATATAAACAAAAACTTTATAATATGCTGTGTAATAAATAAATCTCAAACTTTTATGCGAAATCAATTATTTTATTCTGCTGTATATTCGATGCATATTAATAATACTTAATATTAAAAGTCATCAATGCAGTTATAGACGCAAGAATTTGAACTTATGGATATCGACCGTCAGCTCATAATATTAAGTAGGAAAAATTGAAGTTTTAATTGTGACTCTAAATTTCGATTTTTTTTGTAATATTTGTTCAAAGAAAGGCCTTGACAACACAATATGAAACAAAAAGCAAGAAGAGTTGCAAAATTGATATTTTTTGCAAACTTTTCAACAGTTCCAGTACTTGTCAGCTTCTCCTTTTAGTTAGGTAATCTGGTTTCAATTTTTATAACAAATATGATTCAGACATAATCTTAACTTTCCCAATCCTCCTAAGGCTTTTATAAAGAAGACCATAATTTTGACTTCAATATTGGTTCACGGTCTAATAAAATTTTACAGAGAAAAATTCATTTAAATTTGTTACATTCCTTCTTATGCCTTTTCGTCAAAATTATCTATTATTTTAGGAAAAAATTCTTTAAAACAAATTAAACAATGGGTACCTTTGGCAATAAACTCAAGTAGATGTCGTTTCTATGCTCTGTTTCAAAAAAAAAATTGTTGAACAAAAGAATTTTTTTTTATAAGGAAAATTTTTTATATTTAACATTTTGTTCTATCTCTAACGGTTTACAAACTGGGTACTACGGACCCAAGATCCAATATTGCTCATTTACGAACTCGACCTCATTTCTTATGTCCTGATTTAATAAGACAGTTAAATGATTTTACGAACACAAAATTTTGTTCGTAACATCAGTATTTTTAAGCGTTTCAAACTTGGGACTAAACTTGGTATGCCTTGATACCTAGATAAATATATAATGGTATAAAAATTATGTTTAATGATCACGTATAATCCTTTATACGAATTAAAAGGCACAAATGTTTTAGAATGCATTGAACGTATGAAAATTCGATCCGATAAACGGATGAGATGATGAAAAATTGGTGCAATATATTTCGTGATTCATTTTCTTCTGTCGGCGGGCTGATGTGTATTTTCTAACTTCTTCTTTGTTTGAGGTAAATAACTTTTGTTTTGAGATCTTGGTAAAATTTTGATATTTACTGCCGAGTCTCAACATGCTAAAAGCACCTACACTATGCAATGTTACAAATATTCGGTTGTATAATACCAACATTTCTTAGAATACTAACTAAAATATTAAATAATAATAGGTAATATAAATACGACTAGTAAATGTGATTTATTGGTGTGACTACTTCCATACACATTAAAGACATGTATAGAATAATTTACTTGACTATGTGCAAATATAGTTTTACATATGCTGCTAATGCTACGTACGTACGAACGAATTGGTGTTATTTATTTTAGTTAATTTAATTGTTCAGTTGCTTAACATTTTCAATTTATTTTGTTTGTATCTAACAAGTTAATACAATACTATAGTGAAAGAAATTGATTGTTGCTGAATTCATTTTGTATATGCACGTTTATAGGAATAAGATAGAAAATAGTGGAGTAATTATTATTATTGTATGAAGAAGAATAAAGTTATATTGCTGTCTCGCTTGTAAATCTTTCGAAGACATCTTATCAACAATTCAACACGTTTCCTTGAAGTCACAGAATGTAACAAATTTGATCGAGAAAATATTTTAAAAGTGCATTCATCATTAAATATCAGTGGCCATATATTAAAATTTCAAAATTTTGAAAATCAATTTTCCATACGATAATCAGAAGCTTAAAATAAATCTACGATAAGAGAGCTTAAACATGGTTTTAGCAGATACCATAGTAATATACAACGAAACTGTTCAAATGTATTAATAAACTGTCTAATAAAATATAGCCCACTCTTTTAATGGTATAGTCATTCCATCTTTTTTCACACGCTTTTATTAGCTTCATATGTATGTTAGTATAAAACGGAATTTTTGAACATGATTTTCAGCCCCTTCAAAACATCGGATTAACTCAAAATTTTGCATACTTGCCAAGACCCGATGATAAAACATGATTTAATAAGTTTGATTATCCTGACAAGAATTTTCAGGAATACCACTTCCATATCTGAAAATATATACATTTATATGCGCTCCCACCATACTTTTACTGAATTTTTGAAAAATAAATAATAATCTAAAAAAAAACATAAAGTAAATAATAGTTTAAAAAAAACTAAAAAACAAGCTTTTGTATCTACCTGAACTTAAAGGTAGAAAATACTTTCTTTAAATTCAAATAAATCATTTTATCCTAAAAAAATGTGGTGTGCTTTTTAAGATATTTTATAACGACTTTACTTTTACCAATATTGAAGTACTTAGCGATCGATCTTATCTTTAGCCATTGTCCACAGATATCAAAGAAATGAATGTAACGCGTTTAGGACATTAGCTTCCTTTTTTTGTCCTTTGAATATTTAGCACCCTGTATTTTACAAACAGTGTACTGAAATCTAATACATAATGAAAAATAAAATTGTTTAACAATTATGATAACATATAAGTATTTCTTGGAATAATATAGAATTTATATTCAGTAATAACTTCCTAATGTTTTTGTTTTTTTCAAATTTATAAGCACATATATTATGTTTTTGCAATGCCAGGGTGATCCAATTTCCAATGCCGGAGTGTTTTGTAACACCTATTAACTATATGCCACACGCATACCAGGACTTAAACAAGTATCTACTTTCCATTTGAATTTTTATCGAATCTAAGAATACATACCTGAAATTGTAGAAAAATTCGAAAATACAAGAATCAATGAAAATGGAAAATTAGGTGAAAGCCGTGGAGAAAATATAAAAATATTTGAAAATAAAAATTGTTATTTTTGAAAAATGATGGTTCAAGCGAAACAAGATAACAAGGTTAAAATCCAACATGGACTAAAAGTAACAAATTTTTATTATAAGATGAGAATTTAATAGATTTTATTAGAATGAAGCCGAGTTCATGCTTCTTTTCATATTAAATTTTTCATAACATTTACAAATTATTTCATTCTATTCAATTTTCCAATGATACTTTATAACCTTAATTTTTATATCATGTATATATGAAATATACATAGTATATTAAGTTTAGTCCCAAGTTTGTACGTCACCAAATAAGTCCATTGCCGGTTGTCTGCCCGTCTGTCCGTCTGTCTGACAACACGATAACTCAAAAACGAAAAGAGACTGTTTACATATCTGTTTACCCACGAGGGCGCTAATTAGGTGCAAATTTTATAATATGTATTAATATGGAAATATCAGTTATGTGTGTGTGGCTATTTGAAAATGGAATTTTTTTTATTTACGTGACGTCAAAAAACAAACGATTGCGTCATCAACACTGTCTATACACGGTATTTCAACAATTAACTGACTCAATTGTTTGTTTTCACTTGTTTTAAATATCATTTGTTTTAAAATGAAACCATTTCTAGTTTTGTCTAAATTCAAGAACAATCGCAATTTTGGCTTTGATTATGTAAATTAAGTGAATTGTAAATTGATTTAAGACTTTGTTCGTTGCAGAACAAAATACATATCTATTCAACATGTACAGAAAACTTAAGAACGAAACAACGCAAAACAAGTAGTAAAATGAACACAGAACGTGGGTGTTGTTCGGAAGATGTTCTATTAGTTATATTAAGTACATTCTAAGCCCATTAGTTAGACACATGAATATATTCTACATATATAGTACATAGAAGCTTACCCGAAGAGTTAACTATTATGTAAGTCTTAAAACGGAGATATTCTCGTACATGTGGTTCTCACCAAGAATTTTGATTATATTATTTGTTAAAAAAGAATATTAAAAACTGTATACATATATGATTATTGTTCATGTTTTATTGTGCAATACAGAAAATATTTTTTTCATGAAATATTTCAAAAGTCACATCAAATTGAATTTTTTACTTTATGACGTCATCAAAATTCAAAAAATTTTGTTTTGCTCTATCACATCCAAATTTTATCCAATTTTGATAAACCAAGTATGTAATTCTACAAACTTTGGGTCATACTTTTCAAATTTTTGATCGAAATTAACCTAGCTCTTATAGGTTTCAAGAATGTGGAGTCATGGTCCCGGAATAAAGCACATAAATGATAGCTAGCGAAAAACTGGCATCGCAGCTGAAAAGAATAACGCAAAATTAGTGGGTTTCAAAAAAATACCAGTAAAATCGGATCAAATTTGCCTATGTTATCAAAAAAATCAAAATTTTTACTTTATGACGTCATCAAAATCCAACAAATTTAGTTTTGCTCTATCACATCCGAATTTTATCCAATTTTGATAAACCAAGTATGCATTCCTGCTAAATTTGGGTCATACTTTTCAAATTTGTCTTCAAAACTAACCTTTTTTCAAATGTACCACATTTTGAAACACTTTAGCCATTTCAGTACAAGCACAGGGCTAACCAGTCAACCTTCTAAGCTTTCTGAATCATCAATCCTTCAAAACTCCTACAAAATTTTGGCTTCAATATTTTGAGTTCAAGGTAGATTCTAAATCAGGAAAAGGTGAATCAAAATAATAACCAAAATCGTTTAGAAGCTACTAATCGTCGAGAAAATACGCAGACGTTCAAATGTATTCCTTTTTTGCCGGATTGTGTACTACGTCCTACACGCACAAAATACAGCTAAAGTCTTTGACAAAATTGATTTGTAATTGTAGCAATTTGTATACTATTTGAACAGAAGGCTAGTTATAATTGAAAAATAATATTCTGTCAAACTTTGATAGTTTTTTTTTCAGATCCTCGATAAATATCAACAATATCTATTACAAAATCAATAAAAACTGCCAAAATGGATAGTATTTCAGTGATATTAAACAAACACCCTTTACACATATCTCAATAAGAATCGAATTATACTTTCAGGTCACACCCAATACTACATTCATTTGTAATATTTGAAGTAGTGAGTATCCTAATGATGATGAATGACGTAATTTTTCATAAATATAAGGAAATTTACAAAGTCATTAGTAGAACATTATTGTCTATTATTATGTCTACATGCAACATAATTACATATGACTCGAGGTTACTTATTTAAGTATTGTAAAATGACATCTTTTAATTTCAAAATCTAAATCTATTTAGCTGACCATACGAAGTCGACCAATCTAGAAAATCTTCCAGTTGGTAGGCACCGTACGAAGACACTAGATTCATCGCTATCACTAATGCTCTTATCGATAAAATAATAAAAGAAGCGCAAAAAGAGATGTGATAGAATCAAGATGATTATGGTATTGTTCGAAGACTGATAGCGGAAGAACAAAGAGTCTACCACTATTGGATAAACCATTGGGTTTATGCAGGAAGTCAGCATAAACCTCAACAGATCGCAAAAATGATAAATGAATTGAAGGATGAAAAATTTGTTGTATCGATGTCCAAGCCTTGGGAAGGGTAATTAGTGTCTGGCACAGCTGGCAGGCTAGATTTCGAAAATATAGCAAGCTTTACTAAAAGCTGGAAATGTTTCAAATCGGATATCATAGAGAGGTTGTCGACTGGGTCCTTCTGGAATACCTAAACATTGCTTACCATTCTACTTTTATTGGTTTGAAATTTTCAAGTAATTTCAAAACATAATCCATTTGAATGGATCACATTCTGTGATTGAATCACGTAATGTCGGAGAAAATAAATTTTTCCATATATTTCTTTGATGGTATTGCCGAATTAAATCCTATTCAGAAAAATTTAATTAATCGCTTACTCAGCTAGCTTAATGGATGCATAAAATTAGAAAATAATATTCATAATTGTAGTGTATAGAACTAATTTTTAAATAATAGAAATAGCCGACTGGCATACATTTTAATTTTTTGTTAGCATTTATTACCTAATATTGTTTACTTAAAATATATTATTTCCAATATATATTATGAATAAGTATTGGCAAATAATATTTATCACTCAAGGTTCTTCCTAATTTAAATACTACAATCAGTTATTGATTTTAAATTTTTTGCAAAATAGGGTATATAAACATGTTACAAAATCATGAAAAAGTCCTATTATGATTTATTAAATAAAACGAAAAATTAAACTGATATTTTTCGATATCAATCTTCGATGTCTACAAATCATAGAACACACTATTTGTATACTGTAAAAAAATTACTGGATTGAATTAAACGAGTTTGCTTGTCTTTTTATGCTCTTACAACAAGTAAATATTTCTTTACCCAACGATCTCAATACTTAATTCAAGAAAGTAAATATGTAGCCGCGTATAAATTTTCTTGAATCGAGCACATTTTATGGATAACGAATACCATAATTCTTATTATCCTAAAGATAATCATCCTTTAATTATTGAATTTAAGATTTCATTGTGTCAAAATCCAATATCCGTGTTATCAACAGTCAGCAAAAGGGCTTATTAAAACATTTAATATAAACAAGACATTATATCCTATATACGCTCATAAACTAGTCAAAATGAATCGAATAATAGGAAAACGAACACCGAATTTATTTTCATAACTTTGCACACGAACACATAAAATAAATTTTAAGATCTAAAATCTACAAATGTATATGGGATATTAAAGCATCCCTTCCGAATAAAATATGCTAGACAAAAAACAAACGTTCAAGCTTTCTCGCAAGAAAACAATTGGAATAAAAGTTTAAAACAGTCATAAATTTGTAAACATGAACTTCTCAATTACAGAATGG
Organism: Chrysoperla carnea; assembly: GCF_905475395.1. Taxonomy (NCBI): domain Eukaryota; kingdom Metazoa; phylum Arthropoda; class Insecta; order Neuroptera; family Chrysopidae; genus Chrysoperla; species Chrysoperla carnea. The sequence continues at coordinate 40,811,623 of NC_058340.1, read as the reverse complement.
CTGCTGTTATACCATTCATTATATTAAGAATTTGATTCATTAATAGAAGTACTATTTGTACTCGAAGGTAGGTGCATAATGCTAACATGTGTGATAATATGGTTTTAAAGTCTTCTTATTCACTTTACAATTATTATTTGCATGTTAATAAAATACAGTTAAACACATATACACGATAGTTTTTTAAAAAGTTTCCACCTTTGTATTTCGTAAGGTTTAATCCCAAAAGTGCGAAAACTTTCTTCTTTCTTGACCAAAAACTGCTCAGCGGGGCTTAACAAAATAGATATGATCACGTTGGATAACAATAGAGAAGATGACTACAATGCAAAGGTTGTTCCGATAGATGCTTAGATCTTCTTTAAGAAACAGGTACAAATATATTTATTATATTTTATTGTCATGTGAGTAATAATGGTAGGTTGTCAATATTCAAAAATTTTCATTCGCTCTAAAAATAAGCCGATACGGATTTTTTTATATTCCAATCAGTTTTTGAAATATAGAAGTTGGCACTTTTTAAAAATCAGTCTGTAGATAGATATAATACCATCAAGCAGCCATTATTTATTTGTATACAATATGTAGTGTTTGTTGTATATGTGTCTATGTTTTGTCTAGACTACAAAATAAACACGTGCCAATAACAGCAATAAAAAATATATAATTATTAGGTATATATCTATCTATTAATGAATAAATATGTATAGTATGTCAAATTAATTATGCAATAGGTATATAATGCTATGATACCCATACAGTATCGATACCGCAACAAGTTGCCGAGAGACAAGTGCAACTAAATGACATAAAAGTAAGCCAATAAAAGGGTTTGTGATAACAAAAAACCTTTTTTTCGGTAAATATTCGATTGACAATTTTTTAATTATCACTCTGTTTATGAATAGAATTATTATTACTTAATTAAAATGTTGTTTTGTATTTCGACAATCCTACTAATGAACACTCTATCGATTTTAATTAGAACCTTATTACAGGTCACTTAATAGATAATAATTGAATTTTATACAGATGTATGGCTTCGCCATAATTATGATTGTTAATTATATGATATTAATAGTGATTACCTACGATTAAATAATTTTGATTGGCTATATTTGGATACCTTTTAGGCATGTCCAGTTTTGCAGTCTGAAGTTCCTACTACTGGTAAAGCCGTCAGAGATATGTTTAATCAGAACCTAGTAATCAGTATATGGATAGGAAATAGTATATTACCAGCTTATTCCAGTAAGTTGTAATTTCAGGGTATACAACAGTATCACCGTGGATTGTATAATATTTTTTATTGATTTCCTAGACCCAAGTACCAAGTTTTAGTTCCCGGTAGTATTTAGGTCCATAAAGAGTTACCAAGTCACAAAAACGCAAACTATTAAAGTCGCTCTGTCCATTTTAAATGTGACCAGGAAAACCACCGTTCTTGCGGCAAGGGATCAAGAAAAATGATATTTGTGTAAATAAAATCAAAAAGCAACAATTTTCTACATCGCATTCTTAGACAAACAAACTTTCTTTTCATCCATTACTTAAAAATTTCAATAACTCAATGTTTGAAACAATTGTTTGCGATCGTTACTTATTTATTAAATTGATAGATAGTTAACTTTATTTATTAAATTGATAGAAGTGCAGAGAAAAAATACTGATTTCGAAGCTCAAATTGATTAAGTACTCTTCGCAGAAGTAATTTTCAAATACTATAAATTAAAGGACATTTATAATCTTAAAACTAATTATGATCTTTTACAAAACTAAGAAAACCATTTTTTGTATTGACGTTTTTTCATATTGTATAAAACAGAATGCACAGCAAATAATTTTACATAAAAATAAATTCAATCAAATTTACTGAGTACCTATTTAGTATTAAGTAATATTTTTTTTATTTCAAAGATTAATTTTTGATATGGCATTTCATGAACGAAAATAAAAATCATGAATGTTCATGATTTTGTTTCTAGTCACATTATTCGCCTAGAAGGTACTACCAAAATTTTCACGGGTATATAACGGCAGTTAAATTTCCATGGACGAGTTTCTATAAACAAATTACACAAGTTTATGGAAAGTTATTCTAAAGTCTTTCCTCGTTCATAACTTGACTCCTTTATGTTATTTTGAAGCTGCGGCTTTTGATTTGATATTTGCAATTTTTCACAAAACGCGATAGAAAATAATACTTTTATACATATTTCAGATTTACAGGTTACAAAGACGGTTTATCATAATATTAATTAACAATTTAATAAAAACCATACGAAATTAAAAGAAATAGAGAAAAATTTTTTATACATTTTTTTATTTTTTTATTTCTGTATAACATTTACATAAATTTATTTGTTTTCTTTCCTTAACATAAAAAAAAAATTGTCAACTTAAAAAACAAAAAATGAAATCCTTAGACAATTTTTATTTTCTCTTTCATAGTTTTTCAAATAATATAAATTATTCATCACATAATTCTGCTTAGGGATTTGTCAGAATGTCGAAAGCATGTAAGATTTTTTGTATATTTTTTATTTTAAAGGATTATTCTATTTTTTATGAATCAACTACTTTGTTATAAATCAAAGAAAAAATTTATTTATAAGATGGCTGATTTTTCTTTTATATTCATTCAATGCTGTCTAATTCTCAAAACATTTGAAAACATTTTGCTAATAGAAAAACAACAAGTGTCTCATATTTTAAGTTAAATTATCATTCTATGATTTTTATGTTTCAAAAGAAGCTTTTACCTGAAGAATAAATGGTACGTACTCTTAAACTACTTCCTAATTTGACTGAATAAATTTATCTAGTGTTTTAGAGAACTTAGTGTTTTAGAGAAAATCTTATGTATGTAAAATAATCAAGTGAAAACAAACAATACAATTAACTGAGTTAATTGTTGAAATACCTTGTATAGAAAGTGTTGAAAATCAGTTGGTACTTATTATTTATTTATATTTATTATAAATAAATATTTTTTTTAAAATTAGAACAGTATAAAAAACCCACACAATTATGGCAGTCTTTCCCAACCAACAAAATTATGGCCGCCACTAATTGGGTTTTCGAAATTTTCAAAAATTTTCTAAAGTATTTTCTAAAATTTTATTTTGTTTTTCGGGAATGTATCATAAGACCATTTGTTGAAGCTACCTGCAAATTTTCAACTTATTTTTGAAAAATATTTTTTGATTAGTTTTATTAGTATCTTTGAGGGAATTATTAAGAGAATTACCTTAGCTTACGAAGCTCCTGCGCTTTTTGATAAGTAGACACAATAAACCCAGGTGTCTACAATAAACCCAGGTGTTTATGAATCACATTAACATCCCCAATATAGTTTGGAGGGTGTGTGTGGTAAGGTAGGGTTATTGGATCGCATATTTGAAAATAAAATTACATCTTAAAAATAAAAAAGAAAGTTAGAAAAGAAAATTTATTGATTCGTACACCGTTTTATTTTTATTCGAATTTAAAAACTCTTATCTGATCATGCTTTATATGACCCAAATACTAAATATCGGTTGAAGTATAGCATATATTATTCAACAGGTTTCTGGTCTCGTCTGATTATGATTTAATAAGAATTATATAATTAAGCTAATTAATTAAAAACAAAGAATAGCTAATGTCAGAAAAGAGGATATAATAAATAATGAAAAAAGTTTGTATCTTTTTTTGACATAATTTTTTAATTATAATCGTTTTTGTTTATTTTAGGGTTGGTTTGTAGTGACGATGACGGTGGTAGTAGGTGATGGATGACAATATATTATATATATATGACCTAGAGACGACTTAACTTTAACAGACAGACGCGACAGACAGTTTTAAATTAAATACTACAAAAAAAAAAACACAGTAATTGTTTTTTTTTTTATTTTTTTTATTCAAAAATCAATTCGCGTGTATGACCTTCAAATATTATTTAAAAATATGACCTTTTTTGTTTTTATTAATCATAATTAATGGATTACCACTTCCATATGCATACATTTTTTAGTCTTTTTTTTTTTAACTATAAAATGCGGTTGACAAAAAACCGGAATATCTCTGCAGGGCAAATTAAGATTTGATGTTTTAACGTCATCTGCTTAATCTTCGATAACGTCATATAATTTGTCTGGAAATCAAATACTGCCTTAAATCCTTATAACGTATTGTTCCTTTATATCAACTGTTCAAGAGGGGCACAAAAGTTGTTTTAACGTCCACAATTAATTTCAACATAACTCATTACTGTATGGGTTTTTGAGCTTTTAAATATCCTAAAAAGTGTATTTTGTATACAGATTCGGAAACACTAAAAAGGACTTCCAAAATAGTTTGAACTAGGGCTTTTTAAATAATGATGATAGCAACTTTGTGATGCATATACAAGCACTAATGCACCAAATCGGACATTGGCTTAATATGTTTTGAGAGTCGAATCTGTTATCAGCTAGAGCTTTCGTGACGTAATCGTAAGTCAATAAAGACTATTTTGTTTTAAATTTTACTTACATTCCAATTAAGTTAAAAAACAGCAAAGGCTATTATTATCAAATTTTCCTTTCCTAAACTAAATATACAATTCTTACTCAACAAAAAAATTGAGAAAAAAATTTCTAAAGACTAACTCATATTGTCATAAATCAAGTTAAAACTACTTTCAGTTTTTTTTTCAGTTTTTAATTGTATGTTTCAGTTAAAGAATATTTTGAAAAATTAAATTTAATATTTTAGAAATTAAAGTATAAGTACAGTAATTTCTTACTATTTTCTACTCATCAAAACGATAGAAAGTAAAAAGCAATTTACTTGTATAATTTATAAAGAAATTTTTCAAAAAAATTAAATTTATCTTTGACATTCACTGCGCCATCAATGAACATCATTTTAAAGCTAAATTTAAAATTTCTGTGCAAATGGTGAACGTGATACAACTTATGACCATCTGTTCTGATATATTTACTGAATTATGACTATTTTACATTAAAAAAAAAATTGAAAACTGAAGATATATTTTACCTTTGTAAAACAATCCCTATCCCTATTTCCAGTGTTTTGGAATGGGGATAGGTGAAAGTTAGTAGGACGCGGGCTTTAACGGGGTGTGTTTAATTTTAATCCCAAAGGGGGTATCACGCTAGTATAAATATGTATCACAAGTATTAACCACTAAATTCGTTAAAATTTGTTCATTATAAAAAAAATAAAGTTATTGATACCTCCATAACTCATTACATAAACTATTGGCATATCTTAAACGTTGACTTAGCTTCATATCTAAGCACACTTTTATTCAAAAATATCATTTATTTTTTGTAAAATTATCTGAAGCACGCTGTAGCTAGTAAAAAAAACCTATACAAAACTTTCTCCTATATATACATTAGTAATAAATCATATTTTTTCTTTACACGTTTGTTCATCTCAATTTTTCTTTTCCAGAAAAAACCATCCCATATTAAGTAAAAAGAATTGCCTGTTGTCTATAAAAATATAATGGTTTCGTAATCAAACAGCATTCTAAAAATTCTTTTGTTCATAAAAAAATTTACCTTGTGAATTTTATCCTCTTGTAATAATTCTAATAGCATTTTCATTATCTTAACGATCTGGGATTTAGAAAAAAGTTTTCTAAAAGAAAATTCAATTAGTCAACGAGAGGCAGGTTTGAAGTTTCTCTGGATTTGAAACTTTCATTTTCAATGCAGGTTATACAAAAAATTACATGAAGTGTTGAAGTATGCATTCTTATTATTGGAGTTTATTATCAAATGAATGCTTAGTTTGAGGTACATATCTAGTGTGTACTACATTATTTTTGTTGAAACATTTCAGCAAAATGAGTATTTGTCGTTTGAAGTCATCGTTTGGGACTACTGGATTTGTTCCGAATACTGGGATTACACACATCACTATTGTGAGGATATCGTATTTTAAGATAACAATTAATCATAAAATTAGACCTATATAGAAACAAACAATATAATATTTGATTGATTGCTGAAAGTGCTGATGTGAAAAGAACAGACGCACAAAAAGTATTTCAATTACAGAACGTTTCTGAATATCGAGTGTTCCGATTATTTAAACTCTATAACAGGAGTTACTAAAAAAATACTTGCATAGTGGAAATCCTTTTACCAAACCATACTTTGTACATTAAATTTGATACGGCATGCTAATACAAAAATTTTCCTTAATTTAATTGTATTATTCGAACTAAATCAGACACACACAAACCTATATAAAACAGTTTTGTATTTTTTTATATTCCTAGGCGCATATTTTCTTCCACCATCTGTATATCCCAATTTTTAAGCAGTATATAAAGATATTATAGTATACATGTTTGTCTCCTATTTTATTGAAAAAATAGCAAAAAAATGTATTTATGTTTTTCTAACTTGTACGAATGTTTTATACAAGAAAAAGAAAATAAAGGGAAAAAAAAGTTTCCATACAATGATTATTTAACCATTTTTATGTTGAGCTGTAAGCAGAAAATGATTTTGAATCGGTCATCATAATCATGACGCCATTCTGGCGAAGGATATAAAATAAATAATTATTCTTCCTCATATAAAAAATGTATTATTATTTTTCAAAATATAGGCTTGTCAATTAAGACTACACAAAGATTTTGCCAAAAAAATATTTTATCATCGAAATCGAATATTCACTTGTCCCAAGAAGATGTTATCACTTAAATGTGAGGCGTGTATTTAAAGAACATAATACAAAATTATTAAATAATCTAAAATTAAATAACGTTTTAGATTATGTTCTTGAAACACATGTTTAAGTGGTATCTTACAGACAATGTGTTTCTTCTATTTAAGTGGTGGCATCTTTTTGTATAAAATCTCACTCACTTACGAAATAACATTTTATTGAACCACCCTGCAAAATAGAAAATTGGTTACATAAAAATACTCAAAGAACTTTGCAATTTTCCATACCTCGAGGTATATACGTTTTTGGGCAGTAAATATTTTTATGAATTGTGCCAAGTGAAGATTTGTAATTTTTCCTTGACAATTTCTCAATATATGATTTATGTTTCCATTTCATCACTCTTAGCGTTAAAAACGAAATAATATTTAGACTAACGACAAAAAACTTTCGACTTTTTTAGAGGTAATTTCTTTAGAATTCCATTTTCATTGTATTTTTATTATTCGTCAATTTCAAAAATTCATTTTCTTAAGTAAACACAAATTCGAAGAAAAAAAAATTATTTACTTAAAAGATACAATAAGTGAGACATAGAAGGACAAAAAAAAAAGGTAAATACTAAAAAAAATTTATTTTTCTGATATTTTGTTATTCCCTAATGACAAAATAAACAAACCATTCAAAAACAGAACTGAAAAAAAAATATTACCTGTTTTTTTTATGAAATTTATTTATCCATAAAAATGAAAATCAGTTAGAATCACTCACAGATGACTGTACGATAGGTTGTATTCGATAATAAGAAAGAAAAGGCGTACTAGACAATTTCGAGGAAATATTTCAAAAACACACACGTCATTTTTGTTTTAATATAAATTTATTTTCATTTTAATTATCTCTTATATGCGAAGTTATTTAGACTACAATATCAAAATGTCAGCGCGGACATCACCGTTCTTTTTTACCAGACTGTCATGGAGCGGTTATGTTTTTCGTACGTATCTTGTATGTTTGTAAATTTCTTTGTTACCACGTATCTTCCAAACGGCTAAATGGATTTCAACGTTTAAAGTATCGTTATATTTCTTTTAAAAACAAAACAATATGGCGGATTTTTGGAGTGAAATATTAATAATTTTTACCACCTTTCCGCAGATAATTTCATTTATCAGCTCCTCAATTTCAGAAACTGAGTGCAACTCCTTTATGCATATACCATGCACTACACCAGCCCATCACAACTATTAATTAAATTAATTTTGATGCGACGGCGGGAATCGAACCCGCTACCCTAAGCATACCGCGGAATTGGTTACGCCTTAACCAACTGAGCTAATAGAGCGACTCAAATAGATTTTAGAAGTCATACATTTTTGAAGTTTTCCTTCGTCATAAAACTGCAATCGCAGTTAAGACATTAAATATGCTTATCCAAAAGTACGATTTTTTAGGAAACTTGTTGAAAAAAAACACAAGTCACCTTTTAAATTATATACCTACCTGTAAAAAGCACAGGGTAAGTGAAGTGTTTCACATTTACTCAGTCTAAAAACACTTTCCCTTTCAATTATACATAGTTTTCATTATCATATTTTCCCTTTCTGTATTTTCACTTTCGTCTATTTATACAAATATATTGATCATAGTCGTCCTCTTAGTTTATCATACCTCTATATAGCTTTTGTTTCATACATAGCGATATTTTTCATTATTTTAAAGTTGCTAACGTTTGAAAAAAAAAAGATTAAAGAAAATCATATATAAACATTCTTATCGTAATATGGTAATTGTAAATAGCTAGTATATTTTCATTATTGTCAAAGAGCATAGTAGGGGAAGGGTACAGCTATATCAACTGCAGCGCTGTTATTTAATAAATTTTACGAAAAATCGCGCGTTTTATTTAAAATATGATTAATTATCAATTGTTGACATGTCAATAGTATAGAGACGAAATTGCATAAATAATATTTTTTGAATGTAAATTTACATAATAACTTATTAAAATTTGTCAGAAAATCTCTATCTCTATATATTATAAATGCGAAAGTAAGCACGTTTGTTTGTTTGTTAGTTTGTTTGTTACGCATTCACGCTAAAACTAGCGAATAGTTTTTAATGAAACTGTACAGCAATATAGCTCATACTTCAGAATAACACATGAGATATAATATATAAAGATATATTAATAAAAAAAAACAAAAATTTAAAAATTAATTTAATTTGACATTACCATAAATTACAGATTTCTGTAAAAATATTCTATATAAAATATTTCACGGCCATCTTTTCTGATATACTCAATAAATAATTACAACTGTTATACATTTAAAAAAACAGAAAACCATACATATATTTTACCTTTGTAAAACAATTCTTACGATTATTTCGAGTGTAATAGAAAGAAAGAGTGAAGCGAAAACAGAAAAACCCAATCCTGGACCTGACGTTGAATCAAATAGGCCCTACTTAATAAAACATTAAAATAGTTTAATTCATTCAAAATTTAGTACAACTTAACGTCAATGAGAATTTCATGGTGATTTCTAAGGGTATAGACCAAAATCGATGTCTTTTTGTTCCGCGAGGTATATTAAAAGGAACAATTCTGAAATATATGCTTGAATATCCGCATTTCTATTAATCTTCCTGTGCTCGTTGCATTACAATTTCCAAAGTAGGCTGTATTGACTTTTAGTGTAGTTTGATTATAATTTGACGGTTGGTAAAAATCGGATGATATTTTATGAATATTCGCTCTGCTTATAAAGATCCATAAAATAAAGATTCAATAAAACCGACAATCGGAAGCATTGTCGGTTTTATTGATCAAAATTAATATAACTTTTTATAACTCTTCTTATAACTTTAGGTATCCACTCTTACAACACGCTTATTATAAGCTTTTAGTATTGAGGAGTAGAAAACAGTTTGTTTAACGAATTTTTCTCATTTACTCATTTCCAAAATTTAAAATGGTGCCAAACGGAAAGTGATCTATTTCCATTCTCTACCTGCCAATACCCAGAGAGAATTCCCTGGACATATACCCAGATTATTTATTTCAGGAATATTATTGTCTTAGTGTGCAAAAGTTTCTATTCAGACTTTGCGTTCATATAAACTCTTATATTTGCTAAAATATTATTAATAAAAAAAAAGTACAGAAAAATGTTTTAATATAAAATTAAAAGCATATTAAAAATTTTGTAATACTACAAAAGGTTTTTCCCCGGACTTAGGGGATTTCAGACATAATATCTAGATTATATGTTTGTATGTGAAATAACACATTTATAGATATATGGAAAAAAAGGAAAAGTTTTTATTCGCTTAAAAAGTTTTCCCTTTAAAAATATTTTTAAAAAGTTATTAACTATACGATAGGAAAAAAAATGTTTTCGCACATAGTTTATTTTTTTAAACGATGTTGGTTTTTCACTAATATATAGAGTGTTTCAATGAGTTGGTTTAACTCCAAAAAAAGTTATTATTACGTACAAGTGAAAACAAACAATTGACTGAGTTAATTTTTGAAATACAGAATATAGAAAGTGTTGAATGTGATTTAACTTATTTAAATAAATTAAAAATTGACTCAATTATGATATATTATTGAAATGCTGGCCAAACAGCCACTATTTGTTTTCGAAAATTCCGGGTTTATTTTTCCTAGATTTGCAGTAACCCCTTGCCAATATTACATTATAAAATTAGGAATTAGGGATATTAAAAAAAATCGTAGAAAAGGTCAAGCGAGATTCTGATTTTCAAGCTTTTAACTGTCTTTGTTTAGAAACAAGAAAGTTCCACTAAATATCTTAATGTTAATTTTGAAACAAAAATTTCGTCTCGACCACTTCAAAACTAATTAATATTCTTCACAAACAAAATACAAATATAAAATCCAATTCTTATATTCGAAAATAAAAAGTAATTTTAGAAATTTGTTCTATAAGATTATTATGTCATAAATTTGTTCACTGAAAACTTTTATACATAATATTGTTTGTTTCTAACATGTGTCATCACGGCATAGACGTCGACACATATCAACTAAAAAGAGAAAGCACACACAGAAGTCACATCATATCATCGTGACGCGACAGAGACTCACTGAGCTTATGTGACAAGCATACTAACAATTTTAAGTCTTTTTTTCTACGAAAAGATAGACTCATGAATTGTATCGAACGTTCAATGGGAAGGGTTGGATGTGTATTATAAATTTGTTTTTTTGGCCCAAAGAATACTAATACAGGAGTTTTGTGGAAATATGATGTATTTTTCTCCGCTAGTTTTGGGTCATTGCCTTTTGTTCAAATCGGCTGGATTTCGGCATGTAGAAAAAACTGAGTTTTTTCATATTTTTAAAACTATTTGCACCTACAGAGCCCCTTCAAATTGAGCTAAAAGATTGAAAACCCTTATGTAGATAAAGTTAAGTGTTAAGCTTAGAATCAATAAAGTATTTTGGGTGATAAAAATTCCTCAACACTGTTTCACCTTTTTATAACGAAATAACATGGGTTTTCTCGGTTTTTATGCTTTTCCCACTTCTACAGCCGCTAAAATTGAGGTAAAGGATTTAAAATCCGTTTCTAGGTTTAGTTAGCATAAAAAAGTACTTTTTAGAGTACAGAGTAAAGATATAAAGCGATTGCGCAATCCGCATCCTTATTGTTTTTGAGCATTGAAATCCAAAAAAATATCTTATAATAAGTAGCATTTTATGAGGGGAATGAGGGGAAAATATAGCCTCAGTGATGGAATCTGTTCTACTCACGAGTCTTTTTAGTTATATAGAACAACCAATTCAACAAACGTAGTTATGTATGTTAGCAACGTGCTATTTGATATATTCGGGTACAAGAAAAAGGATATATTTATATCATTGTAAAAATACTAAAAATTTTGAACAGACAGAGACACTTATAAATGCAAAGAGTAAGAGATCAAAAAGCTTTCGAATGCTTTTTACATCATTCTCTCCAATCTATTAACTGAAACACATGAGGTAAGTTTTATAGGCTGGAAAAGGCGTTCCACGTTGGTCCACCTTATAGTCCATAAACACTGCTTCTTCTGTGATAGACTAATTTTTTTTATCAAGAAGATATGAAAGTTCCAATATTATTTTAAATCAGCATTAGTTTTCATACGTTTTACTAGTTTTTACTTGGCTTGCAATGTTTGTTTGTATGTATATGTTTGCTTGTACTCGCAGAAACGAAGCAATGAAATCGAAAAATTTGAGCAGCATAAATAATTTGGATTTTATAATTCCATTTTAAATTAACCGCGTACATATACTAAATTCACAATTCGGTTAACAGTGATTAAAATGATTCCAAACTTGTTACTCGGGGGTTTTGGGGGTATCTGAACGCGAATATCGTCAGAATTAGTCTCCGAAGTACCTGGTGCTCTGGTGGTTTTGGGAATATTGTGATAGAATACATCTTAAGTACCCGGGATACCTCAGGCTAGATACTTGGTGCCCGATTTTGTCACGATATTCGTGTTCAGCCACCATAATCACACACGAGTAACGAGTTTGGATCGATTTTATAACGAATTTCTCGAAGACTTCAGAGGTGACGGGGTTTCCATTACCATGGACACCAGGTACCTCGGGGACCAATTCTGACGTGTTTGTGTTCAGCGACTACTAAAGCCCCCAAGTAACAAGTTTGGAACCATCACTATTAACCGAGTTGTGAATTTATTTATAAAATGAATATTATATATGCAAATTTTATATTTTTAATTATGTAATGTAATAAATTGATGGATTTGATTTTATTTTTTAAGCATTTAAATAAAAGCTTGTTTTTAATAATGTTTTTTACTATTTATTTATTAGGCGAGCTTTCAAAACACCACTGTATTTTAAAACTTTTTAAATGCTTGATGAATGGTTTTTTTACAATTTTGACCATATTTTTCGTCGTCGTATGTACTTCAATAACTATACAATTGTGAAAATACTAATCATCTTTATTATTGAGATTTGTTTTTATATTTTTCTTGAAGACGTGATTCGGTAAAAACTTATCAAATTCAAGAATTAAAAGTTATCAAATTCAAAAATTAAAAGGTAAGTTTCTATATAATTAATCTCTCTCATCAGATAATTTAGTAACTAATTTTATGTCTATATACAAGATGGAGCAAAGACGTGTGCGATTTATAAATCGATGTAGAATGAATACCCATCAATTAATCTCAAATTTTAAATTTTTAACCACCTTAAAATACATAAAAAAGAGAGAGATTGTCGTTGGACACACGGTACGAACTATCTTTTCTTTATAATTAATGTAAGCATTTTTTATTTAAAAAAATTAATTTTGTATAAATTGGGAATTTTATTATTGACATGGATGGGTTTCTATTTGACAACCTTCAACATAAAAAACGGTTCCGTTACCACAAAACCATGGCCTCACTAAGAATACTATTAGTTTTTCAAGATAATAAACTGAGAAAAATGGGGCGGCTGTCGGTGTCGGACACTTTGTTTAAATTCTAGCTACGATCCGGGTAGCAAGGAACATAGTTTCAAAATTTATTTGAGAAAATAACGTACTTCAAAATCACACACCTCTCTGTCCCATCCTGTATAAATAAAGTAAATCATTCTTTTAAAGAAGTGTCTGTAATTCGGTAATCCTTTTGATGTATAATCTTTATAGGGAATTAAAAACAATCATGATTTATTTTTTTTCTTTCAAAGTTAATTATTTTTTCGTAAAAAGCTGAGGTAATTGCTTCAGGTAATTTACCACTTGTGTGGTTTTTGAAAATATTGTACATTTATTTACACCAGATATTAGTGAGCTTTTTATTTAAGTTTGAAAATATAACCGATTGAATTGAGGAATTTAGGTGGTATGTCTATAAACAGAATTTCCGACCGTATTTTCAATGGGTATCCAATTGCCGATTAATCAAGATTTTTATATTTTAACCATGAATGGAATAAAAATGATTATTTAAAAGAATATTACAAAACCATATCTTAATTATACTCAGTCTCAAAAATTCACGGATTAGATATAATAATACTATGTAGTCCGTGAATTTTTTGTGACACTAGGTATACGTATAGAGATATATATATTTTTTTTTGAAAATTGATAGATTCAACAAAAATTGAATGTGTAATTATTATATCTATATTTGTGCGAAGGTATGTTTTTGCAATGGTTACAAAGATCTGGTATGGTTTACTAAAGAAGTGAAAGCTGATTGAACTACGCGAAAAACTCATTAATGCTATTTCACGGATGTTATATGAATACTAGTTGTGATCTTTGAAGATCCACTCTCGTACATTCGATTCCAAAAACATTTCTAAAATAATTGTAAAACGGTCTATCATAGAATTGCTCAGTCCCATTAAATGAATTGGTTAGGGTAAGTCAACATATTCCTGCGTTCAAATTTAATATAACCAATATATATAGACATAAATTTTATGAATAAATTATTCTAGATCGATTAATATCCTAGAACGACATATTTCTTTGTTGTTGTTATTGTTTTTTATTTTTGTTTGAAACGTTAAACACATTTACTCTTTAAAAATACTTATCTCTTGTTGATTGCGCGAATGCACTTTTTGATAAAAAAGTATATACTTTAGTTTATAAACTATAGATTTATATGTTGTAACGTTATATATACGTTCGTTGCACCTGCTCTGACCGTCTCCTGCCGCCTCCAACGCAGACTGAATCCACTTGCAGCCGACAAAACAGTCGACTATACGATATGACCTTAAATCATTGACTGTTTAACTAATATATAGATTGACATAAACTTTATATTTCTGTAATATCTAGCGTAATTATAACTTAAATTTTAAATATTTTAGGCTAGTAGCTACCCGCTCACTTAGTTGGGAAAGTTTAATACCAAAGACTACCGTCTGATAGCCTTTTCTTCCCTTGCTCTTACCTACCCCTCCCTCCTAGCCATAATACTCACTATATAGATAATGCGAATTTTAAAGACAAAACCATCACATAACTGTACTTCAATGCTGTGCTCACTTAAACAGGAACTTTGCTTCCATCCGTTGGACATTTATACAACCTTTGACCTAGCTGTGATTAAGCAGCTCGCTGCACCCACAATATAATACATGCTTTGGTTTAGTATTGGAATAAATTCTTTTTAAAATTGTCTTCATATTCTAGCTATAGTGACTGCTAGGCATTGATCAGATTTTAAAAAAATTCATTAAATCTCGAAATAAACGTGAACGAAAAGTAGTTAATAATTTTATTATTCGAAGGAAACACATAAATTGAATTGCGTGTTTTAAATAACCCATAACTTCGATCTAAATTCTATCATCATAACCAGCCCATAATATCAATCTTTATTACAATGAACCGACAAGATTTTGGGCTCAAACTTATCCATTTTATGGTTAATCTAGATATTTTATTGAAAATCATTTGTCCAGACAGAACACAAAACACATACAGACATTTACACATACAACACCAGCAAGTACATAAGCGTTGCACACAAATGCAATGCAATAGAACTATGGCTGCAACTGTTATGCCATTCAATTGTAGAGATAGATAGCGTAGCAGTTAGCCGCCTAGCCTGGCTAGTAGTAACTACAGCTACTACATACACAACGTATATACCTACGTCATTACTGATAACAGCATGACATATAAATAGAATATATACAATCCAATGAGAAAGAACGAAATAACAATATAATTTTGTAATAATTCTTGCTACATATAACTTTACCGTGTTACCAGACGTATGTATAGGCATAGCATACGGGACGATTTTTTTAAAAAGTTTTCATCCTTATATTTCGAAAATGGAACTGAAAATCAAACAATACAAAAAACAAGTTTCTGTTCATTTTAAGGAGGAATATATAACAGTATCTAGATGTTTAAGCAGTTTCATCTTCATCGTCAAACAGGGCCAACTTGGTTTTTATTTTAAATAAATGGAACTATGTATATTTTGTGGCAGATTTTTTTCTCATAGCCTGTGAAGCAAAAAAAGCAACCTCAACTTTTGGCATCTGATTTCACATGAATCCATTTCCATCACGAAAATTTTAAACTATCAAATTCTCAAAATATTAATCTTTTTTAAGCTTCTCAATTTCCAAATTGGGCAAACAAATTGGGCTTTTGCCCAAAAAAATTAGTTATCAAAACTTAAGAACTTGGACATTTTGATAGAAAAGCGGTAAAAGAAAAATCTTCTATAATGTATAGTTTCATTTCAAAAAACAAATTGTTTTTCACTATTCCTAAAAAGAAGTCGATACAAAAGTCAAAATATTTTTAAAAATCACCTGTATGTGTATATTGGTGTATTCCTGTGCAATTGCAAGTGCATTTTATCAACTCAACCGGCAGAAATGTTGCACAATTGAATATTGATTATGATTTTATTTACTGAGTGTCACTTTACGGGGTAGTTTAATTATTCATGAAAGAAAGATTTTACAATGTAAATAAACTTTCAATAACGGAACAACACAAGAACACTGCGTTGATATATTCTTAATTCGTCTATTGTTGTATTCAATATATGATATTCGGATCTATTTCTAACTCGAACTATTCATCGAGAAGATTATATTACCATGCCGGGGAGATTGCTGTTATGCTTAACAAAATAGATAATTATAATAGTTAAATAAAGTATTACAATCTTTGTTATTAGTTAATTTGTAATTAATCTTCGTTCTGCCAATTTTGCAAATACGTTCAAAGCTCTATAGAAGACGATGGATAAATGGATAGCAAAACCCATACTTACGTGCCATGCGTAAATACCTATATCACCATACGTTTAAATATCTATTTATTTAAAAATATTTAGTTGGTTTGTGTACGCTTTAAAAACTAAAATAGTTATGCGTTGATTGAGCTCGATATACAAACCGCTCAAAAGGTACTTTTTATCTGTTCTTAACCCCCGACGCAAGGGAATAAAGGGGGGAGATGAAAGTAGTGATCAGAAATATAATATTTTCAAAGATAGCTTAAATATGACGTAACTATGCTTATTTGAAAACTCACCACTTTCGAAAAAAACGTAGAGAGAAGCTTGAAGGATTCGCCAAAAGGAACCCACTTACGAAGTTTCAAGTATGTATTTATCACTTAACAACGCACCTTTTCTGTCCCATAGAAAATAATTTAATAATTAAATAGCTTAAATTAGTAAAGCCATTATTCTGCCTGTGTGTGACATCTTGTACAAATCCATTTATTAGAATATACAATCATTTAAAACTAAGAGTTAAGTTTTATTAATCAAATCAAAAGTGGCCGATTGAAGTCGATGATTTCACTAGCCAACTATATATATGAACGTATATATTATATACGTTTGTATTAAATATATATGAATATTATAATAACAACAAAAGTTTTATAATACTTGCCTACCATTTTAGTATGTTACTGTATACTCTTTGAGCATCATACAATGTACTATTAAATCAGAGAGTATAAAAAATTTATTGTAGAGTTATAAAATATCCATGTAAATATCTCAAAAAATATGCACTCGAGTGGGAACGTCGAAAAATATCTTGATACCAAAAGGACTATAACAAGCCACAAACTGTCAGGCATAATAAAAAGTGAAGAATGAATTAGAAATTTACATCTTTTAGTGGAAGCGATGGGAATTATCAAAATTTATATAAAAAGTGCATATACAGTATGGAATTAATCCCGTTTGCTATGCTTATATATAAGAATAAGAAGAGATCTTATGAATGTTAATGCATAAAACAGAAAAGCAGTTTTGTGTTGTACTATATTAAAAATACCAGTTCTCGACTAGTCTCCTATGTCGGTACTAGTAACGCCTGATATTACTTATCTTTGGTGATCGTGTTTTGAATAAAGTATAATCTAGTCGTTTTCAATAGACAAACTTATCTGGTGTATGCCACTTAGAGAAGGTACAACACAAAATCCTGAAAAACGGGATTAATTCCATACTGTATAGATATAAAAAAATTTACAATAAACACACTATGCCCATGCTTCTATATAAACACAAGATATACTTCTCCCAAACATCTTTAACACCTTCTTACACCTCTAAACCATCAGAAAAAAGACGGTGATTCCCCCATAACTGAAAATATTTGATTTGATCTCCAAAATCTGATACAATATCATCCAGCGTATACGAAAAGACGAAGTTTTGTAACAAAAAATAGGTTTGGAATTGATTTATGCGTTCACGAGCTACAATTTGAAATAAGAATTTTAGCCTTTTTAAAGGTTCTCATAAAAACAGGCATGTTGGTTCTCCGCTTTTAGGTTTGCATTTGCAGCTATGTCATCGACAACATAAGATAGCACTAAAAGTGATCTGAAAAACTGAAAATCTCAATCGTTAAACAATCTATATACAAAGTCCAATATCTTTAATATTATTTGATGATTTCTGGATGACTATGCTGATGTTGACGATCTTGCCTGACATCATTTCATACGATCATGTTGATCAGCATCGCACAAAATAATATAACTAACTCACTGCAAGTATTATACGAATGTACGAATGACGGACTGATTATGGCTTTCTTCGTTACATTGTTAAAAGTTATTTCTTGTTTAGGTTCGTTTATGTATTGTATATATTGTGAATGCTGTTTTGTTGTAACGCAATTGCAATGTGTTGCACTTATTGTATTTGTATATTATGCATTTTCTCATTATTGCGTTAGTTTATTTTGTCTTTACACATTTTTTTTCTTTATTTTATTTCATTATTAGACATTTTTTGTTTCATACGTTTTTTATATTGTATGCTAACTATGTATTCATATAATTAATTATTATGAGATAATTATTGTTTATTAAGATTTTTTGTTTGTAGTGTTTTTTAGTAAATGTCTAGAGTTTTGTTAATTTTGTTAAATTAAATAATCTAAAATAAACATCACTCCCAGTTAAAAGGTGCTGGCGGATTTTGATAGGTTAATTTAGACAAACTGACATCGCAGCTGAAAAGAATGGCCCAAAATTAGTGGGTTTAAAAAGCCAATAAGATCGGATCAAATTTGCCTGTGTTATCAAAAAAATCGAATTTTTTAACTTTAAGACGTCATCAGAATCCAAAAAAAATAATTTTGCTCTATTACAAACAAATTTTATCCAATTTTTATAAAACAAGTATGTAATCCTACTATATTTGGGCCATACTTTTCAAATTTGTGGTCCAAATTAACCTAAACCTAATAGGTTTTAAGAATATGAGGTCATGGCACATAATTGACAGCTAGCGAAAAACTGACATCGCAGTTGGAAAGAATGACCCAAAGTTAGTGGGTTTCAAAAAAAATTCTAATGAGATCGGATCAAATTTGCATTTGTTATCAAGAAAATCGAATTTTTTAACTTGATGACGTCATCAGAATCCAAAAAATTTGATTTTGCTCTATCACATCCAAATTTTATCCACTTTTAATAAACCAAGTATGTAATACTACTAAACTTGGGCAATAGTTTTCAAATTTAATTTTTTTCAAAAAATTAATATAGCTCTAATAGGTTCCAAGAATATGGAGTCCTGGTTCCGGAATTAGGCACAGAAGAGATAGCTAGCAAAAAACTGACATCGCAGCTGAGAAGAGTGACTCAAAGTTATAGGGTTTTGAAAAAATCTCCAACAAGATCGGATCAAATTTACCTGTGTTATAAAAAAAATAGAATTATTTTACTTTATGACGTATTCAGAATTCAAAAAATTTTATTTTGCTATATCACCAAATTATGATATTTATAATATTTTAAATAAATGGGCGCCTTTTACACGATTCTTTACTACCTTTTTGTTTTACGTATAACACATATGTTTTGTTTTGCGCCCACCATGCCCTATAGTATAGGAGCTCGCAACGTTTTCGAGAGAGAATTTTATTATTGCTGATTTTATGATATGTTGTTCTTCTTGCTTTTTCAGATAAAGCTTGAGCCGTCTGCCTGGCGGTAGTGGTTGCATTTAGTACTGCGCAGCCTAAATGTACAGGTAATAATCCTAAAATGTACAGGTAATAATCATTTTAAGAGTGTTTTAATATGTCTGTAAGTTTTATGTTATGTAATTTAAGTGTACAAAAAACAAAAATTAATTTTCCAGACGTTAATTCGGTTACTAAACCTTGAATATAAGCGAAAAAGTTATGAAAAATATTGCAAAGCTAATAACATTAGTATTATATACACCTTAATTACATGTGTTTTAGATAGCCGCGGTCGTATAGGCGTCGTTATTTTTATATAATTTTTAGTGAGCACTAGTTCCGAGCTCAAATCCAGCAGCAGTCAGCAATTTTTTTTTTATTATCATATGTAATTTTATTGAATTTTTTAAATTTTTTTAATTTTAGGTTTTTGTATACTTAAATAGCATAATATTAAAATTACAGACATACTAAAATACTTTTAAAAGCTACCGCCAGCCAGATGGCCAAAACTCTATCTGAGAGAGCAAGAAGAACAACTTATCATAGAATCAGCAATAATAAAATTCTTGTTTTGCCGACGTTGCGAGCTCCTGTACCACAAGCTACGGACCTGAGAGAGTTATACAACCTATTATTTTTACGTGTCTAGGATGCATGGCTTCACGTATGCATTGGAATACGGTTTTCTATTTGGATTACCTTTACAAACGAGGACTCTTGAGGCAGATTGCGTTATCCTGTTAATCTCTTCCAATCGTTTACCTTATAGCATTTCCAACTTCCAGCAAAGGTCTTTATTTTTCTGATGAACATTTCCATCATGTCTTCCAGAACATCTAAAACACTGTGTTTCAAAATCTTAGGGAACCGGTTTTCAGACATCGAAAGACATGATGGATAAATTGATAAATCCATATACTTCGACTTCTACGATTTGTTGACCTACTCAAAAACTATTCCTGAAAACATTCAATTCTGAATGTCAACTTTGAGAATTAATTCTTTTACCTTTTCAGTCCAACACTAAATTATATCTGTAGCTAGGTATATGTTAATATAACAAAGAATAAAGTATCCTGTTTAATTAAAAATAAAAAGAAATTGTAGGGGTACACTACAACAAATTTCTCATCTTTTTGTGGCTTTTCTTAAACAACACATACTACGCCCATTTTGTCTTTTCAACCATTCAAAAAAATAAAAACACACTGAGAGTACGAAAATAGTATATTTGAAGACTCGAATTTTAAAAAAGTCCTTCTACATAGCGCCCTAGTCTTTTCTGCACGGAAGAATTTCCATTCTAAAAAACTTCGTAATATAGAAAATACAAATTAAAAATTTACTATTCTGCACAGTTAAAATTTTCGTATTTTTCAGCAGTTGGGTAAAATGTGATAAAATTGTGATAAGGTGATTTATTATTTTTTACTGGCATTTAATCGCTTGAAAAAACACTCGAGTGTTGATATAAAATGCATACCAACTGAGAGGGCGAAAAGAGAGCTTTCATGAATATAAAAATTCGTATTTTTGTTTTCTTAGTATTCAAAAGTTTGATGAAAATTTTTTTTGAATCTATAAATTAAATGAACATATGTTTCTATACCTTTCAGTTGGTTTTTGAAGGATGAACATCCGAAATGATTGGAGTAAGCACATAACTAAAGAAGGATTTTATTACAATTATAAATTTTTCTGTTTCATTTTTTTATAATGTCTTAACTAAACTAAACTAATTTACATCATAAAAGAAAATGATAAAAATTGTAGAATGTCCTCTTTCCATCTCTACCTAATCCCATTCTTTCATCGTACGGATAATTTTCTTAAAACACAATATAAAAAAAAGGAACGACTAGTCAGTTGTTTCTACGTGGAGTAAACCCAGTCTATCTTTTAACAATATAACTATTTTATAATAATTAATGAAGTAATGTACATATACAGCGTCTTCCAGTTATAACAGCTGGACTTTACTAAATGTTAGATAACATAATAATAATGAAAAATTTTCAGTACGGAAAAGTTCGGAACAGTATAGCTCGGAAAACATCCTTTTCTAGGAACAGGATGTTCAGTTTTTAGAAAAGAGCTTTTATTGTGAAAGTATCCTAAAATCGCAGCTTGGAAAAATTGAAATTTTGGCACGCCATGACCCATGCTCCATGAGTTCTTGGCGCTAGAGATTTTTATCTAGAAACTTCATGCAGGCACACCCATTTATATACCACTAGTTTTCGTAGTATATCACATTTCGAAGTTTGTTTATATATTTAAGCCTTAAATTATGAAAGATCCTTTGTCCATACTGTCAAACTACCAATTTTTTTAAAACGGGTTACATTTGATTCACAAACATTTCTCTTGTCACACAAACAATTTCCTGGTTCTGTATTTATTGGCAAATAATTGTGAAAATGTTTACGCTGTCTACCATTTGATATATAAATCCAGTTGTTCTAACTTGGGTCATCCTGTGTAAAGAAAAACGATACTAGATATTTTCAAGCAAACAGTTGGAGTAGACTCTCTGTTAGAGCTTGCATACGAATAAAGCCAAGCTATATTTATCGCCAGATAATATTTCAAATACAGCTTATCAACACATTGGTAAGTATGTGCCGACCTTTTTGACCCTAAAGGCAGTCCTTGTCTTTGGTTGAGAGTGTATGACAACATAAACATTTTATATATATATTTAATATAATTTACTTTCCACACTTTCCCTACTTTTAAGCGGGCGTAATATCTGATATTTATGCCCGATGTTCTCATTGCAAGTGTTCTCATTGCATATTTTGCAGAATATATAAGTGTAGCGCATGGAAATCCATTGCCTTTTAATCGGATGAATGGAAGATAGGTAAAAGATAACGATTCTTGCGAGAGCTTTCGTGGCATGGCTTATGAAAGTAACTGCCACTGACGTACCTGTATTTAATTTATACTACACTTACGCTCGTTAGACTAGAGCGTAAATCGCAAGAACAAAAAAATACTTTTGTTTTGTTATTTGTTTCTTTGAGTCTTTGGAGATTGTCGTAATCATTATTCCCAATCGCCTTAATGAATCTATACGATCAATTAGTTTAAACTTACGATGTTTTTCTCTGTTCAATACATTTAGACACCTTACTTATCGTAAAGACAGAATAATAAGAAGTAATATATTACTCGAACATATTTTATTTTGTTTATGATACAAAAGACTAGTTATTAAAAGTGTATAGTGTATACCTATCTATACTTACCTCTGAGGGTTGAATTACTTCTTTCAACAAGTTGATTAATATTTTTATTATATTTATGTTAGCTTTGAAATAATATATTATAAATGTAACACCGTTTGTTACGTTGTCTTTGCTATAGTACCTACTACGAATGCTTACATTTAGACAGTAAGCCCATAACACAAAAAATTTTGTGTTTTACAATCCTAACAAGTCAAATTTACAAAATTTAAAAATCCCTGATAGATTTTTCGGGTATGAAACCCTAAACTCGCACTTGAAACATACCCAAGAACACTTTCCGTTAAATTACCTGTCAAACGAAACCAAAAAAATTAAAAACGGTTCATCCGTTTAGGCATACCTACACACATCCGTTTAGGCATACACACACATACCGGTCTTATAACACCCTTTTTATTTAGTTCGGGGGTTAAACATAATATCCATTTTCTTCTATTATTTTTGGTGTTTTACAATCCTTTAAATAATATGCATTTTCTTCTGTTACAGACTAATTGAAGGGGTTAGGACGGGTGATACTCCAGAAATTCAATTGGATTATAGTCTAGGGAATCCTTGATTCTTCTTTTTATGTTCTTTTTTTTCCTGACGCTCCTCTAAGCAATTATTCGATTTACATGTTTCCTGTATGAATTATCACAAACTAACCAGGCTTCGTTAATTTGTTGGAATATCAACTGAAAATTTCCAAGAATGCAAAGTTCCCTCTTGACTCAAATTCACCTATTGTCCATCTGTTAATAATTTAAGCTTGTTTTACTAGTGACGAATTTGTGGAGAAGCCGTTGTTTTATATTGAAAGACAGTTATTGACTACATAAAGTTATTGACTACCGTGAAAAGAGAAGTTTGAAAGCGTTGAATTCATTTAAAATAGAATGCAATTTAATAAAAAAAGATGCTAACTCACTATGTCTATCTTTTAACATTATACAGCAGGTAAAAAAGGTCATTCGAGATTCGGTTAAAACCACAACTGTAATTATAACCAAACTATCCTTAAGCAATACTTCAAATGGTGGACAAAAAATTTTTTGAAAATTTGGTGTCATTATGGGCTTACGATCTAGAATACTTACATAGAACTACGAGATGTATCTCTTTTCGTTTGCTATAAAGACAGATATAAATTTATAAAATGTACGTGCATTTAAAAAGAAAAGCTTTAAAAATTAGCTTAATTTATTGTATTTTGTATAAAAGTGACGTATATAGAATATTACTTGAAGGAGTTTTGTACTCACCACTTTACTTTGTGTGCTGATTTAATAAAAATAATAAAAAAAAGTCTCTGTTTATTTTATTTTTTATTTTTGTTTTCTTAGTTATTTATTTATTTTTAATATTTTTATATCTAATTCTTGTAGATCTAGATAATTTATTCATACTCCAAGGTATAAATTTTCCATAATATTAGACAGGTAGATACTCACAGAATTTTGGGGTCGATTGAAACTCTAAGTTTGTTAAAGAAATAAGAAAAGCAATAAGAAAAGCACTATAACAATATTTTAAAAAAAGGTTTAATTTTCATTACATTGATTTTGTTGTTACAGCGGCAACACAATCTGTCAAAATTTCAGATGTCTAACTATGGTGGATTATGAGATTGAGAAAGGCGGGTCCGCTGACAGACAGAAAGACGGACAGATTCCATTTGTAACTTTACTGGTATTAAACTCAATTAAAAACTGTTCTCGTGTGATTTTTTTTAAGGTTTTCTTGGAAAAAATATCAAAATACTATTAAATGAACCTCTCCAATTTTCACGAAGATTTCATTTCAAGCTAGTTTGGACTAAGCAAAAAACCGAATGAATGAATAATAAATCCAAATCAAATAACACAAATTTCAATTGTATTCTAAATAAAAGAATGTAAGTTAAGTTTTAGGAACTAGAGATGAAGATTTTTGCAGAGAAATTTACGTTCACAATTCTAAAATAAAAAATTAAAACTTTATATTCTAGAACTTTAAATTCTGAAATAATATTCTGATGATAAATTATAGTATATTTCCCACAACGTGACGTGTTCCCACGTCACGGGACTTTCTTTCCACTTTAGGTTTTATAGAGTATTCCAGGCGTCTATTTGATAGGACAACCTGTACACATCCCCGCATAGTGTAATCTTCTTCTAAGGTTAGCATAAACGATGACACCACAAGTACTTACTTCGCTTTGAAAAGAAAGTCGCTATGGCTACAATATTATTAGAATTTCAATTGAGTATATAATTAATAAGAAGTAAAAAAAAAAAGTATCTCTCTGTTTTTTTTTTTTTTTTTTTCGTTTACAGACGAACAGATTTTAATTTCATAATAATGATGGTTTCTTTGTCAAGTTTGCGTATTTATATAAGAAACTCTTCTTGAAAATGAATGAATAATGTAGTCTGATTGTCAAGATAAATAGAAACATTTGTAAAAAGCCATTTTTTTTAGGAAATCATAAATAAAATAAAAATATATTTTCTTGAAAACTCCTTAGATATTGCAATTGTATATAAAGTTATATTTACATTAAGATTATACCTCCTTGCGCACAGTTATGTTAGCCCGTTACTGTAATACGCCAGTCAAATTCTACAGTAATTGAAACCCTTAGGGGGGGGGGTAGTTTCACACTCCTCTAAGGGGTTCAAATAACATACCAAAAAAGCATCAATTTTCGAAAATGTTTCAATGCATTTTTTAAAAAAACATTTTTTTTTCGTTTTTTCCAAAATTTTATTTGAGGATACCAATTTGAAGCTACTTACAATAGGTTCATCCGTTTAGGCACTACGTTGCCACAGACAGACAAACATAGCGTTCAAACTTATAACACCCCTTTTTTGGTTCGGGGGTTAAAAAAGAATAAAAACTCTAAATAATCTTAATTCTATAATGGTACCGTTAAAAAAACTTGATACAAACCAAATAGTTAAATCATTGAAATTCTATAAAAATGTCTAGAAAAATATCAGTATGTTTTTTCTATGAGCTATATAAAAATACAAAAATATTATAACAAACTTTTCTGATTTTTTAAAGCCTTTATTTTTACATTTAACTGCCAAAACCACAATTTTTTTTGTCTAGATTACCGATTTATCAATTAAATTAGGAATTGATCTTCCGATTTGGCATAAGACCATCAGCTATTATAATACAGCTTGGTATAATTTAAGCACCCGTGCGCAATATACTTCCCTTTTCTACTATGTTTTAGATAACTTAATAACAGTGTAAATTGGGTTTATTGTTCATAAAATGACTGTATATAATTTTACAATGTGCACTTGCATTGACAGCGATCACTGTATGTATTATAACAGACATGTTCGATGCTAGCTGATGCTGTGCTTAGTGTGTCTATGTCTGTGCTATGTGTGTATGTTGGGGCGGTTGCACTTGTGACTTCGGGGGCGGCTGACAGGTGGCAGCACAATGCATATGTATATATTGTAACATTGCACAGTATGTGTAAGTTAACCAACCAGCTATTTTCAAATGTGTAGTCAAGTTTGTTATATCTGAGCCGCATCATCATCAAGGTATAATCCATGTATATTATATGTCTAAATTTCCTATGTATCTTCATCATTATTGTGGCTGTTCTGTAGGATATTTTAAATAATTATTGACTTAATATAAATTAATAGTATTTGGATGATCCGACTCGACATTTTTTGAGTTAAAAAAACACTAATTTTATCACTATAATAAGAACCGCTTAAAATGTCTCCACACAAAAACCAATTTCAATGTCCCGGTAATACTTAATTTTGTTTACTAGGATATGCCTATATCACATCAGGTATTAATCAACCAAAACTAACATAGCCACACGGATCGCACACTATACAATACATATGAAACGAACCACGTTCAATGTAAATACTCGCTAATAGATGTCAAGAAGAGTCATATTTTGCAGTTTATGTTTCAGTTTTTCCTAAAAACACGAATAAAACGGCGTTTTCTAAAAATGTGAGGTCGTTCGATTTTTCGCCCCAAAAACCCTCTGCATACTTAATTTCATGAAAATCGATTCAAGCGTATGGTGATTCTCTTCCTTGATCAATTCCATTTAAAACTAATTTAAGTACTTGATTGTCGAAAAGATTAAGAAAAACAATGCACGAAAACTGCAAGTGTAACAGAGAGAAGAAATACGATAAGTATTTTAAAAGACAAAGAAAGTATAAAGAAAGTAATATAAGTTTGATTAAAAGCATTTTTTGAAACAAATATTGTTCGATAAAAAAGTTTCAGGGAATAATTTATGCTATCTGAGGACAATCTTATTGGCGATAGACACGCCACTATTTATCCTAATGATAGTAGACATTTTAATGTTGCCGGAGCACGGGTCAGTCGTTTTGTATAAAAATACCTTTTATAATTTTTTTTGGTTCTATAAATAAATATAAAAAGTATTAAGTATGAAAATGACGAGTGTGCTCGATTGAGGAGGCGGAAAGAATAAGGTCGTATGTACCATTTCTCGCCGAATGGTATCATTCAGTGTTATTTATTTTTCAAAGAATTTTCATTAGGATACGATATTAAAATTGAGAAGAAGAAGGCGTATTGGAAAAATTATGGAAAATAGAAAGCTATTATAAATGTAAGATTTCCTTGAAAATAATAAATTGGATCGTCATATTCTCTTTACCTTTATTAGCGTTTTACTAAAATAAACTATGGGAATTAACGCCTTTTTGCCATTCAGCAATTCAATTGTCGTGGGGACCAATCGTTCTCGGATGAATTATTATGTAACCGTCTGTAAGTTTTAGGATATTGGTGTTTGTTATGTTTATGGTTTTTACATGGTGTTTGTTTGTTACATGTTTTCTTACTTTATGCTTATTTGCCCGTCCTCACCATAAAACTATACTTACTATTACTATCAACAAAGACTAAGCAATACACAAACCAACTGACGCGACCTTACGTACGATTTTGCTTGTACTTGCTTAATAACGACTGGTATGTTTGTTAGTAACATAACCAACAACATTCGCTGGCTGGCATGTACGGTACGGTATAATGCTGATTATGATGATACTTTTCTATGTTGCCTACAGTGTCTACATACACAAACTGTAACTCTACGTTTTGCGGATACAATGTATGTAGTGTGCTTCTTGATACTCCAGAGTACAGAGTACAGAGTGTGCCAAAATTAATTTATAATACTTTTAATAAATAACTTTTAAACTGTTAATAACTATTAGCTAAGAATCAGCACACAGCCACCCGGTAGACACTTTCAATTTTTCTTATTTCTTCTTTTACTTAAAACTGTTCTTCAAAGAAAAAGCTGACAATAAGAGAAAAGATGGACGATGATTTCTTCCTGAGTATAGCAATTTCTTAATAGTGCACAGGCTAGCACAAATTTTCTGCGCGATTGCCTCTTTATCGGATTATAGAACTACAAGAATATTACTTTCTTAATCTAATATTGGATGTTTTTATGATAGTTTCATTAAGGAGTGCGTTAAAAGTCTCAATCGATATATCTGATGTTTATTGATGATTGTGTTTGATAGCATTCTGCGATAGCCATCCCTAAAAGTCCTCTGGGAATCAGGGATTTATATTAGACTTACAATAAAATTTCTAACTCAAATTTCACGCCACCAGCTTTCAACGAATATTAGCCATCTCTGGATATGTCTATCTTAGCTGCATGGAACAACCTAGTGATTTTTACAAGCCTGGAATATCAGAAAGCATAGTGCTATTGCTGCATATTAAAGATTTTATTATAATCAAGTCTATCGTATTACTAACGAACCGCGCGGCAGTTGGGAATAGATTCCTAGTCCTTTGCCTTTGAGCTGGGATCCACTTGACTCTAAGGATATTTTTCTATAGTTTTTTAGTAAGTCATTGTATAGTTTTCCACTAGGCACATTATATTTTTCAAACTTCTAGTACATATGATGATGTTGACAGAAAGCCAACCAGGCACCTCTTGCACCAGGAACAACTTTAAACTAAAACGTATACTATGTATAGGTAGGTACTCTGTAAAGTCTAGACAGTTGATAATATACTACACTAACATCCACAAACATTGATGAAACATAACCTGACTAAACGTATACACATCTATGTTAGTACCCTGTGGAACTTTATCTATAGTCTGATTATTTTATTGTTTTGTGGTAAACCGAAATTTGTAATGTTTTTATGGTTTTATTATAAACTATTTGCTGTTTTAAATACACAGTGATGTAACAGGCATTATACATATTTGTTTAAATGAAGTTATCTATGAAAAAATCAGTTTTTCGGTAGTGTTAGTTCAAAAGAATATTTGTTTCGTGGCAGCAGCTAATTCTATTACTTCTTAGAGTACTTGTCATTTAATATTTCTCGATCACTTCGTAAATTCAAAAACCTCAATAAAACCACAATATTAAACGGCTCAAGTTAGTGACCATTATCTAACAAGCAGTTCATGTGAGAGGGCCCTTTATGTTCCACACATAAATTTTTTATAATATTTAAAACACTTCAAAATTATTAATTGTATTGCAAGATAGAAGCGTAGGTTAGAAGTTAAAATATTCGCTTTTAGTGCTACAGGTATTGAGATCAAAATCTGCCACTTGCAAAGAAATTTGTTTCTGAATATTATACAAATTAAAAAAAAAAAAAAAAGGCTTATATATTTCTGTAAATTTTTTTGCAGAAAAAATGATCAGGGAATAAAATTGTTTCAGCTTTCAAAAAGGAAAAAAGAATTGTTTAATCTGAAAAAGCGTGTAGTAATATTCATTTTCACAAAAATAGATTAATTACTATAATATAAGTAGGGACTAATTATTATAATATTACTTTAATATAACCCTTTTTATTATACAAGCCTATATTTTAAGGACT
The DNA here is from genome assembly GCF_905475395.1 of Chrysoperla carnea. Taxonomy (NCBI): domain Eukaryota; kingdom Metazoa; phylum Arthropoda; class Insecta; order Neuroptera; family Chrysopidae; genus Chrysoperla; species Chrysoperla carnea. The sequence continues at coordinate 40,781,797 of NC_058340.1, read as the reverse complement.
AAAAAGATGACTTTAAAAATATCTAGTCACAATATCTCTACACATCTAAATTTTTAAAACATCCTGGTATAAATATCATTTAAAACAAAATTATTAGATACATAATATACCTACATGTGGTTATTTTATGGTGTAGGCGCAGTGAAGTACATTTAATCCTGGTATTCACATTTATATCATTATTGTATAAATTAAATTTAGGAATATCATAGGTATGTAGTAAGGTCTATTTTCTATACCTTGCTATCATTCAATTTTTTTTTAATTTTTCCTCTGGGCTATGCACTTGACAACGTTTTTTATGGTCAAAAATTTATAAAATCAATTAATTAATTACAATATATCTTATTGGTTATTATTACGATAACAAAATATATTTATTTACACTTAGTGGGTCAAATATTGAGCTGCACACTGAGTGCGGTTAAGATAACATAAAAGGAGGTATTCTAATCCTGCAATGAATGAATGATGTGAAATGTGTCCAGCGTTTGACATATTAACTGTCAACTATAATATTTTCATGCTAGCTCCCATAACTCCCATAATAGTAATAATAAATATTTTTATTGTATTTTATAGATATCTAAAGTATTCTTAATACTGAGACTAAGTAAATTAGTAATGTAATTTAAATAACAAGTTGTTATATTATAATAATATTTTTGCAAAAATCTAACCAATTTATTTGCGAAAAGTTTTTATAGAAGTACGCATTTATACACTTCGAGAAATAAAAACAACAAGATTTTGGTTCTCCTGTTGCACCGTTATATCTTTCGCTAGAATGTGAAGCCGTAAGAAAATGAATTTCTCCAAAACTTTATCGTGTATTTTGTGGCATTCAGGGAAAGTAAGTGAGTATTTAACAGCTTTCTGAATACTTCTTGTTAAAAGCTCATGAACATTCTGCAGTTGCAATAATGATTTTCCATGGCTAGTGAAAACTTCTTAGGCTTTTTTTCAGAATTTGATATACTACCTCACTGGAATGCTTTAAGTGGCCACAATTTACTATATCTGTGCAGTCAGAGCTTGAACTTGATAAAGGTACTGGAGAAATAATTGCTCTTTCACATACTTAGCGATCAGAGGACTCAACAAATACTGCCTAACCACAAAGATAATACAGTCCCTATTTTAAATTTCTATTAATTCACAATTATCAGGTATTTCGATGATATATTGTGTTTCATCAACTAACCAATGAAACTGTTCAATTTTTTGACGCAGAAATTCGAATATATTATTGTTTTTATTATATATATTCGAATATTAAAATATACATTTATCAATCTTGTGTTAATTTTTTTAGTTGCTAATTAATTATTAAAAATATATTTAGTACTATGGGAGTTAGTATGGAAGTATTTTAGTTCACAGTCAGTTAGTATGCTGGACTTTTAAACTGTTAATAACTATTAGCTAAGAATCAGCACACAGCCACCCGGTAGACACTTTCAATTTTTCTTATTTCTTCTTTTACTTAAAACTGTTCTTCAAAGAAAAAGCTGACAATAAGAGAAAAGATGGACGATGATTTCTTCCTGAGTATAGCAATTTCTTAATAGTGCACAGGCTAGCACAAATTTTCTGCGCGATTGCCTCTTTATCGGATTATAGAACTACAAGAATATTACTTTCTTAATCTAATATTGGATGTTTTTATGATAGTTTCATTAAGGAGTGCGTTAAAAGTCTCAATCGATATATCTGATGTTTATTGATGATTGTGTTTGATAGCATTCTGCGATAGCCATCCCTAAAAGTCCTCTGGGAATCAGGGATTTATATTAGACTTACAATAAAATTTCTAACTCAAATTTCACGCCACCAGCTTTCAACGAATATTAGCCATCTCTGGATATGTCTATCTTAGCTGCATGGAACAACCTAGTGATTTTTACAAGCCTGGAATATCAGAAAGCATAGTGCTATTGCTGCATATTAAAGATTTTATTATAATCAAGTCTATCGTATTACTAACGAACCGCGCGGCAGTTGGGAATAGATTCCTAGTCCTTTGCCTTTGAGCTGGGATCCACTTGACTCTAAGGATATTTTTCTATAGTTTTTTAGTAAGTCATTGTATAGTTTTCCACTAGGCACATTATATTTTTCAAACTTCTAGTACATATGATGATGTTGACAGAAAGCCAACCAGGCACCTCTTGCACCAGGAACAACTTTAAACTAAAACGTATACTATGTATAGGTAGGTACTCTGTAAAGTCTAGACAGTTGATAATATACTACACTAACATCCACAAACATTGATGAAACATAACCTGACTAAACGTATACACATCTATGTTAGTACCCTGTGGAACTTTATCTATAGTCTGATTATTTTATTGTTTTGTGGTAAACCGAAATTTGTAATGTTTTTATGGTTTTATTATAAACTATTTGCTGTTTTAAATACACAGTGATGTAACAGGCATTATACATATTTGTTTAAATGAAGTTATCTATGAAAAAATCAGTTTTTCGGTAGTGTTAGTTCAAAAGAATATTTGTTTCGTGGCAGCAGCTAATTCTATTACTTCTTAGAGTACTTGTCATTTAATATTTCTCGATCACTTCGTAAATTCAAAAACCTCAATAAAACCACAATATTAAACGGCTCAAGTTAGTGACCATTATCTAACAAGCAGTTCATGTGAGAGGGCCCTTTATGTTCCACACATAAATTTTTTATAATATTTAAAACACTTCAAAATTATTAATTGTATTGCAAGATAGAAGCGTAGGTTAGAAGTTAAAATATTCGCTTTTAGTGCAACAGGTATTGAGATCAAAATCTGCCACTTGCAAAAAATTTATTTCTGAATATTATACAAATTAAAAAAAAAAAAAAAAAAGGCTTATATATTTCTGTAAATTTTTTTGCGGAAAAAATGATCAGGGAATAAAATTGTTTCAGCTTTCAAAAAGGAAAAAAGAATTGTTTAATCTGAAAAAGCGTGTAGTAATATTCATTATCACAAAAATAGATTTATTACTATAATATAAGTAGGGACTAATTATTATAATATTACTTTAATATAACCCTTTTTATTATACAAGCCTACATTTTAAAGACAGGCAGACTAAAAAGATGACTTTAAAAATATCTAGTCACAATATCTCTACACATCAAAATTTTTAAAACATCCTGGTATAAATATCATTTAAAACAAAATTATTAGATACATAATATCTTTACATGTGGTTATTTTATGGTGTAGGCGCAGTGAAGTACATTTAATCCTGGTATTCATATTCATATCATTATTGTATAAATTAAATTTAGGAATATCACAGGTATGTAGTAAGGTCTATTTTCTATACCTTGCTATCATTCAATTTTTTTTTTAATTTTTCCTCTTGGCTATGCACTTGACAACGTTTTTTATGGTCAAAAATTTATAAAATCAATTAATTAATTACAATATATCTTATTGGTTATTATTACGATAACAAAATATATTTATTTACACTTAGTGGGTCAAATATTGAGCTGCACACTGAGTGCGGTTAAGATAACATAAAAGGAGGTATTCTAATCCTGCAATGAATGAATGATGTGAAATGTGTCCAGCGTTTGACATATTAACTGTCAACTATAATATTTTCATGCTAGCTCCCATAACTCCCATAATAGTAATAATAAATATTTTTATTGTATTTTATAGATATCTAAAGTATTCTTAATACTGAGACTAAGTAAATTAGTAATGTAATTTAAATAACAAGTTGTTATATTATAATAATATTTTTGCAAAAATGTAAACAATTTTTTTGCGAAAAGTTTTTATAGAAGTACGCATTTATACACTTCGAGAAATAAAAACAACAAGATTTTGGTTCTCCTGTTGCACCGTTATATCTTTAGCTAGAATGTGAAGCCGTAAGAAAATGAATTTCTCCAAAACTTTATCGCGTATTTTGTGGCATTCAGGAAAAGTAAGTGAGTATTTAACAGCTTCCTGAATACTTCTTGTTAAAAGCTCATGAACATTCTGCAGTTGCAATAATGATTTTCCATAGCTAGTGAAAACTTCTTCGGCTTTTTTCAGAATTTGATAAACTACCTCACTGGAATGCTTTAAGTGGCCACGATTTACTATATCTGTGCAGTCAGAGCTTGAATTTGATAAAGGTACTGGAGAAATAATTGCTCTTTCACATACTTTCAAAAAAAAAAATTGTGCCTAACCACAAAGATAATACTAATATTTTAATTTCTATTAATTCACAATTATCAGGTATTTCGATGATATATTGTGTTTCATCAACTAAACAATGAAACTGTTTAATTTTTTTACGAATATATTCGAATATATTATTGTTTTTATTATATATATATATGAATATTAAAATATACATTTATCAATCTTATGTTAATTTTTTAGTCGCTAATTAATTATTAAAAAATATATTTAGTACTATTTTAGTTCACAGTCAGTTAGTATGCTGGACACACTCGCGACGGGGCGAAACTGCATGATTAGAATACCTGGTCTTTACATATTATCTTAAGTGCGGTAATGAACTATTTTCTGCTCGTAAAATAAATAAGAAAGGAATTTCTTATCTTTCGGGCGTAGAAAAACTTGCCGCAGTAGAGTCAAGAAAAAATTTTTAATTAATATCACTTATGTAATTTTTCTATAATTTTGAAATTTCAAACATTTAAAATGATTTGATGATACCCAAATAATACATTAGATACAGATTACAAAAGAGAAAGTCTATTTAAAATACAAAATACACAAGTCTATCATTTGATAGAATCCATTCAATATTACATTATTATTCACCCACACTATTAAATTCTTAAACTCAAAATAATACAATGAATTGTATATAGGGTGTTTGGTGAACCACCTTGAAGAAGCTTATACTAGAGCTCATTTGTTACAAATTTGACCAGTTGGGCCAACTTTTTCTAACTGCTAATGAGTTATTGATTCCATTAAAACACAATTTGCGATCAAAATCATCACGTGGTGTGAAAATTATTAAACTTTCCTCAAATTTTAAACTTTCCATAAATGTATACATATTGCAGGTTTGTTCCAAAGAAGTCTCAAAAATCGACGAAAATAAATTTCAATGGGTACTGGTTGTAAATTATTAAGAAACTGTTGTTGGTTATAAATAAATTAAAAGGTAGTACCTAAATCAATTTTTTATTTTTTTTTTTATTTTTAATGTAAAAAATTAAAGATAATTTCCGATTTCAAAAAAATGGAGGGTGTTCGATCCATTCGTATGTATAGAAATAAGTAAGCGGGAGACACGAGAGAAATCGTTCGATCGGTCAAGGAGTTATTTGCTGTTAGATTGAGTAAAGCTATATGCCCCGAGTGCAATGGTTTTGTACTACTTGTTATTTTTTGCAATCATATGAGAAAACCTTGGAATTCAATCTAACTAGAGCACCGAGAATTTCTTGACCAAATTTCAAATGAGCACTAGTATTGCCTCTCAAGGTGGTATTGAATTAGAAAACAGCCTGTATATGTATATATATAAGTTGGTAATATGACCTTTAGAGGGTATACCAATAACGTATCTGATTGAGAGTTAAGCCAATCTAATTTCATTCTTGATTTGGTCATATGCAATAGCCTGATACCCTATCAGGATACCCCGTCAGGTACCTAATTCTGATTAAGACAGTGGTGACCCAAGAAGTTCATTTTTGATAATTCAGGTTTATCGTTTGCAGTCTCTGATCACTCAACTTGATTAAAATTTTTTGCAGTAGTTAGTTTAGCATATTGAATATTTAAAAAAAAATCGTATTACTCTTATTATTATAACTACTACTAAAATAACTATTAAAAGTAAATAAAAAGAATTTAGTACTATAAACATAAAAATATTTGTTTAAAGTTGCAAAGCTACGTAAGTATGTTTTTTGCATAATAATATTTGATGCTGCTTCTTTCTATTGTCGAAAATATTTGTATCTCCAGTTCCTGTTTTGGATCCACAAAACTAAATTTTCTACAATACTTTTTAAAATATAACAATATAATATTCAACCCTATTGTCATAATTGTTAATTTTTAATATTCCCTTCTTGTCCAATATACTTAAAATGATACATTATTGACTATCTCAGACATTTCTTATTATCTTAAAGAGGGCAATAGTAGGTATCATTATCCACATTACTTTTAGTTCTCATTTCCTTTATAATTTCCATTTTTCGAATATAATAGGTAACTTTCTTTCTGACAGCTTAGAAAATAAAAGAAACAACATTCACACAATAAACACAAACCAAATGAACAAAACAACATTACAATCTAACTATATACCTTGGTAGAAGGCAGTACAATTTATAGAGCCAGTTATAATTTAAAATTAATTTGTTTTATTTCCGTATTTTAACACCTTCAGAGTTCTTTATTGTGTATAAATATATAGAATGTGTATAGTATGCTTTAACTACAATTATATTCAAATGAATATAATATTATGTAACGGGTATCACTCACGCGTAAGGAGTATTCATGTTATGGGAAAAATGAATTTGACCATATTGACTGATTGCGTCATAAGTGATTTTCTGGGTAATAATCTTATTTAAAATCAACGAAAATAATAATAAATACCACAAAAATAGTTACTACCTTTACTCTCAACATGCTCAACATTAAAATTTTTCATTAAAAATTTGATAAAACTCGGTATTTTAATATTAAAAATAAATTCCGAGATATCGTTTACTTAAGGAGGTATTCTGGTCCAGAGGCCTACATTTTAGGTAATTTGTAAACTAAGATTTAAAAAAAACAGAAAAACCAATCAAAAAAAACTGTAAAAAAATTTTTTTTATATAAATTTCGGTAGGGAAGAGGTTACAACAAAAAATTGTGCACCCTGGTTGACGCAATTTCAGTCCTTGTAGTGAAAATGACGTCCGTATATTCTGAAATACTGCTTGAAATTTTTCTATTTCTTGAGCTCCCTCATTAACAATCGGAACCAAAAGTAATTGCCATGTCGTAAATGTCGTAAGTGTCGTATATACAAAAACTTTAATAGAACGTATTGATTATTATGTAATCTTTTAAGAGTTGAATATCATTGTAAAAAATATGGATTGTATAATGAAAAAACCATAGAGATACAATAAATATAATTTATAATAGATTCAGTTATAAAATTTATGGATCTTAATATAAAATATCTACAAATATTATTTATATTTATATCTATATATACATATAATATATAAATATATACTATTTGATACAACTTTTATATTATTTATTAGCAGTGATACGAACATTTTATGTTAAGCCATTTATTAAATGCTTGAGCGAGAATATAATATGAATCCAGTGTTAGTCAAACAGTAGCAAACAGAAAGAAATATTTACCAAGATATAACCCGTAAATATTGTAATTACTACTTTAAAAAATAAAATAAAAACACGTTAATTAGTTGTTAGGAATGTAATAATATACAAGTAACTAATAATTTTAAATTATTTTTATACGTACACTTATTTTTTTTTGTAATGTTTAAAACAAAAAAATAAGTTTTTAATTCATTAGCAGAGCTTTATCACTAAGGTAATAAAATATTCCCCCCTCATAAAATGCTTCTTTCTTTTCATGTTTTAAAAAATTTCTACCCATGTTAACCCTTAACACTCCCGTGAATCGGTCGGGAATCTCTATATGATGATGGATTCGCTCCTGCGTTTCGAGCTACGGACTTTCAAAGCTATACACACATTATAGTTATATAACCCGAAGCTCAAAATATACTCGTTAAAAACTTTTGCGTCCGTCAGAGTTATTATCAGAAAGATCTGAAAAACATTTTTGGAGTAATTTGAAAAACTTACACAGAAGGCCATATTCCTTATCATATACTAAAACTATAATGTATTCGTGGTTTTGATCCCCGGTAGCTCGAAAATTACTCCTTAAAAATATTGATGAGCGTGAGAGCTTTTGACCAGAATGATCCAAAGAACATTTAAGAGTAGGTTAGAAAAAGTTTCGCAGAAAGCTATTTTCTTATCTAATAATGCGGAGTCCAAATTTTACTAAAAGGTATATTAAAAAAACTTTAACAAAAAGAAAACCGACTTCAAAAGAAAAACTTTTCCAAAACAAATTAATATGCTCTAAAAATTAAAAAAATTACGATAATATAATGTAGTTAAAATTATTGTTATTTTTGCAGTCGGTGTCAGCCAAGGAAACAAATCTGACAGAATAGTTTGCTACATTAGCTTGGCTGACACCGACTCCAAAAATAACAATAATTTTAAGTACATTATATTATCGTTATTGTTTTACTTTTTTTAGCATATTAATTTGTTTTGGAGAAGTTTTCTTCTGAAGTCGGTTTTCTTTTTGTTAAAAGCTTTTTTATTTTGTGAATTTTCGCGAATCTGATGCACACTAACTAATTTGTCAATAATAAAACAATCATCGAAATCGGTTGGCGTAATATTGAGTAATTCGTCCTCTTGTCGTACTTACTTAATGCAAATTTGCTTTTAAATACATAAAAAAAAGTTGAATTGATAATCTCCTTTTTTTTTTGTTTGAGGTCGGTTAAAAAGCATTTTAAAAGTGAAACTTACAGCTTTATAATGAACTTTTCAGTTAACTGCCTTACCCTATATATATAAAGAGAGAGTTAGTATACAGCTGAAAAAATAAATCTTCAAATTAAAACTTTGGGTTGAAAATCACTGGCATATTCGACTTAATATTACTTAAAGAATAATATTACTTATTATTATAGATACAGCCATTATATTGCTTGCTGTATAGTGTTATCATAGAAATTATTCTTTGTTAGTTTTAAAACAACATTTTCCAGTATTTCTATAATTCATCATAACAATACCATTAACTACTTAAAATAACACTTGAATCTTGTGTGCTAAAGTTGTAGGCAGACAAGATATTCGATCATAAAGTATCCACGTATAGTCTCTCGTTTATTACCAACATTCTCCTTATGTAGCATAGCAATGAAATATTATGAATTACGAAACAGGTGGAACTGTAATAAATGGAATATTGAATAAAGGTCATTATAAAAAAATTCCCATTTAAGTTTTTTTTTTTTTGTCCAAAGTATACGTATTTTTTTATCCCAGTCTAGTCGACAAGTTGAAAATGGTAAAAAATAGAGATAATTGACTTAAAAATATGTGCGATAGCTTGTTGAATTCGAAGGATGTCTTCAAAAATATACCGGAAGCGAATTTTAGCACATAATAAATTGCAACAAACAATAAAAATTGGAAAAAAAGTATATTATTTTTCGCCAATATTTCATAAACTAATAATATTTATGAAATTAAAAAAAAAAAAGATTCTTAAAGAGGAGAAAATTTCGAATAAAAAACTTCTACTCCCGGAAAATTATTTCATTATTCATAATTTTTGCCTCATTTGTAGGTTGTTGTTATAGCGTCAAAAACGCTACCACAAATTGACAAATAGGGCCCAAATCTTAATACATTACAGTCATAGATAGTTACAGATGTCGAAAAAAAACTATTAAATAAAGTTGCTTAGAATATTTGTTTATACCCGTGTACCGATTTTCTTGACAAAACTCGCATTTTTAATTGTTCGCATGATTTTGATCTTTACTCAAAATTATTAAATCAAGTTTTAGAAATGTTTGAATACATAACACTATTATGCCCAGTTTTTTCATTCCATGGAAGCACTAGTTATAAAAGCTTACGAAGCCAACAAATTTTCGCCAATTATTTAAACATTTTTTTGTTTACAATGATGACGGAAATTCGAGAAAGTTTTGGTAATTAATAAATGTCTAAAAATAAACTTGAATATAAATTTCCAACGCAAATAAATTCTTTAATGTGTTCAGAATACAACTTTAAACTACAAAATAATTCGAAATACATTACGAAATAGAAACTTGGATTGTGGCGTTAACAAGAAGAAATTATATTTTATTCGTTCATTTTAACATTTTACTTATAGTGGCTATAAATCCGATTTCCGAAACCTTCGATTTCAATTAGAATTCATCTTTTATTTTGGATTTTAGTTGGAATTATTTTTTACAGTTTTGTGTACATGTTAAAGATCAACAGCTTTTTCGTAACTGTGTATACAACTGATTTAATTTTGTATGTTGGTAATTTTCTAGACCATTTCCAAGCAAAATTTTTTAGGGAAGGGGTGCAAGTTATTATTTAGTTTTACATCTTGCAATTATAAGCATGTTTGGAAAAATGGTATATGTATATATTGATGTATAAAGTGCTTAGTTCAAACGAAAACTATAATTTATTTCCAAAAGATTTAACAAATGTACCAAACATCATATGAAACAACAGAAATTATTAATTTTTGTAATCTGTTTTTTTTTAGACTTTTTGTTATTTTTATATCAAATTTTTTATTCAAACATGAAAATTCATTCAAAACAGCTTGTTTATCTCAATTTACCATATCAAAACATAAAACCAAGGATCTTTCGGTAACATTAAAAAAGCCTATTCAACGGACGAAACGAACTAATTTCGTAGTTTATTTTCAAATACCCTTTTAGAAAAGTTAATATACCGTATTTAACTAAAATCTTATACAGAGTGGCCATAATACACAGTCCCGGAGTCATACTGTACGTGATATTGGAATCAAGTGCTCGAGAAGGATCACGTGATCTCCAGGGATCATTTCGTGTTAAAGATCATATTGTATTTGTCAGTGTTGTAAATAGAATCCTCCACAATTCAATTTTCAATTGAACAAAGAGTGTTTATTCTCCAGATTTACATCGAATGTAAATCGTTTATAACATTCAATAAAATGTTCATGATAAAATATCTACAAACAAAATGATACCAAATTAACTGGCAAAAGTTATCGAAAACATGTTGAGGCGTGCTTATTTGTGTATTTGAGTGCATGGTGAACATTTTCAACATCTCTTGTGAACTATTGAATGCACAATATACTGTTGCTATCTTGACCACTCAGTATAATTTGCGTGTACAAGGTTTTGAGTAGATATTGAACCAGAATTACAAGCTAATCATTTAATTGCAAAATACTCTGTAAGATGGTGACGTGAGAAAATAAGCCACTCAATTGTCTCACTATCCTATATTCTTTATAAACCAAAAGAATTGAAAAATATAAAAGATATGGCAACGGCAACGATTGCTAGGTTATTACAATCTTCTGGTTATACACAGTAGAAAAGTTCTAAGTTCTAGGTACTTGTCCAACTTACTTTGACATGTGTACAGAAGTTCAAGTGTCATATGGCTTAATTTTCCTAATAATATTTTTGCGATAAAATTGTTTTCTTCTCTTTTGGTTCTTGTTTTTAAGGAAGGGTAAAACATTAAGTGCAAATTTGAGACTAAGTCGTAAAACTCATTTTTTCAAGAAATCTTTGGACTTCAAACCAATGGAATATCGCAAAATTTTGCTTCTGATGATCAGTGAAAATAATTCCTTTGCGATGAGCAAAATTAATAAAACTCTATTTGACTCTCTTTATTTTTCAGATTCTGTAACGGGCTGGTGGTTCTTATTTCAAGATCAATGAGATTCGTGGTTAGCATCTCGTGTATATTACTTTGGTTACACAAACAACCAATTGCCCTCAGAAAGTGGATTTAGTAGATTAAAGGCATCAATTAGTCGTTGTTATTTCTTCTCCATATTTCAGCCTTAAAATGTAAGAGCTTATATTTTTTAGGGCTTTTCTATGCCTGGTTCGACATCAAACAAGGTTATTGGACACCCTTTGGCTATGTAACCGTAAAACCCAATGTTTCTATTTTATTTATTTATTTATTTTTATAAATCTTATTATTTAAAATAATAAAAATACATTGTTGGTGATTGTGGCTTATACATATAGAGAAAAATATCCTTTTTTTTTTTTAAATATACGTATAAAACATTACGACTTCCATTTGCCACATTTTATTTAAATAAATGGGTAACATTACTTACAAACAAGGCAATATCTAACCGTACAGAATAAAACATCATCAGATAACCTACACAAACACTAAACATTTACGTCTTACGTAAGTAGTCATATGAAATTGCAGAGAGAAGGAAGAAAATATTATCATTGACGGTAGGATGTTATATTTCAAGAGCCAGATCTGTCTAATTTTGATTGCGCACTGATCTTAGCAAATTTGTTCCTTGCTAAGTCTTGATTTTGACTTTGCTCCTTAAAAAAATCCAAATAGTTTCTTCGTAAATCTTCAATGTAAATCAAATGTAATCTTCTCATTGATGAATTAACTAAAATTTCTTCTGCGCCGATCCCCTATTCAGTGGAGTTACACATCAAAGTGGGTATAAAAGATTAAACAAAATTTTGAATTTTTATTTGTAAAATCTTATAATTTTTTGAAACAAAAACTTTTTGAAATATTAAGACAACATCGCATAAACGGAATGGTCCCCTAAAACCAGGTTATTCCGTATTGATATAGGTATACTTTTAAAAAATTTTAATAAAAAATACTGATATTAAGCGCCTCAATTTTTTACAAATAGTCTGGTATGAGTGACTCATAGATAAAATTATTTTCTATTTTTTAATATAATAAAAGCTTGTCCCTTAAAAAGTAGTTTTTATTAAAATTTTGAATCTAAGACTAAAAAATATGTATATATATATCAAATATGGTGGAAGCGATGGGAAAATCAGGACGCCACAATCTTACCATGCTTTGTCATCCAAACTAAATGTGCATGCAAAATTACAGCTCAATTGGAAACCGGGAAGTGGATCAAATGTCATTTGCAAAATGAAAGCTTATAAAAAGAAATCGCACAAACCAATATGCAAAGGTGGGTGGCTCTTAGAATTTTAAGTATTACTTTATTGTACATTTGTTAAGAAATACTTTTTATGTTATGGGTAAGGTAAATGGATATTCTTAGATATTTAAAAAATAAATCTATGAATGTTTATTAGAAAAGTATTAGGGTTTCGTAAAATATCATTGGAAAAGTAATTTTTAGAATATCATTGGAAATGGTAACATAGTCGAGAGATTGTGGCCTTGAGCCACCCTCAAGTGTAGTTTTATTCACAATCATGTTGCCTTTCTTGAAAAATGTTAAAATGGCACAGATAAATTACAAACAAATCAAAAACAAATTGGTAACAATATTTTTTCGATTTTTGCAATTTTCTTAAGGGGTACCCCTTAGAAAAAATCGGGAAAATTTGTTTGTGTCCGATTTAGATAAAACTCTGTATAGCAAAGCAATTTTCACCCGAAAATATAACAATCGGGGGATACTTTCTGATGAAATCGCTCTTTGTGTCCAATTTTGTATTATATCTCAAAAGCCACGCATCCAATCATTAAATAAACCTTATTTTTGGATTGGGCCAAAATTATCTTATATAATGAATTTTATCAATATCAAACGCATATAATACTCTTCGATCGACAACTCAACGAAGTCGATATCATTTTTTGTTCACGCGATATCGATTAGAAAAAAATGACCACGAATGTACGTTTGTACACACAAACGTACATAACTACTTCTTCTCCAAATTGGTGTGAATGCCTTACCATGAACCGTAAAGATATGTGGACCCATTACAATAACTTTCTATACTGGGATGTTAAAAATAGTGGCATCTTTTACCCCAAATTAATGGAATTAATTTGGGTTGCACAAAAAAATGCATACTCAATTGAAATTATTTTATACTAGGGTGTGTGATCAACCATTATTATTGACCTACCACCCTCCATGAAATAGGTGAGGTTAGTAATTAGTGATAACAATCAAACGTGGTTCAACTGGTAGCTTATTGACTTTCAGTAAGTAACTTTGATTAGAACAACTAAAATTTGATGAATCTGATCCCGGAATTGGTAGGAGAGACAACGGCACATCCCAATAATACAATGTACAAAACAAATGAACGCGACACACACACACATACACACATAGAATACATATAAACAGCCATGCTGTATAATGTAATGTGTGGGTATGATGCAAGCATGCGGGGTGTGAAGACGTTACAAAAATACAATACACATAATATTCGCGTATTATAAATACATATACACTATTACATTGTCACATGATATACATGTATACGCGAGTAAGTTTATTGTACGCGACATGGCGGACGCGACGAGGAAAACGCTTCGTATATATTCGTTTAAAATCGGTTCGTTCAATTTGATCCAGCCATCATCGTTCTTCTATTCTCTGCTCTATGCTGTATTGTAAAGTGTATGTATATGTATGTATTAGCTCTATAGCGTGTATATGAGAGTACACTATAGGAACACACTTTTTGCCTCAGTTAAATGAATACTGTCGATTAGGTGAGATGACCCGCGCGACGTTTCTTCTATATTTTATAACGAGAATAGATTATTATTATTATTATTATGTATAAGAAATATAAATAAATACTTTAAAATTTTGTTAATAATATTTCGTCATCATCATCACTTGGTGTCATCCTTTTTTTTCTGAAATGAAAATACATCACATATTAAAAAGAGCAAAAAAAAAATGTGAATTGATATTATTTAGTGTGTCTAATTTTCAATTAATTTAAACCAAAAAAAAGCGCCCTGTATTTTTTTGAATTTAATTTTTCTTAAATAAAATATTATATTGTTTTTATTTTTGAAAAATTGCGCCATAAACTACAAATTTAAAAGGCCCTACACATTATTCAGCATTGAAAAAAAAACCATGTGATTTTTGTTTGATTAAATAGAAGTGTGTGGCCTGTTAATGCTTTCAAGTATTTTTTTTTTCATCAATCTTTATTTATACACAGTGTATTGTGAAAAAGTACATTTAAATTTAGCAAAGCAACTTTGTTTTAAAAGTGATTATATAAATACTTCACATATGAGAAAAGATATTTTCGGAAATATGCGACTGTGGCATATTTGTAGCGTGTGCAAGGATTAATTTCTTTTGAAAACTATTTTTTTGAATAGTTTTTGTACAAAATATTTAAATTGTTTAAACAATATAATTAACCCCCTGTTTTTTATTTAAAGTGCGATTAAACTTGATATAATCGTGTTTTTAAATTTTTTTTTTTTTTTTTAAATTTAATTAAGGTTTATTTTACTATTAACGACGGACATTAGAGTGTGTATTTTTTTAAAGTTTTTAAATATAAATTTAATAGAATTATATATCTAGTGTTGTTCCCCGTCTAATTTTGTTTTGGCTGGGATCGCAGATCGCAAACCATGAACTAACGCGAGGCGACCGTCACAATACATGTGAGTATATATATAGAGTAGGCTTATGTGTATGCGTATATGTTTGTATGCGTGTATGTTGTTTTTTAAATTCTATAATATTTAAAATCCCTCTATGGTTAAGCGGGAATTTCAATTGAACATTACGCGCTGCTACCATTTAATGTTGATGTAATTTCTTTCAGTTTTATTGGAAATTTTGACTTTTTATTATTATAATACATCTTTGCTATTTGTGTAATTTACTCTTTGTAAATATTTTGTTTACATATTACGTCATATTATTGTATTGTATGTTCAGTAGTTATTTGGCCTTGAGACATAATTATATATTGTTATTGTAATGAATGATAAATAAGAATATTGTCAATTAATAATAATTACATTTTTCACTAAAAATATTATTTTATACTTTTTTTTTCATACACGGTTAATTGTTCAATGTATTTATATTGAATTTGAATTTTGTCTGTTTTTAATTCTGGAATGTGAACTTATAAATGTATTCGTTAATATGTTGTATATTTGAAATTAAATGTCATGTCTAGACAAAAATATAGTTTGTTCACTTTAAAAATACTAATTTTATTATTTTTAATTTATAGTTATTATGACTCTTGATAATTTTCTTCCTCGTGACGCCAAAAATTTTTATTTTGTATTTCAAATTATAAACATGTTGGTTATTTTTATAATCAGCCATTAAGGCTAGGTAAGGTTACAAAGGCTGTCAGAGTTGAAAACAAGGACCTGTGTGGTGAATTTTTCGCTGATTATTTCAGAGAGACCTACCTTCCTCCTTTTGCACTACACCAGCTTATTGCAACTGTTTAAATTTATTTTAGTTGAGACTCCGGGAATCTAGTCCGCAATCCAAGTTACAGCGCTTGCTGTAACTTGGATATGGTACGCACTACCCAATCAAAAGTACCGAATTTGTATCCAATAGAGATATTGCAAGGTATTGCTTTGGGTAGGGCTAGGATTGGCAATAATTGGTTTGAGACTCAAGATTAAGGTCTCTTTGATTTCTGATAAAGGAACAACCTTTAGTCACTATTCCTTCAATGAAGTAACAGCGTTGAGGAATATAGAAGATATTTTAACTCAGAAAGGTTGCCAAAGAATATAACATTCAAGAGTTTTAAACCTCTCCAGCCTTATCTTTATCTTCACCATCTGCAACAGTCGTAGTGTGTCTGGCATTTTTCTCAGACACATTGGTACTGTTGTACTACTATTCCACCTTCCACCTATTCGCCTTTAATATAAATTTCATTCAGAGTGACTTGAAGTTTGCAAGAGGTATGCCAGGATAAAAACGACGACTCTGTATTTATCTGATTATGCCGTGACATCCTTACTCTTTGTACATTGAAACAAAGGGAACGAAAATATCTCTGCACGCTGAAATGATCTATTTTATTCATACCGTATTGAGACTCCACCCATGTTTTTATCTACAGAAGAATGAGAAAAATCATGAATCAACAACACGATGGAAAGAGATTATGATTTGAAGTTTGGCACCATTGTATTTGCAATAAGGCATACCAATAACTAAACCAACTAGGTAAATTTCCATGTACCTATGCACGAATTGAAAGCAACATAGCTCACAGAATTGTCATAGCAATCGGTATATTCAAGTGGCTTAAACAATAAAAAGTAAAGCATAAACAGTTCACCAACTTAGACCAGCAGACGTTATGGCGCAAAAACACCCATTTTCACATATTTAAGTTTTCACTGATCTCCTTAATGACATAATATTAATCAACAGAAATTCTCAACGATTATTATGAAACAAAAAGGCATACATTTGGAAAAATGAAATTTTAAAAGAAAGAAACGTGATTTTTTCATAGTAGAATGAAGCTTGATCGTCGTTTGTTACTAAAGGAAATCTTTTTAGGTACCGCACATGCGCTCGACATATATGCGATGACATATAGAATGTAAAGCAAGATTTAATTAACAACTAAAAGTGATGCAAAATTATTTGCATATGGAGATGAGATTTTGCGAGGATGAAAAAATATCATTAGAGAAGATTATAGGCATTTGACTGTTAAAAGAAATAATCTAGAAAGTGGTTTTACTTATCAGAAGAAGAATACCTTCCTAATTTAATAAACAATGACCTACAGTAATATTGTTACAGACATTAATTTATGTAAAACGATTAAATCAAATTGAAATTGAATCTAGTTTAAAACAATAATTAAACTAGACAATCGATCTTCATTGAATATTCTAAAAGTTTTGCAAGGTTTTTGTTAAACCTATAAAGACTATTATAAATAGATAAAATTAATTTGCTATGTTTATATGTCTACCTGTCTACCGATTTATCCATGAATTATAGACAGGGTATAATTTATTCAAAATTTTTGAATTTGATTTATTATATACTTCTGAGAACTTAAATACAATTTATTACAATTTACGCGATTATATAGATGCATATTTTGAAGTGAAACACGACGTGATTCCAAGGGAGTGTTGATATATTCGAGGATATTTGAACTGATTTTTGGGTTTGGTTTTGGAGACTTGTCGAGAGAGATGTTGATTTGAGCCTATGTATATAATATACACTAGTATATAATAGGTATCCAGTATTGATAATATAAAATTACACAAAATTGGGGAGAGGATAGAGTGGTAACCAGAACTCTGGGCAGCTTATTGCGCTTATCATGTTACCTGTCTGCACAGTCTGCAAGTACTTTGGAATAAACTTTAAAATTGGTGCAAATACGCATTTTGTTTTTAAAATAATGAGGCTATTGAGATAATTTTCTATATAGAAATAGAAATAGAAGATTCAGAAGATGTCACCAAGCCTTTCATAACAGGCTTTTGTCCTAAAATTGAAAAATTAGATAATACGTTATTATAAAATGTTTTTAAAAGAAAAATATTTGTATTTTTAAAAACTAATTCAAATTTACTTCGAAAACAGTGTAGAGTGTCATGGTGTCTTGAATGATATCACAACTTGGTATACAATCATTTTTGTAAAAGCAAGTTGTAAGCAGTTGGTGTATAACAATATATAAAGTAACTTGCTTCGTTTTATTAAAATGTATACAACATTAATAGCAGTTGTGATAGCGTGACGAAATACATTTTGATTGACGTTTGCTGCCACGTGACTAAATGCCAAATTTTAATAATTTTACACAACTAGAAACAACCTGTTATGAATAAACGATTAAATCGATTTTGTTATTGAAGTAAGAAAGTATTACGGGAAAAACCTTTACATTTAATACAAAACGTTTTTATTTAATTAATATTGATCAATATAAATCAGAAAGCAACATGAGAGAATGCTTTTAGAAAGTATTGTGGGAAAGACTTTTGGATTTAACAGAAGACGTTTTTGAATTAATTAAAATCGATCAAAACAAGTCAGAGAATGATGCGAGTACATTTGTATCCAATTCATTAAATATTTTTGGCAAAGTAATGTTTTTAAAAAAAACTGAGGATTAAGAATCAGCGTCAGAAAAAATGTAGTCTGGTCTGTTTGAGAAGACACACAAGAAAACAAAATATACGTAGGTATGACTCGACATAATAATGTTATGTACGTTTGTTTTTAGAACACAATAAAAAACGAACACGATGTATAATGCTAAAATTAAAAATCTTCAGTTATTTTAAACCCCTTCGTCACTACTAAAAAACAATACAAAGTAAACAATATAATATGTATATTATTTACAAATAGTTTTATAATCAAGACATATTTATTATATTGAAAAAAATACAAAGTAGTCAAATGTGAGTTTGCCAAGTCTGGCTAGAATACTTTGTATCCCATACGAAAGACTTTCAAAATTATATTTCATGTTTTATTGTAATATAAATTGGCAGTGCGTCGGTGTGGTACTGAAGTCGTGTGAATGCGACCCCTGTAGTCCACAGGACTAACTTCCCAGAGGGGAAAAAACATTAAAAAAAAGGTTTTTGTAGCCTTCATAGATTATTCTTCAAACATGTACTGCAGCTTATGCCTGAACGATCATTATCTCCATAGATAAATGATGTGTTTTATCCACTTACAGATTGTGTTTATTCAGTTTCTGGTTCGTGAGATTATCGAGGCGAAAGAATCCGAACGAACATACACACATACGTACACACACACACACGCAGACATCACATTGAAAAGGTTGGTTCGGATATTGCGGCCTTGTAATCGCGGAAATATGTAACACTGGAGATTTTCAAAATCGACCCCATTAGATTAACTTCCTATGGGAAGTGAATAAAATAAATACACGTGGTTTACAATAGTATAAGATCTACATAGCAACGTCACGAAAAAATTTTCAAGGCGGCTGGATTTCTGTTCTTATTAAAATAAGTTAAGTACGCCTGGCACTTGAAAGCGACTGTGCTAATTACGTATTCTCGAAACAACTGTAAAAGAGTGTCCCGTAAATTTTTACTTTCCTCATTTTTGAACCATATACTACTAGGTTTTAATAAAGATTCATATTTTTTATTTCCATGTATTAAAACAAATCAGATCGAATAAATAGAATAATGTATTCTTCTTTATTTTTGAAACTTGCTTTTATATAGATATACTTGATTGATGAACAGGCAATTCAAGAAAAAAATTTCAAATAGCAACTCTGAATCTAAAAAAAATGTTATCCACTTTACAATGTCTATGAAGCAAATATAAATTACATAATACTTATTTGAATTCTTATTATTTGTTCAATTCGAAAAAAAAAATGGTATTCATGTTTTTTGGTTTCCCATCAAAATAAGAAATATTACAACATTTTTCACTGTCTTTCTAGACGTTGAAATATTCATGAAGACTTACTTTTTGACGTATTTTTATTACCAATATTTTTTCATTGAAAATATTCTGGGATTTGTTTAAAAACAAAATAAAACGGTTAAAAATTTTTGCTACTATTCTTTAGAAATTCGTTTTAGAAAAAAAACAAATTTGTTAACAATTTTTTTCAAATAAAAGAGGGAAATAATATAAAACAAGACAGAATAACAGTATATTTTGATATTGTTACTTTGTGTGTATCAAGAAAAAAACACAGAAAATATCGGGATGATCTTTTTTTTGCGTCTAATCATGAGATCTGAGACATTCCTTACTTTTGCTACCTAGGTGTGTAATATACTTTATCTACACACTGATAAACCGAACAAAATTACTACATTTATTATCACTGGTGACAGGTAAGCCAATTTCCATAGAAAAGTTCATAGTTTCATTTGAAGACTATGTCTTTTTACCCCGGGTATACAATGGCGAGGGTTATGTGTTTGACCCATATGAATGTATGTTCATCTTTTCAGACCTAGCTTCTAAACTGCTTATCAAAATGAGGTATCGTAAGAAGCGTCTTGATCGCCCGCTGGTTATAGTCTAAGTAAGGTCACATTAAATTGAATACGGCGCCGTCTAGAGAACAAAAAGCTATGATAGTATTTTTCAAATATATGTATAAATGTTGTTACTTTCTCACAAAATTATAACCCCAAAATGGCTAAAATAAAATAAAGTTCGAAAATTAAAACCGTGAAAATTACAGAATCGCGCTCTTAAAAGTATGAAAACAGGAAAATATTTTCATCTGAAATTGTTATGATAAGTAAAATCGACATTACAGGCGAGGGACCTCTAAGATTGAACAGTTTTCCACAGGACCGAAAAGAGGTCTCACGACTGTAATGACGATTTTACTCATCATAACAATTTCAGATGAAAATATTTTCTTGTTTTCATACTTTTAAGAGCGCGATTCTGTAATTGTCGGGATTTTTTTTGAACTTTACTTGATTATATAATCTTTTACATTCTAATAATTTTGAACAGACGATGCCTGCTTTGTACCGCACCTTCAAACTAAACTTCCTCACATAGTGATTGGTGCATTGACACATTTAAAAAGACTTAAGTATAAAAATTTTCTACTATAGTTACTTAACAACAAGTAAATAGTTTTATAATGTCTATATGTGCCTTGTCTCATACTACATATTAATTTGCACCAAATCAGCTACTGAGTATCGTTCTAATGTCATTGTTCTATTGTTTTATTTTCAAATATATTTAGTAAATGACCTTGACTTTTCATTAAGTTTGTTACTTAAATATAGTCATAAACTAACTTAAACAATAGATTTGATCATGAATTTCTTTTAATATTTTGTATGTGTGGGTTGCTAAAATGTCTGATATGTTAATGAACACAGAAAAAAAAACTATTTTTTGCTTTTATGTTTCTTGGAGTATAATATCATTATGATTATTATTATTAATCATGTTTTTGTCTCAACTCTTATAATAATTACGTATTCACAAAGTAGGTGGGCGCCTACTAAGGTCTATTCGAATAATTTATAGATTAAATTTGTATTTCAAATAATTCAATACTTTTATCAGTTTCAAATCATTGTAACAAAAAAGTTAATTTGCTTGAAAGATTCCCTAATAAATGAAGAGCCAAATACACAACATATAGATAGGTACTAACAAATTAAAATGGCTAATATTTACCTAACAAGATCGCGGCAAATGAGTTCAATAAGCCTTACTTTAAATTTTGTAATATACAAATCGAGTTTTTGTACATTGATGCTGTATTTTCTTTGGTGCCCTGGTGGCATTGTTTAATAAACCGCCATAATTTAGCAATGACACATTGTATATAGGTAAATAGAGACATTTCACTGACAAAATGATTTAATTAGTAACAAAAATGGTGTAATACTCCTGTTTACCTCTTAATTCAATAAGTCTCCGTTATATTACTGCCGAGGAAGTTAAAACTCAATATATTTTCAATATATTTTATTTGATTTTTCAAAGCGGATGTATGTCGGTATACAAATAAAATTATATAACAAAAAAGCCGACACGTTTGATTGGCTTTGTATTTTTATTTTTCAGATTTAATTAATTAATTAACTTC
The DNA here is from genome assembly GCF_905475395.1 of Chrysoperla carnea. Classification (NCBI taxonomy): domain Eukaryota; kingdom Metazoa; phylum Arthropoda; class Insecta; order Neuroptera; family Chrysopidae; genus Chrysoperla; species Chrysoperla carnea. Next base: position 40,759,557 of record NC_058340.1, on the reverse strand, counting down.
AAATGATTGCCAATGTATCAATTAACTAATTAAACAATTTATTATATGCGAAGTATTGAGTATTTATTATATATTTATGAAAATGTACAGCTCGTGTAAGCAAATATACTTCGTGGGACAATCACTGTAATATCTTTACTACAAAACACAAGTTTAACTCAAAGAATTGAGCGTATTAAATAACAAGTGAAAATAAACAATTGACTGAGTTAATTGTTGTTGAAGTACCATGCATAAATGGTGTTGATTACTATCACATTGCACATACATATACAATTTATATAATACATACTATATACAATTTACGCATAATTTGCGCTCTCACGGGTAAACAGTGATGTTTACGAAAAAATGTTTCAATCAAAAGTTGTTTATTTTTTGATAGGGAACATTTTTTACATTTAAACTTTTGTTCTATCTCTAAAGGTTTACAAGATGTATACATAGTAGGTCAAGACCCAATTGACCTATGTTGCTCATTTACGAAATCGACCTCACTTTTTACGTCCTGAGTACTATGTAAAAATTTCAGCTTGATATCTTTTTTCGTTTTTGAGTTTTCGTGCCCACAGACGAACGGACGGACAACCGGAAATGGACTAATTATTTGATTCTTTGAACACCTATATCAAAATTTTGTTCGTAGCAACAATATTTTTAAGTGTTACAAACTTGGGACTAAACTTAGTATATCTTGCATATTACATATATTCATGGTATAAAAATAATCAACTGCACTCTGATGCATGTCTTAGCTTTAGCTTTGTTCTGATTATTCTTAAGAAATCGCAAATATTTAGTAATGCGTAGAGCAATCCTTGCAAAAATCAGAATAATCCTATTCAAAATATGCGTTTCTATCAATTCACAAAATTGATTCCAAAATAATTCTGCAAAACCAACAACTATAACTCGTAGACTTATTTACTTTTATTTTCTTTTAGAAATGTTTCAAGAAAAACAAAAACAAATTTAAAAACCGTTAAAAATGACCGTTTTGAAAATTTTAAAGCTTGTAACTCTCTCAAATCTCATCAGATCTATATTGATTGTAGTGAGTCCATGTAGGATTTACTTAGGCCATTGAGACCATTGTGATATCAAATTTTGACTGACATAATTTCAGCTTTTCGAATTTATTTGGAGATATCATACATCAGCAGGTAAAATTTTTTTTTGACATCGGGTAAATCGAATATGCAATCCTAAATATACCGCATACGGCAATTGGTTCACTTTAACCAACTGATTCAGTTAGATTGACAGATCGTAATGTTGCCCACAACCAAAATTTTTTTCAACGTACTACATTCATTCAATGACTTTGACTTTCACATATAGTACTGAAATAGAAGAAAGTTAGAATATTACAATTCCAAATGAGTGAATACACAACCGGTATATTTATTATATTTATACATATTAAACTTTAATGTTATAAATTGTTTCAATTTTTATGTTAATATATTACTATAGTTAATTAACGTTTAAATTAATTTTATAATTTGATCGTAAAATGTAAACATTTTTATTACAATAAAAGTATTTCAAGTTTTAATACATTTTGTTTCAATAGTCTCATTTGTATGTATTTTGTGTTCAATATATGATTGTAAATTAAATCATTTTGAGTGTTAACTAGCTGTTATACGTCTACTTCTCTGAACATCACCAATCTTAAAAACAAATATCATCACATAATACAGTAAGATATTACTACTTATATGGTACTTATAAGAAAAGAGTAATTTTGAATTTTCTATCATTTCGGGCTAAATATGATCACCCAAAAAAAGACGAAGCTGCTTCCTTCTTACTCCCTTTCGAAGTCATATAGACATATATAATTAAAAAATTACAAATTATCTACTACTATATAAGTGGTACCCTCTACCCTCTGGCTTTCTTGAATAAGACAAAGTGATGCTACGAGATGAAAGAAATGAGACGGTACGATAATACGTCAGTGAGAAATGGTGAATTATTGGATAGGCAGACAAGAGATTGGAGAGATAGGCGATAAATACTCAAAAAGCAGGTGATATATTTTTGTTATTGATTTTTAATCTATATAAATGCAGTAATCAGAAACCGACAATATTTGTTGTATTTTTTACTTCAAATTGTTAAACGTATGAACCGATCAGATATTAATTTTTTTATTTATTTTATTTGAATAATAAAATTATTTTAAACTCCGAAAACGTTCAATGATAGAAATGTGACGAGACAAGTCGATAGGAAACTATTTCAAGTCGAGGGTATACAAGAGATATGCTTCCCTTGCCTCGTTTTGCGGCAGCAGAAGTTCTCAGTTCCGTTTGAAAGCAATATATTTTATTTCTAGCACTAAATATATCCATTTCTATTTTACTTTAATATAAAAACCCATGGAAAATATCCATTGTTTCTATTTCTTGTGCAAGTGTACTTCGTCTTAATATCTTTGTTGTCTCATAAATAGCAATATATGTATATCCAAAAACTGAAGACTTATCCATAGTACGAGGGTACAACACTTTACCGTATTATGTGCGCTCCAATTAATATTAAATGCAATATTAGAATAATAAAATAAATAATAAATTATTATTATGTAGGAAATAATTTATTACAACCTAGATTTACTGCAAGATCAAAATAATCTAGGTTACAACACATGTTACATCATAGTTAAAGTCGTCGCCATATTATCGTCAATGATGGATACACAAATCATCAACGTTTGTCTGCTTCATAAACTCATAATGATCATCACCAGATACATTGACTAGCACTTATACTACTACAGTCATTTGAAAACAAATTATTAGATCAATCTATCCTTTTCTGCAAACAAATTTAACTTTTGGTAACATGTAGAGTTTGATGAATAGAACTCAATAAAAACTTCTCTACATCTAAGAGCGCATCATAAACATATTGTTCCTTTTCTGCTCAGTAATAAATTAATTGCATTATTACCACCGAACTTACCAATAAACGTGAAATTCGAACCCGGAACCTCCTAGTCCAAGTATTCAAACGGTTAAAGGCGATAGCGCCCTTACTCGCTCATTTGTACACAATAATATATAAAATTCAGCTCGGTAACACTAGAAGTTAATTTTTTTGTAGCTTGATTTGTTACAAATTTTGTTCTAAATTATATTCATGATAAAGCTTTGTTTCTCTTGGTTTATAATTTATTTCAGTGCCTTATTTAGTTTTTAAGATATAAATGCTTTGTTAACTTGGTTTTTGTTAGCTTGTAACAATTTAAGCAATATGAGTAGAAAACGTATGAAATATAATGTGAAGAAAAAATCTGTTTTCAATCAGAAATTATTTCTTGGAATGGGAACAAATCGAATTCTGTTAGCATCAGTCCTTAAATTAACTTTTTTTTTAAAATCATTCATGAACTCTATTATCTCTATATATTATAAATGCGAAAGTAAGCATGTTCGTTTGTTTTTTACGCTTTCACGCTAAAACTAGCGAATAGTTTTTAATGAAACTGTACAGCAATATAGCTCATACTTCAGAATAAGACATGAGATAAAATTTATAAAGAAATATTAATAAAAAAAAAAAAAAATAAATTAAATTTGACATTACCATAAATTACAGATTTCTGTCAAAGTAGTCATTTGACATTACCATAAATTACAGATATCTGTAAAAAAATAATCAAAATAAAATATTTCACATCCATCTTTTCTGATATACCTATTTTAAAAAAAATAGAAAACCATACACATATATTTAACCTGTGTAAAATAATCTTTACCATTATTTCGGATGTAATAGAAAGGGGATAAGTGATAGCAATCTTTACCAATCTTTACTTTTAAACCCAGCGAAGCGGGTGGGTATCACTCTAGTAATTTATACATTTTCATTATTTTCATTGAACTATAAAAGTGAAACCATCTAAATAAATCTCCTCTATTCACACAATTGAACATCAAGTAAATAAAATTTAAAAAAAACAAATACATAAAAAATTTACATTCAAATTTGTAAACATTTCCGGTGTAACTATTTAAAATTTAATCTTTGTTGCATTGAATATATTGAACTCTGCTTAAAAATTACATATTTACATTTAATAATAGTGATGTTTTGCTAAAAATAACACTTGCACACCTTTTTTGATATTTTAATTAATAATCTTTTTCATTGAATGGTTTGAAAATTATCTTTCGTTACTTTTTTGGGTGTATGAACTTTAAAAATTCGTTTGTCCTTCTAGTCGGATAAAGGAATACATAAAATAGCCATTCTTAGGGAGTCCTAAATAACAGGTTCGATTTGGATGATTTTTTTTTTTCAAAATGATTCTTTTTGTATATTATTTGAAATCAGAAACATTTCAGATCGGGAAAATAATCTGGAGGGGGAATAGGTAATGCTGCGACTGATATATCGACGCCCAACCTAATCGCTAATGATAGAAGTTAGAAATTTAGAGAAGATATTGATTTTATACTGTAGGTGTCGCATAAGAAAGGATTTTTCGATATTCATCCTCTAAAAGGGTGAAATAGGGGATGAAAGTTTGAATGAAAATATATATAAACCGTCATTACTTAACCGATTATAAAAGTTTTTCTAGAATGCGACATTATCAACAAGTAACATAGATTGTATTTTAGTTTCAAAAAAATCAAGGTTCCGCACCAAAAGTAAAAATTCATTAAATATTGCTTAGCGCTCTTAATGTTATTATATCTTAATGTTATTGTCATACACAAATACGATGGTTTACTTATAAAACTGCCATACACAAAAATGATTTTAAGGCAAGTTGTGATCTCATACAAGACGCCATGACACTCTTTTCTGTTTCCGAAGTAAATTTGTATCTGTTTTTGAAAATACGGAAAATGTCATACAAATAGTGCTTTTTTTATTTAAATAATACTTTTTTGGTGTAAATCAGATATAAATGTAACGTATAAACCAATTTTTCAAATTTAGAACAATAGCCTATTATAGTGTACCGTACTGCGTTATACGTATTAAATGAATGTTTCTATCATTAATTTTTCAACAAGTTTTATCTTGTTTATTTAAATGATATACAATCGATTTCCTTCATTTACAAATCTAAAAAAAAAAAAATCATAAACACCCTTGTTAGTTAGTTTAATTTTTTTGCACATTGATTTAGGATTATAAATTACAAATAATCATATTGTTTGTGCCCTAACAATTTACATATAGGCTGAATTATATATAATTTGCATACAATACACTGTAAAAAAAAAAACCTTACAAACCTCCTCATAATACAAACACACACACACATGTAGGTATTGTAGGTACTTACATAGTGACAGCGTACAAAACTTATATTTCTTTATATAAAATAACATGAATAAAAATATATTTTGTACCTTATTTAAACATGAAAAATACATTATAATTTTCCATGTGTACACACGGCTTAAATAATTTTTAGTCAAATGGAAATGACCATTCAATAAGTAGATTAAAATAGATTAAATTTGAGTTGTGGATTAAGAGCCAGGCCAAAACAAATTCAAAAATTTATTGTCATACAAGCTGTATACCAATTTTCAGTTTTAATAAATACATTTAAATACCACGGAAATCATAATTGAATCTGATGTATTTATTGTTCATAAATGAGGGCTGACTGACCAGCCAGATACTAAAAAATTCGTTTTTTCGAAACCAAATGCGAATTAAGAATTCATAACACCATGGTAGAACAAGTGAACCAAAATGGAGCTCTTATAGTTGAAGAAAGAAAATGTGCACATATGATTAAGAGGCTTGTGACCGTCGAAAAGGTAGCTTTTAATAAATTCAGATCCATCCTGGAAAACAAACCATTTCTAAAGGAATCAAGACTTAAGTGCTAAAATATTATGTGTAGCCTGCTTTCTTGTATATGCATGTGAATCGTGGACAGTGACAAAAATAACAGAAATCCTTCTGGAAACAGCGGAGATCTGATTTTATTAGCGAACTGAGCGAATTTGTAGTACGTTTTTAACCCGCGAACTAAAAAAAGGGGTGTTATAAGTTTGACCGCTATTACTGTGTGTATATGTGTTTGTCTGTGGCATCGTAGCGCCTAAACGGATGACGCGATTTTAATTTTTTTGGTTTCATTTGAAAGTTAATTTAACGGAGAGTGTACTTAGCTATGTTTCAAGTTTAGGGTTACATACCCCAAAAAACTAAAAAATTGGCGACGGTTTTCAAAATCAATTCAGTTTTCAAAAGGCATGACATATAATTTTAACATATAAATAATTACTTTGGAAATGAATGTTCAAATAAACCTGGCTCAATTCATTTCGAAAAGTGAAATGGTATAATAATTAGGGAATTCGAAACAATTATTCAGAAGAACAAAGTCAACTCAAATATTTCAATTTTAATTAAGTTTCAGTATCCTTTTCATTTCATCTGATGTCCTTGACCATTACATTGATGTTGATTTAAGAAGGAGTTTAAAATGTTTTTCTGTGCGTCTGTGTGTTTCTCAGTGGCATCGGAGCCCCTAAACGGTCGAACCGACTTGATTTAGAACATTTTATAGCTAAGTTTCCAAAAATCAGTTTGTCAGAATTAAATCGCATTTGCCGGGGTTTTTTTTTAAATTTTATTAATTTCACTTGTTACTTAATGGCGATACATGAAGTTTGTCTTATAGAAATGAGGTGGAAAAGAGTAAACGAGGACAACGAATTTTTAAAGCGTATTGCAGCTCCATTGGACAGCCCCCCTCCCTGGGTCCGCATTGTAGTTTGTATCATTTTTTTATGATTACTAGTGTACATTTTTTATTATTATTAAATATTATTAAATGCAATTTATTGTACACTACATGCATATGATGTTGATGCATGTGTGTCTCTTTAATAATGATTGCTTAGATGTCGTGGTGAATTTCCGTGATTAGTGAGTTGTGTATTTGTTTGTTTGCTCAAAGTTGTAGTAGTTGTTGTAGAGTTGAGTTTAACATTATATTATATAAAATGCAACGAAGGACATGGGGCCCTCATTTTATATATATTATTATATTATTTATTTTTCAAAGAGAACCTGCTGCTAGGCAATATATGAATAATAAAGTGCAAGCTGCACATACTAGAAATATAAAAAAAAAGTTAGTAGTAGTAGAGTAGTATGATGTTAAAAATGCAGTTTTTATTTATTTATAAAAATGAATTCTACTATATTTATGTAGATGTTATTAACTTAATAGGAGGGTGGTTTTTTTTTCTCCCGGTAATAGTCGTTAATATCTTGTGTACTTCTCTGGTAACCTAAACAGATGTTTAAATATGTAAATAATAGTGTTTTGATAACAATTATTATGTTCCTACAAAACGTTGAAGCATCTTAAACTTTATTTTCCTGATTTCATGTAATTAGATAGATTCAGTAGGTCTATGATGGTCCCTCAGGGTAAAATGATCCCTCGTTGGTTTTAGTAAACCATTAAAACAAGTCAGATCAAGTTAATAGTTGAACAAAGAATTACAGTGATGTATAAGCCAATTTGTATTTCGTAGCCAAAATATTAATTTTACTGCTTGTGATTTATGGTAATTTGTAAGGATTTTGTAAAGACTTATCTATTACCTGTATAAATAGGTCCTAAGCCAGAACGGAAAATTCTTCTTTAAATTAATTCCAAAAACTACTTAACTTGTATCCAGAACAAAGACCTAATCGAAGCTTAAAATGTCTACATCAGATGAACTAATTTTGGTTTTTGTTTTTTGGTAGAAAGGTAATTTGATGTTTCAAGAAGGTTGGTTCATCCATAAAGGAGTAATGTGTCTGTTTATCTGTGTGTCTGCCTGTGGCATCGTAGTACATCCTAGCACTCTCGATCAAATTACCTCTCAAAAAACTAAATCAAAATGGCTTCATCTCTTTAGAAGCTACGGGGGTTTATATATTTTGTTTTTGAATGAATAGAGTTACAAAAAATCCAACCAATTGATTCATAATGTTAACGTTATAATATTTAAAATGATTAAAAGTGATTTTTAGCGTGTTAAAACCAATTTTTTCATTAAAACTTCTAAATTCTTAGAAATAATTATTCGATTATGAAGCTCTAATTGGTTTATTCTTGATAATTTATAATTATTTGGTAATTGCATGTATTACTACAAGCAGTAAAGTAGGTACTTAAATACACGTAAAAACGTAATCAATTAAAATTAAAATCTAATTTCAATTTAACATAAAGTATGTATGCAATAATAATTGTAAAATTGAACAATACATGTGCCTACCTAAAAATTTAAACATGATATTTCCGGAGTTGATGAACTGCCACGAGTATGGCATCAATTACCAATCTGCATGTACTGCAGCCTGAGAGCGTGGAATATATCATATATTTTTCTATAAAATAAAGTTAGTAATTATTGTAATTTTACACGGATTTCACAAACATTCAAAGGAAAATGAATTCTATTAATATGGCATCGTTTCGTATTTATCAAATTACTTCAGTAAGCTCTATTTAATAAAACCATTAGTCAATAAGAATTCACAAGATATTTGTGGAATATAAATAGTAAAAATTATTTTTTAAGAAAATTTTATGAAATTGTGAGCTAGGAAGAACGATTAAATTATTAAAATATTAATTACCTTAATTAATACCTATTTTTTCGATGATTCAAAAAGAGTGGTGCTAGACCCCTATCAGTTCGACCCCTATGTGTGTTTGTCTGTGACATTGTAGCTTTTTAAGCGGATGAACCTATTTTAATATTATTTTTTTTAAACAGAATTTAATGGGGCAATTTTTTGTCTATATTTCAAGTGCAATTTAAGGGTTCCGTAAATTTCCCGGGGCTATCTTTTAAAATATTAAAATTAAAAATCGTAATTTTTAAACTGTATCTCACGTGACCTAAAACGCGGTAAGCACTGCTGTGATGTCATAGCGGTATGAGTCATAGACCATCAGTTAGTTCACTGTGGATAGCTGGGTATAATATATCCATAGATAATAAGTATTTATATTTATTATAATCAGATGTCTATGAATACATCTGTAAAACTTATTTGTGTTATTTCGTGTAATGATACCGATATTACGTAAAGAAGGTTTAAAATTTAATTTAAGTTTTTGGCAAGAAAACGCGTGTATTTTTCCGAAATAAATTTTTGCTTGCTTTTTATTAGCAAAATAACATTTTGAAGTACTTTTTCAAAAATAGTATAATAACCTTTTTCATATGCGCTATTATTTGTTCTTACGACATATGTGGACAGTAAACTCTGAACAGAGGACTTAAAATTCAAAATTATAAGTTAGTAAAGAATATTATGAATTCGTGAGTATAACATTTGATTTGTATACAAAAAAAGGCTATGATTATTTATTATTAATAATCACTATATTTTAAAAAGATCAGTTGTTCCTAGAAAGAATCATTTATTATTATATTCAAAGACTAGGTATTAAATACTAAAGTTAATAATTAAAATTTTCTAAGAAAACAGAAATATATGGATGTTATGATTAGAGAATTGTGTTATAAGCAAGTACACTTCTGTTCAAAAACATTGCGACAATTTTCGATACATTTCTTGTTATTTCTTCTTGTTTTTCTTCTTTTATATATTTTATAACGACCAGCATATGCACGTACTTTCAGTTTAATATAAACATGTACATATTGCTTATAACGACTATCGGTATTATAACGATAAAATTTATTGATCCCTTCAAAGTCGCTATAACCGATTTTGACAGTAATATTTGTTATTTTATGAAATATTTCATGAAATTATTTATTATGCATCAAATATTTAAAAGTGAAAAAATACTTTTTATGGGGTCTATAAATTCTGGTAATCTGAGATGATTCCAGAAATACCCAAATCAAATGTCCTACTTTATCGTCATATGCCGCCCAGAAACAAATGCTTTTAATGTAATAAACTTGTTATTCATGTCATTAATTTTTCATAATCTTATAACTTCGGGCCATTGAAAAGTATCACAAACTGTAATTCGGACCAGCATAAAGTTCAACAAAACTCATCACTGAATTGACTGGTAGTATTGTAATAGGCTCAATTTTTTCCAATTTGAGTGTAGATAGTAATATTTTCCATTTTAAATATCGTGTTTTTATACAATTAAATCTTAACTATATAGTACAAAATTTTTTTTCTTTTCTTGTATATTTTGTATGATCATTTTGTATGAAAAAGATTTACAGATTGAATATAACAGATAATAATAATTCATATTTTATAATATTTAAATAAATAAAATATAACCGTAAGAATAATGGCACAAACACTTATCGTTGCATTTTTTTTAAATATCCCTTTTATATACGCCCCGCCCCGTACAATTATATAATTTTTTTTGAAAGTTTTATATATTTTCCTAAATATGTAAATTCAAATAGTAATAGACATTTTTGGATGTAGGAATCTTTACTTTTTGTTATATTAATTTTAAATTGATTCTTGATTTTACGCTTAAATACTTAACAAACTTTCTGTATTTTATTTCTATGGATAAAGATTAGTGGTTTCCTTGAACGTTTATAATCTTTAAAATTATACTCTTTCTTCGATTATTTACGACGGTGTAAAACCTAGGGGAATGAAACATTGCGTAGTAATTAATTAGTATTTAGTAATGGTATCGAGATTATCTTTTATATTTTTCACTTACGATCGGATCAGTTTTGGAAAGGGAATACTTTTTTGACCATCGTTCTAGCCTATCACAAGTATCAATTAGATTTATTTTTGTTGTCACGGAATTGAGATCACTTAATAAACATTTCGAGTATGGAATTAGAGTTGACTAAAATTGTGTATGACATAACTGTTTTGAAACGTTAAACTCACTTTTGAGTGGAGTAAAATATTTTTTCTCATAATTGGATTACATAAACTTTCCATCGTAATTTTTTTGCAAGAATGAAAATGATAAATTTAAATCCTCATTCGTCATTTTTCTTTACATTCTGTTATCAAAGTATCGTCTTTTTGAGATAGGTTGTTATATTTCGTTTATTGACGTACATTTTACATGTGAAGTAAATTTAAAATTGATTTTATTCATGAAATAAATAGGGAGGTGTACCTTACTTAACTTATTGTATTATTAGGATGTATTCAATAGGTGTTTGATGTTAAACTGTGGTAAATCTTACTTTTAATTTTAATCATCATAAAAATTACAAATTTTAGGGGGAATCCTTTTCTTTGTATATAATATCAGCGGACAGGTTTTGCAAGTACGTTCAAATCAAAATATGCAACACAAGTGAAAATAAAAAAACTTCGAATAATTGGGTGCAAATCTATTAATTCTTATGAAATAAAAAAGATTAATAAATCGCACTCACTGTCATTGCACGAAAAATTGTGCAGAAAGAAAAAAGTAATTCTTGATTCTTGAGAAAAATATTAATATAAAAAACTGGTGCAAATTATCTATTTCACACTTGTTGAACTATAATACTATTTTCTTCTGTTTCTTCACTATTAATTGGTGAATAAAATGTGAAAACGTATACAGAGCGTTCGATTTACCGTTTCGCATTATAACATCCCATGAGTGTGAAAGAGTACATACATATGTAAACCTTAAGCAATGTGTATAAGAAAGATACTATTACAGCCATCTTTGTATGCATGTGCTAGTGCTTTTGTTCCGTGGAGGTCTGATTTTAGATTCGAATTTTTCATCGAACCATATATTCAAATATATTTGGTTCCAAAAAGAATTAAAAACCTTTATTTTTAACCGACCAAAGGTGTTGAATTCCGCCTCAAAGTACAATTTTCAATCCGCTGATTGTTCTTTCATATTGCGATTCTCTATCAGATCTACTCAAAAAATACTTTTGAGTCGTTTTTTATTTAATACGAATCGATAAATACAAGAGTAACAAAAGAATAACTGAATTTTTAATTTGATGTATTTGTTTTGAAGTTAATACTAGCCATCAGTCTTCATTTGTTTATTTTTATTATGGTACTTTGTAAACAATTGATTACCTGCATATTACGGTACGTGCAATGAAATCAAAATAAGGATTCGATATATAACAAGTAGTGATGTGTGAAAAAGGATCTATAACTTACAAAGTAAAACGAGTCAGATTCAAAATGGTATGAAGTCCACAGCATGATTTTTTTTGATGCTCGTTTTGTAGTTAACCAATCAAGAAATAACTCAAGCAAAAGTTGCAGAGTTTGATGGTGGACATCATGTTCTGACATCAGGTTGGATGTAGTTCTCCGGGTTGCTTCAAGAGTCAATTTAGATCCTAAGTTAGAAATAGAATAACACTGTAAATTAGAAAGATACATACTTTGTTTAAAACCTTTTTTCGAAAATTGTCAGCTTTCTGTCTATTTCGATCTCTTACTTTTTCGGATCTAAATTGACAATTAAATCAATCTGGAGAACTAGGTCCATTCGGATGGAAGAACATGATGTGCCGATCAAACTCTGCCACTTGTTCTTGTTTCTTGATATGAATATTTCGTCATAAACATATGAAACCACGTAGGTACAGTTCTTTGGTCGTGTTTCCCTGGATAAAAAACACAAATTTTAATAAGAAACTTTTTTATTAGAGAGAATTTTACGTTCTCTAAATCGATAATTTATTCTTTTATTCAAATAATTTCGTAGCTATGTGCTATTAAAGTTTTCTGGGAAGATAAAGCTCATAATTTTCTTGTGAGCTTGGGAGAGATGTAAACTTTTTCTAATGAAGTCTGCTCATCAAATTTTACATAACATGAGAGTTTACCTTGTATGGAAGAGTTAGATGAAAGCTTATCATAATTTTAATTATACTTAATTGTGTAATTTATATTTTGAAATTTAAAATCAATTTGTTGTAAAATATTTTGACGAATATTGATAAACGCTAGCTCTATATTCGTTAGGTCACCAACCTGTATTTATGGTTTATTTAATGATTTTGATAAAAGTTTAATAACTTAAGTATAAAACGGCATGCAAAATTAAAATTAATTTAAATAAAAAAGGAAATATATTAGATTTAGGAGTTATTCCGATAATATGATTGATGAATGAATGAGTTAGCAGATTCTATTCTCTTATTTGCCATTTGAAAGTTCATACACGAGTGCATTTAATTTCATAAAAATTATATACACGGTGTTCTCTTTTTCCTGTTTTCTTTTGGGTCAAATAATTTTAATATATACAGTTTAGGGGACCCCCTCCACCCTAAAATTTTCAGAATTGATTGAAACTTAATTCAACTTCATATAAAAAAAAATTAAGCCTTTTATCCAAAATTGCCCTGGTGCTCGTATATCTTTAACTGAAAAAACAGTTTTCTTTTCGTTTACACTCAGTCCTTAGTTCTCGCTATTATGGCATTATCGGTCGCATATGCGCATATTTGGGTGGTCTTGTTGAAGATGGTTCCTCTCTAGTCAATGGGTTGTATTGCTTTATGCAGTGCTATGATGAACAGCGTAGTGGTTAGTGGTCAATGTATATGTATTAGTCGTTAAAGGCAATATCGGCTTATAATTTCAATGAATATTGGTTGCTGAAGCGGATATGTCATTGTAACCTACGTTGTTATAGGAAACACATTCATATATATGTTTAAATAGGGATTCGCTTGGGACCAGTCATTTTCTTCGCAATAACCGGTTCGTCGTTATAACCGATTTATACTGTAAAATAATTAAACTCTATTTTCATAAACCGTAAAAAATCAACGGATAAGTAAAGCCTCAATCCAACTTTAGCTCCAAATCTGAATTAAAAGCATGTGATTTTTCAATATATTTGAAACTAAAACTTGAAATTGAACACCGTGTACAAACTAACTTGGAACGATATTCTCTTTTATACCCACATAATAAACTTAGGTCAAAATAATCATAATTTAAATTGTAAAATAATGTATCATTGGTTTGATGAGAAGTTTGATGTACGAAGGAAGGGAGGGGGTACTGTGAAGGTTTTTTTATCTGAAATTTTTGCATGCACAAATTATGTAAATTTATTACGAATACAATAAAATGCATCCCATAAATATATAATCAATGTAAGTTATATTATGCGTAATATTATGCGATACGTGTTTATTGGCTTTCGCATGTTTTTTTCATGTTTGTGTGTGTGTATGTGTGCATAGTGCATGTGTTTTAAATTTTGATATTCCCAAAAAATAAATAATAATTCACCGACCCCAAGAAGAGGCCACCTTTTAGTGTATGTATATATGAAGTTAGCACATTATCATTCGATTTACAAATTTTATCTTATTGATTCATTCTCTAGCCTGTTTTTAGCCCCCAAAATACAAAAGGGGGTGTTATAAGTTTGATCCCCATGTGTGTGTGTCTGTCTGTTGCATCGTAGCACCTGAACGGATGAACCGATTTTAATTTTTTTGGTTTTATTTGAAAGGTAATTTAACGGAGAGTGTTGTAAGCTACGTTTCAAGTGCGAGCTTAGGAAATCGATTCAGTTTAGAAAAAACATGACATTTAGTTTTAACATATAAATAATTACTATGGAAATGAATGGTCATATGGTCAAAACCTGGCTCAATCCTTGAAAAGTGAAATGGTAAAATAATTAGGTAATTCAAAAGAACAAAGTCAACTCAAATATTTCAATTTCAATTAAAGTATTTCCAAAAATTTGTCCCAATAGATGATAGCACTCTAAGTATCCTTTTCATCTCATCTGATGTCCTTGACCATCACTTTGATATTGATTTAAGAAGGAGTTTTATAACTTTAAAGTGTTTATCTGTACGCCTGTGTGTTTCTCAGTGGCATCGTAGCCTCTAAACGGTCGAACCGATTTGATTGAAAACATTTTATAGCTTAGTTTCCAAAAATCGGTTTACAAGGAATAAATCGCATTTGTTGAGGGTTTGTTGTATTAATTTTTGTCTTATCGAGCTGCTCATTTTTTCTGGCATTTTTTTCTTTGTATTGTGTTCTCTTGAAATATATAAGACGGGATAAAATGTTGAATCACGAAAATCAAACCACCAAATTCGGAAATTCGTATTCCATCCGATACCAAGGCCAGACTTAAGCTTACAGATTTTTTATTACCCAATTTACTTTTTTCAATCCTCCAAATTGCAGACAAATGAATCATGTTAATTTCGTTCTTGCAATCAATTTTAAGCAACTTGGGGATAAATCATTTTGTCAACGATTTTGTTGTATGTAAAATTTTTACAACAATATTTTAACTCTAAAGAATGCATTTCTGTTTTAAACTTTTTTTGCTCTAATAAATATCTTATCACTGAATATCATTCATTCTTAACTATTAGTAATAAATAACTCTACATCCAATTAAATGCACATGGCGTTGTAAAAGTATAATAATTATTGGTGATTAAAAATGCATTTTACCTAATTACAGCTAAACATAACAGAAGCATTTCAGTGCAGTAAACAATATAGTATTTTATTTGAATAGCTGATTTATTATTTTTTTAAATTACATTCATTAAAAACTCATCTAACCTAATTACATTACTTGTTGCATTCAGATAAAAAATGAAAAATTTAGATCTCTATACTTATATTCAAGAGCTTTGTGTGTAGTCAAAATAGATGGCGACACCGACACCGACTATAATGATGAAGCCGTTGTCACGACGAAAATAAAAGATCTCAAACAAATCCTTATATAAACTTATCTATTAATGTATCGGATATATCGGCTTCCATTATAAAAACATATCGGCTACAGCGACCGTACTTCCTATAACGACGTAACGGCAATTTGCTATAACGTAAATGAGCAACATAGGCCCATTGGGTCTTGAGTCCGTAAGACCCACCTTGTAAACTGTTAGAGATAGAACAAAAGTTTAAACGTAAAAAATGTTCCTTCTAAAAAAAATAAAGAACTTTTGTTTGAAACATTGTTTCGTAAACATCACTGTTAACCCGTGAGAGCGCAAATTAGGCGCCAATGTATAGTATGTTTTATATGGGAATATCAGTTACATATGTGTGATATGTAGGTGTGTAATATGACAGAGTAATCAACACTGTCTATACATGGTATTTCAACAATTAACCCAGTCAATTGTTTGTTTTCACTTGTTTACTATTTAAAATTAAATAAAAAAGTATTTAGACTGGGTTATATTGGTCCCCACGCGAGGGTCACATTTATAATCATTGTTTATCATAATTAAAATTCATAGGATTTTTTCTTACAGCGTTTTCAAAATCACACACTTCTCTTCCTCACGTTGTGTGTGTGTGTGTGTGTATGCGCGTGAACATATCCAAAATCTTAGTTTGAATAAGAACATATTTACTATACTCACCAATGAATGGTATGTATGATGAGTAAATAATTATGAGTTGCTCAGTGTAGTACACTTTATCACTCAGTGTAGTACACTGAGTGTAAGTCGAAAAGGGTAGTGTTTTTACCAGTAATGGAATGCTATCCTTTTCTTCTTACACTGATTGTAAATAGTGTACACAATCGCCTAAAAAAAGAACAAATGCTATGTTTGTTTATGTGTTTATTATTGTGGTTACGTTACCTTTTTTTGTCATTTCTGTTGAATTGTTTTATTTTTCTTAAAAAAAATGTTTTTGTAACATGACGTGTTATAATGATTGTTTGGTAAATAATGATCATGTAGAATTATTTTTTATTTGCCTCTGGTCGCTCGCTTCGATTGGCAATATATACTTGAAAACAATTACTACGGTTATTTTATTTCGAGTATCGTGGTATTTATTTCTAACTAATTATTACCGCATAATATAGTACCCTCAACTACAGCCACTCAACAGTCATGTAACAATCAGGATCTAGATAGAACGAAAACTGTCGTAAATATTTACTTGATATCTCATTCTATTGTATGGTTTTAGAGGTCGGGATAGAATGTCATTTTGGACAGAAAATCGTTCGCGTAATCCATCGATAGCCCTTTGCACAAAAATTGAAATTGAATGTACTAAATATTTAACAAATGTAATTTTACAATTCAAGTTATCAAAAAGAGAGCCAAGCTTTGTTATATTCAGTGAATGTAATATAGGCTGAGGGCATTTAGACCTTGCCCACAGCCCCAGTTACATTTGAGTGGTTGGTATCTTATATCATATAACTTACCCACTATCTAAAATTCCCACTAAATAAAATAAAAAAAGTGTTATATCTCATACGCATTATTAACCTCATCAAAATTTGTGCGTTTAATGAGAATCCCACCTTGAGTATTTTCAAAATAGTTTGTACCCGCGAATGTTTGTTGCGTGTAGCCGTAGTTTTTTTGTTGTATTGTAGTCCACGATTTGTATAGTGAGTTTTGTCTAAAAATATATCAATGATCTCAAGTTTTTTGGCAACATAATTCAAGATAAAATCATCTTTTTTACACGAAAAAACAAATTCGTTTTGTTCTGTTTTATTATTGAAATTGACTTTTTTCAAAAAAAAATTTTTTTTTTGTATTGCAAATGTGGTACTTTAATAAATTCTATTGAAATGTTATCTAAGGAGTCGCATAATTGAAGCAAGATTGAAAAACTCAAATAAGAAATCGGACAAGCAAAACATATTATGTATAAACATTAATTGTTTGTAAAGTAATTCTTAATGTAGTATTCCATCTTGCAGAAAAATTGTATTATAAGTTTCTGACAAGGAAAAACGCATGAGTAAATTACAAGGCGCTAGCTGCAACGATAAAGGGGCTGGATTATATTTTTTTCGTTTAAGATCTAATGAACCTTTTAAGATTCAAGGTGCATAGTGATTACTTAAACTTTCGAATAAGAAAAAAGAGGCGTCGTGAGACATTCGGTATAAGCAAAAAACATCGAGGTATAATATTAAAAAAAATCGCTATGTCATAAATTAACAACATTTGAAACTAAGTAAAGGCAAATAATCGAAAAGTTCCAAAATAAATAAAGTAATTAGTTTTATTTAAAAAGCAAATACAAACCCTATAAGCATCATATTAATGATACATACACCAATAGCTTGCTCAGATCAGAGGCTTGCTCAGATCAGAGGCTAGCTCCGTGTAAAGAGTAGGTATTCAGATTTAACGTCCAGCTGGGTTATCCTATTATTTTTAATTCAAAAACACTTTCATTGGGGTACCTGGGGACTTATATATCCTGATATCAAAAGCGTAACTGCAATATTCACAAAGCTTATAAATATCTTCTAGAACCTAATGCAAAAAGCCGCATCTCTATTCATCTTTTTTCGGAAATTTTTGAGGTAAAATGCTAAATTTTCACGTCTAAATGTATAACGTGCGGTAAGTAATTTCCGCTTGTACCTTTTTACAAATAAATTTCTATTATGGTTTACCTAATCGTTATATTTTATGTATGATTTTATTTACTTAGTAGGGTGTAATTCAACCCAAAATTCTTTCCTTAGCGTCTTCATCAATCAATCAATTTCAACGAACAATTTAATCAATTTCCAATGCAATACAATCATTATTTCAAACTATTTTCGGAAAATTTATGTGCATATTGTTTTTAAATTGTGAGTAGAAAAGTTGAAAAGGTAATAAGTTCCTTATCGACTGAATTGTAAAATAAATTGCATTTGAAAAAAACTTTATTTTTAAACAAAAACGTGCAAAACAATCGTTTGAAAATATTTTTTATTTTAAACTGGTTAACAAACTGTCACTGTAATGTTTTAATGAATCTTATTGTGTTGCAACTGTTTTGACATTTGGACCATTGTCAAAAAAAATGTATGGGCACTAAATAATAATATGAAATAAAAACTTTATGATGCATTGCGTACGCGGTGCACTCGCATATTGATCACATACCTACCAGTCGCGACCGTCTGTAAAAAGTTAAAAATTGATTTTTTTTTTATTTTGTAATATTTTCAAACTTTAATTTTTTGTATTTTTTTTTTTTACAGATTTTTGCGCCTTTCCACCTTTATTTACTGTAGTCGCTGCTGATCTGAATATAAAAGAAATTAATAAACGAAAATATAAAAAATAAATTTTCAAAGAAAAAATGTTTTGTGATTTGGACACAAATTATTTATGTCAACAATGTACAATATTATATCAAAAAATTTATTCGTATTGCAATGCAATTAATGCAACAATTCAATTTACATTGCTACTATTCCTATCAACAATATTATCGCATATTTCAGAATATAAAAGTATTAAACTATTATTACAATTCTGTGGTATTCGCGACGAGAACAATTCAATTAAATTTTCTACTCGAGAATTTTCGAACTCATTATTATATTATCACAGGTGAATCGAAAACAATTATTAAAATACCAAAAATCAAAATAAAACGGCAACGTTGGGCATTACGTTTACATCTCATAATCATCATAAAACGAATAATATTAAATAAAAATATTATATTAATAGTTATATTAATTGTGGTGGCGTCAATATATGTCGACGAAGTGTTCGGGCGCGATCGGATCACGGCCACGCCCACCAACAAAGTGCGCCGTCGTCAACTACATATATGTACTATATGCGCATGGTGTATTAGTTTTATATGTATTATAACATTTTTCACTAGTTGCGCACAACGTTTTTATATTGCGCAAACGTATAACACATCACGTGATGTTAGTATAATAAATAAATTAAATAATTATAATAATAATAATACTATTCCATTAATAATTAATAAAACAACATCTTCCACAAATATAAATATAAATAATACACAATCATTAATAAATAATTCCATTTTAATAAGTAATATTCAACGATTAATTTTTAATGACAGATTATTATTAGATAGAATAATTAATTTATCGTTGTATGATGATAAAACGTATCAAAAAAAGAAATCTATATTAAAACGTGATAATAGTTTAATTAATAATAATAATCTTAGTAAAATATCAAAAAATACGTTCCAATTAAATAAAAGAGTCAAACGTAATTTTAATACAGATTATTCAACAGTAATTAATTTAGATTTATTAAATAATCAACAAAATAATAGTAATTTAATTAATAAAAAATTAAATAATAATTACTATTATGAATCATTAATTAATAATCAAATATTAATTAATAATAAAACAACAAATAAATTAAAAAATGATGTATCAAAAAATATAAGTGTTCGTGATAATTTAATTGATAATGTGTTTAAAAGTGATAACACAGTTTATATTAACGATAATAATAATAGAAGTGTTGTAACAACATCAACAATTAATCAACATCAGCAAGAGACAACAGTGTCACTATCATCAACGAGTTTATCGTCAACTCATCACTTGTTATCACAACCATCATCAGTGACAACACTATCAAGTGAGGAGTATGTTAGTGATGTGACATCAGTTGTTACAACGACGCAACGGACTCCTTATTTACCATCAACGCATAATCAGTTTATGGAAATACGTAAGTTTTCACACTCTTTGCTTTGATTTTTTTGAAATTTTAATTAGGAAATTTATTTTCTAAAAAATGTAATATTTGGATTAGTAAATATATATTTCAACAATTTAAAACTAACTAGTGGTCAGTTTTAAATTGCTGAAAAAGTAATAGTGGTTAGTAACCACTATTACTTTTACAGCAACTTACAGACGTCGAGGGACAGTCATCTCTTTTGATTTTTGTGGTCGTTTAGACCTAGCCTGCCTAAAGACGGTCACATTTTTGCGTTAGATTAGCATAAATTAACATTTTGTCTCATTGGCTCGAAAGGCAACGCAGCTTTTAATAAAATAGTTTTAATCAAAGAATATAAGATATAGAATATAGAATATAATTAATATGGTTATTTGCTCTCTTATTAAACCCTCTTTTATTTATTTAGTATTAGATCTTTTATTATTGGAAACACCATCTAAGGGGATAAATGATACCACAAAGACTTGGATTGTGCGTTAATCTTCTGACTCCATTTTTTTTAAATACATATAAGAGATTCGTGAGAAGAGATGTTTCAAGAGATTATTAGAAAAGATCAGCAATGCTATGCGATGGAATAATTAACTAACACAGCGGGCGAAAAACAACAAAAGTTAATATATAACTCTCACATGAATATTTTCTTCCGGACACCAAAAATATTCTATTTGATTACCGTAAACCACGAGATGCTAAAACACGACTTAAAAATCTAATTAAAGCAGATTGTATGTAGAGGAAACATATTGCAATTAAAATAAAAATTTTCTACATACACAAAAGTGACATAAATTAAAACAAAAATAAAAAAATAAAATGCTTTTGAAAAAATGTAGGGCACCACACAAGTAAAACAAACTGGAAACATAAATATAAAAAATCCAGATCAAATTTTAAATAAAAAGAAGATTATTTATATATACTTTCATTTTTTATGTTAATTTTTTTTTCATCCTGATTTCAACTTCGGTAAACATACTTAACCCCGCTACCACCCGCTACTAAACAACCACCGATGTATGTACGGATAGACAGGGTGATCCAAGTTATAACCAAGGTGTTGAAATATTGAAAAAAGTATGTTATTCTGAATGGTTGATTAGAAAAAATGAAAATTGGGCATACAATGCTCCCAGCATGGAGAATTGCATAATCTTATTTAATTTGCAAAGATCCTTATGGTCAAATTTTCAATTTTTGAGGTTAAAACTTCTTTAGCGACGTTGGGAACTTTTTGCTAGGGGAAAATGTAATGGGCACGCGTTACCTACTTGCTGTGTGCGCACCGACAGGCTTATAGCAGTATATCTGTAGCTATACACCTGACGTATTGTGTAACATTAGTGCTGCGTATATAACAAGTACATTGAAATTTATGTAAATACAAATACTATCCACAAATCAAATGATTGCATATTAATTGTTATTTCAATTTAATTGTACTTATATTTTGTCATAATCTTGTACAGCCCGTAATCTATTTAAATAATAATAAACCATATAAACATGAATATAAACGTGAAAACTAGATTGATGTTTTAGACAATTTTAATTCAAATATTATGAAATTTCAAATTTTTATACCAAAAATTTTCACTTCTGTTTTTGCTAATGACTGCTAATTTATTTTAAGCAGGTGTTTTGGTATTATTGCTCAAAATTTAGATAGAAAATATATATGAAATGAATACTTTACCAGCTAGCTATAAGAATATTGAAAAAAGATCCTTATGTTAACGTTGTCTACAATTTGATGAAATCTATTATATCGTGGAGCACCCCGTATTCACAATATTAAATCGTATATACACACCCTTCAATTTTTTATTTTGCTCTCTCATTTAAATGAAAAGTTTTTCAAGTACTTTTATCCCGGTTTAGTTTTGTAGAAGCGTAGCACACGGTAAGAGAGAAAATGACGTAATATTCTATGTACGTATGTTTGTATAGAAAGGGCTGAAAGTGAATTTATATATATAAACTAACTGACTGACACACTCACGGTGCTTATCTTTATTATCTATGTACAGGATGGTTCAAAATACATTTGCACTCTGGTATTATACATTTTCATTCTGGTATTAGAGGTGGGAAAGTCACAAAATAGTATATATATCACAAGACGACTGGATTTTGGAAATTTCTGGTCTTATTGAAATTTAGTAGAGATGAAGTATGCCTGGCACCTGCGTACACTATTGCTCATTCTCAAAAAAAAAAACTTTTGGAAAGTCCCGGAAAGTCCTTTTTAGCAATACAAATTATAATTGCCAGATACCTTTGCCGTTGCTTACGCCGATTATTGGGCAATATTCATGATTGTTCTTTTTTTTTTGCTTTAATAAAAGCTTTTTCATGTAAAAAAGCAGATAAAATTATTTTTCGAATTACTATAAAAACAACCTAGAGAAAAACCACCAAATATTAGTTTGTATCTCTTTCTAGCAAAACAGAATTAAACATGGAGTTCTTATGTAAACATACTATATGTATGACGCCAAATAACTTGCCCTATAATATAAACCGTATTTCTTTGCCGATTTTAATTTTACTTTCATATTTTGTCATCTGTTATGACAAAAAGAAATTTGTTAAGAAAAATAGCGAAAAAGAATTTCATCAAACAGAATATTATTTTAATTTTGGCAGAAATTTGGTTGCTTTAATAGAGTGTTTGCTAGTTAATGAAACTACTCTCAGATGTAAGGCGTTCTTCATCTCCAATGAGGAAAAAATATCTGAAACTCAACCATCTTCAAAGAAACTCTCGAAAATGTTTTCATCTTTCAACACGTCTTCCATCATTAAAGTTGAAGACAATGACAAAAATTTTAAATAATTCAACTCTCAAATCTCGAGCATAGAGCTTAATTGAGTGTTCATGGGAGTTATATTTATATCAAGATCAAACTTATTTATGGTCGGAGTAGAAAACATTTTTCATATACTTTCTAATTCTATGTCAATTGAAATTAGCACATAATTAATCTTATCGAATATAGGATAATTTATAATGGCTAAGAGAATTGCGGAATTCACAATCTGTGTGTGTTAAATAGGCAGTATTAACGTTGGGAAATATCGAACCAATATTAGGTTTTTGTAATTAATCATGTCTGTATTTACTTTCCACATTTTCTTCATCGTAAAATATTTACGATTCACTTCATTTTTGTGATTTGATTCCAGAAATCTACAGAAAATTTTTTTTTTGCATGGACATCCCTATTATTGAATTTTTAGAAAAAAACATTCACATATATAGTATAGACCTGAAGTTGTACAACTTCAGGTCACTGGTCTCTGCTATATACATAATGTTTCGTTAAAATTCGGTCCCTTAATACGAAAACATCCGAATAAAAGTGAATATCCTGATAATGTGTACATGCATATATTCTATATACACTCTAGTTGGCAATATTACTGCCACTCCTGACTCCTTTGTTATATTATTCCAACTTGATTCTGATGACTATAGAATACAGTGTGATTTCCATGCTTCATGACAAATTTTGACAGGAATTGTTGCGATTCTAAGTAAAGACGACATACTATGTTTCAAGGATATTTTAACATGCTTCCATTGGGAGGAATGTGTATTAAATATCTTAAGCTTGTAAAGCCGGACTAAATAGCAAACCTCACGATTTTGTCTCGCTTCGTAATCTTTTTTTACAGATTGTTTGAAAGAGTTTTTCAGTACGAACTTATAAGATGTCACATTGTTCACTAAAATGCACTCTTATAACTTTTGGATCGTAAATATCCGTAAAATCTTGAATTTATCTTTGCGGATTGAAAAGAAATTGAAGAATTATTAAGAAACTTGCTTTAACTACACTCGAGTACCATTTAGATAGATTTTCGACCATAAAATTCATTAATGGAAAAAACTTTTCCTACGAGTTGTTTTGCTAGATTACATACGAAATATTAGTTCCGACTTTCCAACTTGACCACATTTTTGTCTGTCATATGGATTTTTTCACTTTTGACATCTTATACAACAAGTTTCTTCTTAGACAACTATTTTAGCAAGAGACTTTATATGTTTAAAACGGGCAAAAATACAAATTTAGATTTTTTTGCAAAGTTGACCACTTATACTCGATTATGATACCGAGCTATTTAGATGGTTCGCAAGGAAAAAATTCCTCAATGGAACTTTACATTCTAAAAGCGCAGGTAACTAAGAGGCCGTAATTTCAAAAATTAGACCTTACGGCACTTATAAATAGGTTTTAGTGAATCCTTAAGAAACATTCTCTCCACTTAGGAGACCCATTTTGAGACAGGCATCCCATTTTGTTTTAACATCTATCTAGCTAGAACAATCATTGCCAATTTAGTGTGCTTATAAATAGAAACCAAAATTTCATCAAAGACCCACCTTGTGAAAGTACTTCGAGAAATGCACAAGGTACCTTTAATTTAATATTCATTTGCACAAAGTTGCAAGCACAAAACAAACATTGGATGTGCGTATAAACTTAGCTAAAGCCTAAAATAAACGAAACTATCACTCTGTATATGTTTCCAGTATTTTCTATTTCATTTTTAAATCCTGCTTTTTACTTTTGCTTGTTGCCTCGCTTGCTTACTGCTTGCCTCTCTATATGATGATTATTGTTTGATGTTTTAAAGCTTAGCTTCATTACCCATAATATTATATGTGCTAAAACAATAAAATGTCAATGATTTGTCATACTTGATGTATTTTTTTAAATGAGGTTTAGTTTGATGGGGTTATTATACCTATTCATTCATAGATCACAAAAATTAATTGTGTTCGATGGATTAATTATAGAACTAATGGCCTAGATTATATCGTTAGTTTTATGTCGTATATTCTATGACGTTTTGAATTTCGAATGTTTGTTTTCTTATTGGATTCAGGTAGGGCTGTCTTGAATCTGAGATCAGTTGTGTTAATCACCCGGAAGTCCTACTAAGATGATTGGGATAGTGCCGTGAAGCTGGAAAAGGCAATTCTGTTGGGAAAAATGATTTTAAAATAATTATCTTAAAATGATCCTCAAATCAGTAATTTTCGCATTTACTATTTCGGGCTTTTCTCAGATTTCTTTATCCAGTCGTTTTAAAATCAGTTTTGTGACGCTCTTATACCACAAGCTTTTGATAACGAAAATGTATTTTTTGTGAATTCCACGAAAATTCATATTTCCAGGAAAAAGTATTTCCTTGAACTAATTAAAATTATATTTCTTTTTGACAAATCGAAATCTCGGAATAACAGTAGTTCATAGACTATGAAAAAAAAATAAAAGTTCAATGAAAAAATAGGGAGAATCTACCTTTTTCTTATATAATAAAATAAATGGGCCATTTGTGTATATTTTCTTTCTCTATGTTTTTATTACCAGTGGCTATTATACTTTTCCTTCACTACGCCTGTGTGTGTATTGAAATGTATTGAAATTATTGTTTGAATGTCAGAAAATAAACTATGTAAAAATTTTTCTATCTATTAAAGACCTAGAACTGTGTCATTAGACTCATTTTGTCATAAGAGAATAATGCGCTAACTGTAGGGACTAATAACTAACAAAAAAACATCATTAAAACAAGTGAAATTTACATAATTTAAAAAACCACAGGCAAATATTTTAAGAACCGAATCCTAAAATTGCTCCTAAAACATATCTAAGAACACTCTCCATCAAATTACTTTTCTTGTTCGAGCTTTCTTCATACTGTATTGATTTTGAAGATCATAGCATATTTTTTAGTTGTTTTGGATAAGGAACCCTAAACTGGCATATGAAACATAGCTAAAAACACTCTTCATTAAATTATCTTTCGAACGAATCAAACAAAAAAACAAAATCAGTTGATCCATTTAGGCACTACGATGCCAAAGACAGACAGACACGTACACACGCATAGCGCTCAAACTTATAACAATCCTTTGTTGGTTCGGGGGTTAAAAACTACTTCATTCAATTTAATAGGTTTAGAGTTTTTCAGTATGAGTCATGCATTGCTTTTATGGTGAGAGTTCCAATTATTTGAAAATTAATAGCAGTTTTGAGTACCTTAAAAGAAGCGTTCAAAATATATCCTGGTGTTAATCTCATAATAACAATATTACAAAAGATACTTTATAAACCAAAATGATTATGGCAATAAAAACAATTCAGAAGGTATATTTCGATCTAAGAAATACTTTCACTAAAGTACCTATTTGTCACAGTTGGATAAAGAATTCTATAAGGATTAAATATGGAAGACACATACTTTTATATGCCAGCATCTGAATGTCAGGTATTTTAAACAAAAATTCTTTTATTTATAAGAAAAATATTTTTTTACCTCAAGAAAATTCATAGACTATAAAAATTTTGTAAAGTAAAAATTTTTTAGAATGTGATAACAAATATTGATCAAATGGAAGTCATTATCTTTACACACATGAGTATTGCACAACACGTAATGATTTTAAAGTGTATTAATTTATTATCGATAATCAATGAATTTTGATGAGAAAACGATGTCTAATTACACAGTATAAAAAAGTACTACTTGTTTCAATATTGTAAATTGCTTAAATTTAATTTTTAGTGAAATATTGATTTTCTTTAGTTAAGCACTGAGATCGTTAACTCAAGAAATATTTACTTGTTTTACTGTGTACAATTGCAAATTGTGTTTTTAATAAAATTTCCTGAATAATGTGTAATTCTTTTTCTACGCCCCAGAGAAAATAACTACTCATGCCACTCATTTGCGTGGGATAAATAGTTTATTACCGCATCCACCTTCATTACAATACGCATTTTCAACCAATCAACATAACCAAATTACTGTCAAAACATAAACTAATAACAAGTTACCATTATAACTTTTTTAATGTTCTAATTTTGTCCATAACTCATGGCAAATTTTAAATTTTAATTTCCGTTTATTTTTACATGTTAGAGGTGTGAATGAAGTTTTGTACGACATACGTGAGATGAAGAATTATTAACGTACTTCTGCGATTGTCTTAGTACGCACTCCTTATGAAAATTTTTCAAATGTACGTTAATCATGCTCTGGTATAACTATTATTATTGGTAGCATAAATAACAAGCCGTGGGTAGGGTCTGGTCTGACCCTTGAGATTCCACACGAATAACTTCCCAGTATAATTATTAGTTAGAAATATAGAAAAATTAAATAAAATCTCGTTTGAATCAAAACGATTCGACCTAATTTTATGAAATTAATTTCTTATCATATTTCCGTAAATACGCTTCATTCGACACCTCAACGAAGTCGATATCATTTTTCAGGAAAACATTTTTAAAAAAAAAGTCGTCCGAGTCGAAATGACTCGATTGAATGTTATGAAATTCTTTTCGGATCTTATTGCTCTTAATACGCTTCGATCGACGCCTTAACGAAAAATGACTGCAGACTTACGTATACCACAAACACACTAAGACACATATTTCTTCTTCAAATTGGTGTTAATGCCTTGTCCTAACCATGAAAAAACGTAAAGATTTGTTGAAAATTTTGATTTCCTAAATCGGCCCCATTACAATAACTTCCTATACTGAGAAGTTAAACAATTTTAAATTAGTTTTTTACTGAAGTAAAATGAACAGAAAAAGTATTCTATAAGTCTATGAAAGAAGGTATATGTATTCCACATTTTCCAAGCCACATTATAGGTATATGAATGAGAAAAATCAATATTGTGAAAAATGTTATATTTTAGTACCTATGTGATATTTTTTTTCCTGTATTTGTTTCATACCAATAACCGCACTAGTAAACCAGTAAACCAATAAATAATAAAATAAAAACAGAACGTGTGAGTTTTTTTTAATAAATATTTTTCATTCTATTAGTCCGTGTGCCCATATCAGAGCGAAATTTCTATGATAATTAATTTTTCCTACGGACGTTCCATAAAGATAAGATTAGAGAATAAACCAATTTAGGGTTAAAAATTTGTTTCGAATGTCAAATTTATGGAATCTTAAATATTAACTGAAGCTATTGACGTAGAAAAAATGACACGTATTTCAGCTGTCAAAAGGGTTGAAAAATTGCTTTTCTAATACTACCATTTTTTTGACTTACGCATTAATAACTTATTTTAACATACACGGCTGACAAAAAAAACAAGGTTGTCGAAAACTCGAATATCGATTTCCAAAACTTAAATACTCCAGCCACTTTATGAATCGTTTCATTATGGGCTCATGGTCTACTATGTATTAAAAAAATTTTACTTATAAGAATAATAATTCTGAGGTATTTTCAGGTATTCAAATATTTATTTTTCTGAATAATTGTGATTTTTATTTTTTTCAAAGTTAATTTGATAATCAATTTAGAAACAAAAAATTTTCCAAATTTTAAAAATCTGGATATTTTTATTTCAAAATTATCCAGAAAATGTGCTCTAGTGGTGTTTTTTTTTTTAAATAAAAAATTTCAAAACATTCTTTAGATTACCTAACTGTAAAATAATCAAATAAGTCATTCGAATTTTTATATTGGATTTTTATTACTCTAAAAATATGTGAATGAGTCTTTATCATCGAGTTATCAAAAATTTTTATTGATGTTATAAACTGATTGTTATTGGAGTAATCATTATTAACCGACTTCAAACAAAAAGGAGGTTCTCAATTCGACTGAATTTTTTTTTTAACGACTGTTACCTCAGAACTTTCAACTGGGTGACCCGATTTTGAAGATTCTTTATCTATTTGAAAACTGGTGCTTCCCGTGTGGTTCCATTTCATTTCTGTCCAGTTCTGACAACGGCATCCATGAGAAAACCATAAAAGTTTTAAATTTACGTAAAGTATGCACGACAATAAGACGAATAACTCAATATCACGCCAACCGATTTCGAGGATTCTTTTTTAGTGACATATAAGTGTACTCCAGATTCACTTAAAATCACAAAATAAAAAAAACTTTTAACAAAAACAAAACCGACTTCAAAAGAAAAACTTTTCAAAACAAATTAATATGCTCTAGTAAAAAAATGACGATAATATAATGTAGTTAAAATTATTGTTATTTTTGGAGTCGGTGTCAAACTAATGTAGCCAACTGTTCTGTTAGAGTAGTTTCCTTGGTTGACACCGACTCCAAAAATAACAATAATTTAAACTACATTTTATTATCGTTATTTTTTTTACTTTTTCGTGCATATTAATTTGTTTTAAGGTTTTCTTTTGAAGTCAGTTTTCTTTTTGTTAAAAATTTTTTTATTTTACATCTATATACTAGTCTACATTTAAAGCATTACCTCCATATATAAACTGTAAATTAAGATGTTTAATCGGGCTAAGGAGACTACAGCTTTATAAAATGCATGCATAATCGTTTTGCAATGAAGATAAATTAAAGCCAGAACAGAGGCAAAGAAGTTTCGTTGGCCAAATCAACTCTCTTCTTTATTATGCAGGTATAGAGTTTTTAATTATTCCATCAGTAATGCCGATACACAGATGTTTTGGACGTATATAAACTGTTTTCAATCCTCATATAAAGTTACCAAAGATCAAACAAGTTTGTTGCTAAGTAAGAAAATTTGATGGATAAAAATCGCTTAAATTTAAAAAAAATTATATATATTAAGACTCATAAGAAACATCCAATCGCTTCAGAAAGAAAAAAATAATTTTGAAATTAAAAAAAAAGTTACAATTTACTTTTGTTTTGTATTTTGCTTAATAATAATAATTCTAAAAATGTTCCCCGTATTGTATTCATATATTGAATATTAAATAGTTGTATTACTATCTAGTACAAATAATCAACTAGAAATTCAAGGTCAACACACATTGATTCATAGTGTTAATAATGTTAGCCATTATAAACTTAGTAACCAATGTTATAAAAGCTGTTTTGTTATTATAAATCTAGTAAAATTATAAACAACATTGAACTTACTAATCGAGAGCACTCAAGAGAATATTTCTTCATTTAAAGAATATTTCTTCACGCGCAAGGCGATGCACATTCTTGCCCGAAGCTCTATTTATAATTGGCAAAATTTTTTATTAATACAATTTCGAATTGTTATCACACCTGTTGAATCAGAGTCCACTTAAGCAAGGAAACATAAATCAAATTTTTACTTTTCGATTTCTTGTCATGTTCAAGTCAAGTCAAGTATATCGATTAAATTTCATGTCACGTTATTAGAACTATGTTTGTTATAGTTGGGAGATAAAACTTAAAAAAAGTGGGAAAAAAAAGACACCAAAATCCGACCAGTTTTACCAAGGTCACTTAGAAAACTAAAACTTTTTCAAACGATTCAGCTTGCCATTAATATTTAGAATATGCAAAACTATTTTTATAATTTGACAATTTGAAATTTTTGTCAAAATATTTATTTTTATTATTTCATATACAATAACAATTATTTCCATGAAAAATTGTTGTATATTTATTAGGACGATATTTGACTAAATTTGTCAAAATATACTTTGATTAACAAAAATAGTTTATTTCAGAACGATAACCTTATTTATTCGATGTAAAAAAAAATAAAGAAGAAAATTTCACTTTTTATTTATTATCTTGCAAATTATTAAGGTACATACATACAAACATAAATAGTAGTAGGGAATGTTGGTGAATTTTCAAACATCAGAGATTAAATTATTCTTCGAAAAACTATTAAAACAATCTGGATAATGGCCATCAAAAAAGATTTGTTTGTATCTCTTTCTAGCGAAACAGCTTTTAAAACGGATTCTTGTGGAAACTTAATATACGAAGTTAAATACTATGTTCAATCTCTCTGTCTAATATCCGTCTAAATAGTGGTTTAAAATGTATCATTCGTATTTCTTGATCGATTTAAATTTTTTAGCTCTCTAGCGGTCGCAATTAAAGTCCGATTTGAATAAAATTTGGTATCAAGAAGGGTTTTGGTATTTGAAAGGTCAAGTTCGTTAATGAGAAAAATCGACCGATAGACAAGGGGTAGGGGATTGCTCAAAATACAAAATTTTGAATTTTTTCAAAAGGAAAAATATTTTTGTGCAAAAAAGTACTCTTGTGATTTTTTCTCTAGGTGCTTAGTTTTCGAAATAAAATTCTTGAAAAATTAAAAATCCAATACAGATTTTCAGAAAGCCATTTAGATTGCTTGACCTTGCAAATAAAGCATCTTTAATTACGGTTAATATTGGTTTTACTAGAGCTATTCTAATAAAGTAACTTTAACACGTAAGCTGCAGCTTATAAACACACCTATTTGCTACGAAATAGCTCATCATCACCATTATATTTATTCTAAGTGTAATATTAATAAAAGCCTATCACTAAAACTAACTTTTTATACTTCTAACGTATAATACATACATACATGTGTTTCTGAACGAACATATAAGCAGTAAATCGTGGAGTAAATTAAAGTCCACGTACCTCAAGTTTGTCTTGTTACTGAGTGAAATCCAATGCTAATAATTTTTTTATGCTTTTATATTGGACTGTGTTACTTGACATATATTTTGATATTGAAATTTTTGTTATATCATAAATAATCAATGCTTAATTTTTGTACTTTAAGTAAATTAAAAATTGTATACATACTTTTTTCAGGTAGTAATAAAATACTATGTTATTGAATAATCTTTATTTACATTTTAAGATGAATATGTGGATAGTTTTAAAGAATATTAAATAAATCGATAAAATTGTATTAAGCGTTAAACTGAATTAATTTCATTCATTTTGCTTGTCTTTTTTATGAAGATCATATACGAAGTCGAATTGCTGGATTTAAAAGTATAGACTGACTCTCTTATCGCCCTTCCATAACACTCAAAATAGGGACCGAGGTTGTTTTACACAGATAAAATATATGTACAGTTTTCATTTTTTTTTTAAATGTAAAATAATCATTGCTTATTAAATATATCAGAGCCGGTGGCCATAAATTGTATCCCGTTCACCATTAGTACAGAAATCTTTAACTTACCTTTAAAATAATGATCATAGAAAGAGCTGTCCTCAAAGATAATTTTGTTTGTTTTTTAAGTACGTTTTTATAAATTATAGCTCATGTGTTATTATGATGAATGATTATATTATTGTAGAGTTTCATTCAAATCCATTCAGTATTTTTTGCGTTAAAACGCGACAAACAAACAAACAACCTCACTTTCACATTTATAATATATAGGGATATACGAAATCGTAAAATGATTTCAGAACGGATTATCCTTATGGTAAATGACTTTCTGTCAAACTTCCTACAGAGGGACAGGAGAAAATCCACTAGAAAACGTTGGTTTTTCAAAAACCATCCAAGGAGAACGAGAAAATTTTGTATCTATTTTTAAAAACTTATCTAGTCTAATTTTGTTAAAAAGGTATTACTCAGGTCTGCCGGAGTATTTTTGAGAAACTTTAATAAAAATCTTCTAACGACTTCTTATTCTCCGGGTGAATAATATGTCACATATGTGTTGTGCCGAAATGTAATGCAAAAATTTTTTGCTGCTTTATATCCACAAATAACTTTCAAATTAAAAATTGTTCACCAAATATTTCAGGATAAATTTGCCAAAACTTAATGTAATGATGTTTCCATTGAAGCAAAGTCAAAGAAAATCTTGCAAAACAATAGAAGACTTAGAACTTTTGTTCAAATTTCTTGAAATAGAAAAACCATTCCATCATCTATAAAACTTTAATAATATTTCGAACGATAAACTAGAATACATAAGTTCGAAAGAGAGACAGGCACTTACACACATACAGACACACACTGGATAAAAACTAGAACATTTTTGGGGTCGTCTTCGATAAGTAGCTATAGTAGATTCCTATACATATAGTATACAATTTTCATCATATCTATTTGCAACAAAATGTATTTCATATTTCCGTTTGTTCCCATTTATGTTCCGTTCTCATTGTATTCACCACTCCACACAATAGGAAACACGTCAATGTTTGTGAAACATACATATATACGATATATACTATTTTCTATTTCACTTTAACATATGCTTTTATAACAAAGATAGATATAAAGTTTTTTGTGAAAAGTCGACGAAGACGAAATAGAAGGTAGATTATATAGAAAATGTAGAGTATTTAGGTACGTATACTCTACTATATTTCTCAATGTAAGAGGTTTGTCTGTTTGTCTATCTGTCTGTCTATCTGTATGTCTATCTGTCTGTCTGTCTGCCGATTGGTTGTTAGAATTCGTTTTTCGTTATTCAGTAGTATGTGTAAGTTGTGTGTCGTGGTGGAAGTGGTCTGATTTCTATGTATACACGGTGGTAGAAGAGTGTGTACGGTGGTGGAATATAACCTTGTTGACGTCATCAGACAACGATGTTGGCTACGGCGGGTCAATAAGCATCGGCAGCGTCGAGACACACAAGCTGCCACGACGTAGGTATGTTATACGCGTCACTATCAAATACTGTTCTCCTTGTCTAACAAATTGGCTAATGTAGATAGCATAAATTTTAAATGTTACGTGTAATATAAAATTTGGTTGATAAATTGAATTGTAAATTATAGGAAAATATACGTACGCACTTTGGTAATAATGAATTGGGTAGATTGAATTTAAGGTATAAGAAGTCAATGTACAACATGTCCCAGGAGTCTTTAGCCACCCTTTTAATGAAATTTTTCTTTTAAGGTATTCCATATACAAACAAATAAATACAAGAAGTCTCCGTATCAAGGGGGGTGGAGGTTTTACAGGTCAATCCAAGATCGGCTTATCTTCGTTAAGAGCAAGAAAATCGACAAGAAACGGAACTGATTAATTGATAAAAATTTAAAACACTATACCTGATAAATGTTTCGAGTACGAAACCTTAAGCTCGCACTTGAAACATAGATAGCTAAGAACACTTCATTAAATTACCATTCACACGAAAAATATCAAAATCGGCAAATCCGTTTAGGAGGTACGATGCTTAGACATCCCTGTTTTTGGTTCGGGGGTTACAAAAGCTCTTAAACATGTGAGGGGAATATTTCGAATTTTGTTTTTTTTTTTTTATTACTTATAGGAAATTTAATGAAATCAAGAGAATAGCTTTTCAGGTAAAATTGAAAAATACTCTCCTTCTATAGATTAAAAAAAATGAAGTAAACTCTGCATACCAAAAAAAAAAAAATTAATTTGCTTTTAAATTTTCTTCCTTTACTTACTTTTAAAACGAACATATTATTTTTTATTTCCCATTTGTAATTACGCTTGTTACAAGAAAATAAAACTTTTCTAGTTATAAAAACTTTTAAGATTAATTTTATACAATTTTTTTTTTTCAATTTTAATATTTTCTATACAAAATAAGGTAGAAACATTCATTTTTGAATAATTTAAAAAAATACCAGGATGGAAATTTTTAGATAATATTCAAATGGAGAAAGAGTTTGTAACTGGGATATTGGTTTCATGTTCGTTATAAGGTTTCTTGAAAATTATTGAAAAAGGAACATTAAAAAAAGATAGATTCCGTAAAAGATATGAAGATAATATTAGACGCTATGGGTTTTTTCGAAAAAGGAAATGTTGAAACATAGCTTTGGAGGTAGGCTGTGACTCCTTCGACTCTTTGTCGAATAAAGCAAAGTAGAGTAAAAAACTTATACGACAACACTGTTTCGAGAGTTGATAAGCTGAAAATTAGTGATGAACTTCCCCGTTTCACCAAGTAACTTAATTAAGAACATCGCCAGAAAATTGTGCTTATTCGAATTATTTGTGTAAAGGCATTACCCCCTGTGTATTGTTTTCCTTGGGGCTTTAAGTTTTAGAACTCTTATGATAATTTCTAGTAAATTAACTCTAGTTTATTTCTTATGGTCTAAGACACGATATAAGGTCGATCTTCACCTATCTGATAATCAAATGAGACATTTGTTTAATGAAATTTTGTTAATTTATTAACACTCCTATCATAGTTATCCTATCGAAGAGTGTTCGTAGCTATTTTTAGTTAAATTAATTTTAATCAATTTTTTTCTATGTCGATACCATTATTTTCGTAATTAAATTGTCTTCCTTCTGATACCAATTTCGATTGGTTAATAGATCGATTTAAATATTCGAAATTGGTATTAGAAGGATCAGATTGGTAACAGATTGGAACCAATCGAAATTGGTTCATGGAATTCATTAAAACTAATTTAATTAAAAATATCTACAAACACTTTTCAATAGAAAAACTACGATAGGAGTAAATAAAAATCAAAGTTTCATAAAAAATATGTCTCATCTGGTTATCAGACGAATGACGATCTACCTTATAACAAAGTTTTAAGGTTCTATTACAACCTTATCCATCATCAAAATTTATTAATTTTATTCTCAAAATCTTATTCGGTGCCACTGAAAAAAAACGCCAAAGAACTTTTCATTTTTTACAACTCAGTAAGGAATTCATAATTAAGCATCCTGTATTGAAATTAAATCATACAACACTAATTTAAATAATGAAAGGGGATATAAATAATACCTGTAGGCTTCAATAGAATATACGGGTATCAACGGCACATGTAATACTAATTTTAATTATAAATATATTTAATCAAATTTCAAGAAAGTTTTAATCTGACAAAGCTGTTCTCACCTACATAAATACAAAATTTCAAATGTTTTATTTGACATTTACGTACACCTAATGTATGTTGAGATTATCCTTATGGATTATTATTTTTCATACTTCAAATTAATTATTGTACTGTGATTAAAAACATTTTAATTTGAAATAGTATATGTTTTTTTACATAATTACAATTCTTTGCCGTAAGGTGTGAAGGGCTTCACTCAAGAAATTTGTTTTTAGTTTGGAAGTAAATTTAAATTGTTTTAGAATGTCAAAAGCTTTAAAACTCGAGCGTCATTTATTCGATATTTAAAAACTGTTTTCCAACCCTTTGCAATAGTTTTTACGTATTGTGCTATCAATATCTTTCTTGTATAACATATACGGTTTTTAAAAAGAGTTATCAAACAAATAATTCGAAAACTCAATTTCTAGAAATGCGATACTCGAATCATGACTAAAAACTTTTGTTTCTTCGCCGTAAGGAGAAATGGAGTGTTGATTTCTAGATTTTTTAAGTAGAAAATTTGTCTTAGCGTCACTAACACTGTTTTAAAATCTATCATTGGTACAGGAGGTAATCAACAAGGGGTAATTTAGAATCATACATTTAGATCTATTATTGTTGGACTGTTTGAATCAAATTAAAAACTCATTCATGAAAGAAACAGTAAAGAAAATCACCTGATAGTTAAAAGCTATCAAAGATTTGTTTTATCTCTTTCTATCAAAGCAGAATCAGCATGGAGTAGTTCTTGACACATTCACAATTTTTATTATTATTCATTTTTTGTGGTTGCTTGGACAAGCTTTAAATTAAACCTGTCTTTTCATTAACAAGCGACGATTTCAGCGGTTGATTTGAAGTATGATGAAATTTCAATATCGTATATAATTCATCATTTTTTGTCGGTATTTATAAAGTCTTTTTGAAACAACGCCCTAATTGAAGAGATAGATTAACGAATTTTATGGTATTAGACACGTAAACATTTATTTCCAGCCATTACAAAACAAAGAAATTAGAAACGAGGAAAATAATTTGTTTGTATTTTGGCGAAAGAAAATTGTCATTTTTCTACATCAGTTTAACGATACGAACATTATCACACGAAATACTAAACAAAAAAATTTAACTACGCACAGATAAAAAAATTTTAGTTGGATAAAACACGCCATTAGGATACAAGACGAAGTAAAAAAAACTATAAAGGATTTCACTAAACTTTATTATTCAAATGACATATCGTCTTGAATGGCTCCCGGTTTCTTAATTTTGTTCGGTTAATTTAATTTTTTAAATTTTTACCAAACTTTGAAATTGCAGCATGTTAGAAACAAATTTTCAGTCCCTCAAACATATTTTCAAATTTACGCTGGTATTTAAATATTTGTTTCAAAACATTTGGATCTTAAATCAGGATCAATATCAACACATTGCAGTCTTCCATAATTTAGGAAAAAAAAGCTTTGTAAACCTTATCGTTATGAGCTATATTTTTCTCTGGAATTTGTTTTGGAAGAATTGCACTTAAGTGTATTAAGTGTATAAGTGTGTATTTGACGATGATAAGAATAAAATTTAATTAAGAATAGAGTGTTTGTATCAACAGAATGATATTTTTCGGTTAAGCTTAGAGTATCTTAAGACAAGTGAACTCAACTATCTCGCAAAAATATTGAATTACATTATTATGAAATAATAGATACCTGGAGAAAGAAAAAGGTACCTAAAAAAAGGACTAGTTTCATCTTAATCGGAGTTATAATTCTTGTATAATTTTATTTTTAATGCTTCAAAATGTTTGATTCCAAATTTCTACCCCTGATTCGATTACAATAGTTTATTATTTATAATAAAAAAGCAACAAAAAATCGTAAATGATTTGGAGTTTGTTAAAAGAATAACTAGGGTGTTATTTATGATACATAATATGCCGAGCCAGGGTGGTGGTGTCATGCCTGCATAATATATATTCGAAAGGCACAATGCCCTCACACACACACCAACACACACTATCATCACACTAGTGGCATACTATATAAGAAGTAACACGGTCGTAAAATTTATCCGTAGGCGAATAATAATACGACTCACTTGTGTGTCGTCATTATATCGTATCAAGTTTAAGGTCGGTCGTTCAGTTTTCCGTGTTGTATTTCCACTGAATCGCTTTTTCTTTCTTATACACATAGATTAATATTATTTACGCATTTTTTTATTCATTCTAGTTTGCTGCTACCCATCATACTACAAAATGATATGAATAGTTTTTTTTCGTCTTATCCCCGATATCTTCATGGATAATATTTTGTATTGTATTTTATTTTTTATATTTTGCGTCATTTTTCTGTATATAAGATAAAGTGTTGTGCCTTGATGATGGTGTTATTGGGATCATCCTTCACAGCTGGAAACGTTTTCGATAGTTTATGTTAAGAGTTTTTATTATTTCTGTCCTTATTAAGCTTAGGTAGGGATGAACAGAAGTTTCGCACCTGTGAGTGGTTGCGTTAATTAAAGCTGTATGTTCGTTAGTAAAGCCACCAAATTTTGACTAATTAAAATTACGTTTTTTAATATTATAAAACGAAATCAAATTAAAATTACAACCGTACTAAAAGGATTTGTAAACTTTTTTATTTATTTATAAGAATAACATTTGGCGTGATTTTACTGAAGGAAAAACTATCTCGAAATACAAAATTAATTTACTAAAATAACGGGAACAAATTTGTATTATTTATTTTTTTAATAATGTTATTAAAATCAGTATTTTTCTTAGCCTTTTTTAGAGATTATGCAACTCATCGTGACGTTGCCAGTAGCTCTTATACCATCAGTTTTTTCTCAGAAGTTCTCCAAGAAACTGCTACTATTTTTAAAAAAAAGTTGTCTTATCATTGTCAGTTCATCAGCAAGACAGTAGATAAGCCAGTTATCATAAGAGTTTGTTAACGAGTAAAAAGAAAGCTTAGACAAATACACTGTCATGAACGGTGAATCCATACATCGGCCTCTTTTAGTTTTTTTTTTTGTTCTTTCTTTATGTTGAAGGGAAAATACATTTAGGTATCACCAGGGGTGGGTTGGATGTAGTGCCTGGTATGTCGTACTGGAAAATCTGCATTTCGTCAAAAAATCTCCACTCCAATCATTCCCCACTCGCAAGTGCGGAGACGACTGGATTGGAACCGCGTTAGCATTACTTCAATCCAGTCAATTTCAATGTTATGTTTCAAGACGTCGGCTCCTGTTATTCGCTTCTTTCCAGATTTTTATCTTACAGAAGCCGTCGCGCGAATGCTGTCGCTGTGATTGTGATCCATGGTTCATTGTAGTCTTGTACCAGTTTGATCCAAGGTACAATAGTCTCCCATGTATTTTTTTAGTGAAAGTTATTGCCTTGTCTGTTGTAAAATGTTTTGTTTTTTTCTGTTCGTTCTGTTGTTCTTTTTTATTATCATACAAAACAATATTTTATTTAATTTTGTCATAAAATTCAATAAATATTTGAAAAAAGGATTCACAAAAAGGTTTTCTATCAATTTAACCATGAAATATGTATATTATAGAGGTAGGTTGTTTTTTTATTGTTAAATGGAAATTTATGATTTTCCATTAGAAGGTCATAATTCATATTTTACTTATTTTTTCTTCGAAAAATTTGTAGTTTCTCTAGAAAAAATAGGAGGAAGTGAATTAAGGTCATTATTTATACCAACAAGAGATATAAGGAGTGTCTCTTAATGATCGTATATAGATAATTAAATTCTTAGCATAAAAAATCTTTAAAAGTTTTTCCAATTCAATAACACTAATGATATTCCATGCTTCCATAAAACGTTTCTACTCATTCTAGTTTTCATGAACATTGCTGAAAATATTCTTTTTTGTAACCTTGAAAAGCAACCTGTATACTTAAGAATATGGTTTTACATGGCAGTATTATCCTCCTTCAATTTCAGTTATTTTTGAAAAAGTACTTCAAAATGTTGATTTTGTTAATAAAAAGCCACCAAAAATTTATTTTTTAAACTGTCAAAAACGCGGGCATCCAATTTGATGACGTAATATGGGTATCACTATACAAAATAACACAAATAACTTTGACAGATATATTCATAGACATCTGATTATAATAAATATAAATACTTATTATCTATGTATACATTATACCCAGCTGTCTACACTGCACTAATTGATGGTCTATAAGTCGTACCGCTATGACATTACAGTAGGGCTTACCCGCGTTTTAGGTCACGTGATATACAGTTTAAAAATTACGATTTTTAATTTTAATATTTTAAAAGAAAAATGTGCTTTTATGACTCGAAATCAGAATATTTAAGTTTATTTTTACATAAATTTTAACTTTTTTCAAATTTCATGATTTATTTTTGGCTAACGATAATACCCTATTAAAAAGTGTATGGAAAGTTTAATTATTATTATCAATATTATATTGTAATCGGACTGAAAACCTCACACTCATTTACACCACATTCAACACACCTATACTCAACATCACATTCACTGTGATATAATGTTAGTACCATGCCATACCATGCCATCCAGTGAGAACACTAACAGTGTTGTACACTGAAATAAGCAGACAAGCAAGTATACAAAACAACACAAGCAAGAAAGCAGAAGGCAGCAGGCAGGCAGTCACAAAGTATACGTTGATGATGATGATGATGATGATAGTGAGCCGCGGGCCGCAGGTCATTGACATAGAGGACACACAATCATCTTATATTATATACTAACTATACATACATATATACTTCCAATATACATAAAATAAGTACACTTATTCACAAAATTGGGACACTATTTTAACACCTGCAAATTAAATTTTATATTTGAGTACGGAGTAATTCTTGGAAGATCCTTTTTACTTCGATCAGTTTGATCTACTGTACCTCTTTTGCTTCAAAAGTGCTCCAGAAGTCGAAGCACTTTAGTAAACTTTAAGATATTCCTGTAGTACATTCCATGATTTTGCATTCACACAATGTATACTAGCTATGAACTACCCTCTTTGCTGGGCAACCCACTTGGATATGGGCCCTCCTCCCATATCCAATTTT
The DNA here is from genome assembly GCF_905475395.1 of Chrysoperla carnea. Lineage (NCBI taxonomy): Eukaryota > Metazoa > Arthropoda > Insecta > Neuroptera > Chrysopidae > Chrysoperla > Chrysoperla carnea. The sequence continues at coordinate 40,718,435 of NC_058340.1, read as the reverse complement.
GTAGGAGTTACAGTTCTGGAATGTACACGTCATATGCTCTTTTATTTGATACCCCACTTGGGTATATTTGAAAATATACGATTATTCATTCCCATTTTCTCGCTCCACCTTACCACCCCCGAAGTGGTGGATTTTTATCGAAAAATAGATAAAAACAATCCTTGAAGCTGATTTTATATCTTGTCAATATTTGAATCAATTTACAAATTTTTGAGTATTTGAGGCACATCCCTTTCAACCTCTACTCAACGTTTAACTCTAGTATATTATACATAAATTATACTTAGATATTCTTTTAATACGTTCTGCTGAGGGTTTTTGGAATGTAAAGTTTCTCCCCTCCGTGCGGAACGTGTCAACTTTCGTCCAGCCGTACTAAACGAATTTGTCGTTGTTTACCTCCGTCTGGCAAAAAAATTGTATACACACCACGGGAACAAGTAAAGAATGTCTCAGATCACATGTTTGTCAGTGAACATGAGCTCTGAGATATATTTACTTTTGCTCATGATTACTAAACTTTACCTATATATTTTGTATAAAGTAAAAATGATATCATTTTTGCAAGTTTGTGTAATTTTATGAATAGCCATATCACCGCACAAACACAATCAGTAATAATTTTAATATACTCTTCTAATATTATTTAACTATTATCCCTACATAGAACACTCATCGAAGCCATACAAATAATAATCATAATTACATCTACAGAGAAATTGTCCTTTTTTGCTTATCAATTTTTATTATAGGCAATTAATATTTACGGATATTGTACTGCAATTTCATTGTATAAAACAAATCGTTAAGAATTAATTTTATGGTTTTAACGAAATCTATTTTTTTAAGGATTATTAAGAAAAAACTGAAATTTTTTTTTAACTTGGCATGATATACAAGGCATGGCAGGATTTTAAAAAATAATTTTAATCTTTTCCTTATTTTAGAAATGTTATATCGTTCGGGATTCTATCAGCCTTATTTTTATAAAATGCTACAGCATTTCGAACAGTTTAAAGTGAATAAAAAAAGCCATATTTTCAGCGGTTTAATAAAATACACCTATAATTTGTTACCTTTGATGTAGATATCCCCTGTCACATTTTCTTTGTAATTTACTTAAATAACCTGAAACTTCAGTATAGACATCCTGACATTTTTAGAATCCATCTTAGTGTTTCATGTCAATACTTTGAGATTAAGTGTTAAGTAATCCTGCCTGGAGTTTTAATACTGTATAGGCGGTATTCAGGGAGCTTTAATCACAAGAATTATTTTTTCGCTGACTTTGACATACAATCAAAAACGATTAGAACAACATTGAAGTGACGAATAATTATGGTGGTTGTAATGGAAAGTAATTATAAGCGATAGATACATATTTCTATTAAAGTTAATGTTTGCACACTTAGTAGCCTGTCAACTATGAGGCATTCCAAAATAAAAATTCTTAAGTACGGCAAGTTCGAGGTGGTATACAAGCTCATTAGTGCAGTATTTTTGCCGCACAAAATGTTTTACTGTTTAATAATTATTAATGTTATCAAGTGGTCATAGTGTCCGACAAGTATTCGTATTTTTTAACTTTTCGTCTTATATCTTTAATTTAAAACATTATTTACTATGAAAATTGAAAAATTATATATTTTTTTATTTTCTTACCTATAATTAATTGATTATGCACGCTCATACATCCTTAAATGAATAAGTGTTTAAAAATGTAAAAGTATTTGAAAGATGTTAAATTCGGTTTTATATTCTATTGAAATTCATTCAAAACTTTAAAACAAAATACAGGTGGTTATTTTATAAAATTTCTCTTCATTTCCATCAACTATTTGGAAGGGAAACAATTAAAATCCGTTTTGATAAAAAATCAAAAATTAGATACTTCCTTGTTTGAAAATCTATAATAAATTTATTTAATACAAATATTCCAATGAATAATTGTTATTTAAGCACTTTAGCGTAGGTGCCAAACTTTCTTCTAAAATAAAATAGTATTATCATAAACTTTTTGTCAGCACTAATAAAATATGATGAGATAATTACATAAATTTCTGCTGGGATTTTATTGTCTTATAAGAATTTCAAACTAGCCGTGGTGGATTTGATCGTTAGGTGCTAAAGAAAAACTCTTCGAATTAAAATATTAATCATCGAATTAAAGTATCATCATAACAAAATTTATTTTTTTCAATTTAATTTATAATAATTTTTTCTGGTGGATTGAAAATGACCCTGCAACATTAGATAGGAAAATGGCTTTCCGTGAAACTTTTTCAAACCGCCACCAAAATGTTCTTTGGGTCGTTCTGATCAAAAGCTCTCTAGGCCACAAAATTTTTTAACTGGTAGTTTCCCAACTACGGGCTTTATAACTATAATGTATGTATATCTTTGAAAATCTGTAGCTCGAAAAATATCCGATAAAAACTTTGTGGTCGTGAGAGACTTTGATCAGACCAATTCGAAGAACATTTTGGAGGTGGCTTGGAAAAATTTCACAGAAAGCCATTTTTCTAGTCATGTAGATACTATAAAAATAATATACGTGTAGCTTTGATCTTCTGTAGTTCCAAAACTACTCGTTAAACAGTTTTGTGGCCGTTTTTATCGGAACGATCTGAAGAACATTTTGTTTCACAGAAAACCATTTTTCTAGTCATATACTAAAACTACTACTACTCGTTGAAGATGTTTGTGAATGTGAGAGCTTTTGATCATAATGATCCAAAAAACATTCTAGAGTGGGCTCGAAAAAGTTTCACAGAAAGCCATTTTCCTATCTAATATTGCGGGGTCGTTTGCCAGTAAACTGGTGGATTGAAAAATTTGTTTTTTCAGGTATCTGTCTTCTTTGGCGGAATAATTTTTGATTTTCAGTGTGTCTACAATAGTTTTCTTTCAACAACTTAGCAATATTATTATTATTAAAATCAATGTGCCAAAAACCTTCTAACTATTAAATTCACTATTATTATCGACAATAAAAACTCATTTTGTAGTACGTATGAATGTATGCACACCAAATACTTAACTATACAGTTTTAATCGTAAAATTTAATTGTAAATCGTTAATTTGTTGTATTTGTATGCATATATTTACTATTACTACAACAGGAAAAAACTTGTGAGTAAGAGAACTCTACCACTAAGGACATATTATCCCCTTATAAGATGCCTCTTATTTATTTAATGTTTTAAATGCAGCTATTTGTACGGATTATGGAATTTTGAAATAATTTCTTCAAATGTTCATCGATCCTACCTGATAGATGTCAAAAATTACCATCGTTAAATTTATATTTGTATATGTATGCATGTATGTATATACATTTGTATCTATCTGTTTGTGTCAGGGTACAGACTCTAGCGATTTAAGTCCAGACTCTAGTAATTTGAATAAAATTTGATATCAAGAAAGGTTTTGGTATTTGAGAGGTCAAGTTCGTTCGAAAAATTGACAAAAGGTGGGGGTTGCGCAAAGTACAAAATTTTAAATTTTTTCAACATAAAATATTTTTGTATTTCTTGATCAGTTCTAAGTAAAAAAGTACTCATGTAATTTTTTCTCTAGACTCTCAGTTTTCGAAATAAAAATTCTTGAAAAACAAAAAATGCAATAATATTCGATTTTAAGAAAAAAATTGTTAAAATTGTGTTATTTTTTTCAATCTCTGAGGGAATTCGCTTTAATAAAGCAGCTTTTACAGCTAATTTTTTTGAATTGAAGAGAATAGGTGGAGAAGTCCGAAGTTCGAGAAGCAAGGAAACAAATCTACAGTGTATAGAAATATATATTGAACATACCCAAAAACGTGTTTACTCACCCTCGTGCGTTTACTCTCCGTTAACCTTCAATACAAGTCACTAGTCTATATTTTTGGCGGAAATGTTATTTAAAACAGTACCTACATGCAGCTACTTTTTTTAATGATTATTTCGTGTACTATCAATGTTTATTGTTATTGAATAATGTTAATGTATTTTTGTGTTTTTTTATATTTTTTTTTATTATTATTCGATTGAATTCCAATTTTTGATAAAATATCTTTAATTTATACAAAGTGGCATAAGCGAGTTTTCACATACGGTAATGTTTGCACAGGTGTGTTAGTGGTAAAAACATACCTATTTCAAAGTTTATTTTCTTCAAATTTTCGCGCTAATTTAGAAGACTGATTTGATCCAGAAGAAAGCAACACTAGCTTAAAACCGTTCTGACTAAGTTTCCTGAGACGTCTTTAGACTCATATTTAAAAGTGAATGCATTAGCAACTTTAATACTCAAATTATCGGACAATAGATTGAAATTAATCAAGTTTTCGTTATAATTGGTTCTCAATTACCATAAACGATTTTCCGAAAAAAATAAGGGTTTCCATAAGTATCGGAAAATAGAAATAAAATGAACTGAAGCCCTAATTTCTTGAAAAAAAGCCAGCGAGTATGCTCAAATAAATCCCGACTTTTTCGGGTAATTTTCCTTAAAATTGAATCCATGAATATTTCATTGTTTAATATTTTTCCAAATCCTTCTTAACAAAATCGTTAAATGTTGATACAAATCATTTTGAGGGCCATTCTGTAATATTTGAATGAACTAATCGTTAATGCATATTTTAAATTGTTGTCGATTGTGAATTAATTGCCTTTTTATACGTTTTCACTGACTACAATGACAAGTTTTTAGAAAAAAATACTACTTACTTAAAGAAATTACTTTTTTTTAGTGGAAATAAGTGCTTTTAACACATTGTTTTATAATGCCAATTTGTTTTTTAATAATAGCTCGTCATAGAATTATTTTACACAGCAAATAAAAAAAAGTGTTATTTGATAATGTAAATGTTTTTGTAGAATTTTCGATTGAATTTAAATTCCCGATACGTTAGTTAATGTTTTTAATTTACAATGCATATTTTAAATTTTTCAATAGTAACTTTTTATTATCTATTGTTCTTTTTTTCCGGTAAAGTCTGTAGATATGAACATCACCCAAATTTCTGCCTCTTACCAAATATTTTTCCATGGGAGACAAAAATTTAAATAGAGAAAGTGATCTAAATTTTTTTCGTCCAGGAGCAAATTTTTGACAGCACATAAACACGCAGAGACGAATGGCTTAACAAAAATTCATCAATAAGTTGATCATAATCGAAATAGTGGTGGCCTCTTGTAATTTATTTTTCACTGTTTTGAAACAATTAATATTTTCGACGACAGTTAGGTTACAGGAACTTTGTCCCTTTCTTTAAAAAAATTCAGCTTTTTGTTTAAGTTATCGTTTACCAAAAATCATCTTCCCTTGCACGTCCACCGTAATTTTAATGTCTGTACGGCATACAATAGCAGTATGCGTACAAATCGAACGATAACCCAGAAAAAAATTTAAATTCAATATGAGGAAACTCCAAAAATAATTATCCAGGAGCTTAAAATTTTAATTTTAACAGAAAAAATGGATAAGCAGAATACAGTCTATTCTTGGCCGTAACTAAGTTTATGGTTGTAAATGAGATATAACCCCATAAGATATACAGGCAACTTTAAATAGACCTTTCCATCGATTTGCTTTTGTTTCGGACAGTTGTCAAAAAACAATTCTACCTACGAAAGTTATATACATTTTATCTTTTTAAGCAGCGCTTTTTGACAAGGATAGAAGATATTAGATATGTCTTTACTTGATTGAAAACAGTCCGAAACAAAAAAAATCATTTTGTAAATGAAAAGCCCTATTAGAATGATATTTACAAACAACTTGTATCCATAACTAGCTGTTACCCGCCCGCTTTGCGTGGCGTAAAGGCAACATCCCCACTTGCACCCCTCCCTCCACATTTCCTTGCGTTGGATAACAGTTTTGTAATGTACACGTCATGCTCTTTTATTTGATACCCCACTTAGGTATATTTGTAAATATTCGATATTTCCTTCCCACTTTCTCGCTACACCTTTCTACCCTCCGAAGGTTAAAAAAATTTCTAAATGTAATTTAAAACATTCTGACCAAGTTTTGAACTATTAAAAGCCATATTTGAAAAATATGAATTTTTTATTCATGAACACCCCCGCAACCCCCCTTGTGGGTGGAATTTCGTAAAATCCGTTCTTAGCTGACCTCTACTTGGCAAAAGGAATATTCCTCCCAAATTTCAAGTCTCTAGGTCTTATAGTTCCAGAGATATCGTGATGAGTGACTATCTATCTATCTATCTATCTATCTATCTATCTATCTATCTATCTATCTATCTATCTATCTATATCTATAGAAAGTCTCCTATATATTTATAGATTGCCCATTCATTATATTGTCATTACCATGGAAACTCCGGAAAGATAACTCATGCATGATGCGAATACCTGATATGAAAAATAAAGTTTACAACTTAAAAAGTTTTATTTGGCGCTTTTATTATTATTATTCTTATATTATTTAATTGTCAATTTTATATGTATATAAATTATGCTATACATACATATTTATAATTCAAACTGACATAATTTATTATATGAAAATAGACTCGTAAATTAAAACTAAATATTATTTTAAATCATTTTGTCTTTAAAATATCAATAATCAACTTCATTGTAACAGGCGAGACAAGATCATATAAATTTTAATGTACAAATAATATAATCATTTCTTTTTAGTTATTTTATTTGTACAATTTAAATGTGTTCCATTTAAATATCCTCTATAATTTGTGTCGCTTAAGTACAAGCTTTTATTTAGTTTAACTTGTCCCGTTGTCTGTTTGTGATCAAATCTTGAAAGTCAAATTTGATCCACTTCCCGGTTTCCGATTGAGCTGAAATTTTCCATGAACATTTAGTTTGGATGACAATGCATGGTAAGGTTGTGGCGTCCTGATGTTCCCATCGCTTCCACCATATTTGATATATATATATATAAAATTTTAATTAAAAATACTTTTTAAGGGACAAGCTTTTATTGTACTAAAAAGTAAAAAATAATTTTATATATTTGTCACTCATGCCCGACGAATAAATCGAAAAATAATTTGGCATGTGGAGTAGGCGTTCCGATTCATTTTTGATATTTTAAATTGAGCGGCTTAAGCTTTTTCTTTTTGTACACTTCAAAAGAAAATGAAAAAATCAAAGTTTCTATAGCTGAAGAAAAAAATTTGTTTGAAAAACCCTCGAATTAAAAAAGAGTATTATTATAAGTTTGACCACTATGCGTGTCTCTTTGTATGTAACAGCGTAGCTCCTAATCGGATGAAGCGATTTTGATTTTTTTGTTTCAAACTGTTTGGTATTTGAATGGAAAGTATTCTTAGCTATGTTTCAAGTGCGAGTTTAGGGTTTCGTACTCGAAACAACTAAAAAAGAGGTAATAATCTTCCAATCGATTCAGTTTGGATAAGGTATAAGGAAAAAGGTAGTTGAATGTACAGTGTTCTTAGCTCTGTTTCAAGTGCGAGTTTAGGGTTCCGTACCCGAAACAACTAAAATTGATGCGACTTCTCCAAACTCAATCTTCAAAATCGATTGAGTTTGGAGAAGGTTAATAACTTGTTATAAGGACAAAGTTAATTTAATGGAGAGTGTTTTTGTAGGGAGTTTTTAAAATTTTGTAAATTTCATTGGTCTTATTTACTGTAAAATTTAGTTTTTTGGAAATAAGGCTTTATTAACTTATGACGGCAGTATAGGGTACACTTATCATTTTTTTCTACACACAATATTCATTTGATAGACATAAAATAGAATAATTAATGTAATATACATTTATGTCTAAAAATCTTCCTACATGTCAAAATTATAAATCATGTTTAGCAGTTTTATTTTAAAACCATTTTATTGATTTTATACGCTTGTTCTCTGTTTGTGTTTGTGGGCCTTATTAAATTTGTAGACAGGCAGACAGACAGGCAGACATTGATAAGTTAAATACAATTACAATTGAGTATTAATATAGAATTATTATAGATCGTGAGCCCATCATAAAACGAAATCGCTATAATTCTATTTTTCAATTCTCTTTAATTAAGATTACAAGACAAGATGTTTGTCAATATTTAGTTTACGCCTATATGTAGCATATTACATCAAAAATAATCGAATAGACCATGATGTAAATATCGTATGCATAATTATAAGTAAACAACAACAATAAGTAATAATCATAAATAACTGGATAAACAAATTAAAAAATTCATTGAGTTGAAAAAATTGCATTCGTGTCTAGAACTCGAATAGCCTAATTGGTATGGCGCTTGACATGAATCCAAGAAGTCCTGGTTCGATTATTTTTTTCAATACTCTTTAAATAATTCTATTAGTTTGTCCTTTTCAGGACTAATAAAGGCAAGTTTAAAAATAAGAAACTTTTTCAATTTTGGTCCGCGAGTCGAATAAGAAAATCGAGTTTTTTGTTGGCAACGAAAGTTATTGACAAAGCAAAAACGTAAGAAAAATGACAAAAAATGTCCACCAGTTGAGAATGTGAAAAATGGAGATAGTAATTATAAAAAAACAAAACATTTAAGTATTTATTGCAACACTTTGGACATTTTCAAACTTCTAACAAATTTTTTCCACGAAACTTGCCATCAATAACTTTGGTTTAACATAAACGTCATCGCTTATATACGTGAAAATTGAAAACTCGATTTTCATAAATTTTTAAATCGAGCCACAGTGAAAATTTAGATTTCTTTGAATATCGATTTTCAAAAAGTTTGACAAAAAGAATCATGGAAAGGCTTCTGTATGAGCTCAGGGTCTATTATTATAAATTTGTTTTATATTTGTACAGATTTGATTGAAATAATAAATTATTCTATTAAATAAATTATTTTGTGCGTGTATTGAGGTTATGTGTTAAAATTACTCTTGGAATCGATTTAATGATTGACATATTTTTTGCTTTATTGATGTCTGTGGCAATTATTTTTCCCTTAATACCTATATCGATATATTTTTTTTTTTAAATTAAAATCATCCTTTGTTTCGACCAAATTATCTGTAGTTTTGTGAATTTTTGGGATCTTTTAAATTTATTGACAAAAAGGTCTGTATATGTTAGCAATAGAGTTTTATCCCAAATATTAAAAAATTTTTCCCAATGTTCTATTGCCTATACAACCGTAAGCTTTATAAGCAATTAACAAATTTTAATTAACAGCCTGTGTTTTGTATCACAATTAATTCATGCGATAATTTTGGGACACCGTTCAAATAGCCTACAGCTTATATTTTAACATATCGAATGAAACTGTAAATATAGGGTGGAACACAGACATCTGCACTTTTGAAAATTTAATCTCATTAATTTTCCCAAACAATATTGTTATCGCATTAAGATTTTGAAAAAATTAATTATTTTTTAAGGAAAACTCATTGTATTTTTAAGTTAATATTATTAATTAACTATAAATTGTATTGGAAATTAGTAGGTCACGTTTTTCATTCATTCATTCACAATGGGGTGGTATACAAACGAATCCAACAATAATTGATTCATATCTCACTGGATGAAAAATATGTCTACGTCACAAAGACGATATTTTATAATCTTCTATTTACTAAATTGATTGAAAATACTTAAAATTTGCTTTACAGCACCATTAGATTTTCTTAAGTATATAATTTTCTTAAATGGTATTTTGAGGTAGTAACAAGATACTTTGGAAAAATTAAGGCAATTAATTTTTACAGCGCTTACAAAATCCCACATTTATCTTCTCCAAATTATATTTTTTTTTTGTTGAAAAGTGTTAATCAACCTCTACCCAACATCATTATACAGAACTCATAAATTAATTAAAAATTATTGTTAGTTATTACTTAACTCCCTTCCTTATAACAGTTGACCATTAGTGGATTCTATAAATAATCAAGCCGTCTTTGAACTTTATTTCGCCTATTTAATTGTAACAAAATATCATACGATTCAATGAATGATTTTATATCTTTATGTGTACAGGATGGCCTTTTATTTAGTGCAAGCAAATAACAGCCGAAATAAACAAAAAGCCCAAATAAAAAACTTGATTCGCACAAGATTTCAAATTGAACTTACTGTTGACCCTCATTTTTGTTGATTCTTACTTAGCCTAACCGATTGTTTATCTATGAAAATAATTGTGCGATTCAATTTTTCATTTTTTTCTTTTTCCATTAGGAAAAGATCCAAAAACAATATTATTCGATACTGAATCAAAGAGGACGTCCTTTGTCTGGACACTTGAAAATTATTTCTAGAAAAACATTTCTAATTACATTGTAGTCACCTGCTTGCAGAATATATATTTATCCAAAAAAGCTACGTTGGAAATTACGGCACTCTTTTTTTTTTACTCACATTATTTTTGTTTGAAATTCAGAGAATACGACTTTTTTTTTAATTATTCATTTTACGATTATTAATTACTTTTTATGACATCAAACCTTTTTTTTTTAATATTTAAAAAAAAAGAAACTATGTTCCATTTTTACATTAATTGCTTTTAATTTTTTGTAATATCAAAACAATGGAAATTCGAAACAAAAGAATGATTTTTTTCTAGTTATGACGGAGCCACATATTTAACATATAGTATGCAAATTTGCTAGTTGTAAAACCAACGGAAAGAAGAACAAAATTTATATAAAAATAACATTAGAAAAATTTTATCTACATCGTAGAACGGGGCTATAGGACAAATCAATCGGAAATTGAAACTCTGTTAAAACATCTGAAAGATAAATGTAGTAATCTTCTTACTTTTTCAAAATAATACAAACTTCACCTGCCAACAATGGTGATCTAAAATTATTTGAATAATTTTTTTACTGATGATCATAAGTTCCATATCTCGGAAATGTAAGGGGCCACTTAATGCCGTTATTGTTTCTTTTGGAACGCCTAATTCAATTTAGTGATGACACTTTCTGTATATAACTACAGCCATGTAGTTTTATTCTGCCACGAGATCTCTTTGACTCTATTTTCCCAATATTACCAAATGGCCAAAATATACTGGTGTGCATCGTTTAATTAAAGTTATTAATTGGGATCGCCCTTTCATGAGTTTTAATATCTTATCGCTCGATACTTATAATCTTTCCGTTGGATTTGTCCAACTTTTCCGTTGGATTTGAACATCCGCCTGTTGTATCAAACTCTAGAATCTTATCTGGGACAAAGTTCATGTCTCGCAATCGTATAAAAAAATTGACCACACAAAACATTTTAGAAGTCTGTTTTAAATTTTACATTTGATTTTATATGTAGGATTAGAGTCACATTGAAAAATCTGAAATAATCTGAAATGTTTTTCATAATTTTGCCACTTGTTATAAAATTGGTATAATACTCAAGAGCTTTGCAGCTTAGAGTCACGTTTACCCTGAATGAATAATTTTAAATTTATAAGGATGTTATAAGGATTTTAAAGCATGTGGGTCAGACTTATATAATTGTTTTTTCACAAACAGTCGGATTAAACACCATACCAGTGCGGTATTATAAGGGCTTTCCTTCAAGCAGCATACTTTCAGGCAAATATTTTCGACGATATTCTGAACCATAAAAAAATACCTACAGTAATAATATTTTTGTTATTTTAAATTACGTATTTTAATCCTAATATTTGTTTTAAAAATTTAATCAAATATAAAAAAATTGTTTTGACTGTTTAAATTATATTTGTTGCGACAATTTTAATCATATTCAAATTAGTGATGCCGCGGGAAACCACACTCTTCGAAATAGTCAATGAAAGTCGAGGTTGGAAAGAAAATTCAATTTTTATTTCTCTCCGCCTAAATATTTCTACTCATTTTTAATACGCTTTTAGTAGCTTCGTATGTTAGTTTTTAGTATGTAACGGAAACTTTGAACATTATTTTGACCCCCTTCCAAACGTCGGATTAACTCGAAATTTGGCATACTTATCAAGTACCAATGGCAATTGAATAATTTTATAAGTTTACTTGATTGTCTTGACCAGGATTTTCAGGATTAACGATTTTCACACTTGAAAATATATACATTTACTTGCGCTCCTACCATATTCATACTGAATTTTTGATAAATAAATATTAGTCTTAAAAAACTAAAAAACACAAAGTAATAATAATTTCAAAAACTAAAAAACATGCTTTATGACTTAGCCTTTTAAATAATTAAGCTTTTGAAGAAAAACTACATTTATAATATGCGGCACTACGATGTATGAAAATGTATTTTTCAACGAAACCTTAGGCTCAACACTACTAAAGAAACGAGACGATAGAAAACTTGCATTTTTAGAAAGATTAGACGAGAGTATACGTTTCGAGAAATACAAGTGTCGTATCGCGGCAACACTAATTCAAAACTACCCCTAAAGGGATTTTTATTTTATTATGAAAATATAAAAAAATTTCATATTATAATCGTAGAAATGTTTGAAAAATATTATTTTAGGATTATTCAAATTTATTCAACCGCTGTGAGATATTTTATAGGGCTTTTCTTCACAGTATAGAACTTTCAATATGATGTTAACTCATGTAGATATCAGTTTGTCTGTTTTTACCTGTACCATATTTTATGAATTCTTAAAAAATATGTGAACATCTGTAGAAAATGTAAATTTTCCTAGGTACCAATTGATTATCCGGGTAAAAAAATCTATTTGCGAATTGCCGAAGGAAATGGAGCTATTGCTTGTGTACTGATGATGGAATTTTGAAAATTTTTACAAATGTTCTTCGATCCTACATCATAGATGTCAAAAATGACCATCGTTAAAATTTAAATATTACATATGTATATACGACATGCATATGTATCTATACATTTATGTGTCTGTACCCTCTCTAGCGGTCGCAATTTAAGTTCGATTTGAATAGAATTTGGTGTCAAGAAGCGTTTTGGTATTATATAAAGTCTGATTCGTCAATGATAAAAGTCGACAGATAAACAAGGGGTTCGGGGGTCGGTTGCGCATAGTACAAAATTTTGAATTTAAAAAAAATAAAACATAGTTTTGTATTTTTCAATCAGATTTAAGCAAAAAAGTACCGTTGTGATTTTTTCTCTATAGTCGCTTAGTTTTCGAAATAAAAATTCTTGAAAAACTAAAAATGTAAAAATATTCGATTTTAAGAAAAATGTCTTTTTTCAATCATTGAGGGAATTCGCGTAGCGCAGCTCTTGCGCTACGAAGTTTTTTCTACATAATTTCATTTTCCTAGTAGATACAATAAGATAGAAAGAAAATAAGTGGGTTTTTAGTAACTAGCCCTTAAGCATTCGAATTTGAAACTTACACTACCTGTTGTCCAAATAATGAGATTTTCGAAGATCCTTTGTAAACTGAGAAATTGAACTGAATTATTTGAGACAAAAAGTTTATTCTTAATTATTATATTTATGGTTTACACCAAGCTACTGCAAACTGGGCATTTTATCAATCAATTTCTGTTATATAAAATAACCCATTGTTATACAAAACCTAAGCATGTGTAAATTTCAAATAAGAAATGCCTAACTCAACTCATTCCTAGTTTCGTAACGACATGATAGAAACAAAATATCATATGTGATTTTTTTTATATGACAAAAACAAAAAAAAAACATCTCATTAAAAAAATTTTTGTGTAACATGATAAAATATAAAAAACAAAATGTCAAACAAAACCGAAAAAAACGTTTGTCATTTTTAGTTTTGACATATAATATTTAAAAAAATATTTCATACATTCAGATTAACTAACAACAAAAAAATAAAAATAAAAAAATTAACAAAAATTTTTGTATGACCTCCACATAACCTCTACGACACAGTAATATTTCTTACACCATTATCCTTGGAGGAATGAAATATTTTTTGTATGTACGGCTGCATGTATTGGCATAGAATATTTGTATATGCATATTATTCTTTGGCATGCTCTAAGTGATGATTGAAGCATTTGTAATCAGTAATTTAACCGACAATCGCCTTTAATCGTTTGACCACTGACTGTGAGGTTGCGGGTTTGAATTCAGGCAGCGGCAGCCTGATCAATTATAATTAATAGAGCGTTAAATTGATCATCGTCGCTTGGATAAGAACGAAGTAACTGAGTCCATCCACATTTTAAATTTAATGGGATATATTTGGATGTAGTTTTAAATAAAGAAATGATTACAAATAATGATGTGGTGGCATACGTTATAGGTGAATGTCTGAAAAACGGCGATTAAACTCCATTATTGTTATTATATTCAAAAATTTAGACGTAATTTAAGTGTATCAAATATATATGTCTAGTTATTGAGAAAATTTAGGGAGTCCTAGACCACTCACACCAACTACTTTAAAGGCGTAGAAGTGATTATTTAATAAAAAAAAGCCTGAGAAATATTTTTCCTTAGAAACTGCATGTACTAGATGCACTGTAATTGAATGGTGATACTTTGGATTTCTCTGAAACTTTTGATCTAGTTCTAACGGTTCATTTATCGTGTTGACAGACAGACGAGCAGACGAACGAAAACAGATTAATTTGGTGATTTTATGAACACCTGTACCAAAATTTTGTTGGTAGCATCAATATTTCAAGCGTTACAAACTTGGGACTAAACTGAATATACCTTGATATATTTCATAGACATGGTATAAATAGTTCGTTGATTTTATTCCTGCACATAGAGGTGAACAAAAAACATTACTTAGAGACTCATTTATCATTGTGGATTTATTAAAACACACATTATTATTACGTTTTGTGCAAATAAACCAGAAAAATGTGCATAATATGCATGCATTTAAAACTCATGATTGCCTTAACATTATTAATATTATTAAAAAATACAATACAATACAACCATGTACCAAAAAAATACAATATTTATTTATTTTTTTATAAGCTTTAATTCTTATTTATTACACCAACAACTGAATAATAATATAATGCAATAAAGATAATGAAAAATATTAAAGATTGTATCATATATTGTAAAATTTTTAAATAAAGTCTATTTCATATAAGCTGACACTAACCCTACTAAGCTAAGATTTGTCCTCTATCACATCCAAATTTAATCCAATTTTTGATAAACCAAGTATGGAATTCTCCTAAATTTGGGTCATAATTTTCAAATTCGTGATCAAAATTAATCTAGCTCTAATAGGTTTCAAGAATACGGACTCTTGGTCCCGGAAATAAGCACATAAGTGATAGGTAGCGAGAAATTGATATCACAGCTGAAATGAATGACCCAAAATTAGTGGATTTAAAAAAAAATTCCAATAAAATCGGATCAAATTTGCCTGTATTATCCAAAAAATCGAATTTGTTAACTTGATGACGTCATCAGAAAAAAAAAATTTAATTTTTTTCTATCACATCAAAATTTAATCAAATAGTAAACCAAGTATGTAATCCTACAAAATTTGGGTCATATTTTTCAAATTTGTGACCAAAATTAACCTAGCTCTAATAGATTTCAAGAATGTGGAGTACTGGTCCCGGAATTAAATACATAAATGATAACTAACGAAAAATTGGCATCAAAGCTGAAAAGAATGACCCAAAATTAGAGGGTTTCAAAAAAAATTCCAATAAGAACGGATCAAATTTGCCTGTATTATCAAAAAAATGGAATGCATGTTTTTAAGTCATCAACAGTTGTCCGATATTTTGATGAAAATCACAGTAAATTGAAAGATATACTTAAAAACAGTTGAAAATAATAAAAATAAATAGGTCATATAATCGCAACTTACAATGGATCTGCTCACCATGAATCCACGAGCATGTAGAATATCTAGATAGAAAATTAAAAACTACATTTTATTGTCACCTCGTTAAATATATGCAAGTATATACCCCCAAGTGTAGAGTAGAGTTCTTGAAAAATAATTTTAAACAACCGCCAAGATAAAATTGTCCTGGATTAATCTAGAAATTATAAATAGCTGTCTTTTAATGTTAATAATTTACATATTTCTTGTGGCGATGTTTTGAACACAATATGTATACTGTATATGATTACAAATCAATAAAATGTTTCAACTTATATGAAATAAACTATAATTTACATTAAAATATGTAAAACGTATATATTTCAATTATTCGTTGACACGAAAAAAAAATTAAATTGTTATTATTGCATTTTGTAATATAATGTTATTTTACTCTTATTTTTGTAATTTTTTTTTTTATTTTTTTAATATAATTTTTATACATTTTTATGATTATTATTTTTTTTAATAATATATATGTATTTAACATATTTATAAATAAATTAACCTACATAATTGAAATTCCATATTACACATAAATAGTTATTTTAAAAGTCGACATGACGCGACATTAAAGTATTCATGCTTCTTTTGTATTTATTTTTTGATTTTATTCAATTTGAATAGGAAAGACAAATTTTTTTTGAAAATATGAGTCATGACAACTGATGATTATTATTCAATTAAATTAAACATGAAAACCTTGGACCTTGCATCAAATCAGTTATATTTGTTTTTTTGATGTGTTGTTTGCTACGTAAGAGCAATGTTAAATTCAAGTTTTCGAGCTCGACAAACTACCAGATTATGCCGAAAAATAAGTAAAACCTCGAAAATTTTGACCTCATTTCAGTTTTTGTCGATTTTAACTGGCTTTTCTTCAATTCAAATTTTGGAGCTTTACGGAGTTATTTTTTTACAAGCTTTTATTTAATTTCACCCGTCTCGTTGCCTGTCTGTAATCAAATCTTGCAAGTCAAATTTGATCCACTTCCCGGTCTCCGATTGAGCTGAAATTTTGCATGCACATTTAGAATATATATATATATATATATATATATATATATCAAATATGGAGGAAGCGATTCTAAAATCAGTACGCCACAACGTAATTGACATTCAAACTAAATGTGCATGCAAAATTTCAGCTCAATCGGAGACCGGGAAGTGGATCAAATTTGACTTTTTTTTAGTCTTAAATTAAAAATTTTAATAAAAATTACTTTTTAAGGGACAATATTTTATTGTACTAAAAATAAGAAAATAATTTTATCTTTGAGTCACTCACACTCGACTATTGGTAAAAGCTTGAGGTGTTTTATATCAAGAATGATTCGAAAATTAATTAGGCATGTGGAGTAGATGGTTTCGTTCTCATTCATTTGATGGGGCGCCTCAAGTTTTTATAAACAGTAGGGTATGAGTGACTCATAGATAAAATAATTTTCTACGATTTAAGTACCATTGAAGTACCATTTTGTATCAATATATTATGTAACCCTCAAAAACCTCCTAAATTAAATGTAAAAATAAATCATCTTCTGAAATTTTCATCAAAATTCGTAAAGTCGTTTCTAAGATTTTTGAAAACTTACAGAAATACATTTCAATGTTATCAACATAGATTAGTTAGGTTTTTCATGGAATAAACTATAATAATATCAAAATATTGAAATCAAATTAAGGATAATCATAATTGTTTTTAAAGAATAATATCTATTATAAAAATTAGTAAACTAAACGTGCTTTTTTATAATACAAACTATGCGATTGTTCTAAAAAGGAAAATTTTTGATGTTTGTAAAATTATAGAAGATACACTAACTCTTCTTTTGTACTAAAAAAAATACACTATAGAAAAAATGAACTAAATTTCACATTCTATTCAATCTCATATCAATTTAATATTTTATAATAACATTGTCTTTATAATATTTCAAAATATTTTCAATAAGATAATATAATAAAAATACACACTTTTACATAAAATATGTAGCATTTACTTTTATACCCTATACATGACATATGTTAGAGTATATTAAATTCAGTATTAAGATAACGATTAGAAATATTGTTGATACAAACACAAGTGATATTTATAAAATTTAAAAAACCCCGACAAAAAGAAAAACACTCTCCATTAAATTTTTAGTTGGGGAGTTCAAAATTTCTATAAAGGTGTTCATAGAATCACCTAATATAAGAGATAGAACAAATGTTTACATGTAAAAAATGCTCATTTTAAAAAAATTGGCAGCTTTTTCTCAAGTTTATTGATTTTAATTTCATGTTAAATCCATTCGATAAAATTTAGGGGGTCAAATAGATCAATGTACAGGTAAAATTTTTGTTTCAAACCATGTAGAATCAAAAAAAAATAATAATAATAATTGAAACAACCACTGATATTCAACACCGTCTATATAGGATATAGCAACAACTAACTCAATCAATTGTTTATTTTCACTTGTTTATATTAAATATTAGTGCAATTATTTTTCCATTTTTCAATATTCATAGAATAATGTGCACACACCTGATTGCAATGTTCAGTCTACCCAGTGTATATGAAGGACTATTTTGTGGTTTGCTTATAGGCTGCAATACTTGTAAAATGAATAAGCTAAATTATACACGAAAGGGGCAATGTAAAGGCAATGTTTAATTCAAGATTTCGACATCGGGAAACGACCGGATCATGCCAAAAAGAAGAAAAACTTCGAAAATTTGGACCTTTTTTCAGTTTTTGCCGACTTTGACCTAGAAGGACTGTCTTTAAGTTATTTTTAAGGTAAAATTTTCAACAATTTGGGATAAAATCGAATTTTATAGGATCAATAGTTTCGAAGATACAGTTTGTCTATTTTTTATGCTACACGATTTTACGCAAAATTTCATCTTGTAATCCGTTAGAGATAGAACAAAAGTTTAAATATAAAAAATGTTCCTCTTAAAAAAACAAACAACTTTAGATTGAAACAATTTTTCGCTTAAACATCACTGTTTACCAGTTATTTTCTTTTGATGCAATTGGAAAACTTTCAATTCGCTTTCAAAGATATGGTAAATTCCTCTCAAGAAAACAATAGCTAGAGGAACTTTTTTTCATGTCTTTAATTTCAAAATGCTTATCCTTAATAAGCTTTCATTGATTACAATTTTCCATTTTAAAAATAAAACAATAACCAATTTTATTTTTAAATATTCTTCAGCAAAAATTTGCTTATTTTACGCAGCTTCTACGAAACGAACGTTTTACTTATTTTCTGAGAAAATGTTTTAATTATAATATGATACAACCTATATATTGAACAGATGAAGACTAAACATGAAATCGATACCATTTCACATTTAATATATTCATAGTACGAGTCTATATACGCGTCAATCAGGTCGGTGTTCGATTTCCCATACATTTCTCATTCCAAATAAAGTGTATAGAGTGATATAATGTATATTTCTATGTACGTATGTGTACATTACCTAGTTTTTTATTACAGTGTCTTCAAATTTAATTTTCTTTATTCAGTATAAACAAAAATTAAATCAATAAATAATGTTTTGTTCATGTGAAAATGCGTAAAAGTGAGTATTTAAATATTTTATATTAATGTAGAATTTTAAATCGCCTCTCAAAATCAGTTTTTCAAGATTTTTAAAATGCTTTTATTGGCTTGAACATTTGGGTTTGGGTTATTACGCATTTGATCCTCTAATGAAAATTCAAGAAATGTTTAGAACAGTCTAAATATTTTTCAAGGTTTAAATTAAACTTTTGAATATTCGCTTTGAATTCTACAAGCAACGTGAAAATTTCCAGGAAGCTTTCTAATAGTTTCAATCACTGTAATGATAAAAGGCCTCTGTTTTAACCTCCGACAAAAAATGATATAATAAAATTTAGGAATTTATCTGTTTGTATGTGACATCATTAATGCTAAGCGGATGTGCCATTTTTAACCGATTTCAAACAAAAAAGGAGGAGGTTATCAATTCGACTGTATTTTTTTTATATGTGCTACCTCAGAGCTTTCGACTGGGTAAACCGATTTTGATGATTTTTTATCTATTTGAAAGCTGATGTGGTCCCATTTCATTTTGGTATAGTTCTGACATCAGCATCCATGAGAAAACCATAAAAGTCTTAAATTTGCATTAAGTATGCACGACAAGAGGCTGAATAACTCAATACCTCGCCAAACGATTTCGATGATCCTTTTTTTAATGATAAATTAATAAGTGAACTTCACTCAAAATTACAAAATAAAATAAAAAACTTTTAACAAAAAGAAAACCGACTTCAAAAGAAAAACTTTTCCAAAACAAATTAATATGCACCAAAAAGTAAAAAATAACGATAGATAATATAATGTAGTTCAAAGTATTGTTATTTTTGGAGCCACAGAAACAACTCTGACAGAACAGTTTGCTACATTAGCTTGGCTGACACCGACTCCAAAAATAACAATAATTTTAACCACATTATATTATAGTTATTTTTACTTTTTAGTGCATATTAATTTGTTTAGGAAAAGTTTTTCTATTGAAGTCGTTTTTCTTTTTGTTAACAGTTTTATTTATTTACTTTTTGGTTCAATTTCAGTTCGTTTATTTAATATTGTTTATTATAAAATTTCTAATTTTCCAACACTCCCATAGAAATTTGCTGTTCAACGTAGGTTGTTTTTTGAAACATTTTTTATATCAACAATTTTAAAGGGCTTAAATTGTGTGTAAGAAACATGAGACACAGTGTAATTCGAAATAACGTAGTTTTTTTCATATTAATTTTTCTCTCCTATTTATATCCGACAACCGTTGACAATTTGTTTACACAAATTAAATGGAAACATTTTTCCATTCTAAATATATTCCTTGAAATTTAATCAAAACGAAATATAAATTTTATCAGAAAATTGAAAAAAAAAACTTTTTCTCTCTAATTCAATTTGGAGAGCATGTTTTTTTCTTTATATGAAAGTGAAAATGTCAATCACTTGCTATTAAAAAAGATGTTAGTTTTATCGAGGTTACAATATCCATCAATATATTATAATAAGGACCCTTATCAAGAATGCTACCAATTTTATTCATAACAGATGGATGAATTTTCAAATCCTATTTTCAATTTTGAATATTACTTAATGTGTAAATGTTTAATTAAATTTGATAAAATAGTTAATTAAATTTGATTTGAACCCATATCTTAATAATTAGAGAGATGGGATATATACAAGTATACTTTCTTAAATTCAAATAACCTAAACCATATTATCCTTGGAAGCGTCGTTTAAATAATATGATTTATGAAAATATTCCCTTATCTTCCTTATTTTTAAGCACAAAATGCTTAAAGAAGTATCCCCACATAAAAAAATGCCACTTTCTTTATCATATGTCAGCACTCATGTATACTCAATGTCAAAACAATGCTCGTTTTAAAACATTCTAAGTGTTACTATTATAACATAACATATGATGAGTACGCTTAGAATGTTTTAACTGGGCATTTTTTTTGACAGTGAGTAAATGTTAATCATAACTAATTTTTCATTTATGTAATGGTACAGTTCACTTTGGGGAACGTCTCATCATAACCTCACCAATCAACAGTTTAAAATATAAGAATGAATTTTTTGTAAATCTTGCAAAAAGATACTTCAAACAAAAGTTTTTATCTTCGAATAACAAGCATCTTAAAATTATCGATTTTGTGCACTTTTTAGCTCTAAAATACTATATTATAATTTAAATTCAGAATGTCTTTCCGTTTAAGTACTAGCGGATAAACAGAAATAATGATCGAAATTAACTGCACTTTGAATAAGCTTTTTCTAAAATTCGGCCGATAGATTATTTTGATGAGCTTTTGAAAAACCTGAAAAGAGCAAAATTTCTGAGTTAGTTTATTGAGACAATTTCAATTTCATTCAAACAGAGATAAGAAAATATATTTCTAACAAGTGAGACAATGAAATGATCAGAAAACATAGTGATCAAATATCTATCATTACAAAATTCATTTATACACTAAAAGTTCGTAGTACTTATTTCCAAACAATGCAAAATATCGATAAAACCTGACAACATTTTTCAATTCTATTTATAAAATCGAAGGGAACTAACATATTGATAAAAATTTTATCTAAATTATATGTTTCAACATCAATATAAAAACCAATTTAAGAATATCATCTAATCAAACTCAATAAAATATCTCCAATACCCTCAAACATCAGCAATGTTATAGCAAGTAAATTGGACAAAGAGCTTTATAAACAACTTTATACAATTCCTTTGTTAAACATTATAAATTATTGGACCAGGAGCCTGCACAAAAAAGCTGTTCATGTGAGTGCGATCTTTATGGTCTATATCATCTCCTTCTCATTCCTTCTTTCTATATAAGAAGTCTACCTGAAATCAACATCCGTCACTTTCAAAAAATAACTCATTTGTTTAATGAAATTCATTGTAGTCGAAAATATTTCTGTAAATATTCGCAAAACAAGCTGTGCTCCAAATTTTCGGACTTTTTTCAGTTTTCTAAGTATTTCGCAGGCAGCACTGATTTTTTTGCTTATAAAACGTAGTTTCACACTCCCCCAAGGGGTCCAATAACATACCAAAAAAGAAGCTTTACAGCGTGTTTTGCGATTTTAGTTCTTTTTCTGTAAGGTTCTACTGGCGTAAACCTTAAATTCGTTGCAGTTTATACGTATTCGCCCCGTTGAGGCCTTATAGACGTTACTAAGTGATAGGTTAGAATAAATTTACCCTTTCTTATGATGGCTCTCGATATATTACAATTTCTTTGTTACCAATTGTAAACTTATGTTAAACAGTGATTATCAAACAAAATTTATCTCTAATTCAATTATTGAATATCATCTTTATAGGTCTGAAACAGTTCTTGTAAACAAAATACAATGAAAAGTGATTTGAAAAACTTTTGATAGTCAACGATATATCATTGTTAAAGGATGAATGAAACTGTAATAACGAACTTTGTGTAATGTGTGTCGGTTATCAGTCCATTTCCAAATGGTGGAAGGTTGTAGCTCACTTTATGATGATATAAATTTATCTACAGAGTGGGAACAAAATAAGTTCCCTTAAAATGTTCTTTAATTTAAATTAATTTGTATTCCCTTCATACATTAAAATAGTTCCCGAAAACAATCTCCAAAACCAAAAATTTGTTTCTTTTGGATCACAGCAAAAACAATGCCACCGGCAAAAATTGTTTAAAATTATTGTTCGTGAGATATCTTTGTAACGCTATTTCTTGAAATAAACAGGAAATACAAACAGGCAGAAAACAATATTCCCATCATTTTCTGGTTAAAATTGCCTAAGAAAATGATTTTCATTAAGATTGAGACCTAAATTTTTTTCAGATTTCACCTTTTACTCTTAAGAAAAACGTAAAAATTTGACAAAAAAATTTTTCTCCAGTTTTTACTTTTTACGGAAACATTGTTTTAATCTAATTGAAACACAGCAAAAACCGGTTAAAATTCGGTCAGATTTATTGTTCACGTGACATTACCTTCACAGCTGTCAAGTTTAAAATCCAATGAATCGACAACGCCCTATATTGAAACAGAAACCACGGTGATTTAGACCGGATTTTCGTTATTTGTAGATCGAACTTGCTTTACTCAATGATTTTCTTTAAGATTAAAATTTTTCCTTTATTCCATATTTGACAAACTGCTTCCGTTATTGCGAATCCAACATGTTATCGCCCATAGCTTCAAACATGCAAGTTTTGCACCTGTACACTTAGTCATTAAGTCGCCGTAAAAAATATTTGATTAACCCCCGAATTAAAAAAAAGGGTGTTATAAGTTTGACCGCTATGTGTGAGTGTCTGTCTGCGAACAGTGTTCTTAGCTGCGAGTTTAGTGTTCCGAACCCGATAAAACTAAAAATTTGGCGATGATCTTCAAAATCGACTCAATTGGGAAAAAGGTAATTTAATGGAGTGTGTTCTTAGATATGTTTAAAGTACAAGTTTAGGGTTACGAACCCGAAAAATTTGTCGGGGTTTTTTTTAAATTTTGTAAATTTCACTTGTTTAAGTGGATAGAAAACTATTCCCTCTATAATTATTATCATACTCAACTTTTAACTTTGAATATTTTGTCACAATATTGTTGAACATCGTTTTCAAGGTCAAACACCGTCATATTCGTGTGTTATTTAAAATTTTCACATCATATTCCCATAATGATAATTAGTTCTATTTTTTTTCTAACATTCTGTATGATAAACGTTAACAATGAGGTTATTGCACCAGGAGTTTGTGTATAGAAACATACACCTACCGTGCAGTCGTATGTTTGAAACACAGTCAGATCGCTAGTACACTTAGTTGTCGGCACCGCCAAGTGAAACCACCCTTTAATCGTATCATAGATATACAGGTTGTTGTAAAATTTTATTTGAGTGAAAAGTTCGTTAAGATATACTATATTTTTGGTCAAACTTGCGAGCCATAGCTGTGATTTAAGATTAAAACTATGGCAATCTATGTACATAAAGATAAGCAATAAAGGAGTATTTTGTTACAAATCTCACATATGAACGTTTTCTGAAAACTATATTAAATTATTATAAATTATAAGATCGTAAGAGCCCAAACAAGTGAAATTTACAAAATTTCAAAACCCCCGACAATGCGATTTATTCCTTGTAAGCCGATTTTTGGAAACTTAGCTATAAAAAGTTCTCAATCAAGTCGATTCGACCGTTTAGGGGCTACGATGCCACTGAGAAACTCACAAACGCACATATAAACACTTTCAACTTATAACACTCCTTCTGAAATCAATATCAAAGTGATGGTCAAGGACATCAGATGAGATGAAAAGGATATTTAGGGAGAGCTATCATTTTTTGGAAAAAATTTTTTGGAAATATTTTAATTGAAATTGAAATATTTGAGTTGACTTTGTTCTTTTAAATTATTGTTTTGAATTACCTAATTATTTTACCATTTTACTTTTCGAAATGAATTGAGCCAGGTTTATTTGACCATTTATTTCCATAGCAAATATTTCTATATTAAAATTATATGTCATGCCTTATCAAACTGGATCAATTTTGAAGATCATCGCCAATATTTTCGTTTTTTCGGGTACGGAAACCTAAGCTCGCTCTTAATTAACTAATATTTGTAAATTAACGTAAATAGACTTTAAAACCATGTAATCTATGCAGGAATCAAAGAATTATAATAATATTTTTCATAGTTTAAATATTGTAAATTCATATGGTGTTCACGTCCAGATTCTTCTTACTAACATTTATAAGACACTCAATAAAAATGTAGCCATGTGTATGTTCGGTAATCGACGCCGAGAACTAGAAGCAGAAGAGCATCGACCGAATGGGCGTCCAACTATAAGCGTACCAAATCTATAACACCACACACATATATATACTATGTATGGTACGGAAGGAAGGACATTGACGATGACGAGGATGAATACCATGTTGTTGGTATTTGTAACAAACACCCACCATAATAACCTCGAGGAGAGAAACCCGACTTTACAGTCTGAGAGCCGGTCACACTTGAGTGTTTAGCTTGCGTTGTTTATTTTTCCCATTAAATTTCGATTTGTGCCCCAATTTCCTAGATCAGTTTTTTGTATTTTATAGATACGTATTTCGACTACCAAGTAGTCATCATCAGTAAGAATTAGCTAGTCGTGCAGTCCGCCACCAATTTGGCGGACTGCACCAAATTAGCAAAGAGTAACATTCATAATAAGAGTAATCACGACTAGCTAATTCTTACTGATGATGGCTACTTGGTAGTCGAAATACGTATTTATAAAATACAAAAAACTGATCTAGGAAATTGAGGCAAAAATCGAAATTTATTTCGAAATATCCTAGAGTTCTCATTTATTATCTTCGATAATATTTATATACTTTTCCCATGCCTATTTTTTGATACACTAAATAAACCATTTTGAGCTAGCACCAGGACAAGTTTAGGTATAAGACTTGATTTTTTTATATGAAGTTGGACCAAACCTAAATCAATTCTGAAAATTTTAGGAGGAGTTGCTCGATTACTTAAATAAATATATGACTTCAAAATTAGGCATATTTAACATTGGTATTATGGGAAAACGGTAGATGAACGATCGGTGGAAATTAAAAAAGTTGTGCTCGACTAAAGAAGAATGTATGAGCACGGTAGTGGAGACACAAATTTAAGAAAATATATTTTTTCAAATTTGGTGAATTAGTATACAACTTGACAATATAAAACGAAAATTAAGAATACAATTCTTCGATATCTGGAGTAATTTTCAAAATGTCGAAAATTGAAAATTTAATTTAATTATTTAGCTTTCGATATTTCGAAAACCAAGGCAGATATTTATTTCTTACTTTACGTCAACCACAAGTCTGAACTTGCCTTGGCGCTCGTACTACCTTAAACAATTTTTTTAATCATTTTAGATGTCCTTTGGCAGTATAAATTTTAATGGCCACGCAGTTTTGCCGTTGTTAACACCGCGCCAGATATTATACAAATAATTTAAAAAAACAGAACGCATTCAAATTATATTTTAGTGTTAAAGAAATTTAAGAAATTCGAAGTATACTTGCTCCGAGAGCGTTACTCCTCTATATTTCACTATGAGACAAACACACATACGTACACAACCACTAACTAGTACATATGTCCTTAATTCTCGTTTCGTCAAAGTGTTTATATGTGAATGGGTCGTCAACCGTATTTAATACTAGAAATAAATATGTAATTTTCTAGAAAGATATTCTACAAGAAAATTGTGTCTCTAATCTATTTTATTTGAAAACCTTATTCCATTATTTATAATATAATTTTGTATGTTTATTACGCATTTGTTGTCTCAAATTTCTTACATATGGTACTTTCTATATACTAGTTGCTATCTACGTCTATTTATTTCCTCGTAGAATGTAGAATGTAGCCTAGAAAGTGAATATATATACTCTCATTTTCATTCTTATAATTTTACTAAGAACTTTTAAATTTAATTGACGTTCTTGTAATTTTAATTATTAGCATGCTTTTTGTTTTAATTGTGCTCTTAGGAATAATATAAAAAAATAATTCAATTTTAACTCGTATACATATTTTATTGTTAACCTCATTTACATTTTTAGAATATTCAAATATCTTGAATAGATAAACTTAACCACCATGTTCCCAGATAATCAAATAAATTTTCGTATTGCGCACATAACTTTTATAATTCAAAAGGGTTATTGAAAACAATCATGATTTTTTTCTTACGGTTTTCGGAAAACGGTTGACGAAATTCCAAATTTTATTCTTGGTAAGTATTGCCAATCCCCACGGTATGTTTTCTATAAGATTTGTCGGTAAAACGGTAACGATTTTTTTTTTTTGAATTTGATATTGACCGAATCTATTCCAATTATAAAAACTGTTTCGGGATGTCTCAGGATAAAGGTCACTTCTGTTTTAAAATTAGATAGTGGTAATAGTAGTTACCATTCGTCGACCCTATGTCATTGTTTTTGTGAGCCTTATGTTCTACTTCATCATACTTTCGATTGGTAGAATTGTCTCTCTACTTTATAAAAGCAGGTCATAGTTTTGTCATTTTTTAACTTGCAATTATAATGTCTATCGATTTCTGATACGTCTCAATAAAATTCATTCAGTAAATATGAGCACACCTAACTAACGACAAAACCCTAGCTGTACCTAATAATGGAGTGCGTATTTTTTTATATGTTTACCACGCAGTTATCTCGTAAATTTTCCTTATTTTAGTCAACAATGAAGATGAGACTTTATATCAGCTTCTCATTTGTTTTGAGAGTATATATCCTCCTGGAGTTTTCGGGAAATTCGTTATATAATTGGTCCAAACTCTTTAGTTGGGCGTTTTGGGGATCGTTGAGCAAGAAAATAGCAACAGAATTGATCTCCGAAGTACCTGGTGTTCAAGGGGTCCCAAGTACTCTGGGTACCTCGGGCACACGATTTCTATTCGTGCTCAGCAACCCCAGAATCTCCGAGTAACGAGTTTGGACCGATTATATTACGAATTTTCCGAAAAATCCAGAACACTAAAACCCATTAAACCACTAGGGTTAGCAACACTTTATTTACCCTACTATGAATTACAATAAAAAAATCAAACCTCGCCCTATAATACTGATCCATTTTTTCTCGAAATTTCAAAAGAAAATTAAACAATATAATGAATGATTGGTTTTAAATTATATGACAAATGTTTCGTAATTTGAATGATAACAGTTTAGTTCGTATAAAATTAATTTTCCATATAATAATGTTTTATTGATTGTGAAGGTTTTATTATAGCATCATCGTATCGTATACTCATACTCATACTACTTCATTTAGTTACACAACTAGTTAAAATGAAAAGGAAATCAATATCTTTTGTAATGTATTAATGTTGTATTAAGTAAGCACTCGTAGGTATAGATAAGGATAGAAAACTATACAGAATTGGTTTTAGTATCAGATATTTATTAGGATTTACCAGCTAATTTATAGAGGCGGTTGAAAAATTGATATTTAGTTCTGAGGGAAAATATAATTTCTATATAGGAATAATAACAGGGACATTCTGGGAAATAATGAAGCCGGCGAGCTTGATAGATGGCAAAATGCTGCTGGACACAAGCATCAATAGTCATTTGGGAGTTCCATTTGAGAATTGCAAGTTTCTCCTGAAAGAGTATACCTTAAAAAAGGTCAATCTTAGATGGAGAGAGGGATGTAGTTATGATACTTCAAAACAGATGTGGTCTGAGTAAAATTGAAGGCGTTCCGAAGATTTTATATCACTTCCAAGGGCCTCTATTAGTAAAACTATTGCGGCTATTACAGGACACTGGCCAAGAAGAAGGCACGCTGAACGTGTATCATAAATACTGACAGTGTATCATGAATCCTGCAAGAGCTGTCACAGTGAGGA
Organism: Chrysoperla carnea; assembly: GCF_905475395.1. Classification (NCBI taxonomy): domain Eukaryota; kingdom Metazoa; phylum Arthropoda; class Insecta; order Neuroptera; family Chrysopidae; genus Chrysoperla; species Chrysoperla carnea. The sequence goes on along the minus strand of NC_058340.1, from coordinate 40,689,700 downwards.
GGAAGAAACGCTGTCTCATCTTCTCTGCTATTGTCCAGTTCTTGCCACCAGGAGGTGGACTGACTTGAGTCAGCCTTTCTTTGACGATCTTTCAGACCTGAAGTCCGTTGATGTCAAAACAATCCTACTGTTCGGTACCACAACGGAACCTATAATCTAAATGTGTCCCACCCCAGGACAGCCACTCTAACCAAAATGAATGATGATACAAAAAAAAAAATAGTTAGTCATTAAAATTTCTAATTATGACGTAAATTTTTTTATTCTCAAGCTCAATAACATACATTGATCGTTTGGAATGCCATTCTAAAAGAATTTGAAATCATTTATCACATTTTCTTGGTCTGTAAATAACGTATTCTGTCATATTAAATGAGCAACGCTACTAAAACTACAACCCATGTCTTCTTGGGAAAATTTTGAATTCAGTTCATTTAGAAGAAATAGTTTTTGTGCAAGTTTCAACAAAATTTTTGTTTGTCATTTTTGGTCCCTTAAATTCCAACACATCCTCCGAATCCTCTAGTAATTTAAATTTAAAAATTGTTAAATATTCTTACTTGATTATTATTAGAGAGGTTAGAGTGTATTTACTTTGGAAATATATAATCACTTTCATTAAAGTGCAATGAGCAATCTCTCATTCTGAGAAACTCATCCTTTATTTTAAATAACATTTCCATGCTTTCCATGCTCTCCGTGCTTTAAATCTTTCTAATTTTTTTTTTAAAGACACTAAACATATTTTCAACTGACAAAATACTGTCATCAAATTTTCGTCACAATTTGTATTTAAGTATTTTTTGATCTATTTGTATAATATCGAAGTGAATAGCATTGTCATATTAATATGGAAACATTGTAACAATTTGACAACCGCAATGGGGTATCTTTTACATTCAAATACAAATCATATTAAATATTAATTTTTCGAAATAAATTAATATATAGAAGTAACCGTAATTGTCACAGCAGGTTGAAAACAGGCTATATTATTAATTATTACAAGTGAACTTTTTAATCGTAGTACTTTGTATTCATTCCGAAAATCGAAATTCCGAAATTGATAACTTTATGTTTTGAAATAAAACCCTTCAGATAATATTGGTTGTGTGATATCTGCGCCTACAGTTTTCATACGCTATATCCCGTGTAAAATTAAGCAAACAATTCAAAATTTTGACAGACAGTGGATCACGATAGGGCTTTGCTCCCGTTAATGGATTAGATTAACGAAGTCAAAACGGCGATATTTACTATTGTAATGATGTTAACCACAAAACAAGAAATTAAGTTAATGCGAAATTTTACTGACTTATCGTCTTATCAAGTTTTTCTAAAGTCTACTATTCACAAAGGCTTTTAAAATTTTAAAGTTTTAAAACTTTTATTTGAGAAATTCTCTGTTGGTACTAAGTGAAATCAAAATGTACAAAATTATGCAATATTAACTTACAATCATTTACTTAATCAGAAAATTTTTGATGTTGCTTCCATAGGTAATATTTATGGCTCGTGTCTGTTTGTGATTGACAATCAGTTTAATATGTTTTGATGGAGGTCTTTAACCCTCTTTTGAAATATAATATTTTTTAATGTGTTTACATCACCCTTACATAGATTTTAACATAATAAAAGAGATATCGTGGAATGTATTCCTTTTCCTTATACATACATCCTTCCGATAAAAATTTATTGTTTTTTACTGTAACAAATGGATCGTTAACAATATAAAAACTCTGACTGACTACTTACTATATCAAACTCAAAGTCATAAAAATAGAAAATATTTCCAAAGGTGAATATCCTTATAATTTTATTTGAATTTTCCTTTTTCCTACATCGTATTTGTTGTTATGATTTAAAAGTGAAAGTATGACTCTATAAGTTTCATTTTTTTCTTTTTTATAGTTGTATTGTCAACACATGTGAAAATTTTCTCTTCTGTGTATACCGTGAGATAATCTTAAAAAAAAGCCTGAAAAGATTATTGCGCATCCATTACTGTTCAGTTAAATAAAATAAAACAATATTTATTTTGTTAACATAAACTTAATGATACTTCCAAGTGATACGCCTTTTTGACTTGTTTCAATCCAAAAAATGTACGCTAGCCTTATACTTGTAGGACTAATACTATGATGTGAGAATAAATGTAGAATATACGAAATCTTTTAAATTTTTAATATTTCTTATTAAAAAAAAAAGAAAAAAAACTGAAAGGTTAATATTCAAAAATTGTTAACTGTCAAGTTTGATTGTTAAAAGGGTGTGTTTATAATAAAACATCTTGTCATTTCAAGGTTAAATTTTTGACATTGCTGCTGTTTAATATTATTGATGACTTTTATGCTATGTATATATAAAATATACCAAGGTACACTAAGTTTAGTCCCAAGTTTGTAACGCTTAAAAATATTGATGCTATGAACAAAATTTTGGTATAGGACTCATAAAATCACCTAAGTAATCCATTTCCGGTTGTCTGTCGGTCTGTCCGCCCGTAAACATGATAATAATAATTTTCAATTTTCAAATGTATTCTTTATAGCGTGTTCAGGACGTAAAAAATGAGATCAAGTTCGTAAATGAGCAACATAAATCAAGGTCTTGGGTCCGTAAGACTCACCGTGTAAACCGTTATAGATAGAACAAGAGTTTAAATGTAAAAATTGTTTCTTTTAAAAAAAATAAACTTTATTTTTTCAAACAAATACACATCTTTAAAAAAAATGATTTTTGGCGTTTTAACTGGCGCAAATTACAACTTGTCTCGGATGGTACCTGCTAATATTTCAGCAAATTTCTTCAATGCTATGGTCGAATAACAATTCCTATTTTAGCACTTTTATGTGAAATACGAAATCCAATGCAAACAGCAAATAATTGTGTTAAACTGTATTTTAATTAACAAATTAACTTATTTTTGAAATATAATTATTTAAATTATTTCTGCATTAAAAAGGATTGTACATTGTCATTTTCAATTCTATAGTCTGGTAACTAGTTCGAAAAGTGTGTCGACACTCTAAGGTAAAAGCTACGTATCCTACTAATACTATTAGGTTGTTTTAAAAGTTTGGTCCACTTTTAATATAATGTGTTTTTGAAACTCCATTTCTCAATAAATATTTATGATACTGTGTCGTGGTATTGATCTATAGAGGATTTTGTACATACATATTAAAGGCGATAATGAGTCGTTCTAATTAAAATCAGAAGAAGACCCGAATTAAGTAGTTATAATTTTGACTACCAGATGGCAATGCTTGTACTTACCATTTTTAAGGCCAATAAAAATATTCAAATTCAAATCAGATAAATCCCGCCCACTGGCGATAGAAATTTGTACCATTAAACAGGAAGTGGGCCGATTTTTCAGTAGTTCTAATTTAGACCACCTGATTTCTAACAAATTTTAATTTTTGCGTCTTTTTAGCTTATTTTTATTTGATTTCGTAAGCGATTTTCGGCCAAAGATTGTAAACGATTTTTAAAAAATAAAAAAAATCTATCGATGAAAATGAGGTTTGATCTGAAAATCTTCCACATGAAAAGCGAGCACTTTAACTACAAAACCACGGCCATTCATTGAGAATACTATTAATATTTCAAGATAATAAACTATAAAAGAGTGTCGGTTGATCGATGTTAAACTGTTTATTTTGCCTTTTTCACCATCTGCCGAACGCGCGCGATATAGCACATAGTTAAAATACAATACAAGAGACATGCTACTTTTCCACTAACTGAAAATAAAAATTGTCAGAATGAGGTAGCATGGTAGCATTCGACCCTTTTATTGGGCTTATCAATGGTCTGTCTAACACAGAATAATTTTAAACTAAGCATATTTCATTAATATATATAATGATAATTAATAATTAAATTACGTAATTAATTGGTATGTTAAAATTATATATAATGTACCTACCTAATCCTTATATAACTTGATGTTAAACATTTGTAGATAATTATCAAAAACTTGATTACTAATTAATTTGTTTTTGACATTTAATTATTATTTTATTTATTTATTGATATATTTATTGACTGACTAGCATGACAGGATAGTTACACAATAATAGCGTATTTGACATCAATTGATTTAATAATAAATTTATTTTATTACATAAGATTTGGAATATATATTTATTATGATGTAGGCTTTTGGTTATATACCAGAAAGCATCGAATGTTGGAGAATGTATTCTACTTTTAGAATTTTATTTTACGTCAAGTTGTAGATTTTTGTATCTTAAATAATAATAATAATGGAGTTTAACCTCCGTTTCTCTGACATACGCCTTATAACAGAGGCCACCCACATCATTATTTGTTATTCTTTATTTATTTAACTAAATACATATTTACAATTACATTTTAATGTGGGTGAATTCGCTTACTTCGTTCTTATCCAAGCGACGACAATGTGATCAATTCTGTACCCACATTAATTATAATTGTTCACTCTGACTCTGCCTGGACTCGAACCCGCAACCTCCTAGTCAGTAGCCAAACGGTCAAAGACTAACGCCTTAGACCGCTCGACCACTGAACCGGACCTTAAATATTGAATACAAAAATGAAATTATGGAAAGAATGATACAAATATATGGTTCAAGTATTATTTTAACAACAAAATGCCAGTAAAACTTTTAATATTTTATTTCCCGTTATGTTTAGAAACAAATGGTTTAGAAGTTCTTTAATCTGTGAACTAGTTTAAAACAAAAAATGTCATTTACCTACACAATTCAATTACAAAAGTTTTTAAAAAAAAAAAAACTTCATTTCCTGAATGAAATATTTATTTAATATTTATGATTACATTCGTTACAACTCAACGAAACATAATTTCTATAATTTTCAACATTGCATGTAGCTAATAATACGTACTTTTGTTAATAATTTTCATCTATTTTTCAATAGTAATAATTTCCTTTACTTCAAATTTGCAAACACACATGCAAATTTTAAACCTTTTCTAGTTAAATTGACGATAATGCCAGGCTCTAAAAAATCCAGTAGGGTATTTGACTGGTTTCTAGAAACCATCTCAGGTATTAGGATAATATTTGTAGAGCCCATAAACAGTGTTTAATTTTTTTATGCATTTTTTCAAAAATTTAATACAGATTTTCAGTGAAATAGGCTTGGAGCCTAGGACATAATAGCTATAGCCAATCGTAGACTTATGATGAGACTGTATATGGCGGAACCGAAAATTAAATTGTATTGGCTTAGCTCTCGCTAAAGCAACTCTAATACTTATTAAATTGTTTTTCCGCGCAACGCTAGTCAATCCAAACCGTTTCCAGTCACGTGATAACGGCTTAAAATATGTTCCGGTTTTTTTTTTTTTTTTTTTAATAAATATTTTTTTAAATATATTTTTGTCTAATTACAAAAAACAGATTTTAAAAGCCATAATCTATGCAGATATCACTAATTACGGCAATTTCCATACTGTGAAATAGAGTTAATAAATTGGCAGTACATAGTCGGTGAGTGCGACCCCTGTAGTCCACACGGCTAACTTCCCAGAAGGAGAAAAAACATTAAAAAAGGTCTTGTTAGCCTTTATAAATTATTCTTCGAACATGTACTGTAGCTTATGCTGGAACGATCATTATCTCCATAGATAAATGATGTGTTTTATTCACTTTTCAGATTCTGTTATTTAGTTTTTTCCAGTTTTTTTTATTACCATTAAAAAACGGCTCAACTAATTCTGTTGAAAACTCTTTCAGTTCTTAAATACGCGATTACGCGTTGAGGAACAAATGTCATAACTGGTTAGCGAGATAATCGAGGCTAAAGAATCCGAACGAACATATGCCCAAACACACACAGAGACATCATATTAAAGAGATTTGATTCGGATATTGCGGCCTTGAAACCGAAGAAATATGTAAAACTAGAGATTTTCAAAATCGGTCCCATTACATTTATTTCCTCTGGGAAGAAGAAAAAAAAGAACATAAAAAGAGCTTAACACAGGCAGAAGAAAACATAACATTTTGCTCTTTCCTTCAATTTTATTTACCTACAATTAAGTTTGACAAGCAATACATGGGTCAACCGCATTAATATACTGATAAATTGAAAACGTTTAATTTTCTGCTACAGTTATAAGAGATATTTGTCCTCAGTTGGAACTTAAACAGAGACTTTTCTAACAAGAGGAATACCGAGTCATTTTCTACGAAATGATCTTAATATTTTGGTTAACATTCATAAGTTTATTGCAGCATTCTATAAACAGAAAACTATAGTCATAACAATAAAATTTCAATTAAATTTTGTTTTCAAAACAGACTATAATTATATTATGTTTAAGATTAACAATTTCCTTGTTTATAGTTAAATAATTAAATTTATGAATATGATTCACTCAAAATATATTTTATTACAGCTTTCGTAAAATTTGTTTTTGTAAACAAGATCATAATGCTAATTAAAATTTTATAGGTCAGTTTCATCATTATTAATTAATTTTAATTATTTACCAAATTTAGTTATAATATTTTTAAATTGTTAGTCATAATATTAAGCTAATTATTAGTTTTGTCGAAAGCTAATTATTAGTTTTGTCGAGATTTTGAATCAAAATTGCTAAAAGTAAAATAATCTTTGAAAACTTTGTACTCCAGTGGAAAGGCTTATTAAACTTATTAAAAGGCTTATATGGGTTATTAAACTTCGGCGATATTATATGAAAATAAATGGTCGCTATAGTTATATATTATTTTTGCTTCAGTTTTCGATGTGCTACACCCTGTTTCGTGAACAAAAACCGCTGGCACAACTGATTTTTTTACAAATACAATAACATTATGCAATGCCCATATACTTGGGTTATTGTGTGCCGAATTTCCAATTTTTCTAATTATATTCACAAGAATACCCTTTTTCTTAAAATTGTAAAGGAAAAGGACAGTTTTCAGGTTAGCAAGCATATTGAGAAATTTCCATTTCATTATTTTAACGTTATCCACCATTTATTGAAGTCCTGCTGTTATAACTTGGAAAACTTTGTATAAATAATATTCTGTGAACAGTGCTTGTACAAATACATACCCAAATGACTATTTTCGTGTTGCGCCTTTTTTTAAGACAGATTGAACCCATTTCGTACTTGGATTATCATAAATCAAAAATAATAATAATAATTACTTTATACATTAACACATTTTTAAAGTATGAAACAAACATTCAATATTTTTCGTTGAGAAGGCGTTTTTGTTTAGTCTGTGATTTAATAATGTTTTTATTACGTCATAAAGGTCATATGTGACCTATTGCCTGACTGGCTGGTTAGTTGTATGCACATGCATTCAATGTGCTGCACAATGACACAAAACGTGCGAATTTAATATCGTTTTATAGTAGCCAGACAATAATAACTGTGAGTGTGTCTACATATGTTTTGTATATATGCACTTTTTTTGTTTTCAGTTTAAATGCATTTCTTTTATTACTCAATCAAAATGAGTTGATCCTTTCAGTATTTTATGCAATTTTTAATCATTTACCTTAATAAAAAATCAAATATTTTATCTATATATACCAGAATGAAAGCTGACTGATCGACCAACGCACACTTGAAACCGCTGGGTCAAATTGGGAATGTAAGTTTATATGAAACTCTTTTTTTTGGTAATGAAGAGGGGATGATAGTTTGTGTGAAAATTCGTTATTTTTGAATTAACTACTTAGCCGATTTTAAAAACTATTTTACTTAGAATAAGTTACATTGTAAGTTACATACCTACATATAAGTTACGCAATATTTGGATGGATTTTAGTCCTATCTCAAAAACTATTTGACCAGTCATCAAATGAACCCGATTTTTGTACTTTTTGGGTCAAAATTACCTAATATACTGAGTTTTACCAAAATCGGAGATAACAAAAAGTTTTCGCAAATTTTTTGCAATTTTTTAGGGGTTTGAAAAAATTGAAAAAAACTCTTTGAAAAAATCAAGAAAATCGAACAAAAAATTTTTGTTTTATAACTTGATGAAACTCATTGGATGGGGTAATTTTGATCCAAAAAGTATAAAAATCAGGTTAATTTAATGATTTAATGATTGGAGTGCAACCTATAGAAAATGCAAAAATGGGCAAAATTTCATTTTCAAAAAAAATCCCCACCAAAAAATTAAAATTGTGAACAAAAGGGAGAATAAGTGAGGGCTATAACGTGATAGTCTTTGTTTTTAAAGGAGAAATTGCCCAGCAGAGCGGGTGGGTATCTGCTTGTTTTATACAATTTTTCATCTAGTAGGTATTATTATTACTTCTAATTTATTGTGAAGAAACTTCTCTAGCTTACCGGCAAAAAGAAGTAAATCGTGTTGATTGATCTCATGTAATTTCTGATCCATTTAATGTCATATTTCTTAACTTACGAGTGCAACCTATTTTAGTTAATTAATTTTTTTTAAATTATAATTTAGTTTTATCTAATAAAAATTTTCTTTGTTTCTAGGTAAGTGCAGTTTGAAACTTTCGGATCGAGTACCATTATACAATTAAGTAAGACACCACATAATAACTTAACTTAAGATTAAGACTTCAAAACTTGGTTTTCATTAATTGAGCTCAACTTAAACAGAAATGATTTCTCTTGAAAGAAAGAGATGATTTCTATTGAAAGAAGCAGATGATAATATATAAAGTTGGCTAAAATTTTATATGGTAACTTATTTATAGTGACTGATATCACGCCTGGTAATGCAATATCTCACTATGAGCGTTTAAGCATTCTGAGATCGAAAAAGTCACACCATACACGGATTGAACTTTCCAATTAACAAAGGACATATTATAAATTTTCGATTAAATAAGAAACGTTGTGGTCGTCTTTCAGACATCCAAAAAATTATTATTTCATCAAATATGATTTTTTCATACTAAATAACATTTTTTGTGAGATTAAAACTCCTAGGGAAAGTTTGAAACAGAGTTTGGAATATTTTATTAAAATTTTTTTAGCTTTCAAATGTATTCTTTATAGCGTGTTCAGGACGTAAAAAGTGAGGTCGAGTTCGTAAATGAGAAACATAGGACAAGGTCTTGTGTCCGTAGGACCCATCTTGTAAATCGTTAGAACAAAAATAAATAGATAGAACAAAAGTTTAAATGTAAAAAATGTTCTATATAAAAAAATATACAACTTTTGTTTGAAACATGTTTTAAATTTATACGTTCAAATATTATGTATGTGTTTGTTTGTTTATCTTTCTTTACTTACATGGTGTAAAAAATGTCTGTACCTACATGGTTTTTCAACACTTGACTCAATAAATTGTTTGTTTTATAACAAAAATACAATACTATTGAAATATTAATTTGTTGTATGTATTTCAAGGCTCAACTCATTTTGGTTGAGTAATTATAAAATTTTTGTGAACATAGTATTATTTTTAAATGCACGTATGCATATTTGTAACACAATTCTCCTCTGTTTTTAATATTTGTATTTATACGTTTAATATTTTAATAATTACATGGCTATTATTATATTCAGGATTGCGTTGATATACAAATCAACTGTGTATGCTGTGCTACGTCTATTCAATCGGCCTTGTCGTATATGCACAATGTTTTTATAAACATATATAGAATTTTAATTGTTGCAATTGAGATTATTTTGCAATTAAGAAATATTATTATGATTATGATTTTTTACAATCTGTTTGTCTAGACATAACAATATAGGTATTATTGTGTGTGTATTATGCATGTAAATACATGCAGCAATGTGAAAATTACAAAATTGATCGATTTATTGGGTGATCAACCTAAGCTTATACATTCTGAAGGAAATGGATAGCTATTGCTTTTGTACTGATGGTGGAATTTAGGAAAAATTTCTTCAAATGTCGATCCTACCTTAAAGATGTCAAAAATGACCATCGTTAAATGGTTTATTTACATTTATATACATATATCCCTATATATTGTAAATATGAAAGCAAGGATGTTTGTTTGTTTGTTACGCTTTTACGCGTAAACTAATGAATGGATTAGAATGAAACTGAACAATAATGTGGCTCATACATCAGAATAGCATATACTGCTCCATCTATGGTCGTCATTTTGAACCATAAATTAAAGATTCTGTAGAACTTTAAAATAGTAAATGTCAAAAAAATCTTGGCCATATTTTCTAATATACTCAATGAATTATGACTATTTTACAATTTAAAAATTGAAAACTGCATATATTTTAGCTGTGTAAAAACAATCCCTTCGAGTGTTATGGAAAAAGGATAAGCGAGATCAAAAGAGGTGGAGGCCATAAAGTGAAGGTTTTTACTTTTAAGCCCAGTGAAGAGGGCAGGTATCAAGGTGGTATATATGTATGTATGTATGTATGTATGTGTCTCTACGTTTATGTGCCTGTAAATTTTATATTGGTCGCTATTTCAGTCCGATTTGAATGAAATTTGGTATCAAGAAAAGTTTTGGTAATTGAAAGGTTAACATCGACCGATAAACAAGGGGCGGAGGAAGAACGTCCTTCTCTCATTATTGTAATATAGATTTTATGTGTAAGATAAGGACACTAGCCAAAAGACAAGGACAGACATAAACGATCACGTAGAATATTGTTTCTCTATATCCAACGATTGGTTCTGAGTTTTTATTAATCCTTCACATTTCCACCTAATAAGGCCACGTCTCTGCTCACCTGTAAATATTTTGTCTTCCAAACAAAGCTATAATAATACCTTTCGTATTAAATTTTTTTCTTTCCTCTTCCAATTCCACGAGAAAAATGGTTCTGTAATTTCAAATTAGCAAAACTTACACACAATTTCTTGGGGTTTAATTATAAGAATTGTTTAGACTCCAAAAATTAAATAACTCAAATACCACCTTTTCAAATGTAGAATAACCCAGGTTCTACTGAGTAATGCAACTAACTAAAAGTATCACCATAAAAATTGGCGGTAGAGATGTGAGAGATATCGTCTGTCGCGGTACCAGTACCTAAATTGTCTACTGTCATTAAAAATGATGCATACAATCACTATATTTTAAAAATTTAACATAATATTACCAATTTACTTTTAAAGACTTAACTACATATCTCAAAATTTCTAGAAATAACTAAAAATTTGTTTCTAAAATCTTCCATTCAAATAAAAATTTATTAATGCATAAACATGATTTATGTAAGTATGCACTGGATGTGATATCAAGTCAAGGCAAGTGTGGTCTAATCAAAGATGACATATTATTGAGTTTACATACAATTTGAAAGATATGCGTCATATTACTTCCATTATTCAATGAAGCATCTTGACTGAAAGTTTCGAATTATTTCTGTATCTCAGCAAGTGGAACAAGTAAACTGCAGGCAATCCCAAAAAAAACGAATGATCCTGTTTTCACCACCCTCAACGCATAAAAAGTGTAAGTTAATGTGTAAAATTATTAAATCTTTACGGTGAAACAACTTTAATGAAAAAAATTCCTTCTGGTTTTAATTTGAAAAATAGGTAAACTTGTTGAATGCATTCACTTTCGAAAAAAAACTACTTCGAATAATTTTTTTTCATATTGAGGTAATGGTAGTTTGTCTATTTAGTAGAAAAAGCAATGCATTTTGGTAATTTGCTTAAATATCAGATAAATAACCCGGTATACAATTTATTGTTTAGTGATTTCAAAAATTACAAAAAATATATATTTTTTTAAACAACGTCAGTTAGTTCCATTAATTTCTCAAATTGTTGCTGCAAAGTCACTAAATATGCTTAAATAAAATTTAATAAACTTGAAAGCCGTTATTGTCTAAATTTTAAAAAAAAAAATTTAACTTTTGGGTTTTGATTTATAGAAAATCTGGTAAACAAACTATCTAATAAAAGTGAAATTTACAAAATTTAAATAACCCCCGACAAATTTTCCCGTTACGGAACCCTAAACTTGCAATTGAAACAAATCTAAAAACACTTTCCAATAAAATACCTTTTTCCTTTAAGCCTTTTCCAATCTGAGCCGATTTTGTTGATTAATCGCCAATTTTTCAATTTTTTCGGGTACAAAACCCTAAGCTCGCACTTTAAACATAGCTCAGAACACTCTCCATTGAATTGCCTTTCAAACAACTCAAAAAAAAAACAAATCGGTTCCTCCGTTTAGACGCTACGATGCCACAGACAGACAGACACACACACATAGCGGTCAAACTTATAACACTCCTGTTTTTAGTTCGTTTTAGTTTTTTTTGAAATTTATTATTCCTACTCGATTCTATTACAAAAAATTAAGTATAGTGAGCGTCGGAGCGAAAAAAATTTTATTTAAACATACTTAAATTTATTCTTATTTTATCAGAAAAATAAAACTTTACTTTTAATTTAATGGAAGTAAAAGTCGTTTAGTTAAGACTTTGAGAACCGTGTCACATAGTTTAAATAATCAAATCAAACTTGTGACAATTTAATATCATATAATTAACTTTATATCTATCTGAGTGTATGTTTTAAATAAAATTTTAGATGATACATATACAGTTTAGAAAAAAAAAAAAAAAACTAAAATGCTGTGAAACATAAATTAGATTAAAATCAAAAGTTCATTAGATATGCTCCACATTATTCATTATTTTTTCTTTATAATATCCGTATGTAAAAGACAAGGATAATATCTGTATATGCTGAAATTCATGTGGGTCTTATGGGTCATATTCATCAAAAATGTAAGCATAAAAATGTTACAATCATGTTCTTTCAGAGTGACCAATTTAAAGAAACCAACATTTTCAAGCTTTTAGGCTTTTTTTTTTTAGAGCAAAGTAACTATTCAAATTTACCGAACTCGGTTTCAGTATCCTATAGTAGCAGGCCCGTGCGCAAGGGAGGGGTTTTTGGCGTCAAAGCCCCTTCCATTGAGGCACATAAATTTTTACATAGATTTTGAACTAACAATATCGTCCCGTATAAATGCACCCATTTATGAGACGCATTTCCACTGGCGAATCAGGTATCCATACATATTTTGAGCTCGGTACATTCTTTGACTTTATCTTTGAGTCGAGTACTTCAAAAAGAAAATCTGGATCATGGCGAGGCTATCTACCTAGCTGATGCTGCGAAACATATTTTGATTGAAAGAAGGGGAAATGTTGGAGAAGATTTCAGGAAAATTTTCAAAACCATGTGTGATATCTGCGATAAATACGACATAGAAGTGCGGAAGTTAAGGTTCGCATCATGACAACTCGGATTTTGAATCATAGCAATATTTTATCAAATTTAGCTTGTCTCTTTCTAAATAAAATGAACAAAAAGGATGAAAACTCTTGCTCGACTTTGTGAACTAGAATATTCAACTTTTACGATGATTTCCGTATGATCTGGGCCGACAAAATTCAACTGCTAAAACACGAAAAAATAATTTCTTGGTCTTCAGGCTACGATGTTCGCTACACATGCGGAATATCTTCATCTAGAAAGGTATACTTTGTTAAATATCTTCTGATTCTGATCTTTGGGAACTTCTGATTAAAGTTGATAGATGCCTTTTGACATAAAATTTGAAAAACATCTTATATCTTGATGACTATGAACAGTAATAAAAAAAAAAATCTGTTTTTTGGTAATTTATCCGCAAGCAAACATCTGTTCGTAAGCTTTTTTTATTATTTTTAGTATTGATTCATGATAGAAACAATTTGAATTAAGTAGATAACATTAATTCCAAAATGATGATTAAATAAGACTAACCTTTTTACTTTGATACAGGATATAGTATTTTTTTTCCTACATCTAGTAATGAACATCTGTAATATAACACTTGCTGATAATTGATAAGAATATTTTATGGAAATTTAATGACCCAAATTAAATGAAACATATTTCAAAGTAGGTGTCCTATCTCAAATTAATTTTTTTTTTTTTGGTTCAAATCTAGACGTAACAACGATAAAAATATTAATTAGATTAAATCAAATTTTTATTTTATATATACATTTATTTGCTAATTGATGTTTTTAGAAAAAGTGAACGTTTTTAATGGAAGACCTTGTATTGTTTTAATAAATTATAAATGGAAGACCTTTATGTGTCTGTTTTCTAATGAAGGTTGATATGTTGTTTGTTGTATTAGAAAAATATAATAGAACTGTCTATCAGGCACAATACAACCATTTATTGTAATTTTTATTTAAGGCTGTTAGTATTATTAATCGTATTAGTCCATTGAAAAGTTATATTTGGGATTGCAAAAGTCAGACGACTCAACTTTTGTTTTTGTTGTCAAGACTGTTGATTTAACTTGGGTTTGGATTGAATTTAGCTTGGATTTAACTTTAGTACTGGTGCGAACTGATTTTTACGTTATATCGGGAAATTTGTAATGAATTTTGTTGTTGTAAATTAACTACTTTTTGTAAATTTTTATCGTAAAACCAAATATCTTAAAACATAGAAAAAACCTTATCTTTTATAGAAAATAGATAAAAATTTGATAAACAATTTGGTCGTTATAAATTTTTTTCTAGTCATTTCACAAGAAAATGACATTACAGCATTTTAATAAATGAGTTTTCAAGAAATAATTTAAATTCCAAACTTTTTTTTCAAATTTTATTTAATTTTGCGGGTTTTACAGTGCTGCGAAATTAACACTGATCTCCAGTACTCGTAGGTATTCATAAATATGAATTATTATCTTTATTCAAAAAATACCTTGATACATTAGAAATAAAAAGCTAATTTTTTTTTATTTAGATAGTTTTCTGAAAATTTTAGGTGTTGATTTTAGAAGTAAAATATTTGTTTGATTCTTTAAATAATTTAATTTCTTAGCTACTTTTAGTTGTTACTGTATCAAATAAATTTAGTATTAGTTTAAAAAAGACGTTTTGGTGAGCGCATTACGTTTGGTTTGATTAGGATATTTATTATGACATAACATGAGATTTGCATTGTACTTACTTTAAATTATGTCGTTTTTCCTAAAAACTTCTGATAACTTTCACAAGCCAAATGATAAAACATAAAATTTTGGCAAAAATACAAATTGACAATAATAAAAAATTTTTTTTTAATTTTATCAAAATTCATGGAAACCTGAATCGATTGAAAAAGTTTTAGTTTCCAAGGTAATCCAGATGTCGGATTTTGGTGTTGTGAACAAACAAACATCGTGCGATAAGGAACATAGTTCTAAAAATAAGTAAATATTTGATACTAGATTTCTACGATAAAATAGTAATAATTAGACATATAAAATGATTCGTAATATAAAATGTTTAAAATTGTTTATAATCATAATAGACATAACAATTAAAATAGCGCATACAACAAACTATAAACATTATGAATCAGTAATTTTGCATTTATAATTTATTAATATTTTGATCCCATATATAAAAATATTTTGATAATATTCAATATAAAATACCATTTAATTTAATATTTACGTCATATACCAAATATGGCATACACATCATATACTCAATCACATCAACATAAGGTGCACTAATTCGTATTTCTTTCTAAACAAAAATGTATATGCCATAATTTATTTTAGATTGATAGTTACGTGACTATTATAAACACACCTTTTATATTTTCTATATTAAGAAGGGCATTTCAATGTCGATTTGATTCGCCGCAACGTACAGAAGTATGGTTATAATGCTTGGTGTCTGATACAAATTAGTTCAATTGATGGGTTCGTGGTTACAATGTGTTTAAATCGATTCATAAAATATCGATAATCGAGAAACGTTTAATAATTAAGTTTAATCAAAAAGGAAATGTTTTAAATTGCAAACCACTTCTTTTATTATTTACGGCGGCATAGCGAGAATTTCAACTTGATAAATTTTTTCGTTTTTGAGTTATCTTGATGACAAACGGACAGACAACCGGAAATGGACTAATTAGGTGATTTTATGAACACCTATAACAAAATTTTGTTCGCAGCATCAATATTTTTAAGCGTTACAAACTTGGGACTAAACTTAGTATACCTTGATATATTTCATAGGCATGGTATAATTACAAAGGGTACGGCTGAGATGAACTCATGCAAAATCGGCTGAAATCGACTAACCCCTCGCAATGAGTTGGTCTATACTACTAAGGGTTTAATCTGTGCAAGTTGGATTTGTTTTTGATAGCCTGTTAACAATTTGACGGAAATATCAATCTTACTGTTGTAAATATACTTTTAAAACTGTTTTTAACTTATATTGTATTCTATTGGACTGTTTTTCTGCCCCAAATCTTGAAATCAAAATTTGAACTAGTTCCAATTGAGACTTGAAAGTGAAATGAACTTTGGTTTTTTATAATAATACAAAATTATGACTGACTTCAATAATATGATCGCATAATGGAACTCGAGAATTGATATGTTTTCCTAACATAACTATGTAAATTTTTCACGGTAGTTTGTCAAAATGTTAAGAAACAACGTCACATTAATAAAAAAATACATTTTTTATTTTAGGTAATGTAAATTTGTAATTTATTTGTCATAATAAAAATGATTCATTTTTCTTAGTCATTTATTACGGCGTCCCCTTTTTTTGATGAAAGATAATCATTGAAATACAAATTTTATTTTAGATGTTTCCATTTATAATATAAAAAAATTATGACTTCAATGAATATATATTATGATTCATCATATCGATATCGAAAATTCAAAGCCCGAATTCTTAGTTTTGAGTATAATTGCTGTTTTAAGTAAAAAAAGTAAATAAAAAGGATATCAAGGTTTCATTTTTAAGATTATTTGCTTTTGCTAATTTTCTTCAAGTATTATTTTCATAGTCTCCTACTATCATGACAAAATTTCTTTACCTACACTTTTCTATTTTTACAGCATTAGCTGATTAAAATAAATATTATAAGCTTTTATTGTTCGTAAACTTGACTTGGTTGGTAAGTAAGCTTTTAAATGTAAATCTATACACTGTATTGAAAAGTTTAGACACTCAAATATTTCAAATGTTCAGAAACTAAGAATTTATATATAAAAATTTATTTATTTATATTCATACATAAAAATATTAAATAAAGTTTCCTATAGAGCATTTCAAGCGTTTTTCCTACATTTATATGGTAAGTATGACAAAAAACGTTGGCATACCCATTTACAATTAGCCAATATTCAAGGAAAAAACTTATTTTTACTTTTTTGACTCATCAAAAGTTTGTGCAATAAAAAGCTTTTTTTTTACCTTCCTCTTCTAGCTCAATATTTGCTTTGACAGTGCGACTTTTAATTTTATAAGTAGTAACACTGAATCCTAAAATAACTGTCAACGTAGTTTGTAAGAACAAAACAGAAATTACTAAAAATTTTAAAAAATCTTGGAAAAGACTCAAATCAAAAAGTTCACAACCGTAAAAGGATGCAAAACAACAGGTTTAAAGACGTTTTACATTGGTTAAATTTCTCATTGGTTAAAAATCAACTCTTTAGTATCTACATTCATGCGACTTGTTTATAGTCTCATATATTGTCTATTATCATTTTGAGTAATTAAAGAAAGAAAAAATATGCTGTTATCGTATTAATTTCTTAGAATTTAAAGTTCAAAAAAGAAACAAAAGGCGAGGTTAAACATGGGACTAAATGGAAAATACAAATCAAAATTTCTCAAAAATAATATCGATAAGTATGTGTGCTACTTCACAAAATTTTCAATTTTCTATTAATTTAAAATTATTCCAAATTTACATACTGTATTCCTATGAACGCATATTACAAAAAAGGTTGGTGAATGGACGTCTTTAGTCGTAGAACGTAGAACGCCCTTTCGAGACCTCGGGTATATCTTATTGAAGATGATATGATTATACAAATAATTCTAAGGCGTTTCAGAAAAGCTCTTTCCAAATATTATTGCAATATAAAATGTTGGTATTTATTTTCTAAGGGTGATATTTAATGACCTTGACATTCAAAACGAAATAAATGTGTGGGTGGTTATGCTAACAGAATACATTTCATAAATTGTTAAAACAACTTTAAAAAAACCATTCAAAATTAATT
This sequence comes from Chrysoperla carnea, assembly GCF_905475395.1. NCBI lineage: Eukaryota > Metazoa > Arthropoda > Insecta > Neuroptera > Chrysopidae > Chrysoperla > Chrysoperla carnea. The sequence goes on along the minus strand of NC_058340.1, from coordinate 40,671,658 downwards.
CGGTGTTTGAATTAGCTAAACACACAAACACACAGAGTGTGTAATAGGTACCCCATCAATAAAAAATAATAACAATGATTGTATCAAACTACGAAATTGTATGGTTAGAAGCTACAACCAGCGAGCGCACACCCTAAATAAATAAAATAGGTGATCCCTTAATAATTTGGTATTGTAGTATTTTACCTCTTCCTACCTCTTCCATTATGCAAAAATGTAAATTGTTTTGGTGGATAATGGCATGTGAAAAAGTGGTTTATTATGTAAATGTGTGTGAGTGTGCTTACAACTGTCTCAAGGTTACCTATATATTTTGTATACCCTGTATATATGAAGTATATATCATGGTATACTAATTTTAGTCCCAAGTTTAAAACGCTTAAAAATATTGATGCTACAAAAAAAATTCCGTCCGCGTTATGCTTAAGGTAGCGATTTCGATTCCCGCCAACGCAACAAAATTAATTTAATTAATAGTTGTGATGGGCTGGAGTAGCGCATAGTATATGCATGAAGAAGGTGCACTCAGCCTGTGAAATTAAAGAGCTGATAAAAGAATTCAGCTCCTCCATAAGGTGGTAAAACATATATATGGTATCACAATGGGCTTTATACCCTAAGTGTGTACTTCGTGGACAGTCAATATAACCTAACCTAACCTAGACCATTTTCCGTCCGTATGTCCGTCTGTCCATCCAGGAACACGATGAATGAAGAATCAAACTGAAATTTCAAGACGTAAAAAGTGAGTTGATTTCGCAAATGAACAACATAGGTCAGTTGGGTCTTGTAAACCGTTGGAGATAGAACAGAAGTTTAAATGTAAAAAATGTTCCTTATAAAAAAAATAAAACAACTTTTGTTTGAAACATTTTTTCGTAAATATTATTGTTTACCCGTGAGCGCAAATAATGACAAAACTTTGGTGTCATTTTTATCAAAAACTATAAAAGATAGGTAGTTCAAATTTTTAGGTAGCTTCAACTAGTTGTTTTTTTTTTAAATACGAAAAGTTCGAAATTTTGAAAACTATTACAAATAGATGGAAAAGATTAAAATATTTTTGTGTCAATTTTATCCAAAACTATCAAAAGTAAGGAGTTGAAATTTTCAGATAGCTTCAACTAGTGGTGGTCTATTCTAGAAAACACGAACATTTCGAAATTTTCAAAACTAATACAAATACATGGAAGGCCTCCATAAATATGTTGTTTTTTTAAACTTTTCTAATTTATTAAAAATAGTGCAAGCACTGATATTCAACATTGTCATATTCAACAGGATATTTCAATAATTAACTCGCTCAACTGTTATTTTTACTTGTTTTTTTTTTTCTTGAATTGAATATCAAACCATCATCATTTCATTTATTTATACACGACAGGAATTGGTTTCTTTTATTATTGTATATTTTTTATTTATTTATTAAAGAACTATCGTTATGATGAATGAAGCTCTCAACCCCCATTTATCTTTCATATCAATAATATAATTTTATTATCTTATAAAATAAGTTTACGAGTAAGATATTCAGACGTCGAAATTTTTATTTAATCTTATGTTTAATCAGTATTGTTCTTCATGTGAGATAAACTATCTCTTTTCGCTCTATTTTCCGAACACCATATACCTTATAGCAAATTGAGTGAAGAAAGTGTACTTGGCACACGAGATTGTTGCTTTTGCTAATAAATGATTTTATGTCACAAGGAAATTTGCCCCACTCTTTGGGAGAAAATAGATTCATTGTCCTTTTTAATTTGATTAATTTGACTTTGTGAATTATAATAATAGAATAGTATTATTAGCATTTATATTTCTATATAAATATATAGAAAAATATTTCTATATACTTCAGTAGATACCATCAACTTTTTATCTCATGAGGGTGACTCAATCAAGATAAAATATGAATTCAAAGTTATTTACCAGTAAAGAAAGAGATTTTTGTACTGGTATTTCCGCGTTTATTGTATGTAGTTCCGACAGGCAATTTTGTTATTGAGCTGTTCTACTCAATTTAATTATGCTTAATCGTCTTTTGATGATTGATTGTATCACGTTTTGAAGTATGAAGTTATTCGTTGTGTGCGTAGTTATGTTAGAGACAATAAAATCGACACCAGCGCTTCCATTGGATAATTTTGGCGTTAAAGAAGGCTGTTATGGCTAATTTGCAATTCTTTACATGTAAATGTATAGTAAATATCAAACTAAAATTATTGACAAATGACAATTAATTAAACTTGTTGCATTAAAAATTGTGAAAATAAGAAACGAAATTGCATAAATATTATTTTTTAAATGTAAATTATCATAATTACTTAATTAAATTTGTTAGACAATAATATTAGATTTTCAATGTATAAGCCATAAATGGAATCCACACAAATATAATGCATCCATAAAAAACTCATGCACGGTGCGAATATCCAATTTTCATACCAGTTGTGATCTAATAAAACCTACATTTAATAGGTGGGGAGTCCGAATTACGATGCCTATCACAAATGTGAATGATATCGAATAATTAACATAAACTATGGAAAGTTCATCCTAAAATTAGTGGATTTTCAAAAAATTACATTCATATTGGATAGAATTTGGATTTATTATTCACAAAAAATTTCATTCAGATTAGATCATAAAATATTATCAAAAATACGATTTTTTAAACGTAAATTTAATTTTGCTGTATCACATCTATACTATATCCAACTTTGATAAACCAAGTATGCTACTAATTTTGGGTCTTATTTGTCAAATTTGTTATCAAATTTAATCTATCTTGAATAGGTTTCAAGAATGTCCTGATATATCTGCAAAAAATTTTCAAGTTTATAATAGGTTTCAAGATTGCTGTTTAACAATCATCAATGAAATGTGAAAAGATTTCCTCCAATTTATTTTATGTCAAATAAAAGTTTCAAAAAAAAAACATACTTATGCTTGATTTAATTCAAATGAAATTACGTACGTACGTTTGCATTATTTTTCTAATACAAAAATAATAATACTAAACTCTCATATATTTAGCAATATAATCATAAAACGTCACAATTATAATGATATGATGAAATGAAACCCGTTCACAAAATGTGGTTTGTATATCTGGGGAGATATACAATTTCATTTGGTTTTTGTATAATTGAGACCAATAAAATTATTGACGATTTCATATAGCAGCATACAGTCAGTCAAAATGAATGAGTTAGCCAGATAGTAGCCAGTCAGTCGAGTTATAATTGTTGATGCCAATATCATTATTATTTTGTAGCGTCTGTCGCATTGTGGTCATTTGCACATACCACGTGCCAGGGTCACCAACTTCATATCATAGTCGCTTTCGTCGAATAATACATATTTTATTTGAATAAAACATATTTCACTTTGTGTGTAAAATTTGGTTTCTTGTATCTCTTCATCGAAAATCTCAATTTTATTTCCTGTTTTTAGAAAAGCCTTAGGGAAATGTAGCCCGTGGTCTAGATTGCCCAATATTTATTAATTTTTTTAAGAATTTATTAACTTCCTAGAGGAGGTTAATGCGAGGGCCGATTTTCTTGTTTAGACGGATATATTTGGACGCAAGTGCAAAAAACAAATAAAATCAAAGGTGCTTTCAAATATTTCAGCCACGCATCATCTAGATCGTGAACTTATACTAAAGGGAAATTTCTGTTTTTATGTCCGCTATTTGGTGGATTGAGTTTCTTTGCAAAAATTGAGATCGTAACCTGAGTGTGTTTTAATGTTCGTCTTTTCCCATGCGCCTTATCTATCGAAAGAGATTATAATATAGCATCTTTGTAAACTACACACCATTTTTCAAGCTTTACTACAACTGCAAGGATATGAAGGCGTTGTGAAAGCGCTGCGAACAATATCAGATATGCTTTTTTATCTAAGAAATTAAAAAAATATATTATTTCCTTGCGCTTCCACCATAATAATATAAACCAACATCTTACCCATAAAAGCTTACAGTGTGATGTCGAAGTCATTTTCATTTATGAAAATTCAACGTTGCCAAGTGAACTTCAATATTTTAAAGCCTCTCTTTCTTAATTGGGTTTTCTAATCAATATCTAGCACCTTCCTCAGAATAATTTAAAGTCACATCCTACCCAAAAAAAGTTGAAGGTATTATGTCGACGACTTTTATATTTGGAATATTTCATTTGTTTTGTCAAATAAACTCTGCTTTAGATGGCAACACATTTAAGTCTCTCATTCTTGGGTATTCTGAGCAATATCATCACTTAATCGATTAATCAATGTACTTTTTACATTGCAAAATCCAAGCGCCTTTTAGTTTTATTTTGTCTGATACATTATAAGTCCAAGTGAAATAGAATTTCATCAATGAAGACAACATACTTTTATTTTATTTTCTACAAAAGATTTCGAAATCATTTTGAAATTACAACAAAAACACAAAAGAACAATAACAAATAAAAAAATTATGTGTTTTTTTTGTTTTTTATTAGTTTGAAATTTATATTCATCATTTCGAAATTTGATGTGCATTCAATTTGTTTACAAGTAGGTAGGAATTAGTCAATTGCATTCCATTGTACTCGTTTTTTTTTTTTTGAGATTGATAAATGGACAAAATAAATTTTGTAATAATTTGATTTTAACATATGTACATAGAATTAATTTCTTAAGTGATCACACTTAACACCATTTAGACTGATTTATTTATTGTATCTTGTGCAAAAATTTTAAGTCAATTACAAAATTAGTTTATCAATATTTTTTTACTATATTATTTTGAAACGAAACGTACATTTATTTCAAACTTATAGTGCTTTTTATGAAAGTCAAAGTCCCCCACATGATACAAACCATTACCAAAAAACTCATTATACAAGCTTTTGTAAACTTCCAACTTCCAACTTGTGACTATGTTTGTCGCTTGGAATCTTACAACTCCAGTTTGAAGAAGATATCTTCAACCGATTGAGCTGAAAATTTACATGCATATATAAATCAAAGGATAATATATTTTTATGGCAGGTAAGCATTACCTAAATTTTCCATCGTTTCCACTATATTTGATCTAAATTTTTTTAATTAAAAAAAAAAAAATTTTAATAAAAAATACTTAGGGACTAATTGTACTCAAAAATAGAAAATAATTTTTTTACTATGAGTCACTCATACACGACTATTTGAAAAAGCTTGCGATACTCCGACTTATTCTTGATATTTTAAATTGTGCGCCTCCAGCTTTTACAAATAGTCGTGTATGATTTCCTACTTTTGAGTATCATAAAAGCTCGTCTCTCAAAAAATGTTAATAATCAATTTATTGTATGATTTGAAAATATTTAAGTATTTTTGAAATGTCACTTAAAATCCTTTACGGAAAGCTTTTTCCTTCGGAGCAATTCTTAAAAATATTCAATAAATTGTAATTTAACTAGGCCTTGGATTTGGAGTCCAGGCAAGGCAAATAAATACAACAATTTTCGTAATATGGAGTGGGCAATCTGATTCTATACAGATAAATTGCATGATGTATCAAATCCCGAATCAAAAGTTTTATTGCAAAACCTGATCCAGCTTTTGCTAAGCAACATTATGTACACATTTTAATGAGCTTGTTTCTAAATTTTCTTATTAATTTTTGTATATTTAAATTTTTTTTTTATTCATAAGTTCAAAAATTTCTACAAAACTTTTATATATTTTAAATTACGCCAATCAAAAAGTTTTTATTGTCGATAGTAAAAAAAATTCCTTTGTGAACTGTATAAAAAAGTTTTTCGATAAAAAAGACCTTTTTCTTGTGTGTTATCTGTCTATTGTCGGAAATAATAATTGTGGTCACAGTTGGTTAAACTTATAAATATAAAAAAGTTTTTTTTTTGTATATATGTGTAATAACATATTTGAATGGTTTCATAGGAAAGCTTTTTTTCTAAAACTTACACAAAGCTCTATTTTTTATATCTGCTTATTAAAAAAATTTTCTGGAAATGTAAAAACATCAAAAATTTTGATTAAAAAGAGACAAAAAACAGTAAATACGTAGAAAATTTCATTTTATTATTATTTTTTTCGAATAATGGATTCCAATAAAAGTTTAGGACTTGATAGGTTATTGTGAAAAATTTATCTATGAAATCGATCGTTAAATACCGAATACATTTTATTAAAAATAATTTTTAATGAAATTGCAAATTTCTATACAACATTGATAAAACGTAGCCATTGTCTATAAGACGGTCCATTTACTTTTCGATTTGTTTTATTATACTTAATTAATATCGGAATGAGGCACTAGGCAGTTGTTATAGGTAAAGGACTTCTTGATAATTTTTATATTTGATCACTCACTTATGAGCATAGCTTATAATATTTGATAAGTTTATGCTTAAAGCATAAGGAATGCTTCAAATTTACTTCTTATGTTTTTCTTCAACATCAGATCTTAAATTTTTTTCTAAATTTTAAGCTTTTTTCATGAAATAAAGTATTTTTCTTTTAGGGCTGTTGAGTTTGATTCGGCTGATTTGTGAGAGAATGAAGCTGTTATCGCTTTACTCTCTGTTTTGAACAATTATGTACCCCCATTAAGAACAAAAAATTATACATTTTCTCATCTCGTTTCACCCGTGTATAGTTTGTGTCACAACTACTTCTTTCTCAGAAATTAGGAAAGTTACGATAGAGTTTTGCAATAAGAAGTGTCATTTTAATATCATAAACAATTGAGTTTCACTTCACCTGTTTGTGGTATGAAATAATGTTTCAAATAAAAGTTGAATGTTTTTGTAATTATTATCTATTAGAAGATTTCCCGTTTTTAGAACTTCTCAATAATGTTCTTAAATAATATTAAAATCTAAGTGTATAACCAGACTTTGAGAAATTACAATTTAAGATAAATTGGACGTTGAAAACCAATGAAATTGAAACGGAAGCTGTATCAAAGTTAACCAGTCGAATAAGCACTTTTCACAAGTAAAAATTAATTATATTTAATTAAATCCTTATTTTAAACTGTACTTCTGATAAAGCATTATGCGACCTTCTGGAATACCGATATAATAAATCGAAAAGTTTTTATTATACGGAACCATGAATGTTTACTTTTGATATAATTGTGAATCATTGAATAATTATTTATCAGTCATATGAGGATCAACAACAAATGATGATGAAAAAGACAGAGGAGGAGGAGGTATATTCGAGTCATAATCATTGTTTATTTATTTTTAATTTATTATTTCTCTTTGTTAAAAGTTCTTTAACCTTAAATTAGATTATGTAATTTTTTATTTATTTATTTGCTACTTACTCTACTTGTTTTCTTATAAATAATATTCCAAATAACACACACACACACACACATATACATTGAAGTCTAGAGTCATTCTTAGGATTTGACAGTCGTTTCAAAATGCAATAAATGGTGGAAACGCATATAAATAATGCATTATATTACCTTACTATGTACTTATGTATTTATTTGCGCTCCCACCATATTTATCTAGAAATGTGAACAGGTACTTGAATAGTACTTGGGTATTATTTATTATTATTCAGGTATCGTGAATAGCTATTTACTGGAGCTGTATGCGATAGCAGCGAGCTTGATTTCAGGCAGAAGGCTTCAACCAGACCGAAGGCCCGTCCTAGAGATAATATTAAAATTTGAATTACGTGAGCGGGCTAAGCAAGGGGTGGGCTTAAGCTTGCTAAATAAAATATAAGTGAAGCTCAACGGGTCATCTAGTAATAAATAAATATGTTCAGTTAATAAAAGATTACACATTTTGTCTAGAGCATGTATGGCCCAGTTGGTTTAAGTACTTGGCGTCCAAGAGATCCGGGTTCGACTCTTGGTATATGTGTATTTTTTTTAAATTATCTTCTCTTTAATTATTGTTGTAATATTCATTGAGGACGATATTTAAATCAGAAGAAGGTTTAACCATACAAACGGACACCTTCTTTTAAATGTGAGACAAAATCAAGTAGCTGGAGACATTTTTGAGGAATTATGCGTGGATTCACCATCAAATTTCTGCCTACCAATTTGCAATTGCACTCTTTGATTATATAAATCAAAATAAATGATTTGATATTCTTTTTATGTATCATTCGAATTATATATGGTGCAATGTTAGCAATGGCAAAATTGTTTGGCGTTTATATTTTACATTGTTCAAGGGACATGAAATGTGGATTTAATTAAATTCTCTTAAAATGATTTTAAATTTAGCAATCTTCGAAGATTTTTTCCCAGATGCCAGGCGTCCTTTATCTGCACCTAATTTCGATTGACTCACAATTGAATATTTTCCTATTTTCTTTTAAAGATAAGAAAAAGTTTTAAGTTGTATGACTTTGATAATAGCCTCTCAATTTTCGAGTCTTTGAAATGATTGTCAAATTCTACGCCCAACTCTGAACTGAAACCATTCAAGTTATGCGCGCACATCAATATTATATTATTTATAATATGCAGTTTGTTTAGTTTCAAAAAAAAAAAAAAAAAAAAAAAAAAAAAAAAAAACAAATACGATGCACATTCAAACATACCCACACAGTCTGTCTGTCTAACTGTCTCCTTGCTATCTATCTATTCATCATAATAAATGGAATATAATCAATTCATGTGTATAAAATAAAGTGAATGTCTCCTTGGCTTTGTTATAAAATAAAATTTTTATTCCTTTTGAAGGTATGTGTTTTGCAATCGTAGATATATATAATAAACAGTGTAGTTGATTATTCGATGGTCAATTTGGGATGTCCCCATAGAATAGAAAAAGTTGAATACTCTAACTTTCTTACGATTAGATTTCCGAAAATTGGAATCCATGAATATGTTTCAACAAAGACACTAGGTATATTCGACACCAGATGAAAATGATGAAGAATTAAAAAAGAGTGTATTTGTTACATCATGTTTAATTCCATTTGTAATACTTGTGGTACTACAAGACAGATATCTCAGACCATAAACAATCCTAGGAGATCTGAAGATCTTATATCACTTCCAATGGTCTCTAACAGCAAAGTTGTTGCGGCTATTACAGGACACTGGCTGTGCGGCAGGCATGCTGAACGCTTGGACCTGGCAGTGTATCACGACTACTGCAGGAGATGTCACAGTGGTGAGGAGGAGAAGACAATGTCTCATCTTCTCTGTGACTGCCCAGCTCTTGTCATGAGAAGATGGACTAACTTGAGCCAGTCTCTCTTTGACGACCTCTCTGACCTAAAGTCCGTCGACGTCAAAGCACTCCTGCTCTTCTTAAACAGCTCCAGATGGTTCATTTAGTAGTGGCCGGGATGACCCTAAGTGTGTCCCACCCCAGGACAGCCACTCTTACCTAACCTAACCTAAAATCATTACTTTTTAAAGTCGCAGTTTAGTGAAAGGTAGTATAAGACTTAAAGTGTCTGGTATGAATTTACAGTCTAAAAATATGGATATTGTCCCGTTTTTCAGTTCAACCTATTAATCTGTTCCTTAAGCTTCTCTGAGCCTCCAAAATTGTATAATTCATCGGGCCAAGATTCACCAAGCTAAGTCAAATGCTTGTCACTATTATTTTCGGTGTTCTTCTAACCATACTGCTATTGCTCGACTATTTTTGAATTATTTGATCCATTGCCTTTTTATACACAAAATTCAAGTTTATTGGCAGGAAGACCAAGCACGCTTCATTTCATGATTTTAGCGGTCAATTTATCTCGCTACTTCGACAGATAATGCTAATCAAGAAGTTCTCAAACTGTTCACTGTTCAATTGAAATTATAATCTTCTATATCGCTAGCATCTCATTCCGAAAATCATCGTAACAGGATTCCTGTAGTTCTATTCGTAGTTTTCTGTGTGGTCGTTTTACAGATATTCGGATTGTTGCAAAATAGATAAGATCTCTTAAGCTACAATCCAAATACTTCTTAATGTTAATTTTCCTTTTGCATACAAATTACACACAAATAAAATTATACCTTGTCTATTTTAAACTAACATAAGGTTGCAATTATTAGAAATCTGTTTAGAAAAACATAAACAATAAAAAAAAATGCATTCATCAAAAGTTATAGTTGGTTGGTAACGCAATCTCCTCATTTTAAAGAGTTGTAAAATAGTACTTAATAATAACATAGACGAGGTTAAATCATTAGAGAGCTACTCATGGTCTTACAATCACTTTGTTGCACTTATTCACTGTGCCAGCCTTTTTGATGGTTTATGTCGTAATCATTTTTATTTAATCATGAAATTTATATTTCTTTTTTAAAGAAATATCATTATACACTGACTCACCGCTGCATTCACATGGATAGATTTGAAGTGGATTGTTTTATCTTATTACTAGTATTATATTGTGTGCCATAAATATTTGGTATTACGCGAAGTAATACCAAGCCATTTCGAACCGAAAGCTTTCAAACTGTTTCTGGGCTAACATATCAAAAACGGGTTTTCTATTTTTCAAACAAAATAGCAGTATACAAGTTTTCTGCGTTATACAAGTAATTTATAAACACATGTGTTTCAAGAGTAGGTACTGTAACGATTACAAAAAAATAATGTAACAACTTCTACTAATGGTCAAATAAGATTATGGGCTTGAAAAATGGAAAACTGAATTTTCGGTTTCATATCCACGCAACTCAATTGAAAATTTTCCATCATTTTAAAACACTGAACTATTTGGAGTGCAACAAATTAGCCAAGCAAATGTGTTTATACATTACAATCTTACACCAAGGCCTTGCTTCGCTTGCATTCAGCGTTTTAGTTTGTGAGTGAATACATACTAATATTTAACTGGCTGCAGGAATTGACAAGAGTACCAAATTGCAGTTTGTGAAATGTTCTCGATTTACAGGAATATGTTAAATTATGCCGCGGAAACAATTCACCCTAAAAAACCGTGATATTCGGAACAAAATTTATATATCATTCCTTTAGTCAACCGAGTTTCTTGTTCGTCTAGTAAACTAAATTATATGAACTTATCGATGCTTCCATCATTTATTTCTCGTTTACTTGACATATCATTTTTTTTTTGTTTTTTTTTTTTTTTTTTTTGTTTTATTAATTATCCTGTTAACTTAAGATACAATTTGAATCTTTTACGAATAATACTTTCTGCTTGGCTTTGAAAATGAATTCTCAAATTTTATCATTGAGCATTACGAATGAATATAAGAATGATAAGATATCTGTAAAATCACACTGTGTTTGCACACCTTCTAAAATGAAATTGAAAAACAGATAATTAAACTCTGATATTAGATTATAAAAGGAGAACAAGTGCATAATAATATTAAATGCAAGTTATTCCAGAGACTATTTCATATAATTATTATAAAACATTAGACCTGCGCTCTTACTATACTAACATACATGCTCTTTGGTATAATGTTATACAAAACGTTGAATGGCAGAGACGGGGCTGAACTACTATTACTACTGACTGACTGATAATAAATAAAGTCACTAATAATTTCAAGTCACATAATATACCGGGAGAATTATTATACATTTATCATAATTCTTGCTTAAACAGGGTCCTGTAACAAAAATATAGTTTCAAAATAACCATAGATACAAGGCAAATATATACGGACCGCAATGGGTTCGGATTGGTTAAAATGACTTAAAAAACCCGTTAAATTATGTATAGAGGCAATCATAGCCAGTATATAATCGGGATTTTAAGAAAATATTTCAGAATTTAAAGAAAAAAATAGCCGAATTATTATTGTAACTCTTAAATGTGACATGCCTTGTATGTTTAAAATATATACCTATGGGTTAGCAATTATAATTCGTTTGATACATTCATTCATCCTCACAAAATTTCACATTGATAATAAATCACGACAATTAGTATTTTTCTACAAAATAGAAAAAGATATTAACTTTGTACCATGTTAAGAGCACATTTGCTTGAACCAAGAACATATTCCTTGTAACTAATACTTCTTTGCAATGTGATATAACGCTTGCGTTTTTGTGCTGGAAAAATCATACATAAATAATTAGAACCATCATCGTATTGGACTTTTCTCCATCATCAGCTATTTGTTTTTATCAAGAGAACATTGAACGTACTTACAGTGCAGCATTATGATGCATCAAAGTATACACACACATGCTACTAGCTAAGCGTAGCGTACAAAAAAACTACTTGTTGTAGTTTGTTCTTTGTCAAGATGTTTGATTAAGTACGTTTTTATCATTTATTTGTTTATTTATTTTTTAATATGATGAATATGTAGTGTGCATTCTTATAAAAAGAAAAATAAATATCTATGCCCAAAGATTTAAATGGGCTTAAAATAAATTTAGATTCGTCTATCATCCTGAAAACAAGGAAATATATAAACGTATTTGATATATTTTGGTCGTAATGATACGAGAGTTGAACAATAGGTAAGGTATACCTCAAACCTGAGAGCGATTAATTTGATTATTGTTTGACGCGCACTAGTAAAACAACCGAAATTTTGTTTGGCTAATTAAATTTTTTAATTATCAAACTAAATCGTAATAAAATAAGAAGAACAAAAAAATTATTTTTAAACCTTTTATTAATTGAACAGTAAGTGGTAAAGCAAGGGCAAAATTGTCTGACAATTATAATTTATATTGCTAAAAAAACATGATAAATTAGGTTATCCACTAGTACACACAGTCACCGCAATCCCTTTCAGGTAATAGTCAATAAGAAAAGAAATATCCAAAATCCAATTGTCTCGAAGTCATCTTTTTCGTAACGTTGCTTTATAAATACTATTGTTTAATCATTCTATAGTATAGTTTATTAAAATACTACATACAATGAACAACAGAGGGCATTGAATCATTCATCCATTAATCTTTGTAAAAAAAATAATAAATAATAATATACTTATTATTATAAGTACTTTATACAAGTTTGTTAAAGCATTCGTGAGACCTCTGTCTATTAAAATAATAAATAAGTTTGTAGATTCCAAAAAAGTTTCGAGAAAATTTATATTTCCTTAATTTTGGCTACAAAATATTATGAAAATTAAGATTTGGTCATATCTAGACATTACTTGATATAGTTGGGAATGATTGCAATTTATTTCTATATATGCTTACAAAAACATCTCTTACAAATGAAATCTTATTCGAAACAATATCTGAAAATATGTATTTTTACTGGGAAAATCATTTTTCTATGCGCCAAACAGTAGCTTAGAACAGAACTATAAGCTTATTAGGTAGACTAGTAGGTAGCTATTGAGAAACGACACTCTCAAATGTGAGAATGAACTAAATACAGTCAACTCTTTTAATAGTCTAATCATCCCTACCGCTCGCGCTGATTGTTTTTAAGTTTAAATCCTTTTATGATTTTCTGAATACACCCTAAACTAAATAAACCAAAACCGAGATTAAAGATTGGCTAACTATTAATAAAAAATGTATTTTTAAATATGATATTCAAGTTTATATCACCTTGAATTCCAGTAATTTCCTGCACTCTCAATTTTGACAAAGCCTACAAATTTTGGTTTTGTACAATCCACGACCCAATATTTTCAAACCAGAGAAATATTCCATGTTATATTAACTTTGGTATGTATCTGGAGGTTCAATACAGTAAATATTACTCTCTATAATTCCATAGCCTAATTGATCAATCATGCAAATCAGTGTCATTGTTTGATTATAAAAATAAAAGAAGTACTTCTAAATATTTCAAACATAAGATACGTTTTTATTGAAAATCAAATGAAAATCTTGTATTGCAAAATTTATTGACAAATTTGATTATTTCATTAACCTGGTTTTACACCAAAATCAGGTTCAGAAATTTGTTACTAACAAAAATTATTATGTTATAAACTTTTTGGTACTCTTCCAGGATCCGGTTTCTTACATTCGGTTTACTTCTTCTTCCCATTTGGGTTTTTTTTTTATAATTAAGCTGTTTTGAATGTACGAAATAAGAGTTTTTACTCTTTTTGGGACTACGCAATTGGAAAGCAGTACTTTACAAAGACGATGTAACAGATACGCAGGCCGGTAGATGTATTGTACTTAGAGCACAACTTTTTATGGCTGGAGTGAAAAATTTTACTCTTATTTAGCTGACAACAAGAGTCATCTTGGAAAATTCTTGGAAAATATAATCTTGAAAAAATCAGCAGTGGTTTATGGAATGACTAGGTCAATCAAAGGTTATTTATTGATCAGCTAATTCAAACATCTGAATGGTATTGTCATAAATTACGATGATGAAACGCAGTTTAAGTTGTCATCGTAGTCCTTTTTTAAAGAAGGAATTGTCGCATGGTTATATGATTTTCAAATTAGTTTGTTCAATAATTTGGATTTAATTTTAAAACAAGCGACAAAAAATATATTTCCTCAAACAAAAATTACATAATTCAGTTGTTCAACAGTTTTCAACTGTTAAATAGTTTTGCAAAATTATTAAACTAAACAATGTGCTTGGCAAATAACAGATCAACAAAAAAACCAATATAATAAAAATAATAAATTTCATGATGTTGCTATGGAAGAAATTTGTTTTGGTGAACATAAAAAATAATATTTTATTATTATTCAACGGTAAAAATAGTTTATAATAAATTTTCAAACCATAAATAAATAATTTCTTATATACATGAAATAAAATAATAATATAACAATATATTATGTATATATAAATATACAAAACAAATTAAGGAAAACGACCTTGACGGCCACGAGTTCGTATTGATATTGCATCATCATTAGACTTAATGTCAGACAGAACAAACACATACAGCTACATAATATTCATATACTTCTCAATTACACACAACAGCTACACAGGCATATTTATAATGGTTTTTTTAATGCTGAAGGTGGAATAGTATTAATAATTATTAATATCTAGAATGTCTTCATTGATTTGACCGTTGATTTTTGGGACTATGATCATTATCGCACGATCTGATTTGTTTGCTGGTTGAGAGGTAAAACCGCAGATTATAATCTGTTTTCCGAAATATATATACTGGCAAATGATAATGATGCTATAAATTGACACCATACTGATGAGTCGTTCCGAAATACACTGGCCAGGGCCAAATTTTCACTGCAATAAATTTCAACAGAATGAAAGTGTTTGCTTTCACAAAAAATTGTTGTTATTGAAACACAATTTAATAAAAAATTATTGTTTAATTATTATTCCAGATACTGTAATGCATACATGTCCGGCAAAATATTTATCTGTCACACTGTTCTCATCAGCACAAAATGATGGCATATCAGTACAATATGGCACCTGATTCATGACGCCATTACTACTGGTAAGTATACTGATTTCGGAAAACACCCATGATGATGTCTAAAAAGCCCTCTGGAGTAAGGCACTTAGAGTGAACAATTTTTTTTTTTTAATTGGCGGAAATTAGGTACTAACAATATAAAATAATCAGTCAATTTTGCCTAATAAGATAGACTTGCGTGTTAATGATAAGTTCAGTTGGCATAATTAGGAAATTTTGAATGAAAGAGTAATTCATTTTAATTCCAAGTGCAGCAGCAAATCTGGCTACTCTCCCCACTTTCATCCTACGATCCCAAGACTGAAAAGTGGGGCCAAAATACGCAGCAATTTATAACCAACGCTTTTATTACGGATATAATACTTTAACTATTTGTCAAGAATCTGAGAAATTTTAAAATAAATCATCTGTCTGAAATTCTTAAGTCTTTATCGATTTAACATCGAACATTCCGTTGAGATACACAAAATATAATTTACTTCATAATTCAATTATTGAAAATTGGCAAAACATCAATAAATTGAAGACAAATTGATATTTAATAATATCTACAATGAAAGAAATTATTTATTATTTTGAGGAGCGAGTAATCTGAAAAATGTTTCAACGTTATTTTCGTTTTCTAATTTAATGTCATACCGGCTTGTAATATCGAAACAATTGCAATTCTAAGGATGCAACAATGTTGTACTAGTACAATACGTAATGGAACTCAAGGAACAGTCTTTGGAGCCACATCCGTTAGAAACTGCACACCCTCTTTGTACATATTATATTCCTACTACCAACATACTTGGTGTACTGTATTTCATAACAAACCATTTTGTCAGATATACCGGATATAATTTTTACTTAAAGTTGTAGAATCCATTTTATTTCTAAATGGCTACAAAATGCATTACCCTTGATTGTTCTTGAAACTCCTGGTATTTTGGCTTAAGTCTAGTATAATTGAGAACATGATTCCGTTTGAATATATGTAGGTAACATCTAAGTATTCTACGATGATGTCTGAATCTGCTAATCATTTTTTGTTTGAGTAGCTATAATTTCATGAGTCGCCAAATAATTACAATTATTTCATTTATTGTTGAAAATAAAATTTTAAAAAAAAGTTTAATTCATTTAAAAATGATTTAAATGATTGTCTGTACACGTCAACAATTATAATTATTATCAACAGTTATTTGCACTCAAATTGACTACAAAAAAATTATTTGTAGAGGTCTTATTTGAATCAATAAATTTTATCATATAGACAGCTGTTGAAAAATGTATTATACTTTGTTTTAACAATTGTTTGATGAAATAGTTACAGTTTAGAAAAATTAAATCTCAATTACTCATATCTATATACAAGAATGAAAGGTGATTGATCGATCAATGCACACCTGAAACCGCTGGGTCTAGAATCCTGAAATTTTGAACACATGTTCTTTAGGTAACGTAAGTGAGCACTAAAGAGGAATTTTTGGAAATTCATCCTCTAAAAGGTTCAAAAGGGAATCGAAATTAGAAATAACAAATATTTTTCGATTTTTTGAAATATTTTTAAGGGCCCTTAAAAAAATCGAGAAAAACGGAAAAAAAATTTGTTTTGGAATCTGATGAAACTTGGTGGATGGGGGTAATTTTGATCCAAAAAGTATAAATGTCAGGTTAATTTGATGATTAGATGCAGAGTTTCTGAGATATCGCAATATTTAGATCGATTTTAGTCCGTATCCCAAAAACTATTCGACCAGTCAACAAATGCGATTTTTGTACTTTTTGGGTCAAAATTAACTTATATACTGAGTTTTATCGAAATTGGAGATAACAAATTTTTTTCGATTTTTTGCAATTTTTTTAAAGGTTAAAAAAATCTTTGAAAATATCGAGAAAAACGCAAAAAAAATTTTGTTTTGGAATTTGATGAAACTCGGTGGATGGGGTAATTTTGATCCAAAAAGTATAAAAATCAGTAAATACAATGATTGGATGCAGAGTTTCTGATATATCGCAATATTTGGATCGATTTTAATTCGTATCTCAAACCAGTCAACAAATGCACCCGATTTTTGTACTTTTTGGGTCAAAATTACCTAATATACTGAGTTTTATGAAACTTGGAGATAAAAAATATTTTTCGATTTTTTGCAATTTTGAAAAAATCGTGAAAATTGTTGAAATAAAACTTTGCTGAAAATTAGAGACAAAAATACTTTACCCGTTTTCAAATGCTATTTTAAACCAAATTAGATTCCTGACACCTGAATTTGTTTAAACTAGAAACATCATAGAATTTGAACTTTCGACAAATTATCTTCAAATATTGCCTAAGAGTTATGCCTTTAAAATTTATTTGGTTAAATAACCACCCGGAAAAATTTATGTATCATGAAACTTGTTTTGTTCAAAAACAATAGAATATAATTTCATAAAAGCTATATATATTCACATTGACACAATAAATTTTTCAGTATGGGTCAACTTAAATTAGGTAATCCCCGCCTAAATAATTGGCATGATTCTTTTTTGACACTAATTAATTACTACTGAGAAGTCTAAAATAAAAATACACACAATCAGAATAAAATAAAATATATTAAATTAAATAGTGAAACACACCTGTAATGTTTTAAAACGCGAACAGAGATAATGCTTTTTAAAATAAAAAACTTGTCAGTTTACACAACAACAGATTCATTGAAAAAATTGTTGGCTTAGATTAAAAAAAAAAAAACAATTACTTAAATTTTTATCAAGGTCTTTATATTCATATAATAAATTTGTAGATGCCAGACAAGATGATTACTTTGTCTGGTTTTTTTAATCTTTAACATACATATTTTTATATAATATTAAAAGTTTACATGACAAAATAAGATATTCCGGCATTATTGTTAAATCAAAAAAGATCATTTTATTTAAGTTCGAAAAAATTGCATTTTTTAATTTGAAAAATTCTCATTCAATTCTGCCTTCCATTTTTCGAAAAAGTTAACCCCTTAGCTCCCGACTATACTTACGCGTACCACTTTTGGATAGTCTTTTTTTCACACAATTAAAATATAAATAAATAAATTTCCCTGGGTGTAAAAAGTAGTGAAATACCATAAGACATAACAAAGTATTATTATCCATTATAGACAAACTAATTATATATCTGTAATATATTTGTAAAAATTTTAAACCCATATAATGAATGATATTTGCGTGAACTATTTTGCTAATAAGAATTATTTAAAAAATATTTAAATAATAATATACGAATAAGTTTTAAAAATTGAAAATAAAATTTAAAAACTCAAAACATGAACTTTCCAAGTTGTTAGTTAATCTTCAGCAGATGGGTATACCATGTATATAACTCCAAAATTGTACAGGCTTTTGGGCTAGAAAAAGATTTTAGTCGACAACAATCAAAGTAGAAATTCATGGTACGATAGACAAGTGTGTGATTTTGAAAACATGGTAAAAATCGTAACAATCGTTCTACCTTAAACTATATTTAAAAAAATTAAGATATTAACTTAATTTTAAAAATTAAGAATTGAATGAATTATTAAGATAATTAATTCAAATAAAAAGAAGGGTGTTATAAGTTTAACGTGTCTGTATCTGTATATCTGCGAGTCGGTCTGTAGCATCGTAGTTCCTAAACGGGTAAATCGATTTTGAATTTTTGCTTAGATTTGTTTAGAGTGCAAGTTTAAGGATCCGTATATGGTAAAAATCAGAAAAGAGGTGATGATCTTCTAACGGCTGAGTAGATTTCTTGGAAACATAGCTAAGAACACTCTTGATCAAACAAGTTTGATCAAACAAACAATAAATAAAAATCGGTTCATCCGCTTAGAAGCTACGATGTCACAAACGAATGAATCAGACCGAATTTGATGCCAGAGGTTTCTTTAAGTTTTTAATTTAATATTTAAACAATATCGCTGATTAAATAAATTATGTTAGAAATTATGTTTTCCCACTCGTCTTTTACTTTTTTCCGCTAATTACAATTAAGCGGAGGATAACCAAGTATCTCGCTAACATTATCAAAGTGTTAAAAATAATATTTGAGCACTGTAAGAGCAGATCCAACAAGAAGTGGTTCAAATCCCACAAGAAATTCTGCGCCATATAGTGAATAACTTACCTCTTAAATAATGCCTGAGTTTATTAAAATGACTGAATTTACTAATACCGATAGAATTAGCTTAAAAAAATTTTTAATTTTCCTCAATAGCTAGTCTTTTAAAAGTTTTTTTTATGTAGTTATGAAGGTGGTAAAAGACATAAAGTAAAACATCATATTTATATGATTTTTGCACCGACAGTAAATTTCTGTTTCCAACTATCTTATAGAATTTTTTAGTAATTTATTATTTAATTATTGAAATTTCAAGTGCTCTGTTATTAAGTATTTTATATGATGTAAGCAGCGAATGATTAACAACTCTTCCTTGTTCGTGTAGTTTTTTTTAACATATAAAATCTCCAAGTGTAAAATTTATTTTTAACCACCTAATTCTGTGTGTATAATTTATATGTTAGGTAATTTTATCATGCTTCAATTATGATGTATTTGGCATATAGAAAAATTATGTGGGTGATTCAATGTCATAATATTATTTAAATATATTAGTACATATACAGTATGTTTTATAAATAATTATCTTTTATAAATAATTATCTGTTTATCTGTAAGAAACAAGTGAAATTTACAAAATTTAAAAAACCCCCGACAAATGCGATTTATTCATTGTAAACCGATTTTTAGAAACTTAGCCATAAATTGTTCTTAATCGAGTTGGTTCGACCATTTAGGGGCAACGATGCCACTGAAAAACACACAGACCCACAGAAAAACACTTTAAACTTATAACACTCCTTCTGAAATCAATATCAAAGTGATGGTCAAGGACATCAGATGAGATGAAAAGGATACTTAGAGAGCTATCATTTTTTGGGACAAGTTTTGGAAATATTTTAATTGAAATTGAAACATTTGAGTTGACTTTGTTCTTTTGAATTATTGTTTTGAATTACCTAATTATTTTACCATTTCACTTTTCGAAATGAATTGGGCCAGGTTTATTTGACGATTCATTAAAACTTTATTCATTAAAATTCATAAAATAATTATATTTTGATCACACTAATTTTTTTATCGCTAACAATATTTTTTTTTATTTGCAGGTAAGTGCAGTTTTATCTTTTCGAGTGCTCCACGTATCCAGATCTAGTAAGATAATAGTAAATGATAATTTTTTTACTTAAAAGAACAAAGGTATATTTGATTTGAATAATAAGGATTTCAATTATGGAAACCTTTAATTGGTCGAATAACATTGAAAAGAAGAAGATTATTGAAAAGAAAATAATGTGAAACTTGTAACAGGATTTATTTTATTTGTTACAGTATTATTTCTTATAAACAATCATTTCAACCAGTCAATTACGAAAATCATTCTGACCTTCTTTCCGACTGCTCCAAGTAGTCGCATTACAGCCGCTATCTTTGTGGTGGTTTTTCGAATATTCGTGCAAAAATTATTTGTCCAAAAAATAGGTAGCATTTACGTAGTTGTAGGTCGATTGAAATTCCAAGGCATAGACTCAGAATACTAGATGTAGATTCATGACCTATAACACTTGTCCCAAGTACCTTTCATTTCTAGTTATAGATGGATGTTTTTAAATCGGTATCTATTAAAGGCGAGGTGTATATTTTAGAGCGGTTTTGGGTTAATTTATACGAAACATTATGTATGTTGAATAGTTTAAATCTATTAAATGAAATGAAAATTTCGTCATATGCATAATTTGGCACTATATTTAAAATATTTAAATGGATTAAATTTTTTTATTTACTTTAGAAGGTTGTCTGTCACAGTAGTTTTTTTTTATTCAAGTCAATTTCATCTCAACAGTCACTTTAAACGTGACATGAATTTTCATTTTTCATAAATTGTGATTTATATTTTATAAGTAATAAATTTTTTATTTATTGTTTTTTCGCTTGGTGTTTATTTGATAGATATATTATTTTGAATCGTATGGATTTTCCAATGTCTCGTAATCTAACCTTTCAATTGGTTATATCTGGATTAATTATCACAGTAAATAATTTTCAATTATTTGTTTATTCTGAATACAAAGTATTGGCGTAGAGTAATTTGGGTATATCTTTTTCCCTCATTGTGTCTTTTCTATTTTAATCGCAATTTTCTTTGAATCAATTTGAAATATTCAATAGATTTTGTTCAAGATATAAAAACAACGAAAAAATCTGATGGATCCATTTTCTCAAAATCATGAACAAGCCGTCGTATCTAGCATCTTAATAGAAAACTTATTCTCAAAATTTGATGTTTGGAAAAAATAAAATTAATAGTGGAATATTTACTCTTATTTTGTCTAATTTCGCCCTGTTCTGGCATAATGCCAAATTTGGATGAAACCCTTGATACTCTCAAATTTTCCCATTCACTCATTCTTTTTAGAAATTGCTTGTCCATCTTACTACGTATATAACAAACCACATAAGAATTGAGCCCACAATAAATACCATTATTTTTCAAATTTTGTAATTCGGTAAAAAAACGTACTATTTTTCGAAGAGACTTTTGTATTCTTTCTTGCTGTGTGCTATAAGTGCTATAAATGATATTCCAAAAATCATCGTCAAAATTAGAAAAACCAAACATGAAAATCATCATATAACTCAATTTAAAAACTCACGATTCTTAATGACTTCCCTTTGTCAATCCTCCAAATACCAAAAATCATGGAAATTTCTTTTAATTATGAGCTCAACGGTCTAACAGTGTACATTTTTTTAAATATTTTAATCAATCGAAATTTAAAAGAAGAATAAAAATAATGTTCCACCCAATCCAACGCCTTTTATTACAATCAATTTAATTTTTTGTTGATACATTTAAAGTTATAAATTTTTTTTTCAAAACATTATTGTTATAAAATTCAGGACAAATAAAGAAAATAATTAAGTTAATATAAATCTTATATTTTCAAGTAATTTAATGGTCTGACATGTCTTCATTATATAGATTTTATGTCCTATTTAAATAGACATAAAAAAGTTTTCATCACCACTCAACAAAAAGATGATGCTTGGAAGACAAGACAATATCAGACAGACAATGAGAATGAGGAAAGTTGTCTAGATAGGGCCACTGTCTAGATCGATCCCTTGCAAGTGTTTAGTTTTTGAAACCGATCGGTTTTTATATTAAACTAGCGGCCCCGACGGACGTTGTCCCGTAAAAACGTAACTCCAATTCATGAATACCTATACTACGTTTAGCCTGTCCGCTAAACCCCAATTTAACTCCTATTTATTGGAGTGGCCTGACCTTCGACCTTTGGCCTGACCTTTGATAGTAGAGCTCGCTGCGCTCGCATATGGCTCTAATAAATGCCTATTGACAATACCTGAATACTATTAAAAATACATAGTACACATAGTATACATAATGTGATATGATTTATATGCGCTCCCACCATTTAATGAAATTTCATTTTTTTGGTACGGAGCCCTCAAAAACAGTTGTACTGGACCAAATTGTAAATCTAAACCATCCTCGAATCCCCTTGAACTCACACAAAAAATTTCATCGAAATCGGTCCAGCCGTCTAGGAGGAGTTCAGTCACATACACACGCACACAAGAAATATATATATTAAGATATGATGGTCAATTCATATACTAAATGATAAATAAGTAATCAACACAAAAAGTTGCAGTTTTATGTGGCGGTCAAATGTAAAAAACAAAGAAGTAAAAATTCCTTTTGTTCAGCTGTTAGGAAAACCATACTGATATTTTTCTAACGCTTTCAAGGTATACTAAGTTTAGTCCCAAGTTTTATACCATGTTTATATGAAATATATCAAGGTACACTAAGTTTAGTCACAAGATCCACTTCCGACCGTCCGTTTGAATGTCTGTCCGTACGTCTGTCTGTCTGGCAACACAATAACTCAAAAAAGGTATTAAACTGTAATTTTTACAGCGTGCTCAGGACTTAAAAAGTGAGATCGAGTTCGTAAATGAGCAACATAGGTCAATAGTGTCTTGGATCCGAAGAATCCACCTTATAAACCGTTAGAGATAACAAAAAAGTTTCAAAATATAAAATGTTCTATAAAAAAGTTTAAATATAATATAAAAAACTTTTGCTTAAAATATTTTTGCTTAACCATCACTGTTTATTCGTGAGGGCGCAAATTATTCGACAATTAGATAGTATGTATTATTTGGGAATATTAGTCAAGCGTGTGTGACATGAACGTATACCTGGCTATTTAAGAGTGGCTATCTCTCTTTACTTACATGACGTGAAAAAACAAACTATTACGCAATCAACACTGTCTATACACGGTATTAACCCAGTCAATTGTTTGTTTTCACTTGTTTATTTATATAAACTGTACCATGTTCCCTAAATAGTACCAGCACAGAGTTTTTGAAAATAATTTATTTATTTTATTTTATCATTTTATCAGAAACATTTTGATTTTGGAGATCAATGAGTGCCTTGTGTATATTACTGGAGTACCATTTAGGGGATGAGTGAGCACCATTTATTAAACTAGTTACCAAAATGATACTTTTGGATACATTTTAATAAACAGTGAAATAATAATTGATAATTATAAAATTAAGTTTTTGCTCGAGAACAAATAAACTAAATAATACTACGTGTTATGCGAAAAAAAAATTTAAGATTAAATCTAAATCATACATTTTTTACTGCCTTAGTTTTTTTTAATGCCTTACTTCTTTTTTAAACGGATGTAAATGAGCAAAGCTAAAAGCTAAGTGATCGACCAACCACGACAACTTTCCCTTACAACAGAGACATGACACACATTTAAAAGTTTAAACAATAATTGAAAATATTTGTAATATTCGTATTACAACAGATATTTATGTTACATCTTACATTATTACATGTTTTTAATAATAATCATGTTACACGCTTTATGAGTTTCTTCTCAAACAATAGACAAAAAAAGTTAATAATTAATTTAATGATCATGTTTTCAAATACAAAAACTTAGCAATACATTTTATTATGGTACTTCTAAATTAGAGAGCAATTGACTTTTAGTTAGTTACTAGATTTCGCAGATCGTAGTAAATCTTGAATCATTAGAAAATCTTCATAATTGTCGAATCATCTATCTTGTGGGCTGGTATTGTAATGGATTAAATGTGTTAAATTGTTTAATTCTTTAATTAAAATTTCGGTTTAATTTTTCTACTAAGCGAAATGAAAGTGACCAGTTTAATTGGTATCTAGTGTATATTTTTTTGGGCTTATTTGGAACAATTCAAAAATTTGTATGGGCGTAGTTCTGCTGCAGTAAAACAACTCCGAA
Organism: Chrysoperla carnea; assembly: GCF_905475395.1. Taxonomy (NCBI): domain Eukaryota; kingdom Metazoa; phylum Arthropoda; class Insecta; order Neuroptera; family Chrysopidae; genus Chrysoperla; species Chrysoperla carnea. Next base: position 40,646,961 of record NC_058340.1, on the reverse strand, counting down.
AAAGGTGTTATTAAGAGAGCTCACTTTTTAAGTTAAGTTCTGGGTCCTAACAAATTTTAAATTGCACATCAACAATTCATTAATATTTCCATCATTGATTGATATTTTCTTTTTATTTTATTCTAATAAGAAATACGACACTGTCAACTTTTTTTCGGGAATACGGACACGTTGCTTTGTTGAACTTATTCAGAAATGCTGTGCAAATTTATGAAGAAATTTCAATTTAAAATAGCCTTTTTGCAAATAAGTTAAAATAATGTTCGGTAGCTTTTTACCAAACAATTAACAATGGCTTCAAACCTTTTGCAATTTTTTATGATTACAAGCTAAGAGCAAACTTTGTTCTAGAATTAAATCACCCTCCCTGTATTATACCTCCCTATTTTCTACGAGATTAAATTCGGATATTTTCAAATTAATTAATGAACGTAAAATATTTCTTTGCATAAATTATATACACATAGGGTATAAAAATACAATATGATTTTTTTTAAGAAGTCATGGCTGTATATTATGAATTATAACAATAAGTACTTAAAATAATCCTTTTTGTTAGTTTTTTATATTTGCATTCCTTTAATATCAACAAACCGTGATTAAAGTGGACAATTCTAGGTATTGTATTTAAATTTCTCACGGAATTATAATAATTTTAGGCAGATATGCATTCAAGAAAGGGGGAATGTTTAATAATTCGTTTTTTTTTTTTTTAATAATAAGTCTAGTATTACAAATAGTTGAAACATTAAAATTCGTTATTCATTATATAACTTAATATTAATTTATGCCACTCTTTCCACATCCCAATAACAAAAACATTTAGTTTTGCATGAATATTCCAGAAGAACAGGATTTTATTTTAACATAGTAATATGTGAATTAAACGTTCTCTATTCTTTCATAAAATAGGACATGATCCACAATAGATAAACAGAAATATTTGTTTCCCACTACTTTTGGTCATGTTTGATATGTAGATTGTTTGCTAAGCAGAACAATATTATATAAGTGATGCTTTATTTCAGTAATTTGGGAGAGATTATCTAGGAAAAAACCGTTATCCAAGTTTTGTTCATCTCTACTGACCCTCAAAATTTAGGTACTGGGTTGAATATCGACATGTAATTGGGTTAGTATCAAGGAAGTGCCATTTGAACTTACCAGCTTCCTTTCATGGATTTTCGCGGGTTTTCATTCTTTGCATGTCTCCACATTAGCCAAGTTGATCTAGAGGTTTGAAATCTGTATGTAGGTTAATTAACTGTCAAGGAAATGATTTTTGTGTGTTGATGCTTCCCAACCGCTCCCACATAATAAAAAATTTGATGATTTCTGCGATTTCAGTACCTCCTATGCTCTCCCAAATTGAGCTATGAGGCTGAAAAGTTATTTCAGAGCTTATTATTGTTAAGAAAGAGTCTTTTGGTGATTTTTCTCAACGTTCGTGTCATGTGTCACGAAAAAACAAAAATCCCATTTAAATAGTAAAATTAGATTATAAGAAGAATATCTTATGAGGGAGAAATATTGCCTTAGGGATAGAGCTATGTTGCTCATGAAAGGCCATATCAGATTTTTGGAATATTTGCAAATGAAAAACTTAAGTATGTTATATTTTATACACTTCTTAAATTTGTGTTTCGATTTATCATAAAAGTTTTTCGAATTTTTTAATCTCAAAAAGTTAATTCTTAATTAAAGAGAATTGAAAAACATAACCGAACCTCTTGGATTCATGACAATTGCCTTAGCTGGTTCGATTATACGAGGTCTAAACACAGAGTATAATTTTTTAAGCTCATATCGAATTTCCTTTTTGTTTATTAGTCAACATTAACTTATGTATTTATTATTTATGTTTGTTGCTCAACGCATTGAAAATTGAATATATTTTAAAACGAATTCTCGGACGAAATTATTTTATTTGGATATTTTGTATTTTGTACTTTATTTTATCATCGATATAAACTACTAATACCTAATCAAAATTTAAAAGCAAAAAACACCAATTGTCTGTGGGTGGATTCGAACAATGAAAAACCATTTTTATAATACTTTACATTAAACAACAACAAAAATATTATTATCATAAAACTTAAATTGAACAAATTGATTGGTTTTTCTCTTGATAATAATTCAATAAAATAATCGTATTGTTCACCCCTTAAATTATTAGTATTTAAAATAAAATAAAAATCCTTTTTACTATCAAAAACTCATAGACAAAAAGTACAAGAAAGATGAGATATTCTATAGAATTCATATTTAAGTACTTGTTTTATTGTTTTCATCTTTAACAAATACATATGCAAATTAGTTTAAGAATGTCAGGATTGTATTCAGAAGTAATGTTTTATCAGAAGTAATCGAGAACGAAAATTGAATTTTTAATCAAAAACCTTCAATATTCTCTGTCAATACAGATGTTAAAAATCGAGTATCTTGAAAATTAACTCTAAAGGATTGCCTTTGAAAAGAGAAGCATGGCCTTCGAAGGTCAACAAAAGTCCAAAAAAACAAGGATTTTTTTATTGTAGAATGGTAGAGAAAGGCAAGAAACTAATCTCTAAACTTTAAACCAATTTGTTCCTTTAAATTTTTCAGTGAAATAATAAGTAATTGCACTTTTTTCTTCAATAGTTTCCCATACGTGTTCCCCATGCGAGATGGCAATTAAACGGTGGGGTAATTTTTTACTTTTTTCTACTATTCCACTACAAAAAACTTCACATGTTTTAGAACTATGTTCCTTATCGCACGTTATCGTTCTGATTTGTTTGCTCGTTGAGAGGTAAAACCGTAAACAGTACAACAAAAACACGACACCGAAAACCGACAGGTTACCTAGGAAAATCAAACTTTTTAAAACGATTCAGCTTGCTAAGAACTTGCAAAAATATTTTTATAATGGTCAATTTGTATTTTATGTCAAAATTTAATGTTTTATCATTTAAAAGAATTAAGTTGTGAAAGTTATCAAAAGTTAAAGCTAACAGAGTGTTAGGCCATATTAAATATCCTGATCAAATCAAACGTACACGCACATATTGGGTTGACTACTAAATCAGAAGTACCTATGTCTTTGTTAAACTAATACTAAAATTAATTCATATAGTAAAAACTAAAAGTAGCTATGAAATTGAAGCTACTATGTTAAATTCATCAGAATCAAACAATTTTTTGACTTCTAAAACAAATTCCTTAAATTTTCAGAAAAATATCTTGTAAATAAAAAAAGTGACGACTACATTTATAATGTACCAAGGTACGAAAGGAATATAGTTTCTACCGGGTGTATCACGTCACCTCTCGATCTTTTTTTTACTTTTTTCGACCATTCCACTACAAAAAAATTCACATGTTTTTTTTTTCAGCAAATCATATGAAATTTCATCTAATTTGATGGTACTAAAAGGTCACATAAAATTTTTAGCATGCAAAACAACCGTACATCAATCTATTTTTGTTAAAAATAACCATGAATACAGTTCTGTATAATATTTTGTTGTATGTGTGTTATACTTAGATATTATAAAGGTGTATGAATGAATGTACATACATGTATTTGCCCCATTGTATATGTGTATAGAATATAAGTTGTATTTTTATTACGTCTAGACAAGGTCTAGACAGCTACGGAACAGATTTTATATATTAAATATATACCGTGTGTGTTTTTATGTATGCGGGTGTATCAGTATGTGTTTGTATTTATAAAATTATTGTACACGTCATACTAGACGTTTTCATTTTAAAAACATCATGTGTTTTAATTTTCAGAACAGATAAACATTTATTATTATATAAATCGAAAAAAAAGCCTTATTGCTTATTTCGAGCTTCTTTGGGCATTTAAAAAAATTACTCTTTTTTCTGTTGGTCCAATAGAAACTTTAAAAACCAAATTTTCAACTCGTTCCAATTATGTGTGGTTTTCAGATATAAAGTTATTTATTTTTAGATAATTCGAAAAAGAATCACATCGCTTTTCCTGAACTTTATATGTCTACTTGAGCAAAATTTGATCAAATAAAAGCTTTGAACTTTAATTAATATTATTGATTATGGTGGATCCATGGTGAAAAATCGTTAATTAAGCTGACTTAAGTTTTTTATGTAAATTTCAAATTACGCTAAGAATTTTTAAGTACAGGCGAAAACATACTAAGAGAAGTGATAAAGAATGAAATTTTTAGTATATTTAGTATTCGTAACTATTAGACATAATAAAGAGTGGCAATTTTTGTAAGGCTTTTGGAGCATTGATAGATAATTCTTAAGTTCGGTTAAAAGGAAAATTGAGTTCTTAACCTGGGAGTTTTGAATTTTTGGCAATCGAGTACTTCGAAAGGATTGAAAAAGAATCATTTTCTTTTCTACCATTTTAGCTCATTTTTCAAATTGTTTAACATTACTATACTTCCGGCTTTTTTTCTTTCTTTAATGTTTTGTGATGACACAAAATTTAACGACAGGTACAAAAAAAATAAAATTCATGAAAATTAAAAACCTTTTTCATAAATTTGATTTACGAGCTACGGTAAAAGCTTCAATTTTCTTTAATAACAAACTTACTTTTACCAATTTTCATCTAGGCAGGATAAAATAATGCTTCATTATGGACTCGTGATCTACTTTCTTTTTTGTGACTTGTTCCATAACCTTGTATACAGGTAAGAGGCCGTCACTTCCGGTTTTAAATTCATGGGCTTTTAATTACATCGTTACAATAAATAGTTGTACCGTTTACGTTTTGATAAAGTTAATTTTAAATTAATTATTTAATTAACGAACGATTATTTAACGAACTATTTATCGAAATCCTAGACAAAATTTTCGTTTGCATAAATTCTAGGAAACTGGGGCGAAATAAAATAACTTTAGATAATATCATTAAAATCAATTGTAAATAAATTCTTCGAAATTATTTTAGAGTCTTTGAAATTTATAAACTTTTTGTCAAGGTGATTATAAACGTCTGCTGTCTATAAGTTTGGACTAAAATGAATATTTCAATTTGAAAAAAGAATATGTTCATTATATCATTAAAACAAATCGTTTTTTGCTTAATTAGTTAACAAACTTTCAATGCTTTTTATTTGATCGTATTTATTTACATGGTAACGTAGAAAAAACATTTTTTGAATGTACTTGTATATAACGTATAGTAATTTCATGTAATTTAGACGCTTAATTAAAATAATACTCTAATTATCTTTAAGCCTAGGTAAGTAATTATCTTGTCTCGTGTAGGTAGTCTCGGAGAAAAAACATTCACAAAAAGAAAATTTTAATTTATATTGATATTTGAACAAGGCTCTTCTTAATTCTGGGCTATTTAAACGGTCTTATTTCGACCAATATGGTCTCTGCATAACTCGGTTATAAATCCTTTGATCTCGATTTCGTCTTGTTTACGCAAATAAACAAAAGGAATAAACGAAGGATAAGAACCTGTATTTTAGCTCAATAATAACTGTTTTAATCTCTTTTTTCTGTTTAAAATACAAAAGATATTATTTACTCGTAATTGAACTAACATGTAATTGAACCGTAATTATATTTATTAATAAAAAAAAAATGGCTGTTGAATAATTATGGTCTAAAAAAATTATATAAAAATGTATGTTAACGCTATTATAGGGAAAATATCATAAATAACCTGGCTAGTTTTATAAAAGTTATTAAAAACTATCTAGCCTTTGTTTAAAATGCGTAATTTTTACATATTTTTTATTATTATTTTTTATCATTATTGTTTAATTGTCTTCCATTAAAATGTATTGTTATTATTTAAAAAAAATAAAATAAAAATATTTTCTATATGGAATATTAATTTTTATATTGAGTGTGTTAAAAAATCAAAGTTAAGTTTATAGCAAATAATTATCTGTCAAATTGGCCAAAATTTATCCTGAAACTGTATATCAGCTATCCGTAATACTAAGTGTTGTTCGCATTATTAATGAAAGGTCCAAGTTTCTCTGATCATTATAGTATTTTCGTCAGATTTTTTTAAAATTTGAATAAAATTAACGGCGTTTCTCGAGAAACGTTTCGACCAAACGACCAAAAAATCAAGTTTTCTTAGGATCATCTTTAAAGCATCGTCAAAAATTTTCTTATAAGAAGATTATAACAAGTGAAACTCGTTTTTCCATAAAATACATTTAAAGTGATGAAATGTCTTCTAAAAGTTATCTCTATAAATCTTTACGAATCGATATTTCGAAAAATATAATATATATATCGAAAAATTCTACTTATAATTTTCGTCTTATTTTCCCATGTTTTAAAAGAACTCAGGCTGAAAATTTGAAATGGAAGTCTCAAATAATTTCATACTTAATAATTTCTACATTTGGCGAGGAACGTTCTTAATGTGAAAAATGCATTGTACAAGATTAACAAGATTACAAGATTATCAAAGTTCACTAGAGTGTAATTGCAACATACAATCGGAGTTAAAATGTGTTTCTTTTGATTTCTAAAGCTTTCGTTAATTTAGTACAATGACTAAGGAAGGGTGCGTGTAATCAGAAATAAAAATCTCACTCTGTATAATTAGATAATTATTTTATATTTAAAAAATAAAAATAAAAAAAGGAGTTTAATAAACATTAGACAATGCACATTGTACTTTGTCGTAGGTCATGCTGGCATACTTGATAGACCCTATTAATCAACTTTTGTCTTACATTCTTTCAAGTTTAATCATGCGACGTTTGTTCGATTATGATACAAAGAAATAAAATGTTTTAGCTCAATATTACATTTAACCTTTAAAACAAAACAGCAAAATTAAAACAAAGTCAAATATGCACTTGGATAGAATATTTGGCAATATTTGGTTATCAATTATTATTATTTTTTGAGCACCATGAGTATGGTAGATATATAATAGTTTACACCTGATTCAAATGGCGGTAGATTCGAAGTAACTGTGGAATAACTAACTTAATCGAAAACATTTTTAGACAAATAAATAATTTTTTGATTTTGTCACAATTTCATCTTTACCTACATAATTCTGGTCTCACTATGTTCCTTCACACTTAATCTCTGAAACCGCTCAACTAATTTAAAAGAAATTTAGCAAATATGTATTGGTTCCAACCAAAGACAGAGAATAAACTTAGTGTTCAGCTGTATAGTAAATATGGACAAGAAACTATGAGAGAGATGAAACGAATGTACGCCCAGTAGTTGTCTCTTTCCAGAATTTCTACAGGCCTATAGATTGGTATTGGCCACACAGTCGTATCTCTTTCTACAGATTGGGCAATTTTGTTCGGAATTTGCTTAGTCTATTCTCTATGTCTTGCTTCCAACTTGAGAGATAGGATAGTTAATCCCGATAATTGACCTTCAATATTTTCTATTATAAATTTAAGGATTTTCACACTATACTGATGGATACCGTGATTAATCCATGTAGGTTACCGTGCTTTTACCAAGAAACTCATCGCATCATCCGAGCAAAAAGGACAGATCAACAACAACAATTGCTTCATCTTTTTACTGGGTTTGAATTTGAATGCAAATAATTTATTGGATCAAATCTTGTCTTTCAAATTACTTTTTATGACTAACCTATGTCACAATTAATTCATGTCGGCTCTATGTTATTTCTTCAAAATTTCGAAATTTTTTAATAATAAAAAAGTTATTTTTTACTATTAATTTGATTTGTAAATGTTTATCAGGAAAACTGACCAATTTAATATATCAATAAATTTATACTTTTTGGCCTTTTTATTATTAACTTTTTTTTGTTTAAAATATTTATTGATATGACCATTTATTTATAAACAGTGAATAATTGATTTCTTTTTATTATAGAAATTTTGTAGACAAAACATTTTTTTAATTGTTATTATTGTTGCTTTTAAAAATAGCTATAGTAAATACTACCATTATTTTGAAATAAAATACTATTTTTAATAGCTTATTATTGGAAAACAATTTTAAATACTTTTTGTTGTTCATTTATTCCTACAGATATCGCATGAGTGCCTATTTTTGCTTGTTTTATATGCCTCCATTACAAAGATCAGAAGTTTATTACTTTTCCAGTGCTTTAAAACACGATTCAGCTATGAAAGTGTTTCACAAACGAAACACTTTTTGACTTAAAACATTTTTTTATTTTTTTTATAGGCCAGTTCCTAGCTCAAAACTGTGATATTTTCTCTCACGCTTAATTCGAAATAAAAGAAATTTGATCATAGTTACTATTTATGTCACTAACAATTAAAAAATGACTGAAAAATCACATTTGGGTATTTATTTAAATCGAATTCGAAAAAGCGTCGAGAATTTGATGTATATACTTAACGTTTTGTTCACTAGCTTGTAAATGTTTTTTCCAATTTTCACAGACTTGCAAAATGATCTGTCTAATTCTAAAATATATAAAAGACCTGATGCATTTATTTTGATCCAGTTTTTCATTTTTATCGATAGTATAAACGTTGTCAAAATTCAAATTGCGTTTAAAAAAAACCGCTAAATCGATATTTTTTTAGTGAACGACAACATTCAGGAAATGAAATTGGGTGTTTTGGAGGATTTCTGACAATTTATGTCAGTGATATCTAGAACAAAGTCCGGATTCTTTTTTTCAAACAAGGATGTCGTTCATTAAATTAAAAGCTTTTAAAAATATAATTATACTCATATAGGACTTTATTTTAAGCTTGCCGAGCTTTACATATAATCATATGAGTTTGTTTCAAAGGAAAAATCATTACTGAAACATAACTTGAACATTTAGCTCAAGAAGCCATGAAATTTGAATTTTATAACTAAACGTTTTTTGTAATATATTAAATCAGATTTTTTCCGCCATCACTAGCAAATTAAGTCAACAAAATTGAAGTATTATAGATCCTACACCCTGATATCAAGTAGTAATGATTGCAATAAAAAATAATCTTACTAAGTGGTTTTGTTTTACATTGAATTTCAAAATGGATACAATTATGATTTCTAATGACTACTGTTAGTTGTTCTCTGCTAAAATAATAACCAGGTCTAATTACTTTTAATATAGATTTTTTTTTGTTCTAACAATTCACTTTACATATACATAAGTTATGGTTTAATAAATTCATGGTTGCAAAAAAAAATAATTTTTAATGTTAATATACCTTGGCTATCATGTGATATTCTTTACTCTACTATAGCAAAAACACATCAAATGCCTGGATGATATTGTGACAAACATATCCGTAATATAAAAAAATAAAGAGTTGAGATTGTTTCATACAATCATAATTTAACAAACGATATTTTTGTTTGTGTAAGGTACTAGAGACTGCGAATACAAGGCAATTGCCCACCATCGAAACTTCTTACCCTTTAAAATAATTTACTTTTTTGGATTATGATAAAACTTGATGTACAGGATCATTTTAATCCCTTTAATTCAAAAAAATAGTGTATTTCGTAGTTGTAGATATATCATCCAAAATCTGCCCGTAAAGCTTTTATTTGAGATCGATTAAGGATCGATTAATTCGAAGAAATACGACTTAAGTCGATACTTCCAAAGGTGCTATGAAAGGGCCAATCATCAAAGAAAGAAGAGATTTGTTTTTTTTTCTGGGTCAAAATTACTCTAGAAAATTTTGTTCATCCAAATGATAGACAATTTACACGATTTTTGCATTTTTCTTAAAGAGTACGTACCCCTTCGAAAAAAGACAAAACAAAATTTTGTTTTAGATTTAAAAAAAATTGATTTACAAGATACCTTTGGCCCAAAAAATTAAAAATCAGGTTCATTGCTTTAAAAAAAGGAGAGGATGACAAAAAAATTTGTTTTGGGTTTTTACAAAACGTAGTTTAGAGGGTAATTTTGACCCAAAAAATACAAAACATCATCATATCGAAATACTCATATAATCGTCATGTGAACGATATTATCATATTTTTGGGTTCCAATTATCATAAATAATCCCATTGACATAACCTTGTTGATGATTCTGCCCTCAAAATTTAGTGCCTTAAAAATAATGCATAACAAGGTTTACCTGCCATGTAATGAAGTCAGAAAAAATTTTTAAAAAGTCTGTGTTGGCCTGTGTAGCTATTTTTCCGAGAATGGTTTTAAATAGATATTACCCAGCGTAATCGCTTTTACTAGAAATAAGTTACCCTAAAACATAGTTTTTGATTCATTCTTACATTACTAAATTAGACCGTATGAAATATACTTTATTTATAACATTTAAACTTACTCTACATACATTGTATATACACGTTTTATCTATGACATTATTGTTTGATCTATCATCTTTTCCAACCAGTAAACTGGAAAAAGAATTTAATTTTCATTTAAAAAATTATTTATTTAACTTAAGTATATCATTAAATGAGTCATAGCGAGTTTTTGCATGTAATTCATTTTTTTATTAGTAATAATAATAATTCAAATATTAATTTTTTTGTTTCGGTAGTAATTCTTTATATACTATGTTAAAATTTTACAGTAATGTTTTTAAGTTAGTTGTCAAAAGCTCTCTTCGAAGTTTAGTTATTGTAGAAACAAAGAAGATAATGAAATAATTCTGGAATTCGGAATTTTTTAATGGACAAAATACTGACACCTTGTTAATATAATAAAAAATTTATTAATATAATATTAGGACTGATCGATTCGTTTGTTGTAGCTCCTAAGCGGCTAAACCAATTTTGATTGTTTTTGAAAGGCAATTAAGTCGAAAGAGCTCTTAGCTTTGTTTCAAGAAAATCTATTCCGCCGTTTGTAGCTCATCGTCTGTTATCCAGTTCTTCGGGTAGGTACTCTCTTTTGTAATGTACCTAAGAATACTCTCGATCAAATTACCTATACAAATTATTCAGTCCCATGCTGCGAAATATTAACTAACTAAACCAAAATGGAAACAAAATGCTGCACTCCAGCAAAAATCTGTCCTTTTTCACCGACTTCAAAACAAAAAAGCAGAAATTTATCTATTCGACTGTTTTTTTTTAATGTTTGTTACCTCAGAATTTTTGACTAGGTGAACCGATTTTGATGATTTGATCTTTATCTATTTGCAAGCTGGTGCTTACCGTGTATCCCATTTAATTTTGGCCCAGTTCTGACAACATCATTCATAAAGAAACCATAAAAGTCTTAAATTTGCATTAAGTATGTACGACTAGAGGACGAATAACTCAATATCACGCCAACCGATTTCTTTTTTTTTTCAAAAGAAAAACTTATCCAAAACAAATAAATATGCTCAAAAAATAACGATAATATAATGTAGTTAAAACTATTGTTTTTTTTGGAATCGGTGTCAGCCAAACTAATGTAGCTAACTGTTTTGTCAGAGTTGTTTCCTTGGCTGACACCGACTCCAAAAATAACAATAAATTTAACTACATTATATCATCGTTATTTTTTTTACTTTTTAGTGCATATTAATTTGTTTTGGAAAAGTTTTTCTTTTGAAGTCGGTTTTCTATTTGTTAAAAGCTTTTTTTACGCCTCAACTAGGCTGTGCGTACTTCCGATTCGCTAAGAATCAAAATCTAAAATCTTAACAAAATTAATTTCCTGATTATTTTTTGCACCATGACATGTGGAATAAAAATACATGTGTGAAAAATGATGTTTTATGAACAAATAGAAAAAAAATTAATCGTGTGGATGAAATACCGCAACATATCATCGTCAACATTACACATTCACTGCTTGGAAATATTTATGGAAATTTAAAAAAATTGTTGAAGAGAATGTTTAAAAAGGCATAAATTATGATTGGGTTTTTTTATAAAAATACACAAGTACACATTTATTTCACCTCTATGTACATACGACAAGGTATAGATTAAAGTTTAACTTTTGTTCTATCTCTAACGGTTTACAAGATGGGTCCTACGGACCCAAGACCCAATTGACCTTTGTTGCTCATTTACGAACTCGACCTCACTTTTTACGTCCTGAATACGCTTTACAAAATTCAGCTTGATATTTTTTTTCGTTTTTGAAATATCGTGTTGACAGACAGACGAACAGACGGACAGACAACCGAAAATGGACTCATTAGGTGATTTTATAAACACCTATATCAAAATTTTGTTCATAGCATCAATATTTTTAAGCGTTACAAACTTGGGACTAAACTTAGTATAGGTACCTTGCATATTACATATATGCATTAATTATTCTAAAATCACAGTTAGTTAAACTTGTTGCATTCGAAATTATGAAAATAAAAGACGAAATTGCATAACTCACTTTTTTAAAATGTAAATTAACACAATAATTAATTAAAATTTGTTAGAAAATAGTATTAATTCTTCAATGTAAACCATATATACAAGCCATAGGCTTATGTGTCCATTCATAAAACAATACTTATAAGATTGTCATTACCATGGAAACTCCTGAAATACAACTTATGCACGGTGTGAATGGCTCGACTAACGTTTAATTTAAAATTGACTTATGTTCATTTGAAATTGACTACTTTTGATATTTAATTGACATTCGATAGTGTGTCACCGATTTTATCATCCCGATTATTTTATAATATTTTATCCTGGTTATTTTTGTCGTCGGTCATTTGGACTATTTACCACTGTTTGTTGCGAATTTTTTGTCACCAGGAACATAAACGCATACCCTGCACACTTTTGGTCAATTCTACATAGATGCTTTGTGAGGTTTCCTTCAGATTTCTTTTGGTTTATGAATAATTTTATGGATGTAAAATTAAAAACTTATATTATTGTGTGAGCATCGTATTTTTATTAGTGGGTGTTCACTCAAGGAAATATTATTTTTTATAGTTATGATAACGCACAAAAGATAAAGTCTTTTTGTTTTATGATTTATATAACATAGGAAGTGTGCTTTTTATATAAAAAAAAAATAAATTTATGTAACAATTGCTGTTATGTGGTTTTGATTTTGATCTGTAAATTTATGTGCGATGTAATTTTCTTATACATATTTTCTCACGCATAACATCAGAAATAATAATTAAGTTGTTTACGATTATCTGTGACGACTCTTTGCAATAATATTTAAATATAATCTTCATTAGTATATCAAAGTTTTTAAAAAAAGATCGCGAGATATCATGGGACACCCGGTAGAAACTATAGTACATAGAGGAAAAAGTGTGTTATGTTATTTCGAAAACACTCAATTCGTTACGTTAATTTGAACCAAAATCTAATATTATTTTTCAATTCAATAAATGTATTGTATTTCAAAAGCGTATCTTAATTTGGAATGCAATATTTCCGGGTCGATCTTATTAAATATGAATACAATAAGGTACACGTGTAACGTAGGTATACAATTCAAGGTACCTACCTACATTATATTTATATACACACATAACAAACGTAAGGGCACAAGGTCACACACGACCTTAAATACATATACAAACCCATAACATAATACAAGATGAAGCTGACGACCGATGACGTTGACTCGCGATGCGATGGAGGGAAATATAAAAACGGGTCAAGTGTGAGTTTGACTTCCTTAAAGAGGGTTCAGCCATAAATCAATGCCATGCTTATTACTGTCTATTCTTGAATTCTGTATTGACTCTTGATAAAGTATACTCTATAGGAAGCCGATTGATAGAAGATTTTCGAATTTTGTAATTTTTGTAAACCATTTTAACGAACATTTTCTATTTCCCAGAAAATTAAAGTAAAATAGGATTTTAGATTAGATGTTCATGTCAGACATGAAAGGGGCTATATATATTTTTCTTAAAATTTTTTCATTTTCACAAGCTTTTATTTAGTTTCACTTGTCCCGTTGTCTGTCTGTAATCAAATCTTGCAAGTCAAATTTGATCAACTTCCAATCAATTAAAAAATTTAATAAAAAATACATCAGTCACTACCTAATCATTCACTTATACTCGACTATTTATAAAAGCTTGAGGCGCTTAATATCAATAATGAAATATCGAAAAATAATACGCTCAAGCTTTTACAAATAGTCGGGTATAAGTGACTCATAGATAGAATTATTTTCTAATTTTTAGTACAATAACAGCTTGTCACTTAAAAAGTATTTTGCTTCTTTGCTTTCTGTTTATTAAAAAGTTCCAAGTTTTCATTCGTTCCTAGAAAAAGTTATGAAAAAGTTTCAAAATATGTCGTCTTTTAAGATTTATTCTAATAGAAAAAATATGCTATTATTGTAAGACAGGCACAAGGCCAATCCTCTAAGTGTCTAAGGATTCGTTTTTTTTTCGGAGTTTTGATAACGGAACCCTAATAAAGAAGATCACGTAAGAATTATAATACGGTTACACCATACAATACATATACAAAAACATAATATAATTTTTATAATATCCATTTCACTTTGGAGTGGATATTTTTATTTTAATGACTCGTAAATAACAATAAAAAATTGGTTCTCTTATTTAAATGCGGTCACTAACCTCTTTTTTTATAAATTTGTGAACGTTTGGTTGTTGTTGTTGATGATGTTGGGTTTGACTTGACTTTTGGGTTATATTTTGTGGGATTGGTAGTAAACTTGACACTTTTTATCCGAATTAAAACTATTTAATCAATAAAAATTGTAATTGCGAAAAACAGAAAATATCCATTTTCATCATCCTTGAGCTCATTTTTCAGTTTTGGCGTGATTTCTTGACGTACGTATGTATGCCATACATATGAACGTTTCTCATATAACTCAAAAATCGCAAGTAATTTGGATTTAAGACGGCTTTGGCATCTTAAACTTATTCTAGAAATTTACTTTCTATATTGTTCTTCTGGGCACATTACAGAATCGAAAATTTTCGATTTCCAAATGATCATTTTTAACTCCCGAACGAAAAAAGGGGTATTATAGGTTAGGGATGCTTGTCTGTGGCATCGTAGCGCCTAAAAGGATGATCCGATTTGGATTGTTTTTGTTTCGTTTGAAAGGTAATTTATTGAGGAGTGTTCCTAGCTATGATCCTCAAAATTGGTTCAGTTTGGAGAAGGCTCTAAGGAAAAAGTAATATAATGGCGTTTTCTTAGATACGTTTCAAGTGTCAGTTTCAAGAAATTTGCTGGGTTTTTGCCTCACTAAGAGTGCTCCATTGCATTACATAACCAGTTTGTCAGACAGAAACTGTCGGACAGATTTTGTATTTCAAATGAAATTCTATCGATAGAAATTAGGTTTACGCTGCAATATACGTCATTAGAACTTACTATATTTGCAAAACCTTTACTAACTAGACATAACTAAATGTCTCAGTCGATATAGAATCATATAATAAATATGTAATATCCTCGGTGGTTTGCTCCAATTAAAGTCGTTACTTATATGAGTGCCAAATTTACGTTCGATCTATTTATACTTATGTTGTGTTTACGATATAATAACAAGACTTTTGAAAACCAAACATAACAAAATAATATTTTACATTAACATAATAAAATAATGAAACCTTTGTGGAACACCTAAATATTGTACATAGAGATCCAAAAAAATATAGATTACAGTAGAGTAAAATAAGCATAGCTGACGTATTAATCGATCATTTGAACTCCTTATACAGCAGGTGTGCTGAAAATGACAGATAGAAGTTTTTTCTCAATTATTGGAGCTATGTTCCTTATCGCTAGATAATTTTTTGATGGTTTGTAGAAACCAAAAACTACAACAGACACCAATAATCGACATCTAGGTTACCTAGAAAAATATACTTTCAATATATTCAGGTTGTCATCAATTTCGAGCAAATTTTTTTGTCAAAACTTTATTTTTTATAACTTAAAAAAATTGAGATGTGAAAATTGTCAGAAGTTAAAGAAAACAGAGATAATTTAAGTTAAGTGCAATGCAATTTTTAAGTTATGTCATAATAAATATCCTAATCAAACCAAACATAATGTACTCACATATTAGGTTGACTACTAAATCAGAAGTATGTCTTTTTGAAACTAGTACTACAATTATTTCATATAGTAAAAACTACAAGTAACTAAAATTAAATTTTTTATTTTTTGCCTACATCGCTCTATTCACTTGGAATTCAGTATTTCGTTCGATAAGTTTTAACTAAGTATTGTTTTATTTTGAGTTGGACTTACCGCGGGACAGCTTTCCGTGACAAAATTGAAGCTAAATCAATCTTTTAGAAAACTAGAAACTGGTTAGAATTATTTTTAACAATATTGAGAGAATGAGTAGTATAGCAGTAGGCAGTTATTCTTCCTTGATATAAGTAAAACATAACTGAAGAATAAAAATTTTATAGCGCATTCTTTTCAAATTTTTTAAAATATATATTTTTTTATTATAATTTCTGATAATATAAAAAAAATACAAAATAAAATATTATTATTATATTTTATTTTGTGTGCAGACACTGACTCCACATACAACAAGCACAATAAGGAAATAAAACAGTTAACTTAAAAGAGCTATAAATAATATTAAAAAAATATAAAAATTTAATGTTTTATTTTTTTAAATATGTGTATTAAACATTTTATAATTTACGATATAAAAATATACACAATTAAAAAGCATACAAATTATTTAACGTGATATGAATGGTTATAATAATTAATTATTTTTTTAAATTTTAATTTTAAACCTTCTCCTTAGTAACAACTAGGACAAATTGGACAAAAAACAAAAATCAGGAGTTTACAAACCGTCGTGTGCTCAAAGTCCTTCTAGTTACGTGGGACAATCTGGAAGATCTTTTGAGGTCAGAAAATCGGAACACTTACACTCTTTCAGATTAAAACGGACAGATTCGGCATTTGCTAACCATTTGTTAGAAAATAACCACAAACCAAATGCGAATCTAGTAGTACTTCACGTTGCGAAAAAATGACATAGGCTTGATGTGTTGGAGGGTTTAGAGATCCATAAACATAAAAATGGACCAAACATCTTTGTAAACGAACAAATTGATTGCTTTCCATCAAAACTATTTTCTCTAATCTAAATTCATTTTTATTTCTTATTATTTACTTAATTTTTATACTAAAAACAGTTATACTTTGTAGTAACTCCATTGACGTTAGTATAAATATTTTAAAATTTTTATTTTTATAATCATATAACTCATTTAATAAAAGTGTATTTTATTTATTTACACTTTTATTGAATCTTAAAGAAACTTCATGTTACATAATCGATTTTCGGTTAAAACTTGTCTTCAAATTTTTATTGTATATGACGTATTTTGTTTGCAATATATGTACGATTAAATTTTGATATAAATAGGAGTCACCTATCACCTAACTGTATATTCTTAAATACTGTTTTCGACAATGGATTAATTATCCGAATCATGTAAAACATTGTTTAAATATAAATAACACAAGTGGAATTTGCAAATTAAATATAATAAAATAAAATTTTATAATATTCAATTTAAAAAAAGTTTTTATTTTCTAAAAAAATTTCTGTTAAAATAATATTAATAATAACAAGAAAATCAAAAATTTTCGATAAATAGAAGACTCCACTTCAGAAAAACAGAAAAATCATGAAGTTTTTTCAATCTTTTTAATATATTAATTGTTATTATTTATATGCTAAACTTTTAAATTTAAAATCTGAAAAATATTTTAATTTTCTAAATTGAATACTAAATAATAGCCAGTTATGGAAATTTAAATTTAAATATATTTCATCATGTACAACCCAAAGTTTATAGTGTTCCAAAAAAGTATAATCGTTTGAAAAAACTATATCCGTAATTCTACGAAAAGTTCCAAAATTTTCATGTTTTTTCTAAAAAGTGGGAGACGGAAACTCAAGAAGATTGTATCATACATAGGCATTATATAAGTTGTTTGAAATTATTTTCTCAGTATTTGCCCACAAGATACTGTCCTTTTTTTCTTGGTGTTTCCAGTTCTGTTCATGTTCATAATGAAATTTATTCATACGTACTAAAAAAGTCGATTTTTGAAATATAAAGCAAGCTTTTGTAAATAATCGACACCAAAAGTATAGCTGTAGTTTATCTGAACCAAAAGTGTAGTGACTGATAGTAGAGAATTGTATCGCCCATTGAAGCTAATGAAGAAATCGAATACCTACTGAAAGATCATACAAAAATATTTAAACGCAGACAACGCCCCGAGATATTGGCATTCTTTTTTCAAGTCTAGTTGGTTACGTATTATTACGTAATGTAAAATAAATTTCAATGTTAATTTGGAATCATAACCAGACATATAGGTTGTTATTTTATTTAAAAATATTACGTAACGGGATAAATAATTAATTTCAAGGTCAAATTCTTATGAAAATATATTATGTTAAAAAGTTCCTAATTTATTTTTAAATACATAAATATATGCTAAGAAAATGAATATTTTATGAAAATGTATATATGATATTTTTTTGGTCTTTTTAATTTGCAGGTAAGTAGTATACGTCTCGAAAATGGAGTGAAGGGAGTTTATATCGCAAAGTTAATCAGATCTGGTATCATTTTGAGTTATCGTATTGACAGGCGGACAGACGTACAGACAGATAACCAGAAATGGACTCCTTAGGTAATTTTTTATTTATGAACTACTATACCAAAATTTTTTTCATCGTATCAATATTTTTAAGCGTTACAAACTTGGGACTAAGTTTTGTATACAGGATATAAAAATACACCCTTAAGTCTGAAGTAATTTTGAATAATAAAACTGCTAAAAAAGAATAAAAGTTGAAAATGAAGTAGAAACTAAATAAAAAGTTTATTGGTCTGGCTTTAAAAAGGCATATCAACGCATGTTTTCCTTTTTTTTCGGAACCAATTAAATTTTAAAATGTAAGCTATAGTATAATATAATTTGTATGAATTATACCATTTTTGCGTAGACGCCTTATGCGTGTTCACTTCAATATACGTATACACATAATAGTCTCCTTAAAAATTTACATAAATGTAAAGAAATGTAAGAAAAAATTTTTCTTAACTTACTCTTATTTGTAAGGAAATTTACATTAATTACAAATTATAATTTTATGTGAATTATATTAACTTTAGTATTATTTACTTCAACGTTATAGACCAAAAAAAAGAAAAAGTTTTTCATTACATTATTAGACAAGTGTATTCGAACAATTTTAAATTTTGCTTGAGAATTTTTTTAATACTTTCACCAAACCAACTTTTCTTGTTTTTGACTCATCAAACCTATTTTTTATGTTATTTTGAAACCATGAACATATGAAATGTATCAAGGTATACTAAGTTTAGTCCCAAGTTTGTAACACTTAAAAATATTGTTGTTACGAACAAACTTTTGGTATAAGTTTTCATAAAAGAGTCCCATTTGGGTTGTCTGTCTGCCTGCCAGTTTTTTTGTCTGTGTGCCTGTCTGTCTGTTTGTCCGTGGGTGATCACGATAACTCAAAAACGAAAAGAGATATCAAACTGAAACGTTCCTAGCGTGCTAAGCACGTAAAAAATGTGGTCGAGTTTGTAAATGAGCAACATAGGTCACTTTGCTCTTAGATCCGTAGGACCCATCATGTAACGCTTTAGAGATAGAACAAAAGTTTAAATGTAAAAAATGTTCCCCAGAAACATTTTATATTAAGTATATAGGTATTTTATATATTTTAGATTTATACCTTTCATTTTTTATGCACGTGTTTGCTTATAACATATACTATCTTTATTGACGTAGTGAGAAGAAAGATAATCTTATTACTTTGTATGTAAGAATGGCTATCTTTCTTTTCTTTCAACAAATAATTATCGCTGTGTAATTTCTGCTATCAATTCCCAAAAAACCCGTTGTAGAATAGAAAAATCAACATGGATTATTTGCAATCGTTGTGAATTATTTAGAGTAATTATGAATATATTTTCTTTTTATAAATATACAGAATCTTTCTGAAATTAAAGCATTTAATACATGATTTTAAACGATGTCAAAAACTACTCATCCAAATTTAATTCAATTTATTATATTCGTGGAAGAAAGTGAATATTTCGTAATGAAACGAAATAGACCAACAAATTGTTCGAACTAACTTAAAATATCATTATTCAAGTTACTAGTTTCGTTTTTTGTATGAATATATGTGTGCGCATTGCGTATACACATATCTTTCGTTAAGTGTATTAAAAGACAGCTTTTCAAACTTAACAAAACAACAGAAACCGACATTATACTTAAGTATATTATAGTTACCATCACTTCTCTGAATATAGTAGGTAATATTTTTGGTCGAAGAGCCAGTGGTCGGTAGAAATACGGAATTTTAACAAATATTTGTATCAATTACTCTCGTATTTCTGGCGTACATGACTTGAGGACTCATTTTTCTAACTGAGTGTACCTATTGACCCAGATAAGTCATCGACCGAAAGTTAAAGCTGCAACCATACTAAATATGATCTAATAATATAGTTATTAACAACATACATAAATTTCTGGTTTCGTAAAATTGAAGTGTATACCCATAAATAAATGTACAACCGAAAAACTTCAGCGGACCCTCAAAAAAAAACCATAAACATTCTACCAGATAGTTGGGTGCTTAGCCCTCAGGAATCGATGGAAATGAAGAGGACAGTAAATTAGACGGTCAAGAACTATTTCTTGAGAAATCAAAATGCACAATTGAAACTAAAATTAAAAAATGGGTGATACACGAGCCTAACCTTTCTTGGACAAAAACTCTTTATAAAAGGATTTTCATAGCAAAAGAATTCTGACCGTTTGCAGCTGAAGAAAAATAATTTGAGTATTACTGATCTTCTTACTGACCTTTCTAAATTCATTAAACATACGAACAAAATCAATCTCGCAAAGAACGATTCCTGCAGATTTTGTAACGAAGAGGAAGAGTTGATATGGATTTATTCCTACTCAAGTGAAATGAGTTTATTAAATCTGTAAGACTTCTGGAGAACCTTTGAAGCACAGAAGGTAAAATGGGTCAAACTAATCCAACTGCCTACCGCTGCAGCTGCTATATTATGCCAATAATTATCATATCATAAAATATTCAATTTCAGCTATGATTGTAAAACCTTGAGCTCGATGTTTTACCACCTTTCGAAGGTGACTAACTTCATAGATACCACCAGTTAGAAAAAACCGTCATTTCATGTACTGGAAATATACGAGTGGTAATTTATGAAAATATACGGGGATTATTAAAAAACTGGCTCTTAGACCATACGTTATTTCTACTTTAGTTGGTAAAGAACACTGATCTTCTTTTCTCTATAGCCCGCAAGAAGACGATGTTGATGATGATGAGGACGCCGAAGAAGAAGATCAGCTAGCAAGCAAGCATCACAAAGTGTATTATATTTTAGTATACACATAATATTCTCTACGTTCGTTCGTTGTGTTGTCGGATAATCGTTTGATCTTCTTGAACATGATGCCGCTATTATTTACTACAAACAACAACTAGATCTGTATGTATATATGTTCAAGATATTCCAGGTTTTTGACCTAAACACAAGATCGCTTGTTTTATACAGTACTGTTCATAAAAAAATGGTTAAGCAACTAGTAACGTATAAACTAAACCTGGAATACGAAATGCACAATAGATCATTCTGAGTTGCTTTGAATGGATAAATAAATGCCTGTCGGGCCAGTTAGAGAGATGGTAGGTTTCCAACTGGCTATTTTATAATGGATAGGAAGGTCGAGTAATATTGGAAAATTTCGCTGCGACCTTTATTTGGTTTTAGTAGTAGAGTCTCTAAATACTGTAAACATGACATAAGTCGTAATAAAATCCGAGAAAAAATCGCGCATGTCATAGCAGAGATAAGGACTTCCTACCTAGTCATTTCTAGGATCTTTGTTAACACGCAACTCACTCTACGGTGTTTAAATGTAATGAACTTTTTAAAAATCCGTTGTGTTTGTTAATCAAAAAAGCCCTTTAACTCTTTATCTTGAACCCTTAAAGAGTAATTTAAGCATTGCCGAACTTTTTCCCATCACTGTATAATGTACATTCTATTTATCGTAAACGGCTAAAAAGGACATAGGTTTTTTAGAAGTTATATCACTTTGCAAGTGAAATTTAAAAAATTTTAAAATCCACCGATAAATTTTTCGGGTACGAAATCCTAAACTCACCCTTGGAACATAGCTAAGAACGCTCTCCGTTAAATTACCTTTCAAACGAAACCAAAAAAATTGGTTCATCCGTTTAGGCGCTACGATGCCACAGCCAGACAGACACACACACAGATCCACACACATAGTGGTCAAACATATAACACCCCTTTTTTCTTAGTTCGGGGGTTAAAAATACATATCAAGGAGTATATTTACAAAAGTAGTTTTTTCGGCACATCGAATTAACATTGAAACTGTGGTAACTATGGCATTATTTGGAATCATGGGCTTGTAATATTTATGAAAACCATGTAAATATATATTTTTAAAATCCTTTAGCCACAAGCCCAAAATAAATATAAAAGTATCATATAATTCATCTCAACTGTAAAAAATCAAAAAAAAAAAAATATGATTCTTTTTAAATATGATATAAATAATTAAGTCTCACACATTTACACCTAAATGAGGTTGTGATCTCATAGAAAGCAAAAATCAGCGAAATTATTCTCAACGAATTTTAAAATATCAACAAGTTTTAGTTGTTCGCCAAAATGACATATAGTTGCTAGAAATTTTAAAGATGTTGAAATGCTTGAATGACTTGAATAATAAATAATAATTGTTTCAAATGTCTTTAATTAATTGTGAATTTGTCAAAGAACTGACTATTGCAAAATGAGTATGAAGTTTTACCTTATATGATAGTTCTTTTCAATATGAATATGGCTGTACAGATTTATCGATAGAATTCATATAAACAAAAAGTCCAAGATGTTTTAGTCCGATGACGATCTTATATATAATGACGACAAAAAAACCACTTTTTGTGATATTATGTAAATTTTTGTTTGATCTAAATTGATATAATTTATGATTTTGAAACTGCCTTTTTTAGATATTTTTAACGTTTTTTATTTTTTTTAAATGTTTTAGTTATAAATTTATCGATTTTGATTCAAAACGAAGTTAATTAATACAATGCTCTGAAGTTGAATGAACTGATTTTTTTGTATGTTTTTGTTGTTTGAGTTCCGACATAAATATTTTAGATATTTTTTCCGGTTATTTGTGTTTCCAAATTATGTAATATATTCTTCTGGTATAATATAACCCTGAGAAAGAACATCGATCTTTTCGATTGTATTCTCACGTGGTTTTTGTTTTATAAATCGATCATTGTTTTTAATTTAATTTTAAAAGTCGAATTTACTTATTGTGAAACTTAATATAATTCTAAAACCTTGTTATAAATTCATTTCAAAGAATTTTTATTATTTCGAATCCTTTACAGTAGAAGAAGACGTACTCAGTGCCGATCCGAGGATACATAGCGCTGGTGGCAAGGTTGCTATATATATATATATCGAAGTGGACTCTAACGATTTTGATGAAAATTCGTATACCTATTTAACATTGTATTTAACATAAAAGTAAAGGCAAAATTGGGGATAATAGCCATAATCGTGTCATTTTACTTTAGAGTCTTTAAACTAAACTTTAAACTTTTAACATTTAATTGATAAAATTTTTTAATTTATTCAAACGAGTATAAAATTAAAGAATTCTTCTTTTCAGAAAAGTAAGAATGTAATATAACCAAATTTTTGTCATACTTTTCAAATTTGTGATCAAAATTAACCTAAATCTAATTGGTTTCAAGAATGTGGAGTCCTGGCTCCGGAATTAAGCACATAAGTGATAGCTAGCGAAAAATTGACAGCACACCCGAAAAGGACGATCCAAAATTAGTGAGTTTCAAAAAAAATTCCAATAAAATAGGATCACATTTGCCTGTGTTATCAGTTTCAATTATTCAAGATTTATTTATCAAGATTTAGCTGAAAAAACTATATTTGTAAAAAACTATTTTCGCGACTTTTGATCTAGAATAATTTTTTTAGCTCACATGATTTTCCAATGAACTGTTCATAGGTCGTTTATTGCATCCAAATAAAGATAATCCCGGTGAAAAAACTTCACTTGGATTTTTTAAGCAGGCCGGCTGGTTTTGTGTCCTATTTTCTGGGCTAAGTTGGCTAAACATTAAAATAATAACCCTACCATATTGTTCACGCCATTCACTTGAGGGATACGTTGACTTAGACAGGCAAACATTTAACATCATTTTTGGAGTTAATAAATGAAAACTAAATAACATCGGCCTTATTATACATGAGATTAAAAGAGATAACGCAACAAAAAAAAAAAAAAAAAAATACATTACAAACAGTAGCGAGTGGAAATTTTTCAATAAAAAGTAAAATGAAGTACATACATACGCACATACACACAATTAAATGTAATTACTGTGAAAAGAAAGTATTAAAATAAAAAAAAGACTTGTTCTTCAACAAAATTCCTGTATCTAGTTACTTAATTACAACACATAAATGATAATGTTTTTAAAACTATATGGTATACAAAGAATTAAATCATTCAGTCAGTCACTGTGAAAAGACATAATATAGATCAGATGATATTGGCACATATCAGTTTAAAAAAAACTTCACGAACCTGGCCTCAATATTCCTTCTTTTTTTAATTCTGCCTCGAAAAATCCTTAAAAGTATTTCAAAGTATAACCATGGAAAACAGTACATTTAAGTATTTTTTATGAGCTTCATAAAATTCACTTTCATAGATTCGTAGATGCTGCTTAAACGCGGAAAGTTCCAATACTTCCTTAAAAAGTATATCTAACAAATTTCGACACTTTTATTATTTGTAAGCCTTTTGCTAGTTTCTAACATAGAATTCCTTTAGTAAAAATGGCACAGTCAACAAAATGTTTTGGAAAATTTACTAATTTTTCGCTTTATCATTCATATGGCTTATTCGTAAAATACTCTTTTCAGACATCTGCACGAAAAAATAAGACACCCTGTTTGGTCTGATCTTACCGTCTAGTTTTTTTACGCGATTGAAGATTTAATCTTCTACTGCGATTATTTCAATGCAATGTATCTAACAAATTGTACGAATCTTTCTCTGTTGTATGTCCAACAAATTTGTACTACTAATTTTGATTCATGGCGTAATTTTTAAACTTAGGCAAAGAAAAATAATTTTGTAAACCTCTTTATGTTTGTTTACTAAATTTTGTATACAAATTTTAATCCCCTAAGCCTTTCGATTATTAATGATGTTTGTTATGATATAATGGCGTAAACTATAAGGACAAGTAGCTTGTCCTAACTCTTAATTACAGATAATTGAAGAACTGTTACAGTTTTGGTACTCATGCCAATGCTGCTTAGACTAAGAACTACATAAAGGCATATTATAAATGGATAGTTTGTTAGTTATTAAGAAAGATGGACAACACAAACAAATATCCGACGACGATCAATGATAATGATGATACAATCTTATTATCATCACCAGACATAAACAGGCTCGGTTGTATTTTCTTCATAAAAAGAACGAAGAAATTGTGGCGACAGTAACTAGTTTTACACAGAGAGAAAAAAATCAATAATAATCTAATTATTGTATTTACTATTGATAAAGATTATGTGTGAATTGTTGAAGTCATAACTTAAATTGTCATTAAAATCAGTAAAGTATTGGGTGAGGCAACTTTTAATACATTTTTAAAGTATATTAAATAACAGATGCAACTAATATTGCTCAATGATGTACTGAATGAATGGAATAATATTTCTTAAGCGATTGAAATATAACATATTTTTCTAAAAATCTAATATTGTATTTTTAATTTTTTCAATAATTTTTATTTCGAAAACTAACCGTTTAGAGAAAAAATCACAAGTGTATTTTTTATTTGGAAAAAATTCAACATTTTGAACTGTGCGCACCGACACCACATCCCACCCCTTGCTTTTCTGTCTTTTCTCATTAAAGAACTTGAACTTTCAAATACCAAAACAACCAAATTTTATTCAAATCGGACCTAAATTACGACCGCTACAGAGGGTACAGACACATCAACGTATAGAGATACATGAATACATACATACCTACATACATATATTTACAAATTTCAACGATGGTCATTTTCGACATCTATTAGCTACGATCGATGAATATTTGAAGAAATTTTTTCAAAGTTGCATTATCAGTACAAAAACAATAGCTCTATTTTAGAAAACACCGATTCATAAACTTTGAACATCTAATTTCACATCAAAGTAGTCTAATCGATATATATTTAATAGTGCTGAATTCTGTATTGACTGTTGGAATCGGCACAATCAGAAGAAATGAGGCAAAAGCTACAAATTACCAAATAGTTGAAAAGATGATAAAAGTGATTATTTCAACCACTTGGTCCCTTAGAAAACTAGGACTTTTAGGTTTCCACTGTTTGTGTGTGCATTCTCGAAGTCAGTTAATTCTAATAATAGATTCTGAGAATATTTCCCTACTTCTTATATATTTCCTTAGGTTCAAAAGTTACTCTCGCGGTTTTTGCTAGGTAATTAGGCCAAGAAAACTAAATTATTTGCACTAAGGTAAATTATGACACCTTAGCCACCTCTGCTGTACAACCTCAGGAAAGACATAAAAAAAAGTAGGTTTCTTTCCCAACATTTCTAAATAAAATACAAAATTTGATTTTCAAATTAAAAGAAAATATATTTAGTTAATATAATAAACGAAACTGGTACGAATTTAATTTCGTACGATACCCAAAATTTCTACAGAAATTACAAGATATTCGTATATTGTATTTTAAATTTTTAATTAACACTTTCATATTCTCTATATCAACGGTATCTAAGTGGGTAATTAATATTGAGAAGGGTTGTTAATTATTTACCATTCATTATATAACCACAAAGAAAGGGATGTTGGCAAACCATTGTTTTACGTTTGGGATGATTAGACGACAAGGCGATGAACATAATATAAATAACAAAAGGAAATGTCTGTAGGTTAATTTATGATATTGGTATATTTTGGTTTTTTTTTTCATTTTTGGAGCCTTATTAAATTAATGTTGATTACCTATTTTAATTTTTAAACTATTAAAAAAGTTACAACTAGAAAAAAATTAATGTTTTTATACTTTATCATAGAATTTTGCAAAATAATACCATTTTAGAAGAAATGCGACAAAATTACTTTATTTCACTCATTACTTTTCATGATAAATACTAATATATTCTCTCACAAATTGTCTGTCATATTTTTAACTAACTATAGAGGTTATTTTGATTTTTAACTTCCCAGAGGTAGTTAATGTAATGGGGCCGATTTTGAAAATCTCCAGTTTTATATAGTTCCGCGGTTTCAAGGCCGCAATATTCGAATCAAACTTTTTTTGTTATGCCTCTGTGTGTGTGTGTGTGTACGTATGCGCGTATGTTCGTTCGGATTCTTTCGCCTTGATTATCTCGCGAACCAGTTATGACATTAACACTGGGCTTATTCGACGCGTAATCGTGTATTTAAGAACTGAAAGAGATTTCAGCAGAATTAGTTGAGCCTTTTTTAATGGTAATAAAAAATCTGGAAAAAAAACTAAATAAACAGAATCTGAAAAGTGGGTAAAACACATTATTTATCTATGGAGATAATGATCGTTCCAGCATAAGCTGCAAAACATGTTCGAAACATGATCTATAAATGTTAACAAGACCTTTTTATAACTTTTTATTATACTGGGAAGTATTCGTGCGGACCTCGTAGGTCGCACCAGACTCAATTTATTTTCAAATTTTAATAAAAAAATTAGTTAAAATATACTAACACCTTTCTTTAAAACACACGGTATTTACTTCAATGTGACTGGCACATAAATACAGAAGAAGACAAGACAAGCTACTCATTCACTTAAAGTAAGTATGTATTATGATAATATATAAGCTACTTGTTTATATGTGGTTACTGACTTAATTCAATTCTGTGTTTTGATGTCAGTGCACTGAATAATATTAATAATTATCATTATTATTATTATTATTATTATTGTAAAGCCATTTATAGCAAACGAAGCAAAAGGAATATTAAATTAATGTTATCCATCATCGTTGTGAATCAATTCACTTAATAGTTTAATGCATACATATAAGCGTAGTCTAGATAGTTGTAGATATCATGTGTAATTCTGACTAAACTGAAATCATCATAATTCAAATCTTGTCAATAATTCGTTATATTGTATTATGGTTATTAGTTCGATTCATTAGCTAGAATTACGGGCCTCATGTGGAATCTGTGTATGAACTACTGTCTCAAATATTGTATTTTATTGTCTTGTTTTTCTTCCCGCCTAACAAGAATTTGTATAGTTAGAATTTGTAATGTTATTTAAGGGGCTTTATCCAGTTGCGAGCGCAAAAAACCGTTTTTTTTTTGTATTAATTTTTTTTAGATAGATCATTTATTTCACATGAATATAAAAAACGTATAGATACAGGACATTTCTTGATTTTAAAATCCCGTGGTCTCTTGGAGGTCCTCCAAAAAACGTGTACGACGGTAAGCACCATGTCTCTTACTAACTGTAAAGATCTTTTCAGATGGGGAGCTCCTGGGAGGTGGAGATTATACTTAACTCCTATATTACCTTTTCGCTTGAATATAATAGATTGTTGCCTTGATCAGAAAATTGTACGGAGACTATCGACAAGCGATTTCTTCATTTGTGTGTTCTAACAATACCCACAAATCAACAAACTATGTGTGATCTTTTTTTAAGTTTCATCAAACTTTTCAAACAAAGAGCTATAAGTAATTCAATTTATTTTCATATTTTTTTTGAATTGTCTATAATATTGTTAGTAATCGAACCGACATGATCAAGCAAAATTAACTGAAATGTATCAGTAATATTATCTATAGATAGAAACTCAATGAATGAGATTCATCAATATTCATTATTTTTATATTAAGTGTTCAAATAGCTTGAATATTCATAATATCCAAAACAAAGAAATTGTAAAGCTATTTTGGAAACGGAGAGAAGTAAATCAGATCTCAGTGAATCAGATATTTCAACGATATGTTCTTGTATATTTTATGGTTTGCTGAAAAGTATAAATGTATGATTTACTTTCATGATTTTTACACATCTTAATACTTTACTACTTCATTGTTGAATCTACCGCTTTTTAATTGCAATAAAAAATATATGATAGTTCATTTTGTTGTTGGTTTTTTTTTTTTTAATCTTGGATCTTAGAAATATCAAATTCTTGGAAATTGTACAACAATAAAATGAATTCTTATCTAAGGGTTCTTACCAAAAAGCATCTAAGATTTTTTTTGAAATAAATAAAGTCAAAACACTCTCTCGCACTCTGTATATACATTTCTAGTAAATTATACATACTTTGAAATTGTTAACTTCCCACTATAGGAAGTTATTGTAATGGGTTCGATTTTCGAAATCGAAGTTTTTAACATATCTTTACGTTTTATGGCTGGGACAAGGCATTAACACTAATTTTGAGAAGATGTATGTGTGTGTGTGTGTGTGTGTGTGTGTGTGTGTATGTGTACGTACGTACGATATCGCGCGAACAAAAAATGATTGCGGTGTCGATCGATGCGTATTAAAGACAACGAAAGACACATCAACTACGTTGAGGTGTCGATCGATGAGTATTAAAGGCAATATGATCCGAATAGAATTTCATAACATTCCATCGAGTCGGCCCAGTTTTTATTTTTTAAATTGTTTATAACTTTTTATTATGCTGGGAAGTTATTTGTGTGGACCTCAAGAGCTGTGCCAGACTATATCCACGACTTTTTATTGCTTTTTTTGTGTATCACCCAATATTTCGAATTGTGTAGTTGATTATTAATTCATATAACTATTTACTATACATCATACATATACAACTCTTTCTATCTCCCACTTTGATGATCGACATTGCTTTGACTTGAAATGATTAATTGGTAATTTTTGTTTGCTCATATTTAATTAATGGAATTCATTTATGTTCTCTTAATAAATGCAACTATAAAATTATAACAAACTACAAAACATCATAACACGTACATATTGTAAAATAAATCAAAGGGAGACTCAATGAAATTATTTATTGTTCCTGTAATAAAAAATCTTGTTTATTTTTATTTAGATCGATCTATGTTGTAAATTGTTGTCCTCTCTTATATAATCAGGAAAATAATTAAGACCTTACAAATGTTATCAATGATTATCAATAATGTTCAGTTCAATTATCTTAATGTTTAATTTCCCACGATTATCAAATCCTATCAACGAACTTCTGTGCGTGTTTCATTTCACACTTTTAATTTAAATACCTTATTTTCCTTTATTAGTTAGTCATATTGAAAGACTAGTAGATAGCCTCCCCCTTTTCTGGACAATTTTTCCTTTAAAACCAAAGACTATCACGTTATAGCCCTCACTTAACCTCTCTTTTGTTCACAATTTAATGGATGTTAATTTTTTGGTGGGGAACTGTAACTTTTTTGAAAATGAAGTTTTGCCCATGATACCCGCTGACATTGTAACTTTCTACAGGTCCGATCATTAAATTAACCTGATTTTTATAGCTTTTGGATCAAAATTATCCCATTCACTGAGTTTCATCAAATTTCAAAATAAAAATTTTTTTTACGATTTTCTCAATTTTTTTAAAGGGTTACCTTACCCTTGAAGTAATTGTAAAAATTCGAGAAATTTTTTATATCTCCAATTTCGATAAAACTCAGTATATAAGGTTATTTTGACCCAAAAAGTACAAAAATCGGATGCATTTGATGACTGATTGAATAGTTTTTGAGATACGGACTAAAATCGATCCAAACATTGGAATTTCTCAGAAACTCTGCATACAAACACTAAATTAACCTGATTTTTATACTTTTTGAATCAAAATTACCTTATCAACTGAGTTTCCTCAAATTCCAAAACAAAAATTTTTTTGCGTTTTTTTCGAATTTTTCAAATCGAGAAAGTTAATTAATTATTATAAAAATCATTTGGCATGCAACCAGTGGCTTAAAATAGAACTTCGATTGCAGGCCTAAACAAGGTTTGAGCAGATGTTGAATAAATAGATATATATTAAAAAACCAAAGTAAATTACAATGAAAATTTTAAAATGTATGAATGAACTTTCTAATAAAAAAAGTCCAGTATTAAAATAATTAATAATTAATTATTTATGGTTTTGTCATTCTATAAATTACTGCTGTAATTTTTTAGATTCAAGCCTACTTATGACAGCCATATTGACTAGATAACATCATTAGTGTTTCCTAATAACTGGGAGGGAGGGAGGTAGGCTGTTCGTTTCCTAGTCTATCATTTGTCATTTAATGGCACAATATCAGTCTGCATTTATAAAGTTTTCTACCATTCTCCATCATGAACTCTACGCGTATAATGCTGGCATATTATTTAATGAGAAGATTGCAGCAACACACTCATTCAATTTCTAAGTTACTAAAACTCCAACTCCACAAAGCAGAAGAACAAAAAGTTGTTTTGTACAATATTAAGTTTCTGGTGCTTTTTCAATTCTGACTGAAATATGTTAATGTTTAAATCTAAACAATGAGCTTTTACAAGATGATACTTCACCTCCTTACTCAGAAAGAGAGAGTTTATATGATTCTCCTAACTTACGCTCCAAGGAAATCCAATGGTTCATTCTGTATACAAAAAAAAAATAAAGAAAACAATAAAAGTATTTAAAAAAAAGTTAAGTACTTTTTATTGTATAAACGCGTACATAAATCTTATCATTTAAAATTTTCATTTTAATGTATGTCAAAATTTTTATAGATTTTTTTATGCTTATACTGTGTGATTGTAAAAACGATATTCTTATTCAATTAATATAAAGTTGCTGACACTTGAAGAAAATTCCGAAATATATAAAATCTTATATTTAGTGTCTAGACATTTAGTTCTATGATTGGGTGTTGTTGGAATTTGTCATTTTCCATGACTTCAGATCAATCCTTCATAGTGACTGTTGTAAAAATGGTACGAAAACTGTGAGCATTGCCGAGATTGAATTGAATGCCGCTGAAATTCTGCAATAAAACTGTTCGGAAATAAGTAAGTCTTGCACTTGTGAGCGGTTGCATTGACTAGCGGGATGCGCACAAACAAAGAAACGCATTTCTATTTGACAAATTAAATTCTTTTGTTATAAAACTAAATCACAAGTGAAATTTACCAAATTTAAAAAACCCCCGACAAATGCGATTTAATTCTTGTAAACCGATTTTTGGAAACTTAGTTATAAAATATTCGTATTCAAGTCGGTTCTACCGTTCAGGGGCTACGGTGCCCTTGAGAGACTGACAGGCGCAGATAAACACTTAAAACTTATAACACTCCTTCTTAAATCAATATCAAAGTGAAGGTCAAGTACATCAGATGAGATAAAAAGGATATTTAGAGAGCTATTTTTTGGGACAAATTTTTGAAAATAATTGAATATGCCATGCCTTTCCAAGCTGAATCGATTTTGAATATCATCGCCAATTTATTAGTTTTTTCGGGTACGGAAACCTAAACTCGCACTTGAAACATAGCCTAGAACAGTCCCGTTAAATTACCTTTCAAATGAAACCAAAAAAATTAAAATCGGTGTATCCGTTCAGGCAGTACGATGCCACAGACAGACACACATACACACATAGCGGTCAAACTTATAGCTCCCCATTTTTTAGTTCGGGGGTTAATAATAGTGGTGCAATTAAAATAACAGCGTCACTAGAGCAGTGCAATTAAAAATCAGCGGTTTTCCCAGTTGTTTTTGGGGATACGCACTAGAAAACGTATTACATTCCCAACCTGTTTTAATAAGAAATATACAAAGTCTGTCTTGGAAATCAACTTTTTCGTAAAGTTGCACTCTTATATCTAAAAATAAGTACTTATTACTTTATGGAAACGAAACTTACGTGGAATTTCAAAGACTTATTTGAAAACATCTCTGTATAATATTTTTTTATTCACTCTGTATATAGTTTCATTATACGAGGACAGTTTTATGTTTACTATGCCACTTAATACACAATATAGATACTTTATATTTTACTATAACCATGGCTTGGCTTATAGGTCAGACAGTCTGTGCCCTTCCTCCATACACTATAATCATAATTATACTTAAAGTGTGTGAGTACTACTAGAAAATTCTATCAAAACCAATCGATAATATAAAAAAACGTTTAGATAGTTAATTAAATTTTAATATTACAATTTTGGTAAAAAATTTCAAACATTTATTAAGTATCGATATTTGATATAATTGATGAAATGAAACTTGGATAGAGTTTCATAATTAGCACCTCTTTGATTTTTTCTGTCTACATCTTTCGTTTTTTGGTTTATAGAAACTGTTGCCATCAAAAAAATAATGATTTGTTCAATTGTTTGGGTGATTTTTAACCGACTTCAAACAAAAAAGGAGGAGGTTATCAATTCGACTGTATTTTTGTTACATCAGAACTTTCGACTGGATGAACCGATGTTAATGATTCTTTATTTATTTGAAAATTTGCATTAAATATGCACGACAAGAGGACGAATAACTCAATATCACGCCAACCAATTTCTTCTTTGATGATTCTTTTTTTAGTGACAAATTAGTTATTGTACTTCAGATTCACCAAAAATCACAAAATAAAAAACCTTTTAACAAAAAGGAAATCGACTGCAAGGGAAAAACTTTTCCAAATCAAATTAATATGCACTAAAAAGTAAAAAAAATAAAGATAGTATAATGTAGTTAAAATTATTGTTATTTTTGGAGTCGGTGTCAGTGTAGATAAATATCTAAAAAATTCCCATCCATTAAAACAAAAAAGTAAACAGAATTGTTCCTAGGAAAAAATGAATAAAATTTCGAATTTTTTGTAGTTATTTTTGTTATGAGATTATGAAACATTTCATTATAAAAATAATATTTAAAGTATTCAAATTAGTATGCAATCATTATATTTCGTCACATTTATCCCAAACTGTTATCACAGCTAGACAGTTTATCATTAAATTTTATGACATTTTTAATCAATTGTTTTAATTTTTACCACAAATTTCCTGTATATTTTAAATAAAACTATGAATGCACTAAAAATAAAAGAATTATATAATGTTTGGTCGTCTGGAAATAATAATTCATCAGGAAATTATAATTTTTTTTTTTAAATAAATTACTGTCTGCAGTGGTTATCATGGAAAAACGATAGGGAAACCCATCCGTAAATTACAAAAATTATGTTTTCAAAATACTTTTGTGGAAATTTTGAATGAGTGTGGACATGGTTTCAAAAGTTTATTTATTTTAAAGTATTGTTTATTTTTATCTATGAATTCATTCTTGACTTTCATTTTATTAAATATTTTAAGTGGTTTTTAATCATGAATTGGCCACAAGGCGGGTAGCAAAGAATTGAATCAACAGTGATTAATTTGAAGCATTCACTTATAGATGGGAAGTTAAAGTAACACAGTTACTATTTGCTTTATTAAACCTCTAAAGATTGATTTCAATACCACATTTATTTATGAAATTGATTCAGTGTACAATAATCTACATGGGTAAAATATATCCGATCATAGAGGCTATGCTCTGTTTGATCGTCACATAGCGAGGGTAATCAATGCGTCTCCTTAAACTGCATTTAGATTGTATTTGGAAAAGGGTATCTCACTTTTTGGCCTCTGTCCCTGAAGGAACTAAAAAGTATATTATTGTTGACTAAAGTGGGGGAAGGGGGGAGATTTTAGTGACTTTTCCGCAAATTTTCTTTTTTGCCGTCTCTGTCACGTTCACTAAGTCCTATTATTGAACTGTTATTTATAAACTTATCTTATATTCGACTCCATAATGTTTTTCTAAGTCTCTAAAATGTAGAAGTGAAAAAATAAAGACACCCAGTCCATTTAACTCTTTTTCAATCCGTTTGTATAAATCGGTGTACTTGTACAAAATAGTAATTTTTTATTTGACACGACTTATCAAATAATTTAGAAGAAATTACAATTGTAATAAATAATTAAATTAGTATTGTGAAAATAATTTCTTAAGTATTTCAACACAAACTTAAAATGATTTTCTTATTAAAATTTTTTTCTTTTTTTTGACAATTTTGTTATGAATGACTTAACAAAACAACGCGTTTAATTTCTCTTTGTAATACAAAAAATTTTGTGAGCTGTAGAGATCCTTCACTAAGGTCATATTTTCCTCCTCATTTAATGCTTCTTATTATTAGATAGTTTCAAGGGTGCTAGAGAGAGAGTTGACACTATCAAATGCATTTACTTAGTATTAAAGAATTTACCCCAAAATTATTATTGTGTTACCAATTTAGAGAGGGTGTAGAAGTATTAAACCGAAAAAATCCCGACATAATAGCTGAGGAAAAAAGAGCTGGAAAGTTGACACCTTCCAAAATGCGCTTCCATGAGAATACCTACTACAGACATGCAGCGTGAAGATAGACCTTGTATCGACATAAGAAAAGGAAAAATGAGCTAGCCAGCCTCAATACCAATTTTCAACCCTCTGACTCAATTTGAATGGGCTCTAAATATATGTGTAATTAAAAATAGTGATGGGCACCAAGACCAAATCAGGGTTAATTTAACAGTCTATATCTTACACGCGTAGGCTTGTACTTTGCTCTGTGCCGTACTCCTTAGTCCTGTTGTAATTAACTGCTTCTGTCTAAGTCTTCGTTCATAAAATACGCCACGCTAAAATTAGGATTTTGAGACCCCCCTCCCATAGAGAAGCTAGACCTATTAGACTAAATTTGTTAAACAAAGACATTCAAATACAGTCTTGGTTTTGGTCTTGGTTTAGTCTCGCTCATCACTACACTAAAACGTCGAAAAAAGCTATTTATGCCCTCAAATTGTTGAATTGAACCCCTGCTTTTATGACATAGATCCGACTATTATAAAACTTCATATCGAATTTCAGCTCATTTGAGCAAAAGAAGACCTTTGATGAAGCCCAAATTAGTGGGAAACTATTATATGTAGTTAATTTATATACTAGTTGTTTAATTTACATCTTGGTATAGTACATCTCCCACGAGTATGAGAGAGTACTTATATATACATTAAGCAATGCGTACAAGAAAGAGGTGTAGTAGGCATGTTTTCTTGCTCCGTGTTGTATGTAGCTTCGATACGGGCTTAGTTATACACAGCACAATAAGATTAAAGGGAACCAAAGCTACAACTTTTGCAAGAAACATATAACACTTCTACCTATGCCTAGATGCCTATGCCTATGCCAAGATGAAAATAAATGGATGGTATAGTCATCCCCAAAACTCTGTGGGCTATATAATGATACACTGCATAAGTTTATATTTTCGGAGAAAAATATTATTAAAAACAAACCTTTTGAAGTAAAAATATTGTTCAAGGTATATTTATTATATTCATTATTTTTAATTATAAATACTCGCACACATGTATACCTACAAAGGGAAATAGGTTAAAATATGTGATGCCCTATAAAATACTTTTAATACCTACAACACAACATACAGAGTTTTATAATCAATTATTTTACAATTCAATGATCAAAAGGAATTTTATGTTTGTTTGTCGTTTTTATCCATCCATCGTCTGTACTAGATTAAATAAAAAAACAGTTTTGTTCGCTATCTCTAGCTCGTTTGTGGATAAAGTATTTTATCTTGTTTCGAGTATGTCGAAAATAATTGTATTGATAAAAAAATCGTGTTAATGGTGCAACGAGGAATTTTTCTACCTAATCGGATAATATTCACCTATTTACACATTCTTATCGCATTCTTTTACGTTTAAAAAACGAATACATCCTTAGCAAATTGTAAAAGATGATAAAACATAAGTAGTGTAAGATGGTGTACAATTTACTTTGAATCATACTATAGTTTCTCGGCGGATATATCTATAGACTAGGCAGAATTGATATTCAAGTGAGCGTATTATAATCGACTGAAGACTGCTTGTCAAAGCGGTATTGTTTTTGAATAAACTAAAAGAAATTTTTTTTTTTTTTTTTTTCAAAGGGGTACTCCAGTTAAAAAATTGCAAAAAATTGAGAAATTTTTGTTATCTCCAATTTCGATAAAACTCATTATATAAGGTAATTTTGACCCAAAAAGTACAAAAATCGGGTGCATTTGATGACTGGTCGAATACTTTTTGAGATACGGACTAAAATCAATCCAAATTTTGCGATATCTCAGAAACTCTGCATC
The DNA here is from genome assembly GCF_905475395.1 of Chrysoperla carnea. Taxonomy (NCBI): domain Eukaryota; kingdom Metazoa; phylum Arthropoda; class Insecta; order Neuroptera; family Chrysopidae; genus Chrysoperla; species Chrysoperla carnea. The sequence continues at coordinate 40,609,701 of NC_058340.1, read as the reverse complement.
CAATCGTTAAATTAACCTGTGACTAAGAGTAATTTATCTTTCTTTACTTACATAAAGTAAAAAAATAAATGAATGCATAATCAACACTGTCTATACATGGTATGTTAACAATTAACTCAGTCAATTGTTTTTTACTTGTTTATACTTAAATTTACCCAGCTACTTTATCAATTAAATATATATTATTATGAGGGATATACGAGCAATATTAATATTTTATGTCTCCGAACCCCCCCCTCTTCACATTATCAACAAAGGAATATACATTAATAACGAAAATTTTCTCTTCATTGTTACAGTGACAGAAGGCAGTGTATTATTGTTAGTAGTGTGCCTTGTTGTATTTAGTACAGCATTAGGTGTATTCACATGTGTGGCAAAACGACCGTCTCAACATCATAATCAACAACAACATCATCAAGCGAATACAACACAAAATTATAATTCCAATCAATCAATTACATCATCATCAATAATAACAGGTGGTGGTGGAGGTGGTGGGCATCATTATCAACAACAACAACAAGGTATTATCATTACAACTGATTCAACAACAACAGCAACAAACACTACAACAATATTATCATCATCATCAACATCATTATATTCAACGTCAACTGTAACGGCAACAGCTGCATCATCATCGAATCATCAATTTCATCATAATTTATACAATACGGCAGTTACCGCACCGGTAAGATTACGTTTTTATATCTATTTTTCTTAACGAATTTTAAATGTGTACATAATTTTTACCAATTGTCCCTTAAAACAAGCCTATAATTATAAAAATAAAAAAAACCAGCTAAACATAAATACTTGCTCCAAAAACTAGGAAATCGTAGCTGCAACAACTCTCAACAAGAATCTCTAACTTCGAGAGATAGTAAGCATTAGTTTCTCGCCACGATTTGTTGTCATTGTTAACACAAAAACTTCTCGTGTAGCTTAATTATGCATTGCTTAATAATTTTTTTTCTCTTCAAAATTCACGACAGAAGACCGTCTTTTAAAGAGCACATTGTTGATTGCGTCGGTAATTTTATAGACGCCAGTTATCTCTCTTTTCCCTTCTAATACGATGATAATTGAAATAAATCTAAAAATCATTTTGGCCAACACTCGGTCGCAATGGAAAACTCGTTTTGCATCGCAATTATCTGCAATTTTATTGAAGCCAGATATCGTATACTTAATTTAATTGAGATGATTCTTCCAGTTTGTATTTGATTGTCTTCATTTTAAAACTAACAAACGAATTAGATTGACGTAAATTTAAGTTTACTTGCGAAATAAAACACTTTCCTAATATACCGACTCACTTGTCGTAGAATTCGAGAACTTTCGCAAACAAGTTGTCGAAGCATAATTAAACAAGTAAAGAAATTACTTATAGCAAAATAAACGAACAACTATATACTTATTACTATCTAAATATAATATTCAATTAAAAATTTTAAGAAACTCGACATAAATTCTTTGAAATATGAATGATTAATTAGAAACATAATGCTACGAGTTTCATAAGTATCTTAATTTATCTTTTTTGTTTCTACAGATAATAACCGCTTATAATAGATTTCTCCCAATATTTCGTACGTCTCAATCCTCTAGGAAATACCAGAATTAACAATATGTGGCCTAAATTAACCTATCATCACTATTTGTTTCACATTGTAAAACAAAAAAAATTTCATTTTATTTTTCCAAAATAAATAATTTTCTACTTAAAATTTTTGTATATAATAAACCAGACAAATTTTACTAATTTTAAAAAATCCTTTTGTAATTCATTTTAATTATATAATATAATTATTTTTAACTTTTACTAATTAATAATATACACGTATAAATATTTATTTTTATAGCTACCCCGGCTGGTCGGCCTACGAACCTACAAAAATAATGATTTAAAACTTTATAAATAATTAACCAAATAATTTTAAATATTTCAAAAAGCTTGTAGTACAACTTTGTAATATATCCATAACTGAAACAAAATATTATAGAATATAGTTTTAAAACATTTTAAATGAATTAATAATGTACTGATTAATTCGTTTGTATATATACATGTAATTAGGAAATGATAAAAAAAAAACCGATTGATAACCAAAATCCCTAAAATGTCATACATTTGTTTAAAAATATATTCAAATAAAGCTACGGTCAGGCGAAACGAAAATTGACAATGGCCAAACAGTATACAGAACATCGCAAAGTGAGTACAATCCATTCCTTATGCGATGTGATATTCGCACCGTGTTGTATAGATGCATATATAATTGTATAGATTGCAGTTATGATTTACATTGAAAATTTAATATTATTGTTTCACAAATTTAAATAAATAATTATGATAATTTACATTTGAAAAATAATATTTGTGCAATTTTCACAATTTTTAATGCATTAAGTTTAATTAATTAGTATTTTTCAATAATTTTAATTTGACATTTTCTATAACATTAACATGTAAAGAACTGCAAATTAGTCATAACAGCGTCCTTTATCGCCAAAATTTTTCACCGGAAGCACTGGCATCGATTTTATTGTCCCTACCATGACTACGCACACAACGAATACCCATTTGATGCTTGCCTTTCGTCGTTGTTTGATGTTCGCCTTCGTGTTTGATTGCAGTATCCGTCTATTACTCATATCTTAAAAGCTCACAGACATATCTTAATATATATATTTCTTGTGTGCGTGTGTATGTAATTGAACTCCTCCTAGACGGCTGGACCGATTTTGATGAAATTTTTTGTGTGTGTTCGTGGAGATTCGAGAATGGTTTAGATTTACAATTTGGTCCAGTACAACTGTTTTTGAGGGCTCCGTACCAAAAAAATGAAATTTCATTAAATGGTGGGAGCGCATATAAATCATATCACATTATGTATACTATGTGTACTATGTATTTTTAATAGTATTCAGGTATTGTCAATAGGCATCTATTAGAGCCATATGCGAGCGCAGCGAGCTCTACTATCAAAGGTCAGGCCAAAGGTCGAAGGTCAGGCCACTCAAATAAATAGGAGTTAAATTGGGGTTTAGCGGGATGGGTTTAGCGGACAGGCTAAACGTAGTATAGGTATTCATGAATTGGAGTTACGTTTTTACGGGACAACGTCCGTCGGGGCCGCTAGTTTCTTTATAAAATATAAACTTCAATCATCCAAAAAAGAAACAGTTTTATGGACTTTAAATAAGCAATATTATTGCACAATAAACACTTTCAATTGGTTCCACTTTGCACAAGCATATAACAATAATTAGTAATTTCCCCAAAAATTAAATTGCAAATATCAATTTCATTGACATGATATATTCTATGGAATAAATTTTACGTTGGTGTTTAGAGTTTAATTTGCGTGTTTTATAACGCTTATATTACAAAATCACTGATATGAGCTATATTGAATTATTCTGTAGCTAATAATTTCAAAATGTTAATATTAAAATATATCCATATTTTCATAGCAGATCTAAATACCAAACATTCGTATTTGTAAAATAAATACTAGCATAGTAGACAGAATTATAGAAAATTCCTAATAAATTCAAAGTAGAATTTCATTTATTACGTTTCAAGATTGATGATGGGTTCCACTTCATTAGATGTATCTACAAACTGATTATTCGAATCTGAAATCGAAGCAAACAATTTATAGACGTAAAAATTTGAAAAATATTAGTGTTCTCAAGACAAGTTCTTTATACATATGGCTGACGTACGATTCATAGGTCAAAAACTAACAAAGCTAAGCACGATGACAAAATCAACAAATTTTTTCTTGGTAAATGTCAAGTATTTGTATTTAAAAATCATTGAAAATATTTTTGTTCTATGAATTGAGGTTCTCAAACTATTTTCGCCAATCGCTCACTTCGAGAATAAATTATTTTTAGCACCCCCAAAGCCTTTTATACCAGTCTTATTCTATTACTTTAATCCTATACAAATAAGCCCTACCTCTAGCGCCCATAGGGGGGCTCGAGCCTCAAAGCAACAAACATTCAATATCTATGAAAGAATATGTATACAAAATTTTAAATCAAAGTGACAATGCCTCTTTGAATCCTTTATAAAATCTTTGTATTATGGCGGTAGTAAACTTTATGAATTATATAATAATATTGTTAAATAATTAATCATTTGTATTAAATTAATGTTATAATATCATCCATAATACCTTTATAAAGCTAACTATATATTATTAATAAAATTTACAGAACGTTTCACCAAAAAGTGAACTAGCCATGATCAACTTCTCAAAAAAAAATAAATAAATAAACATTGCTATAAATAACTATATACACTATGTTTAGTTTACATCTTCGCATAGGCATCTTCCACGAGTATGACGGAGTACATGCATTAAGCAATGAGTGTAAGAAAGAGGTGTTATATGTTTCTTGCAAGTTTTGTAGCTTCGATTCATTTAAGTTGTACGATGGTTCTACTGCTGCTGTGTACAACTCAACGCGTATCAAACCTACGGTCAACAAATAAGAAGAAAACATGCCCATAACACCTCCTTCTTGTACGCATCCTTCATCTATACACACGTACTCTCTCTAATACTCGTGTGAGAAGTACTATGCAAAGACGTAAATCAAACAACCAGTATGTAATATGCACTCCTTTAATTCCCACCCTTTGTTTAATAAATGTATAAACGACCTTGAGTTACTTGTAAAGAATTCCCAAATTTACTTGCCTCACTCTATAAGCAACATTACTCTCAAACATTGCATAGTAAATCGTGCAGAAAAAGTCCCATTCATAATTTAAAAAAAACGGGATACTCGTGTGGATAAATTGTTAAATAAATAAAAAATCGCCGATATCAGAAGACGATTTCTGATCAAGAAATTATTGATCAATTTTAGTAAATTCTTTATACTGCTTCGACCAAGAATTCAATATTTTTCAGACAACTCAGAATTTCTTTGTATAATATAAAAATTAGTGTCCTTCTGTCTGTTGGTCTGAACAACTCTATTTCAAGAGAAACTCAACGATTAACGTGATTCTAAGTTTCAATATAGATGTATTTTCGGAAAAATGGGGCAGTTTGAATTTCCAACGGCCTGTTAGAGAAGTTTTTAAGTGATGGGAGCCTTTCTGTACATTCATTTATATAATAAAATATTTAATATAACAGAGATATTATATATTTGATATATATTATTTGTAACTACGTATATATATTATAATTAATAATATTCAATATTAATTTAATTCAGATCATTAAAACTTTGTTTTTGTACCTATTTATTATTAATTATTTTATTTGCATATTTGGTTTTATCATTGTGACAAAATTTATTACACGTTGCATATAATATGGTATTTATACAGAGTATATAAAATTGTATAATGTTATCTGATAACTTCGGAAACCAAAGCCCAATTTCAGAACATTAACATTCAATTTAATTGCAAAAAAAAGACAATGCCCATGTATTCTTCCTTTCTCATTTATAAAAATGACAATGTTATTAAATTAAAAGTACCATAGTGATATACAAGCGAAAAAAAAATCGTAATCAATTACATTTGGTTAAAGAGAATTGAAAAAAATACACTCGAACCAGGACTCGAACCCGGACCTCTTGGATTCATATCAAGTGCCCTACCAATTAGGCTATTCGAGTTCTAGACACGAATGCAATTTTTTCAACTCAATGAATTTTTAATTTGTTTATCCACTTATTTATTTATTATTATTACTTATTATTGTTGTTTACATGTAGGGCACTTGACATGAATCCAAGAGGTCCGGGTTCGAGTCCTGGTTCGAGTGTATTTTTTTCAATTCTCTTTAACTAAGATTACTAGGCAAGATATTTGTCAATTTAGTTTACGAATGTGTAACATATTATATATCAAAACTAGTCGAAAAGACCATGATGTAAATATTGTGTGCATGATTAAATGTAAACAACAATAATAAGTAATAATAATAAATAAATAAGTGGATAAACAAATTAAAAATTCATTGAGTTGAAAAAATTGCATTCGTGTCTAGAACTCGAATAGCCTAATTTTTAGGGCACTTGACATGAATCCAAGAGGTCCGGGTTCGAGTCCTGGTTCGAGTGTATTTTTTTCAATTCTCTTTAACTAAGATTACTAGGCAAGATATTTGTCAATTTAGTTTACGAATGTGTAACATATTATATATCAAAACTAGTCGAAAAGACCATGATGTAAATATTGTGTGCATGATTAAATGTAAACAACAATAATAAGTAATAACAATTACATTTGGATTGAACTGGCTTTATATCACGACTTTACCACTTCAGGGGTTAAAATCTTACTATTGCCACTATTTAGTTACGAATAGTCAATGATTTCAACACGCTTATAGTTAAATAAATTCTAAAAACTGCAGAAATATCAGATTATTAACGTTTTGAGATGATATAACAGCTTCCTTTGCTTTATTTATTTATTTATTTATTTTTTTTTTTTTTTTGTGTTTTAATTTAAGTAACTCCAAATCTGTTAGTTTTATCACGCGTAACATATCTCTAACGCAATAACCTCTATCGCAATATAGAGAAACCAATATTTTGTTTTCAAATCGATTTGCAATCGTTTTCCTGTTGACAATTGTTAATTTTCATTTCTTATGTGCTGCTTCTTGCACCGTCATCTCTTATTCAATCTTTTTTTTTTTTAAATTGGATTTCAAATACACATAAGTCGATTCTTGTGTAGAATCTCTAATGCCTAAAGATTTAAATCTTCTCTAATGTTTGTGTTTTCTTAACATTTATTAAACAAATTATTTTTACAATTATATCTTCGCATCAAAAGATATCAAGTGTTAAACTAATCGAAATTTCTAACTAGCAAATATTTGATTTGTTTTTTCCCGATACTTACTCAAATATATATTTTACAGCGTATTTTCGATATTTTTTATGATATTTACATGTACTTGAAAACATTTCGAAGCCAGCGTAGCTGCAAATACAAACTTAGAACTATATTTTTTATCACACTGAAAAAATAAGCTAATAAAGACATTTAAAAAATTAATTTCTTATATAAACGTTGAATAATTGAATCTGTAAAAAACTTTTATTTAATTAATAACAAAAATATGTAAGACAAATAAATGAAAAAATAATGTGAAAAATATAGGAAAAACTCTTAAATTAAAAACAGTTTAAAATAAAATATTTATGTCAACACACACAAAAACTTATAAAGAAAAACAAAAATTTGTGAAAAAAAAAGGTTGAGAGTTGTTTATGTATGGTGTAATCTATTTTATATTTATGTGATTGTATATGTGAGTGTTTGTGTATGATGGCGTCTAGTCAAACGTCGGGACGCTGTGTCTAGACTAACTGTATACATAAAGTTTTTACTAGTGATATTAACATAGGTAGAATATACAAAATTGACCGTGATCCTATAATGAAGCAAAATTTCTATGATTCTTTTTATCTATCACTTAGAAGACTGATAAAGGTAAGTTTAGAAATGGAGAAAAATGAGTTTTTAATAGTCAATTGAATTTATATAAATCGAGTTTATCGTTTTACGTTTTTTTGATCATGTTTTTTTATCTGGCCTATTTGTTTGTACGTTAAAAGAAAATCATTGACAATACCATACGTGCAAAAGGCAGGAAGTTTACAACTGTAAAAATAATTGTAACTTGTCACTCTATTTTTGACTCTTTCGGTAGTTGTAAACTTTCGACTATTTTGGACATGTTGTGATGTCAAAGGTTTTCAATTGAAAAACTCGATTTACATGAATTCGGCACTCGAGCCACTATTAAAATCTTGTTTTTTGTGCGAGAACTGGCAACGTTTTCGATTGTTTATATTCAGATGGCTGAATTTCGGATATTTCTTACTTTATTGAACTTATGTGAAGTACGTCTTAGTTATGTCTGAAGCACATGGGATCGGTTACATTAACTTAACGCTGGAGATAAATTACTAAAGCCATTAGAGCCACAATAAAACGATTTGAAAACGTCAATCATTGGAATAGTATCGGGAGCGGTGTTCGAGTAATGTTCGCATGTGTGCGTTCATTACGTTTGGTTTGATAAAGATATTTATTATGACATTACATAAAAATTCATTGTACTTACTATAAATTATCTCTGTTATCTTTAACTTCTGGTAACTTTCACAACTCAATTTTATTAAATGATTAATCATAAAATTTTGACAAAAAATTGAAATTGAAAATTATAATAATATTTTTACATTTTCTCAAAATTCAAGCTGAATTGATTGAAAAAGTTTTTAATTCTCTCGGTAACTTAGGTTAATGAAAATAGTCTGTTTTTTGTGTCACTTTTTTGCACTTTTTTTTTTAATCTCCCAACCAGCAAACCATTCTGATCTATAACGTGCGATAAGGAACATAGTTCCAAAAAGAATCATAGAAATCTTATTTCATTATGAGCCCACTATCTAATACATATATTCATACATACATCTACCCAATAGTCAGAAGCAGTTCCCTAGAGTAATCACACGAGTTTTATTCAGAGACTACCGTTTTTGTGTCATCACCGAGTGCGCGCGAGTCTATATGCTACTGTGTATTCTTCATCTTTGTCTGACATATACATTCGTATATTTTGGATGGTTTATTTTTCCTTTTTATATATAATACAATTTTCATATATTTTTCCGTTTTGTAATAATTTTTGTGTGTGTGTATTTCACCTTTTCGTCAGCGTATATCATTCTACCCACGAAACATTTTTTTAACGCTTTTTATTTAAATTATTTCAAATATAAATATTTTTGTTAAGTCTGACATTTTTATAAATGTTAAATAAAGGGTACAGATGAAAATGGTAGAATGTCGTATAGTTTGTGTTTAAGCAAAAAGATGTCGATTGAGCAGTAAGAATAAGTTTTTCTAGTGTGTGTGCCGATGTATGTATGTCTATTTTAATAGGTCTTTCTCTAGCCTAAATGGCTCGATGGATTTTAGCGTATGATATGTTAGAATTATCTAAAGTGTAGGAGTTACCTATGGTAATATGCTGTCTGAAATATGGCGCCCATTCATAAGAGAAGGGGAATCGAAATTTTTTAACATCGTGAAAGGCAACTTGAAATTCTACAAAGAGTTTCAAATTATATTTCTCCTCGAAAGTGTGTTTTTCTAGATTTGAGATATTGGTTAGCTTAGCAATGCTCCCATTCCTCTATAAAGGCTGGCCGATGAGAACTATTTCCTTAAATTGACCTTTAAATTATTCATTTTATAACTTAAAAAAAAAATATTTGTACGCTTTAATTTCATTCCAAGCTGCTATATTTCTGAGACTTTCCAAATTTGTTATGACACAAAAAGAGTTCATCATCATTAGAAACATTAAATAGCGTTACATGTAGTCGATGGATTATGCTTTCCTATTATTTATATTATTTTATTTTCTAACTATGTATGAAAACATGTAAAATAATGTCAAAACATTTAAGAAAAAAATGGCTTCAAATTTTCATCCACAAAATTATTTTTAGGAAATTTTTTCGGAACTTAAGCCATATCTTTTAAAAAAACATGATGTTTAATTACTTTCAGCGATAATTTTGAGTGTCAGATTCGAAAGTTATATCAGTATAGATTTAAACCAGAATAAACTTCGATATTATAATAAAATTTTCTCACTTCGAAACCATAACTGAAAATAATTTGACACAAACCCATTCATTCATAATCTCACCAGTGAACGCTATCATCTGTTTAATAACTTTAGAATAACATGGCGACAATTTTCTATATCTTCTAACAAAACACAGCTGTGTTTATCGCACATTTATTGTTATAAAAAATATATTTGAAAATATATAGGGCACATATTATTCTAACAGAATTGTTCATAAAAGGGCTTCCATACATTTAAGACGGAAGATCGATAGTATGAGAGAAGGTCGTAGGTAAATTCATAGAAGCTATTCGAATTTGTTGACATTATTTTTCTATCCAAGAATTAAAAATAAAACACAAATATTAAAAATTTTTAAGGAAACGAAAATGAAAAATTCCGTTTGTGCCATCATATCTCCTAATCGGATGACCAATTTTGATTTGTTGTTTGTTTCCGCGTGTTCTTAGCTATGTTTCAAGAAAATTTGCTTAGCCATTTTTATCTCATCATTTCTTTTCTGGTTGTTATCGGATAACCATAAAAGGGAACCATATACTCGAACTTGTAACATAGCTAAAAACATTTTCGATTAAATAACCGTGCAGAGAAATTAAAAACACTCCTTCAACACCCCTCTTTGTTAGCCGGAAGTTAATATAAATGTACCATCAGATACCCTGAATTATTTTTTTTTAGTTACCAATCCATCGTCTCCCATTTGCAACCAACACAACATAATCAAATTACACAAAATCTAATGAAATGATTGGGGAGAAAAATCAGTCATGTGGTCTGACAGTTCTTGCGAGATTATACCTAGGGCAGCAATAACAATGCTCTACAACAAAAGCTAAGATGATTGTCTCAGTCTCGCAAGAGACCATTTCTCCTTTCATTTGGACCTTTGTTGAAGTGCCAGAACTTCATAAGAATCTAACTCTCAATGGAAGACTTGGATTTATTTACCATAAAACTAATTCAGCTGCTCTGAAACCATCAAAGTTTATCTAAAACTTTAACAGTTGCTGAATTCACTTTCTACCAAAAAAAAAATAGGGTGAAATGGCTGTGTTCTCAATTTAGCTATAAAAAAATTTTATTGTAGACGGAAATCAATGGAATTTACTTACGATGGAGAAACAATGTGGAAGAAATGTTATCATAAGGGTGAAAGGATAGTTCTTATCATTATTATTAATATACGGGTGGGTAAAGAAAATCGTGTGCTTGTCTTTTAACAAGAACTTATGTTCACTTCTTTATATTTTAATAACGTTGGCAGCCATATTTAACTAGGATGTATCTACACTTAACTATGCTGTTGGTATCTTTTGTATACATTCTGATATATGAAAAGGGAAAGTTATGGATGACGGAAATGCGGGTAATGGTGTAAAGTATTCTTATATGTATACATTTTATATTACAAAGGGAAATCGATTTTGTTATTATACTTTATTTATTTAATGAAGAACGGATTTTAGGTACTGTTAAAAGGAAGCAAAATAGCCGAAAATCCTTAAAAATGTTAGTCGATTCGGGGACATTATAATGAATGGCTTGTACAACAGAAAAGATATGATTTAAAAACACAAGGCTCCTTTATGGGGCTACGCGAATTTTGGTATAATATTCCCAATAGTTCGAACGAGGGCGTAAAAAACATTTCTAGAAGAATACAAGTCTATAAGATAGCTGTACAAATAACAATTGTAGAACGTGATTTCCATGGAAATGACTTATATGAAAATTTAAAGTTATGATTGCTGTAGAAATAATAGTTCCCTACGGACAGTCCATGTCAATATGGTGGATACTACACTGCAGTACTAAGAATAGTGGTTGAATTGTTGTAAGGCTACCGATACTGTGTGTAATAAAATTAATGAACCTTTGCTATATAAACATTAAAGTATATCAAAATTTTCTAAGAATTCATCTAGCTATGTTCTTTTTTACTGAACCTACGGAGATAAAATTTTATAACATAGCCAGTATACTGCTTTACTTATATAAAATTAAAAAGTTTTTCCAAAATCCGCTCTCTATTTATCAAGTTTAGATAGATTTAATTAGTATTGATATATTTAGATGTAATCTGGCTTCCTTGATTAATAACGTTCGGTTAGAATAATGTAGGTCATCGATTCTGAATATTACAATCACAGAGGTTGAGGAAGGGTATACTAAACGCACTGCAATAATTATCTCTATAATATATCTTATCTCGATCATAATTTGATAATTTACATATTCCCTAATAAGCTATCCCTGTTTTTGAAATTAAGCTAAACAAAAAGAGATCAAAATATGTAACTCTCTTGGGATTTTTGAACTTAATATTTCATATTTGAAGAATATATTATACAGGATGATTTATTAATTCCGCAACAGCCTTGTTTGAATGAGTTACTAAATCGATAAAATACCCCGAAATATTTTCAATAAGAAATTACTTATGTTTAGAGAGATGATAATAATTTCTTTTCCAATTTGAATATGCCCTCGAAGTAATAGTATCCTGTATGCAAACTAATTGATACAGGACTATTATTCGAAGGACGTCAGTGGTCTACTTTGTAACTGGCCAGCCTATACCATCGAAAATTCCTTTATTTAAACAACCAGAAAGACCGCAAAATTAAATTATACAATTATTACAAATTTTATTCATATTTTATGATTTTTAACGTCAAAAATTCATAAACAAGAGCAGGTACTTTGTAATGTTTCAAAAAATTTTAAATTTCATAAACAGGCTAGAAAAGTTTTAAAAAATTTTTTTCTGTTTTATTATATTATACATTAAATTTAATATATATTTTAATAAAAAGATAAATGACAAAAGAAATATTATTAAAAATTTTGAAATGTTTACACACACTATATCAACAAACAAAAATATAATCCTACAAAGTATTCAAAAAAAAAAATTGTTTCGTAATCCAAGTAAATTCGATGATAACTTTGATCAAGTTAGTGGTGTTAGTGGTGGTATGAAAGAAAAAAATATTTTTCTACAAGCCAAAAAATTAGTAAAACTAATAAACCCAAAATTAAAATTTTAGTTAAGAACATTGAAATCACAAATAAATTTATATCGGAGTCTCTCGATTAGCGGAACACGTCCAGTTGATCGAATAATTTTCACACCCTGCTCTCTATAAATCAATCAAAAATGATATTATTTATTTGTATATACATCTAATATGATTAATTTCTATGATAATAAAAACTTGTTTAATGTGTGTGTACAGTCTTGCTTAAATACAAACATTCCAATGCTGTATTTTATTTCTAATTAATCCACACAATCTCATTAATCGGCACTCTCTTGGTCTTTCTACAGTCCCGATTATCGAGGCTCGGTTGAATATAAATACCAGACTTGGTAAGAGAAAAACTGATCGGATATAGTTGGCTCCAAAGAGACTCCAAGTAGAAATAAGTTCCATGGGTTATGAACTCAAGGGTAAATATTTTCACAGAAATGTCTATATAATTACCTCATTTATATAAATCTATTGAATAAAAATGCAATTCGCAGCATCGCTTCCCGTACAGAACTCTTACATAACTTAATTTTATTTGGCTCATTTTCTATAAATTTTTATTTAGATGATACCACATATTTTTAACAAAAAAATTTAAGCAGTGAGTGATAAAAGATTATGTAAAAAAGCTTACCCTACAAACATTCTCACGATATTGGTAACACAATAACGTCATATGAAAAAATGAAAATTACAATGCGTAGGCAGAATATCATCCAATATTTCTGTAATTTATTCAGAGTGGGGCAAAACAAATTGTGACTTTGAAAACGCTGTAAAAGAAAAACCCATCAATTATTTTTTTACTGTCTTAAAATAGATAAAAAGGCATTTAAAGAAATTTACCAAAAATAACAGAAATCAAAACCTAACTCCACTAAGATGATATCCATTCAGATGTACACTTTCATTCATTCTTCGGTTCTTTCTATGCAAACTTTGGCGGTCGATTATCTAGGAACTGTTTCCGTCTCTTGATACTCTTTTTTCATTTTAGAAAAGTCAGTAGTTTGTAGTTCCAATTAACTTTGTTTAAGTAAATATATAATTTACAACATAATTTTCTTAAATGGTTTCTCGTGTATTTTAAGATGGTGTAAAGTTTCAAAATCGTATACTTTTGTGCCCGACCGAGTTTAAAAAAGTCATATCATAAAAGAAAATTTAATATAACTAAAAAACTCACAACTTTAACTAAAAAGTTTTTAGGGAATATTTAGGTAGGTACTGTTTTTTTAATTATTTAATATTTAACAATAATTAAATGAAAAGGTGTATTTAAAATAAAGATTTTGCTAAAAGAAAATTACAAATAATCACGTTAGACATTATTACCTACTTAAAAAGTTTTTCGCCTCTATTGTTTTTTGTTTTTTTTTTTTGTAAAGAATGCGTATACGTACGTAGTTTAATTAATTTTTATTCATATTAATATTGAAATAAAAATTAATTTATATATTTAATCCAAAAACTTCGGTAAAATAAAATCCGGTATGTCTCTTCGATACCTACATCCCAAACGCCTTATGAAGAGGCCTTATAGAAACGTTAGATTCATTGTGACAAAAGTAAAATTTTTTATTTGCGAGAAAACCAAGACAATGCCTCTTTGTCCATGAGGACATTAATAATTTTATAGATAACCGTTATTGGAATAATGCGAAAACAATATTTTATTAACTCATTTTTTTTATTTTTAAATACATTCATTTTTCAATAAAAATATCAGTACTTCAAGAAGCAAAAGGTTCGTATTTGTCGGGAAAACAGTGTTGAATGGTCCTTGGAATTAGAATTGCATCGATGAATTATGTTTTTTTTCGTGCTCACATGGATCAATATGCTCACATGGATCAATATTGTTTCGAGTATCGTCTTATAGTACAAAGTAGAAAAATTTGGAAAAGTAAAGTACACAAGGAGACTTCAACGTTTTTTAAAGATATTCAAAGTATTCAGGATACCAAATATGTTTGCTAAAAATATTCACGAATTGGAAAAATTCACGTTGCCATTAGAATCAACTAAAGAGACGTTCAATACCATATTATATTTAGCAATTTAACCGTAAACGAATGAAGAAAATACTTTTGTTTATGACACGCACATTGAAATTGTATTTTTTTGACAGTCTATTTCTAAAAATGTGAGTTACAACGTGCGTTTTTAACATTACAATGTGGATAACAACGTCCATTTTTTTCAACGGTCTATGAATATTATTGACAAGCAACTTTAGTTGTTTTACAATTTGGTCATTTTGTTAAGGATTCACATACAACGAATAAAATAAAATTATATGCCGAATCTGCGTAAGCTTAACAAATTTTCTATAGCAAACTGTACAACAACATTAGTTCATTATGAGTATGAATTCAATTTTTTAATACATATAATTCTAATAGTTTCAAAGTTTTTATTATAGGACATCAAAAAAGCTAAGTAAATATTTAAAAAAAACTTATTTAAAAAAAAATTATTTTCTAGAACTTTGTTTATTGTAAACATTTTAATTGTACTTAGTCAAGAATTTTCCAGAATTGAAATTCCCTTTCCATCTAGCATTGTGTTTTCTTTCTTCTAGGATCGTTTTTCTATTCGCTCCCATTTTGCCCATATCAGTTAACTTAAACTTTCGATCAAGATAGCACTGGAATCTTTTTGATGAACAAATAGGTTTCTATTTTTTTCCAAAAAAAAAAGAACAAATCTGTCATAAAAATTTTCATTTAGAAACTTTTTTATGATGTCTATAATGCATTTTGTGGAAATTCAATCATATCGAGAAACTTATAATAGATGTATGCTCTTTCAGAAAATTCGCTAAAATGTTTTTTAAACGGCCACCTGAAGAAAAACCTTGTGGCCTCAATAAAAGCAGCACGTGCTGTAATTAGATACAACAAAAAACCCAACGTATTCATTGAAATTGCACCAATTTTACTCAGAATTTCCATATTAGTACTAAACATTAAATAATATAAGGGGAAGATGTTGTACCTAGAATCAAAATTTACATTAAAGAGTTTGTTTATGGCTCTGATATTCATCGACATCACATTTTTGAGAATTTAAATACTTACCAATTATCGATAAAAACTTGTGAACTATGGTAAATGATGTGAACTTAAATTTGGTGGAACTATTTACTCACCAATAAACAACACTTTACGTCTGCCTGTTGATCGCTAATTAATTTTAAACCAGGAAACTGATTTTGAGACAGTTTTCAATGTCGTGTGTTTTTCCGAAAGGTTTTTATGTTTGGTACATTCTTATTAAAATTTCGTTAATTGTGTAAATAATTATAATTTCGTAAATTCGGCTTCTGCCGAAGGACATGTCTTTTCGAAGGTAAACCGAATGCATACTTGGTGATCCGTACTTGTGGGGTGTCATTTATAAAATAATAGCAATGGGCGGCAGCTGGTCAGTAGAGAAATAGATGACAATCAAAGAATCTTTTTAATTTTTTTTGCACACAAATTTTATTTATTAAAATTATATTTTTCGAAAATAAAATCTCATTAACAACCAGTTTTCAGCCTACCTCCATTTTAATAAAATATTCACATTTCAATACAAATTCTGTTGTTCAATTAATATCAATATCTGCCGAGGACCGTAGAATAAGGACCGTGACTCAAGGTACTACATCTTACCCTATAACAAAAAAAAAAACATTCATAGTAAAACATGTGCGCCCATAATTATTAAAAACGTGACAAACATAATAAAACTTAATTAAAAATATCTATATCTATCTATATCTGCGTTTGTTGTAATAGAGCTGTTCTCTTGCTAGGTTACTGTTGTGTTTGTCGCCAGTTGTGTGACGCATCCGTTGTTCCTCATATTTTTTATCAAACAAAACAAAACACACAGATGATAAAAATTTTTGTATAATTAAAAGACAAGAAATTTTTGTTTTACTCCTGGCGCTAGGCTTGATGGCTAATTATTCTTGATGGCTCACGAAAATATCGTTTTATATGTATTTTGATCCGAAGATCGATTTTTGATTGCATGTTTTTTTACGAAAATATAGATAACCATGACCATAACCATCTTTTTACACATTCAACAAGTGAAAATAAACAATTGACTAAGTTAATTGTTGAAATACCCTGTATTGAAAGTGTTGAATGTCAGTGCTTGCATTATTATTATTTTTTTAATTCGAAGAGTTTAAAAAACCAACACAATTGAAGAGCTTAGTGGATGAAGATGTTATGAGACAATTAAGTGGAATCGAGATAATCAGCTGTAAAGTTTTTAACTTGCATAACAAGTTATGCAAGACATAACAACTTTATCCACTGAAAATAGCTTTATTTGAAAGGTTAGCGAAAAGGGGAAACATGCTATGTTTAATGGAGAGCATAACATGTTCATCCACATGAAAATCTCGATTTCCTCAAAAATGTCACTTAACATGTTCATCCACTAAGCTCTTCAATTATTAGTGACGGCCATTTATTTGGCTTTTGAAAATTTAGAAAGTATTTTTTTAAATAATTTTCCTTTTTTCGAAAATGTTTCACAAGACCACTAGTTGAAGCTTTATACAAATTTTCAACTTTCTATTTTTTATAGTTTTGGAGAAAATGGACATCAAATTTTGTTCCAATTTGTGCCCTCACGGCTAAACAGTGACGTTTATGAACAAATGTTTCACCACGAACAAAAATTGTTTATTTTTTTATGAGGAACATTTTTTACTTTTAAACTTTTGTTCTTTCTCTCACGGTTTACAAGATGGATCCTACGGATCCAACACCCAATTGACCATAGTTGCTCATGTATGAACTTAGCCCCACTTTTTACGGCCTGAGCACGCGCTATATAATTTCAGCTTGATATATCTTTTCATTTGTGAGTTATCGTGTCCACAGACGGGTCTACGGACGGGTCTACGGACGGACAGACTGACAGATAGGCAGAAATGCAGACAAACAGACAAACGGACAGCCAAAAATGGACTAATTAGGTGATTTTGTGAACACCTTTACCAAAATTTAGTTTGTAGAATCAATATTTTTAGGCGTTACGAACTTGTGTCTAAACTTAATATACCTTGATATAAATTACTATCATATACACAGGGTATAAAAATATTAATTTCGTTTGGGTCAGAAACTGACAAAGCTTGATTCTACAGTATCTACCAAAGAAATTATATGACTCCCTGTCCACAAGGCCTAGAGATAATGTGATGTTACATTATTTAATAGTAATAGTCGGTAATTTTAACCAAAATTTTTACTTTTGATCTTCAAATAAAAACCTTTTTTGTCACCGGGAGAACTGGCAACACAAAATCAACGGTTTATGAATGCCATGGATGGTAATAGTTTTGAGTTTGAAGCAAGTTTTGTACAATAGGCAAACAGCTATGTAACGCAAGTAATGACCCGAGAAGATTTAAATATATTTTTAATTAAAAAAAAAATGAAATGATAAATAATTATTAGTTTGAAAATTTGATGGCAAATTCAATTATGAATTCATGTAATTTTGTTAAATTGGAAATTTATAATCAATGTATGTAATTAATAGTAGATTACTCAATTTCTATTAAAATATATTTTACGTTATCAGTATTAATTTTTTTTTTTGTTAGTACATGTATGAAATTCATAGAAATAAATATATGAATAATGATATTAGTCATTTTTTCTGTCTGGTTTTGATTCCATTAATGCATGTCAATTTTTATTTAAAATAGAAAATAAATAAAAATTTGTGATATGACCATTTGTAATTGTAAAATATTTATTGTTGACGAATTATTACATTAATCATTGCAGACATTAGCTGACAATAAATTTGAGCTCTTTCCTAGAACAAAGAACGTTACGTTAGAAGGAAAGCATCTATCTACTTCTGTACATAAATAGCCATCAATCATATTGGCTCTGTTTTCATTTTTTTCGTTTTTCATTTATTCGAATTAGTTGCTCAAAATACAAATTAATGTTTCTCTACTAAATAAGAAAGTTGATCTCCAAATGGTCTTGAAAATGACTTTAATATTAGCTGTCTGGTAAGGATATTAATAATCTACCAGTTAATAAATACAGTGTTCTTCTTTATCAGTTTATTACAAAGTTAATTAATCTAATAGTTAAATTGTTAAATTATTATTTATTAAATAAGATGGAAAATTTACAAAATAATTAAATTCGAATTATATTCCCGTAATAAATAATTACTTTTATGATGATATTAAATTTATATGAATTAACTGGGTGGTATTTCCTACAAGTAAAATATACAAAATTTAAAAAATTCCCTGCAAATTTTTCGGGTACGGAACGCTAATCTTGAACTTGAAAAATATCTAAAAACACTATCTATTTAATTACCTTTACCCTTAAAGCTTTTCACAAACTGAACCGATTTTGAAATCATCGCCAATTTTTTAGTTTTTTCGGATATTAACTTGAAATTCGCAGTTGAAACATAGCTAAGAACACTCTCCATTAAATCAAAACGTTTCATCCATTTGGCTACGATGCCGCAGACAGACACACACATAACGATCTAACTTATAACACTCTTCTTTTTTTTTAATTCGTGGCTTAAAAAAGGATATGGAGATACGATTGAGTTTTTGGCAATTAGTTTGGCAATAAAACGCAAGTTTCAAATGCTGAAGTAGATTCTCAAATATGACCTTGATTATACGTTAATCCCTGGGGCGTTTTGAAGCCGGTAAAGAATACTTATTGATACAGATGAGGATGTCACTGATAATATTATCAGTATCAATATAATTTTTGATTGATTTGCAATTGCTAATAAAAAAACCGGTAAATGCTAGAATTTCATATGTATCAGACTTATAAATCTTTTTTTTAGATTTCTGGGAAAAATTAAGTGCTATCAGGAGTGTATAATAATTTTAATCAAGTTTGTTTTAACGTAGATAGATTAAAAGTCGCCTAATTTCACGGAATTGCTAATTAAAAAATGATTAACAATGGAGTATAGACTGGTAATTTAAAAAAAAAGGATTTTTCGTTATATAATCCCCATAATCAGTAAAGTACTTAAAAGACTTAATACGTTAAAATGCTTGTTTGAAAAAAAAATCTATCGTCTATAAAAATATTATATGGAAATTTTAATTATGGAAAAATACACTTTGATAACAAAAGCACCATTTTAATTGTGTATAGAATTATCTATTCAATTACGGCGTGTTTCATTACACATGACGCAGTAATATCAATACTATGTTCGCTAGATCAAATCAAGTTTTATATTCATTAAAAGGTGAAATTAAAATTTTGAAAGCAATAGCCAGGATAAGTCATATAAATCACCCAATCTTATTTCTGTTTGGAAAAAGCAATGAACTTGAAAAAAATTATGCTTTCACTCCCTCGAAACTTTTTCAAAATCGGAGTTTATGGTTTAATAAAACTTACAAGTTTATGGATCAATTTGAATCCTTTTCAGGATCATTTCCAAAATCACAAAATTTTGATTCATTATCGATTTATCGCAGTAAAATATTGCTCTTATACATACTTTCAGCTGATATTCTGAATTGGGTGAATGTGAATTGATAGTCGTATGAACTGATATTGCTAAAATTGAAAAAAAACTTCTGTTTTTGAACAGTATTATCTAACTGGAACTCTAAAACATCAAATTTTTAAACCAATTAAATGATAGTTTAAGAAAACTAAACAAACACGCTTTTGTGACTAGCTGAACTTAAAAAGCGTGGGGTGCTAGATTTCAATCACTGTAAGTATTTTCTTTCCTCTACAGATTATTAGTAAAGTCATTATAAAGTATCTAAAAGAGGACACCACCCTACTTTTTAGTTCACCTGGTTACAAAAGCGTGTTTTTTTAACTATTTTTATTTTCTCCTCTTTAGTATAGCTAGCTACAAAAAAGCTTTATTTATTAATATTATGAAATGTTATCTGCGCTTCCACCATAATATTTTGTCGTTAATTCTGAAGATCCTGATCTGGAAAATCGGACAGCTTATTAGATTATTGTTTTGTTTATCGGTGCTTGATATGTGTGCGAAGTTTCAATTCAATTCGAAGTTTTGAAGTTAGTGAAAATCATGTCTTATTTTCTATGAAATAATTTTTATTTCTTTGTAAATTCTTTCATAACAAATTGGAAAATGAAAAGTGAATCAATGATAGTAGTATAACTTTTTGTTTTTGTTTACTTTTAATCATGTATACGATATTTATTTACATCATGGTCTTTCGATTATAATTGATGACTTTTAATATGATACATACAGCGTAAACTAAATATTGACAAATATGTTATTCAATTCTCTTTAATCAATGATAGTTGCTTTATGCAGTTATTCAGTGATAATGTAAGAAAAAAAAAAGATTGTCTTTTCTTTCTCGCCTCTCCGTATACGTTCCATAAATATAAATGTTTATCATAAAACCAGAATTGCGAATTCATTTCCTAATGCAAATTAAACATAAAATGCACTTAAAATATAATAATTATGACCTTGAACAAATTTTTACTGTATTATTTTCATACATTTAAACAATTGAATGTTGGATTTTGTACTTTGTGGGATTACATTCAATGTCTATTCTTTAGAACTTTAATCAAAATCAAACATTTATTTTAGAATATTATTTTTTGTAAAAATAATAAAATCTTTGTTACCATATAAAATGTGTAATGATTAAATAATTCAGGAAATGTAGTGGATAAAAAAAAGTTAAATTGCAGACATAATTTAATGTAATTCTGCGAATTTTGTCTGGCATTACTCGTTCTATATAAATTCTGAGAAATTGTATTTAATTTTAAAATGTATTTATAGTAATTAATTCATTGCAGTATATAATTATTCTTTTTTTAAACTGGTACCTAGAATTCACCATATGTGTAAAATTGGTAAAAATGATATTTTACAGAAATCAATCTAATAAATTTTGTGGATAACTCATAGAGACTATCTTAAATTTGTGGCTTCACTCATGGAGTAGAATTCTAATCGTAAATAAAATTTTAAATAAAAAGCTTGATTTTATTTATATGAAGTTGGACCAAGTCTAAATCAATTCTGAAAATCTTAGGAGGGTTGTTCGATTATTTGAATAAATAAATGACTTCAAAAGTAGGCATATTCAACATTGGTCTTTATGGGAAAACGGTAAATTGATGATATGTTTGCAAAAAAATTCTCGAAAATTGGTGGGACGAAATTAAAAAGCAACTATTTTAATTAAAGTTAAAACCTTAATAAATTATTGAAAACACGATATAAACACGGTAGTAGAGTCACAAATTTAAAAAATTTTATTTTTCAATTTTTTTAATTGGTGAAAAGTAGGAATAAAATTTTTCAATATCTGGTTTAATTTTCAAAATATTGAAAATTGAGAATTTTGCTTAATTAGTTAGCTTTCGATGTTTCGAAAACTAAGGCAGATATCTTAATTTTATTCTTATTTTTCGTCTACATTCATGAAATTGTAACAAAATTCATTATCAAAGTTACAATAAGCTACAAATAGTTTCAACTACAAGTCTAACCTTGCGTTAGCGCTCTTACTAGCTTAAGTACGGATAAAAATTCGAAGTTTCTGTATCCTCATTGTACACGTAAAATATATGAATTACTTGTTCATAAAAAGATAAATTTCCTGACTATTTTCTCATACAGGTCAATCCATAGACATAGAGATATAATCTTAGTGGCTCCTTTAGGTCAAGAATACAATTTTTAGAGCTTTCCAATCAGGAAGAAAATAAAATAAAATATAATAATTGAACCAAGGAAAATCCAACTTAATTTTCAAAACAACTATAGAATAAAAAAATTTGTTATATTATAAATTCAGTAGAAAAAATTTTATTTTTGAATAGAATCAAATTTATTGTGAAAATATTTTTAAACATTTTTTCCGCATACATACATATAAGATTAATTACATCCGTAACGACTTTTGACCCAGACAGAAAAATCAATCCATTCATGTAATCAATGGACACAGACATCCATAAAATACAAACAACAAATGAATGTGGTTATTATTCCATTGCGAGGCCAACACATCATTCAAACTCGTGTTTAAGGAAATATAAATTAGAATTTGGTATAAAAAAAATTACTTTTATAGAAACGTCACGTGACGTCTATATTCATATTACAAGATTCTCATTGTATTCCCTTTACAGAGGAAAATTGTGCCAGGTTTCATAGATGAGTAAACTGTATTCTTTTTCTTGCAATGTACGATATACTAAAAGTGCAATACTTGCGAGAATACAGGCGTTTAATTAGCATAGCTTCACTTATCTATAAGATTTAACGTTGCCAACCCAAAATCTAGGTGGTCGATCTAATATTATATCTAGTTACTTATTATATCTAGTTAAGTATCTTTGAGTCAACTTAAGGTACTCAAAGTTAATATATATAGCAACTTTCTGTTTTAAATATACTCAACTAAAGATAAAGGTTGGTAGATCTACCTAAAAAAGACATGGGCGAGTTATTTTAAGTCGAAGTCACCATTGTTATAGCTTTATTGTGTGTTTCTTTATGAAGAAAAAAAAATGTTGTCTCTCTATCTTAGTCGTATTTTAGGTTGTCACTGTCTTACTCGTATTTTAATTAAGGAGTCCGAGGGACTTCTGTAAGTCCAATTTGCCCATGCCTGACCTAAAAGTTGGTAGAGTTGTCTAAGCGCTGCTAGGATATCATTTTCGTCCTTGCTTAGATGCTGATATTTTAAACATAACATAGAGGTAAAAAACTTTGTTTTCAATTATTATAATAATATTAGTAACTGTTTACAAAATCACGTGATCATTATGGATGGTGTACATACCAAAAAAAAAGACTAAACATTGTGTTATGTTTGTGTATAACAACTTACAAACATTCATTTGTCATATTTTATTAATTTGATGGTCTGTGAATCACGATGAATTTATTTGAAATAATGTATGTTATATACAAGGTGTAACGTTAAAAATATAGAAAAGGAATTGGGGATAATCCTGATGTCGAATTGGCAATATTACTCATAACAAGTGAAATTTACAATATTTAAAAACCCCCGACAAATGCGATTTATTTTTTGTAAATCGTTTTTGGGAAACATTAAAATGTTCCCAATCAAGTCGGTTCGACCGTTAAGGGCTACGATGTTAATGAGAAACACACAGACGCACAGATAAAAACTTTTAACTTATAACCCTCCTTCTTAAATCAATATGAAAGTGATGGTCAAAGACTTCAGATGAGATGAAAAGGATTCTTAGAGAGCTATCATTTTTTGGGACAAATTTTTTGAAATATTTTAATTGAAATTGAAATATTTGAGTTTACTTTGTTCTTTTGAAATATTATTTTAAATTACCTTATTATTTTACCATTTTACTTTTCGAAATGAATTGAGCCAGGTTTATTTGACCATTCATTTCCATAGTAAATATTTATATGTTAAAATTATATGTCATGTTTTTTCCAAACTGAATTGATTTTGAACATCATCGCCATTTTTTTAGTTTTTTCGGGCACGGACTAAGAACACTCTCCGTTTAATTATCTCTCAAAAGAAACCAAAAAAATTAAAATCAGTTCATCCGTTTATGCGCTACAATGCCACAGACAGACAAAGACACAGACACACACACATAGAGGTCAACTTATTACACCCCTTATTTTAGTTCGAGGGATTAAGAAATAGAATTTTGTACATGTATTTTACCCGTGTAAAACCATTCCTACCCCTATTTTGAGTGTTAGGGAAGGGGGGTAAGCGAGAATAACAGAGTTGGAAACTACAACGCGGTGATCTTTACTTTTAAACCCTACGAAGCGGGCGAGTATCAAACCAGTAAAAAGTGAAAATAAAAAGTAATAAATTTAAAAAATGTTCATTAAAATTAATATTTTGACTTAAGTATTTATCTAAAGACTAACATCGGGGTAAATTAATCAAAGTGTCATACATTGATTTGAGTGAACACTAGACCTTTCAGAATGATATTACAATGCGTTTCTATAATTTAACATAAACTAGACCTTTCAGAATGATATTACAATGCGTTTCTATAATTTAACATAAATCTATTGTCTATAGAATCACGCTTAAACACTCTGTAAAATTTAATATAAATTTATAAACTAAAGAATTTATATGATTTGTGTGTACATTTTTTATTTAACTTTCGCGACAATTGACGTCACAATTTTTTTGTGCATTATACATTGTATGTGTTATGCATCATAAAATAATAATAAAATGGATGATGGTGATTCAAGAAGCGTTGCAATTATTATGATTATTATTATTTATTTAATGACGAACTGACGACTCACGTTGAATTGACAACCGTGTTGTGTGACGATTGTGCCATGATCGTGTCTGGCTGGCTGACTGACTGGCCGGCTGGTTGACTTTGTGGTGTTACAAAAAAATTTTAATTTGTTTAGTCATTTTTATTTTGTTTTTTAAAGTTCCAAGTCTATGTTTTTTTTTTGTTATTAAGAATTGGATTGTAATCATCTACTCCACGACAATGATTTATTATAAGGTTTAAGTAAAGTTCGCTGAAAAATATATGTGCATGTTTGCTTATTAGAATTGTTTTCCTATTTGCAATGCAAGGTCGTAGTAATTGACTTTGTACTGCCACGAGCTAAATCTCCAAATACCAATGGAATTTTGTTCCTTTAGTTTTATTTAACCACCTTTTGAATATAAAAGCAAAAATGTTCCACCTTCCCACTTCGAATGCATTTCTATTACTAAGAGAGGGATATTAATTGATAACACAATACGTAAAAAAATCGGCAACATTTGTTTACTAAAAATTGCTTCCATTGCTTTCATATTGGAAAATTAAGGCTCGTTAAGGAATTTTGAAAGTTGATTATAATGCCGGCCATCTGTTGAAGTGTGTCTTAGATCATAGATTAGGCAATATAATTATATATGTCTTAGATATTCATTAATTTAATAGGCAGTAGCATGAATTGATATGGCCAAAGTCGTCACTTCTCACACTTTGATGCATATTTTAACATTGACTATTAATCAAAATTCCTGATACAAAGTCAGTTGCTATTATAAAAAATAAGGCGTTGCAAGCTCCTACTTTTTTTGTTGAGGGAATTAATTGATTGCATATGCGTGAAGTCTTAGTTTTTTCAAACCGTTATATAAACCACCATAAAGCATTGTTTAAAGTCTTAGAGACTCCAAGGGTTTGAGCTGTCTGGAACTCGTAAGTAGGAGCTGCCTGGAACTCCTACTTCCAATTTGGATGGACATAAACGTATTCTACAATTTGAGTCTGATGTTTTATTCTGGGACAGTGAATGTTGAACGGATGTACATATGACTTACCTCGTGTTGGGCTTTTGTTGCGACTGCGTACAACATCCACCCATCTGGCATTTTAATGTAGAAATAACTTGAATATTAATATTCCAAAGTGTATACATTTCCCAAATAGATTCAGCACACAAAATTCGATATGCAAGAATTTAACTACTTTCTGCAGCGCAACTGTTTCGAATCAATGAAAAAATGAAAATATTCCGAAGATTGGAGACATATGTATAATTTTATAGTCACTTGTTGCATTAGCTTCCGACATAGTTAACAAACCACAAGTGTGGAAACATTAATAATCTCACACTCCAATTCTTAAAAAATTTTCATAATCGATTGTCTGAAGGCATTTAACAGAAAAAAATTAAACATATAAAATTCCTCTAAAGTTTAAAAAAAAATTTTAATGATATTTCAATATAAAAATAAATATAATAAAAAATAACAAGTATAATAATATGTTCATAAAAATTTTTTTGCGGGAAAAACGTTAAAGAAATTTTAAAGAAAAAAACTGACTAGTCGTCGACAGAAATTTTTTTTAGGTGTGTTAAAAATTAATTATTTACGACCAGAAGAAAAACTTCTGTTTATACAGGATGTACGATGAACGGTAAGCACCAAAATATATTACTTATGTTCTATGATGACTTCTCACAGTACCTATTGGTGATGGGCCCATCACCCAAATAGAATTATGATTCAGTAACGTTTAAAAAAACAGTGAATCGCTTTAAATAGTTAGTCTATTGTTTTTTATTTCCTACTAAACCCCCATTTAATAATTTTTAAGGGGAGGGGAGGCAATTTACATACCCCTATATAAGATTCCGTTATCAAGTAACCGAATGTTGGTGTCAAATACTTGAATGTCCAGGTAGTGAAAAAAGTGGTTCAGATGTACCGGCGATTCATTAATGACAGTGAATCAATTATTATAAATGAATAATGACTCTGTATGGCCAATGGAAAACAGAATGTGCAAATAATTACGCCATATCAGGGTTGGTAGTTCATCTCATTGAAGCATGCGACCAAGATTTGTCGGATAACTCTTTCCGTCAGCGTATCTACCGCAGAAATCGTTTTTTACACTTCACGGGGTAAAATCTTGGTTGTATTTCTAAATAGGAACGTACAAATTTGGAAATCGATGCTATTATCAACACTCGCGCGAAAAAACCAAACCTTGAATTAAGAACCTAAACAAAATTTTTTTATGCAAAATGAATACTGGCGTTTAATTTGATTTGAAGTAATGTGACACTGTGATGTGTAAACAAACATTTACTTTTGTAATTTTTGTGAGCGAACAAACTAACATTTTACAGGTTTTTTAATTTACAAATACACTGTACAAAATATTGGTCAGGGCGTCATATATTTTGTAAACATATCCTTTGTAGGAATGCACTATATCGATCGTGAGCGAGTTCATGCTCCGATTCGCATTTGGCCGATTTTTGGTTGCTATGCCGTGTCCATCAGCTTTTTTGAGGGCTGGTTCCACGCTTGAGGTAAAAGATTGTTTAGAATACCTTTCTAGGCCATTTTACCGACGCCAGTAATTTCCGTAACAATCTGTACACATTAACGAGTATAAGATGATATTGTCATGTTATTCTTGTTGATAGAACTACTCTAGTAAAACTCTTCACCAACCATACCACCATTACCTACCATCATTTACCTACTCCAATAAATAAATATCTATACTATATCTATATCTGTATATACGATGGTGAATGTTATACACTTAATTCTCTAGCTATAAAGCTCGTGTGTAATCATTATCTATAGATAAAACATAAATATGAAATCGTCTAGACATCACATCACTGTATTAACCTTGATTTTGTGTCTTTTTCTATCACATACATTACATAGGTAATACCTACTTTATATATGTTTGTATGTATGTATATATACATAATAGGGCAGAGACGTGTGCGATTTTGATCTGTAACAAGTGAAATTTACAAATGAAAATTTTAAAAACCCCCGACAATTGCGATATATTTCTTGTAAACCGATTTTTGGAAACTTAGCTATAAAATGTTCTCAATCAAATCGGTTCGACCGTTTAGATGCCACTGAAAGCACAGACGCACAGATAAACACTTTAACCTTATAACAATCTTTCTTAAATCATTATCAAAGTGATGGTCAAGGACATCAGATGAGATGAAAAGAATACTTAATTAGATGAGATGAAAAGCATAATTATAAGAGAGCTATCAGTTTTTTGAGAGCTATCAATTGCCAGATTTCTCTCTTGTGATCGTCTTCTTTTCAGATAAACATAAAAGAAACAGTCGCTGTTTGATCCGACATTTATTACTTACTTAAATAGATAACTTTGTTTAGTTAAAAATACAATTAACAAAATAATTTAAAAATAAATTTTCTTAAATGTAAAATTTACGATGGTAAAAGTCATTTGGGAAAAATGAAATATTTTCGTTTTACAGTGTTTTTAAAATCCCACACTTCTCTGCCATTTTGTATGTGTGTATGTATGTTTTTAATACATATTAAGTATTATCATCGATCACCAGAGTATTGTTATACTTGTTGTAACACCAATTTTTTTTATTTATAGATATTTTTGTAACGATTATCAAGAATTTTTATTATCTTTAAAATTATTGTTTAAAAATTATTTCATATAAGGGTTTTAGAAGAAATAGTTTAATGGTCTAAACGACAAAAGAGGAGGAGTTGCAATCTCATAGATTTCAAGAAGCGAAAGAATAATGTTACCTAATCACTTAAATTAGAAACATTTAATAGTGTAGATCGTTTAAACTGAAATGAGACGGTTGTAAACAAAGATTGTAGAGTGTGGTCTACAAAAAAAGGTCTCATTAGCCTTAATAGATTATTCTTCGAACATGCACTGCAGCTTATGCTGGATCGATCCATATCTCCATTGATAAATGATGTGTTTTATCCACTTTTCAGATTTTGTTTATGCAGTTTTTTTATTACCATTAAAAAACGGCTCAACTAATTCTGCTTCTCTTTCAGTTCTTAAATACGCGATTACGCGTCAAATAAGCCCAGTCACGTGTTAATGTCATAACTGGTTCGCGAGATAGTCGAGGCGAAAGAAGCCGAACGAACATACGAACATACGCACATACGTACACACACACACAGACATCACATTGAAAATGTTTGATTCGGATATTGCGGCCTTGAAAGCGCGGAAATATGTAAAACTGGAGATTTTCAAAATCGGCCCCATTACATTAACTTCCTCTGGGAAGTTAAAAAGAAATCGATCTAGTTTTTTACCTTTGTAAATAACTATTGTCTCTCCTACAACTGTTTAAATGTGTAGCTTAATGTATATAAAAGTATATAAATAAGCATTTGTAAATTTTTCAGTACTAAATTCAACTACAAATAATTTAAGGATATTCTAAAACAAATATTATGTGCTCGATGTTATGTCAACAAAGATTAAAATTTGCATTAAAAACATTTTTATAACAATGTTATCACGCTAAAATAATGACAATACCTTGAAAGATTTTCCATCTTTTTATCACTGAATATTATCATTTCAAAAAATACAATTTGACTAGGAAATTTTAATTAAAAATTTTGTACTCTACTTATCACAAAAGTGCTCAGCCATTTTTCCACGTTTTCCTGTAG
Source organism: Chrysoperla carnea (assembly GCF_905475395.1). Taxonomy (NCBI): domain Eukaryota; kingdom Metazoa; phylum Arthropoda; class Insecta; order Neuroptera; family Chrysopidae; genus Chrysoperla; species Chrysoperla carnea. The sequence continues at coordinate 40,579,954 of NC_058340.1, read as the reverse complement.
TTATAAAAACGTGATATCTTTTCATATAATTGACACATCTATTAGACTGTTGCTTTTTTGCATTTTTTTTTAAATAACTGGTTCATTTGAAATATGTAAATTTTAAAATTTCTTCCCACATAAAAAACAAAGATATCTCGTCAACTGTTAAAAAGGGAACAAGACTTACTATGCAAGAATTTTAAAAGACTTGTCCACATAGAAGAGCATACCTATTCGACTGTTAAAAATGATCGTCGCTCAGCACGGAAGCACTGGGAAATTTCAAAAATTAAAAGTATAAAATTATATTCCCCAAGGAAAACAACATGATTTTAGTTTTTATCAAACTAAAATAATTTAAGTAGTCTCAAAAAAAAAGAAGAAAAAAGCATATGAAACACCGTTCATTCTTCTAAGTGCTGCGACGTTAGAGGCAAAGAAAAACGTATGTAAACGCGCTTCAAATTTCGAAGACCCATCTTTGTAATTTAAAAATTACGCAATTTTTATCTAAATCAGTCTCATTAAAGCTTTGAAAGGAAAACCGGCAAGTCTACTTCCTTCGATAAAAAAACCAATTCGTCAAATACTTGACAAAACTCTTACCAAAATAGAAAAATGCTTTTCAAATATAATTAAAAAAATAACTTAAATAATTCGAAGAATACTTACCATAACAATTGAACAATAAATAAATTTTAGTTTGGTAATTAATTTTCTAATAAGTGATAAATTTTATAATATCTGAAAATAACTAGTTTTAACAGTATACACAATGTAATTTATCATTGCAAGTATCAGTATTTATTATTTTTATCTATTTTGAAGTGCATTTTTTGCTTCCAAATTGATTATTATAATAAATATAACACCACAATCGCCTTGCTTGCATTGTGTACTTTTATTTTCAGTACCCGAATTATGTTCCTATAATGTTTATACTCAAAAGTAGTACCGGGGATTATTTACATTAATTTCAAAGACATTTTTCAAACTTTTTCAATGGAAATTGTTTATGTTTATAGCATTATTATTTCTTCACACTATGTATTTTTTTAGTAATTGAAATATTAAACAGGTTGAAAAATAAAATTTGTGATTCATGTGTGAGCCAAGGCACAAGATATATGAAACAAAGTATAACATTATTGATAACTGAAAATCCTCGAAAAATAATTTTTCTCTGTTGCTTATATTATTAAGATATTCATTCCATTTTCTAGGAATGGCCAAATTCGGTTGTTGGTGATAACACATTATAAGAAAATTCCTGTGTATTATAAATTATTAAACTTTGAACATTCATGTATTAAGTCTGATTGTGAGTGGGAAGGCTACGTGTAAAATTATTGTTTATTTTATAATTAGTTGGAGTACTTAAATACATAATATTTAGATTAGACATTTACTTTGTACAATAAATATATGTAGTTTAAAAAAGAATGATTCTTATATGTATTTTGTTTAGTTTTTTACTTCCTTGTACGAAATAAAGAAAGTATCGGGAATAAATGGCCATCATATAACATTTGACTTCTAGTTTAATTGTCTTATTTTCATGATTCAAGAAATTTCTTTAACTGCCTATATTGAAATGAGCATGAAAAATACTTAACATCTCTAAAACTGTTCACTATTTTCTTTGTGTTCATTGAGACATTTATTCAGAATGCTTAGAAAAACTAAATATCAAAGATTTAGACAATTTATTTGGAAGCAATTTCAATAAGGTTTGTGCTGCTCCATCCTGTGATAATGAGTCTGCAACAGGAAATCCATTTTAAAGATCCTTGAATACATTCTGAAAAGTTTTTCACATAAATCATAAAATATAAGCCGTAAAATTTTGAAATTTTAAATTTATTGAAACTACTATTGAACTTCATTGTACGTAGCGCTATCGAAAATTTTGGATTTTTAGATTACAACAGAAATTTTGACTATCACTGTTCATTTTGACTATTTTATAAGCGTACAAGGGAGTGATGTGATGTCCATCATTTTTTTGTAATATGTTTTTTTTTTAGATTTAGATGATGAGTCATATGTATTTTCTTCCTTATTCGGTCTGTGTATGCCGGAAATAATTTATATTATTGATGTCTTGTCAATTATAATAAACTACTTTGTATATTAAATATAATTACTGGTAAGTCATTCTTACAATGATGTAACACCCTGAAGCAAGTGAAATAAATTATTGAGACTGTTCAGTAATTTACGGTCACACTAGACAAGCAAGAATCATTGTACATACTAATTAATTTACGGAGTTGGGAGAAAACGATATTGAATGAAAAGTGGAATTTAGTAGGTAGCGCAAATGCAGCTGCTTTTGAAGTACCCAAAAACAAACCCTAAAAAAGTCTATATATGTATCTGGTTACTTCTTCTTATCCGTTTGTCATATTGAACTGTCTCTAACGGAATTTGTTTTCGCAATCTCCCAGTTCCAATCAAGCAAACGTTGAGAGGATAAACGTCTTAGCGCTTCTATTTATTCTTCCTTTTGACGTACTTGAACCGTAATCAAACCTTGTTCAAACTTAATCAAATGTTTTTCTAAGCATTGAATGTATTTAAAAAAATTTGGAAGGGATGCAAACTTTGAATTATAATTGACTAGCTTGATACACTCGCGTTTCACTTAAAAGGCTCAAAAGTAAAAATCATCCTTTTATAGCCTCCACCTCTCTTGATCTCACTTATTCCCCTTCCATGACAGGCGAAGAAATTGCTTTACACAGCTATAATATTCGCAAAATTTTCAATTTTCAAGTGTAAAATAGTCGTAAGTATATTGGTCTTTAAGTATATTGGAAAAGAAGGTCATGAATTGTTTGACGTTTACCATTACAAAATTTAAAGAAATCTTAAATTTATGTTGATTATCATAGATGTAAATGATTATCATAGTTGGAGCAATAAATGTCAGAATAAATTAAGTTTTTTTTTTTTTTTTTTTTTAATATATCTTTATAAAATTATTGCTCATGTGTTATTCTGATGTATGAGCTATAATGTTGTACAGTTTCATTCAAATCCATTCGCTAGTTATTGCGTGAAAGCGTAACAAACAAAGAAACAAACGTTCTTACTTTCACATTTATAATAAATATAAAGGGACGAATTCGATCAATTTGTCATATTGTTATAATACAATCTATTTTAAATGAATTCATATTTATCGCAAATTAATTTTGCTATAAATGAATTGTGAATTAAAACGTACCTGATATAATATTGCTTATATTCTTGTAAGATTTCAAAATTATATTTCTTAAAAAAAATTCACACTATTATTTCCTAACCATATGTCAACTATATAAAAAAAAATCAAATTTTTGAAAGTAAGTAATTTTTTTTAATAATTGCTGATTTAAATATCAAAATGTATGCCACCAATCCACATGACAAAGACAAAAAAAAATACAAACCTTTATATTTATAATTTTTTGTATGTTCATTTTCGCTTCATTTCATTTATTATTGTTTTGCTCAATCATCATGATTCCGCCACAAAATTTAATATACAATTCATTATTATTGTCTGGATTTTGATGGCTGACTCTTACATGTTGTTACTTCATTCTCCACGTCTTTGCTGCATAATAATCATACTCTCTTGTCTGAGTATTTATATCGAACTATATATCTTATAGTTCAGGGCTGCAATTGTGATGATAATGCAGTTTTTAATGAAATCTGATGAGTAATTTCGCCACGCTTTTTGTACGTCTGATATAAAATAGACCCAATAAAACCACATTTTTTTTCATGTGTGACTTCGAAAAAATTCTGCACAAAACTTTTTTTGATGTACAGAACATTTCTTCAGAAGAGAGAGAAAAAATTCATTTGGTATTCAATTATTTTTTCATGAATATTGCCTCAAATTGATTTATGCCAATTCAAGCCCTCTAACGCAATTAAAAAGTTGTTGTAAGCGTCCTGGATAACACTGCCTACTGTTTATAGTTCTTAATAAAATCAATTGCCAGAATGTATCCTGGTCTAACACGATAAGAAGCACAGTGTACTTTTAGAATGATGTAAGCAAATTTTATTTAAGGATGTACGAGCGCCAAGAAAATGTTGGATTAAAGGCTTAATTTTTTGTATATGAAGTTGGGCTAAATCTAAATCAATTCTGAAAATTTTCGGGTAATGGGGTTTGGTTTGCCCGATTATTTAAATAAAATAAATGACTTCAAAAGTAGGCATATTTAACATTGATTTTATAGGAAAACAGTAGATGTGTTTTCATAGATTTCCCCAAAACTAGTCGGTGGAAATTTAAAAAAAAGCTATTTAAAGATAAAACCTTGATAAATTATTGAAAACAAAAAAATCCGTTGTGGCCGACTAATTAAGAATGTATGAGCACGGTAGTAGGGATATATAAGAACTTTCAGAGATTTCAAGATTTTTCAATACTTGGAGTAATTTTCAAAATATTGAAGTTTGAAAATTTTGTTTAATTATTGAGCTTTCGATATTTCGAATACCAAGGCAAATATCAAAAAATTTTATTCTTATTTTTCGTCTACATTCATGATGTTATAACAAATTTCACCATCAAAGTTGAAAATAAGATACAAATTATTAAATTATTTCCAAGTAAAATCTACAAAATTTTGTTTTATAAAAATATTATCTTAAGATAAAGAATTGAAGCGATGAATCTTTGCAAGAGATTGTAACGGGTATTCATCGTTGAATACCATAAACTGTTATTTAGTCTGCCACAAACAAAATAAATTAAGTCAATGTTTGAGGGCATTAACTTATTAAAATTAATTAATTCTCCAAGCACGTATGTAAATAAATCAACTTAACAATTTTTGTGAATATTTTTCCCAAAAATAAACTTCAAGTTGATATTGATTTAGTGGATCTTTTTTGCAATAACGCCTGTAAAATACGTAAAAATTGAATGTTTACTTGGACCTCAATCTATTTCAATGTAATTTCCATTTGATCTCGAAACGAAATTATTCTAGTACATTTTTTTGAGTACTGAACGTAAATACCGATACTTAAATGATGCATGTACTATTTATATTTGTCTTTTGTATAACACGTATTCATATTTTGTAAGCGATATCGAATCAAATCCAACTCGATTTCAGCAAATTACTTTATGCAGAAACTGTGAATTCTGTTGAACTATTGTAAAGCTTTAATATAAAAATTGAAAAAAATATGATGGTATTGAAAATAATTGGATTTTACCTTCATTTACTAAATACTTGATCCTTGCATATTCATTGGAAAAAGGAAATAGTAAGAAAGATGTTTTAGCGCTTGTAAATGATTTTTCGATAGACACTATGACAATATTGGTCCGATAACAGTTTGTGCAAAATTAAAAAAACCAATACCAGCACATTTGATTTCTTCGTGCTTACTCATCAGGCAAGTTTTATACTCGAAAATTTTTCCTGCTACTATTAAAACTACGATTTTGGAATTAATTAATTAAAATTACTAATTAATGAGAACGACTGATTATTTCCGATATTAAAGTCTCAAAAACTTTTATATTTAAGTTCAACAGTCGTATCTGACGATCCGTCAACTGTTGCTTGTATTTCTTTATACATCGTTCAAAAAAACCAAAGCGGGTTTCTACTAACCAAACCAATTTCCTGAATATCTAAAACAGTAATAATCATAACATTGAGAGCATTACCTTTTTATACAAATCAAACAAAAGGTCACCCGCATAATGTTTTTCCTTTATTTACTTGTCATTTAAATGTAAAGGAAGAATTATGCCGTTATTCCTATAGATTTGGTGAAGGAAACGTAACGCAAAACGGAATGACTTTTAAATCCTGTACGTTTATTATAATTGACAAACCATCAACCTTCCAGTTCTAAGTTAAAAATAATGCCAATTTTTTACTATCTGATTAGGAAAATCTATCATTCTAGTGACCTTTTTATTATATTTGATTAAATATAATTTTTTATTTGGTACTCTTAACACGTATTAATATTAATCCATCATGATGTTGTTACTTAGTTTCATTTAAATTAATATATTAATTACGTAATCATTTGAAAAGTGGTACTAACAATTTAAAAATTTGTCCTAAATTACAAAAAAGTTATGATTATATTTTATTACAAATTTGCATAGAATGTGGGTGATTTGGTCATAATAATGCTTGAATATTATGTTGCTAGACATTTATGTTATCCAACCGTAATACCATAATGAGCCAAAAATTTATATGATTGTTTTTGTCATCATGGCTCGATTTTCGTATTTATAGAGATCCAATGGTAGTACAAGAGACGATATAAGGTCGATCTTCACCCATTTGAGACATACTAGTTGAAACATATTTTTTATGAAATTTTATTGATTTTTAAACATGCCTACCATATTTTTTCTATCGAAAAATGTTCATGGCTATTTTTAATGTAATTAATTTTTTCCATGAATAGTTTTTTTCAGGCAAGCCTATATCATTATTTTCGTTATAAAATTTATTTTTCGGTGTAGTTACCTATATTGACTTATCTGTTCATACTTGACGAGGTAATTTCATCAATCTGTTATCTAATGGAAATTAGTACCATAAGAAAGATAATTTAATTACTAAAATAATGGTACGGGCTGGCCTGAAAAAAACCGTAAATGGAAAAAATTAATCAAAATTAATTAAATTAAAATAGCCATGAACACTTTTCGATAGAAAAATTGTAATCGAAGTGTTTAAAAATCAATAAAATTTCATTAAAAATACTCCTCATGTGGTTATCAGATGGGGAAGATCGACCTTATACCGTCTCTTGGACCATGGTTTTATTCTCGTGTTTTTCAAGGAATTTTCTCAGTCTGTCATATATGTTTGAAGCAAGTTAATGAGACCCTATTACCCGAAGGTTAACTGACAGAACTCTATTACTAAGATTTCGCTGTCCGTCTGTCTGTCTGCGAAATTAGACAGTTTTTTGAATCAACGAAATGACGAAATTTTGAAAGTTTCATTATTATTATTGCCGCTTAAACAACAAATAAAAGCCAATATGGTGAATTCTTAATTAAATGTCAATAAAGCTTTAAGAAAAATCGACTATGTCATTGAACACGAGAATTCACTAGTGTATTATCAATGCAATATAAGGAACCCATCGTTATTTGCGAGTCCAACTCTCACTTGACTGGTTTTTCTTTACTATTCCGAACTTATCTTTATCAATTCTTCAAATGGCAGACCAAAAAAAACAATCATAGAAAAATTTTGTTTCGTTATAGGCTCACGGTCTATTATGTCAGAAACATTTAACTGACAATATAAATGGTTTTTATTGTTAAATTTATATAGCATATTTCTCAACTGTCTGGTCTGGTGACTGGTCTCACTATAATAATTGTTAAAATTAATATAAAGTTGTAAATATATTATAAATTAAAAAATTTTGAAATACCTAGTTTCACTTCAATTTTTTTATGAAAAATGTGTCATTCAAACACAATTATTTCGATCTTGATTTTATCTTCTGACGAAGTATCATTTCATGGTCAATATAGAAAGACTTTATAGCTTATACTATAGTACCTATCCAAAGCATTTTATCCATGGATTTACTTTAATTTGTTGATGACTCAGATGACGCTGGGCAAGAAATCACGTTGTCGCATACAAATTTTGCCCCAGGTTTTTACCCCTTTAAGGGTAGAATTACGGAATTATTTCTTATCGAATGCCTACGTCATACAAAGAACACATTCTCCAAGTTTCAGGTCCCTCCAATCAGCGATCATTGATCTGTCAGTGATTCAGGACAAAGCATTTTATATGTATAGAATATATTTGTTGTAAGTGACTTGGTAATGTTTCAAAAATGTCAAATTGAACAATAACGCCACCTTCGGTTCGAATTTCGAAATCGAAATTTTCAACATAATCCTTACGTGTCTGGTAATTTTTTTTCTTGTTCGATATCTTGCGAACAAAAAATGACAAATACTTAATTGTCAATCAAAGCGTTTTAACGGCAATACGAATTTCATAACATTCGGTCGAGTGTTTTGGAGAAAATTGGCACCAAGTTTTTGTCCTAGTTTGCGCCCATGCCGGTAAACAGCGATTTTTACGAAAAAAGGTTTAAACAAAAGATGTTTTTTTTTTTATACGGGACCATTTTAACCTTTAAATTCTTTATTATACTGGCTTCGCTCGTACGTATGTTGACCTCACGGGTTGCACCTGACCCACCATACGGCTAGTTTAGCTTTGGTTTTCGTAAGGTATACGGATTTTTATGAATTATAAATTTCTATTAGCCACAAGTTGAGTAAAAACTTTTTTAATGAAAAAAAACTATGACAACTCCTAAATGTGCCAGTCACCTAGCTCGCATTTGAATTGACTTATTGTGTGATAGATAGTTGTAAAGTTTATGCAACAAATAATGACATTTTTTAGTTTTTTAAGCTATTATTTTTGGACCAAACGCTCTATTTATAATTTTTAGTGCGTGCTAAAAGCATGTTTTTTAGTTTTTTAAACTATTTTATACTTATTATTTTTATCTTATGCACGACTTTGCTCAATAATTAATAAATTTTTCAATTATTTTCTTTCTTTTTTTTTATATTTTATTTGTAATAGTCAACACAACTAAATCATGCTTCAGATAATTAAATGGAGTTTCTTTCGAATTAAATTTTCAAATTTCTGCCTAAATCGACTGGTGATTAACTAATTTAGAGTTTAATACAATTTTATTAATTATTTTCGTATAAAATCATTTGTAAATTGAAAGTTAGGTTTATTTCATGTAACAGTTTTTTATTTGCGTTATCTGTAAATACACAGACGAACTTGTATGTATAAAACTGATAATAATGAAATTTATTAATGTCTCCATGATGTTAAAACAATGAAGTAGTTTATATGTATATTATTATTTTTTTTTTTAAATAAATCATATATCATAATCTGTCTGAGAATTTTTTTATTTATTATCAGAGAAAACTGTTTAACAATAAAATATTGTTCTCATTTTTCAACAAATTTTTACACCCCGCTTAAGTATGCAGGTAATAAATATATGTATATGAGGGGTTTAGTCTAAATATTTTCCAAGATTAACGTGAATTTTCATTCAAATATAAGATGTATGCAAAAAAATCATTTTTACATTTTCTCCAAGGATAACCTTAAGAAAATCGTAAAAATTCTAACAAAAATGTCTTTACCCGTTCTCTTGAACTGTTTAAAATATTTTGAGGATAAAAATTAATAAATAATACACTATTGCCCTTATGGAAAAACATCAAAAAAAGACACATTTTAATAGCTTTTGATAATTTTAACTAGGAATAAATTTAGCTAGAATAAATTAAATAAATTTTTAATAGTAAGAAAACGTATTAGCAGTGACATAGAATTTTTTGAACTTTGAATATTTTTATTTGTCTTTAAACAACAGAGACATAGAAAAGAAAAAAAATCTGGTGTCTCCGTATACATGTGCGAGCAGTGTAGATTTCTTAAAATTATATTCTCAATTTTGATGATAAATTTAGCTATAACTTCATGAATGTAGAAGAAAAAAAAGAATATAATCTGTCTAGGCTAAAATATCGAAAGCTTAATAATTAAAATTTTCAATCTTCAATATTTTGAAAACTACTGCAGATATCGGAAAATTCTATAATATAACATAATTCACAATCAAAATTGTTTATTTTCGTTAAAATTAAATTAAAAAATTATACATCATGTAAGTTATCCAAGGTAAAATAAATTTTAGTGATTTACGGTTTAGTTTAGGGGCTGAATGTCTGGATGTCATAACACAATAATAACACATATAAATCTTCCAACTATATATCCGTATTTATTTATATAAATATAATTTGATATTTTAAGATAAAATAAAATATAATTAAATAAGTATATTAAAAATAAGAAACAATATAATAATTATATTTGTTTATTTATTATTTACATAGTCTAGACATTTTAACATTTTTTTTTACTCTACTAGCAGGCATATATAACATTGGTGGTGTTATGTACAAATTATAATTTAGGTATAAAGCTAGCTTATATTTTTGGATTTATTTGCGTTAAGTGCATTATTAAGGAGGTTGTGTTTTTCTTTTCTGGACCCGGAAAGTTTTTAATTACGCTCCAAGGCTTAAAATTTATGAATTTCTACTTTTGTTCCGCATTCTAAAGAGAAGATAATTTTGACTTTCCGTGATTGTGAATATACTCAATGACCGATACTCAAAGGTACAAATCTCATGATGTCAATAAATCGATTAGCTTATTAGAATAAAAAAAAAAAGATAAATATTATATATATATTACTTTATGTGGCTCCTTCGATAACGCCTTTGTTCAATGTTAGTAAACTACTTAAGATGTACGAACAGCAAGGCAATTAAAGCTTGATTTTGATGAAGGAAAAAGCTTGATTTTTTTTTATATGAAGTTCGACTAAGTCCTAATCAATTCTGAAAATTTTAGGAGAGGGGGGTATTGCTGATTTTTTAAAATAAATAAATGACTTCAAAAGTAGGCACATTTAACATTAGTTTTATGGAAAAACGGTAGATGGATGATATGTTTTCATAGACTTCTCCAAAACTAGTCGATGGAAATTAAAAAAAAAAAACTATTTAAATTAAAGTTAAAACCTTAATAAATTAATAGAAAACAAAAAAAAACCGTTGTGCCCGACTAATTAAGGATGAAGTACTTTAATTTTACAAATTAAAAAAAAAAATTGCCATCAAAATTGGAAAATTAAATTAAATTAAAATTAACTTTACAATAAAGGACGAAAAGTTAGAATAAAATTTTTCGATATCTGGAGTAATTTTCAAAATGTAAAAAAATTGAAAATTTTGTTTAATTATTTAGTTTTCGATATTTCGAAAACCCAGGCAAATATCGAAAAATTTTATTCTTATTTTTCGTCTACATTCATGAAGTAATAACAAAATTAATCATCAAAATTGAAAATAAGGTACAAATAGTTTCAACCCTAAATCTAAAATTGCTTTTGTGCTCATACTACCTTAAGGACTATATCTACATACTTTTTTGACTTGTTGAAAGCAAGACAAAAAAATGTACGGTTGCTTTACACTTATATAAAAATACTATCTTGCTCTCTTGTACATTGTAGTAATATTGTTCTTAAATACAGATAATACCATTTAATTTATAATAATTATATTTTGTATTAAAAATATTTATTTAAAAAAAAAAGAGTAAGTTTGAAACGCTAACACGACCTCCATACGAAGATAGAATTAGAAACTTATATTACAGAAGATATTTATATAGAAAGATCTAGCCAAAGGAAGTATTTTGCTATTTATTTCCCCAAATTAATTAAACAGAAAATGAAAAAGAAATATGTGTTAAAAGAATAAAATAGTTTAACTAAAGTAGACCCTTTTATTATCTAGGATGACCCATCACAAAAAAATTGTTGAATTTTTCTACTTCAATATTCATAATTATAATTCGAGATAATATAGATCGCCCACATTTTTCTTATATTGCTTAAACTTTCTTCAAAATATCGCTGTAATGTATAGTCTAACAATCTGTGGGCTATCGTTGCTTTTAGTGGCTCAAGTAGTATTTAGTTCAGCTGTCACATGACTAGTCAAGTTAGCAACTAATTTATATTCGTTAAATTTAAATCTAAGTTATTAATAACAAATTAAAACAAACAATTGATTGAGTTAATTGTTGAAATACCATGTATAGCCAGTGTAGAATACACTGTCACATTACACATACATACATGACACGCATAGATAACTGATTCTTCCCTTATAATACAAACTATACAATTTGCGCCTTCACGGGTAAACAGTGATATTTACGAAAAAATGGTTCAAACAAAAGTTGTTTATTTTTGAGTTGTGATTTTATGAACACCTATCTCAAAATTTTGTTGTTAGCATCAATATTTTTAAGCGTTACAAACTTGGGACTAAACTTAGAATACCTTGATATATATTTATTACAAATATACATGGTATAAAAATTAATATTATAAATAAAAATTATATTTGTATCACGTGAATGTAATAAAATGCTTTAAAAATATCCTTAAAGATAAAATTCATACGTCAATTTGACTAGTTTTGTACGCTTTAACGTCAAAAGCCAAATTTTTTTTATGTTTTCTTTTTTGAATGTATTTTAAATTTGAATTCTATAAAAATGTTTATTCCTGCAACCGTAAATTCAAGTACCACAAGAATATATTAATAATAGTAATAGGGTTTGACCTCCGTTTCTCTGACATATACGACTATAACAGAGGCCACCCACATCATTATTTGTTAATCTTTATTTATTTAATTACAAACATATTTTACAATTACATTTTGATGTGGGTGGAATCGGTTACTTATCCAAGCGACGACAATGTGATCAATTCTGCACTCCCATTAATTATAAATTGTTCACACTGCCGCTGCCTGGATTCGAACCCGCAACCTAAGTATAAGTAGACAAACAGTCGAGGGCAAACGCCTTAGACCGATCGGCCATTTAGGCTCTGTTTATTCCTGCAAGCGTAAATAAATAATAGGTCTATGGCACCGTATACGGATAATAAATACAATCTACATAATTCAATAAGATTTAAAATATCTACATCCCATATTTACACATTGATTAGTTTTGTAAATGAATAATATACCAACATTTATTTGTTTCATATACTTACCTATCTACCTGTGTGTATTGTTTTTCTTGCTTTGTTAATTACCATACTTATTATTATTATTATTAGAAATTTGTTTCTATTGACGTCATTTATCATAATTAACATTTCTTTTGTTTAATTAAATTATATTTTACAGGAAAAACAACATAACACATAAAATATATAAGCAACGAGATATAAGTATTCATTATTTGAATTCGTTTTATAGTACCTACCTAAAATAATTTTAACTGTCATGTCTCATATGTTTACAATATTATTAAATGTTAATTAAATGATATTTGTTTTAATTTTTTGAAACGTATATAATAATTTAATTTATACATTATTTTTTAATCTGATATTAAACAGGATGGTCGTACCGAATATTATGTTAGAAAAAAAACTTTTAACAAAAAGAAAATCGACTTCAAATGAAAAACTTTTCCAAAATAAATTAAAATGCACTAAAAAGTAAAAAAAATAACGATAATATAATGTAGTTAAAATAATTGTTATTTTTGAAGATCGAACGTCCACGCTCTTTTGTTTCGAGTAAAATAGAATAAATGTTTTTAGTGCGAAAGTCAATAATTTTTCTTTTACTCTTTATTTAATTACAATTTAACATCAATCGTACGGCGTACGATCTTGTTTGCGTGCCTTGCATTGTGGTAAGGCGTAACCAATTCCATCCGCGGTATGCTTAGGGTAGCGGGTTCCATTCCCACCGTCGCAACAAAATTAATTTATTTAATAGTTGTGGTGGGCTGATGTAGTGCATGGTATGTGCATGAAGGAGGTGCACTCAGCGTCTGAAATTTATTATCAGCGGAAAAGTGGTAAAACACATATATGGTATCACAATGGGCTATGGGCACAATGGGCTATATGGTATGGCAATGTAGCCTGAGTGTGTCGTTCGTGGACTGCCAATATAACCTAACCTAACATTGTGGTTAATAAACTTTGTCTTCACATACTCAAATTATCAAATAATTATCTCACAGATAGCAATCAATAGCTTTTTAAGTGCCACACTATACCGTATTTCTTATTTTCGATGCATCGACTCCGTCGTATACTACTCTATATTTAGTGAAACATGATGAGTAATAAAATATTAAAATATTTGTCGTTCATTTTCAATTTGTTTAATTTATGTTTTGATTCAAAAAGGGGATGTTGTGAGTTGTTGCTGATTTTATGTTTATGTTAAATTTATGTTTATATGTAAGTTCTATGATTATATTCAATTATTTATATTTGATACAAATTCGAATCTACAGAACGTAATGAAATCATACTGAAATATGTAACCTAATTTTCATCCATATAAACCGAATAGCACAAGCAAAGCAAGGAACATCCTAGCCTGTTCAATAATGAATTTGATAAAAGGAGAAAATTTATATTTGTAATTTTACGATAAAATCATAAACAGTACAAGTGAAATTTGCAAAATTTAAAAAATCCCCGAAAAATTTTTTGGTTGTGGAACCCAAAACTTGCATTTGAAACGTATCTAGGAACACACTCATTTAAATTGCCCTTTTCCTTAAAGTATTTTCCAAACTGAGCCAGTTTGGAAGATCACCGCCAATTTTTAGTATTTTCGCTTACGGAATCCTTAGTTCGCGCTTGAAACATAGCTAAGAACACTCTCCATTAAATTACCTATCGGACAAAGCCAAAAAAATCAAAATCGGTTAATCCGTTTAGGCGCTACGAAGTTAAGTTTCTCCGATTATCCTGTTCAGCATCTTCAGGTTTAACCATAAAATAAGAACCTTTGATGGTGGAAGCCCAAATAACTTTCCATAATATAAATAATAGTTTTATAAAAATTAAAAACACGCTTTTGTAGCATACGGAACTAAAACGTAGAAATTAAGTAATGTTGCAAAAAATTAAAAAAACAAGCTTCTGTAACTAGCTAAAATAAAAAGTAAAAATTAATAAGTTTACAAAAAATTCTTTGATTAAGAAAACAATCAGTTTATCGTAAAAAATCGTGGGGTGCGCTTTTAGATATTTTAAAATGATTTAACCAATACCTACCAATAAAATATTTACAATATTTGAAATCTTAACACCTCACGCTTTTTTACTTATAGAAATTATTTTTTTTGAAATTTACGAAAATTATTTTTTTATTGGACATTTTATCCATGCATCTGAGCAGTATTATTGTAAGTTGCTATGATTACCATAATTTGTTTAAAGGCCTAATAGTAACATCGTAAAATTATATTTCCAATTTATAAGTATAAATCTTTCATAAATCAGAACTCATTACTCATAGAAAGTTGAAATGTAGGTTGAAGGACTATTATAACATATTTCCGTATGAAATTTTGGATAAAGACTGTTTTACCATATCATTTCAGAATAATTGCAGAAGAAGTATTATTTTTGACTAGTTCATAACAGTCCAAGTCATATGTTATCCACATAAAACTTTTTAAATTAACACAAGTTCTCATTTCTTTTAAAAAACCAGTTATATTTTATTTAACAGAATATGTCACCTTTTTGCATTTAATTATAAAATCGTGATTTAAATAATTATTAAAAAGTCAAATAAGTCATAATTTTTTTTTAGAATCAAATAAATAAAATAACTAAAATGATTATTATTAAGTATTTAGAATCGTGATATTTTTATAGGTGTTGTGTTGTGCCCATTTATTTTTATTAATTTTATGAAGACATTAAAAATATTACATAATTTGTTTAAATTGCATTTTTATAATATGCAAAAATAACAAAAATACAAAAATTAATAATAATCATGTCGTGACTGTTACAATACACTTTGTAAATGGTTACCTATTAAGGTTGTTTGTACAAAATATAATAATAGTCGATAGTCATTATTTATTCAAAAGGATTTATTGCAAAATAAATAACAAAAAGTAAATATAATAATTTTCACGATGTTTTGAATTGATGAAAGTTAATCCGTAAAAAAACCAGGAAAATATACCCAGAAACACGGTTATTTCAATAATTAATGTTTTGAGATATTGCATTAATTTTTTTATTAGTCAAATACAAACATCAAGTTAATTTCGCCCAATGTTCTACCTTTTAAAGGCGGTAAATTATAGAAATATGTTGTTCAAATCTGCAAGAAATTATACAAAATTTACGTGAAAAGGTTAAAGAATTATCCTAGCAAATCGGGAATCATTAGGAAAATTTGAAAGTTGATCCTAATGACTTCCCTGTCAATGCTAATCAAAATACCGTTGCATGAACTGATTTCTTTGCGGAAATCCGCCACTTTTCGCATTTTGGTACATTTTTTGAATTGTATAGTAAATAATTTCAGGAATTTTAATCTTTTTTTTTTTTTTTTGAATTGATGATTTTTTTAGATTCCTCTTTACCGGATCTATCGCTTTTTGAACGGAATTATCTTTAAACCCTGGTAAATAAGTATAGTAAAAACTGTCCAGTTATCCTATTGGGCAAAATATTCGCTAAAAAAAGCTTAGCCAAATGATTTTTTTATAACTAAAGCCTTAAACGACAGCAACATACTTTGGCAAAATCTCAATGGTTTTCAAAAGTTTCTTGAAAAAAGTTAGTTTATCTTTATTCGTACCGTGGATGAGTTTTCTTTTTGGCATTTTCCACGTTAACGATACACTTTATTAATATAATTGTATGGATTGATATATAAGTTTATGGATGCTATACCTATATGAATTGCTTTGAAAATTTAATATTATTTTCTAACAAATTTAAATAAGTAATTATGTATATTAACATTTAAAAAATATTATTTATGCAATTTCGTCTCTGATTTTCACAAATTTCTAAAGCAAGAAGTTTAATTAATTTATTTTTCAATAATTTTAATTTGACATTTCTATAACATCTACGTGCAAAAAATTGAAAATTAGTCATAGCAATCACCTTTCACGCCAAACTTATCCACTGAAAACGCTGGCTTCGATTTGATTGTCCCTATCATGACTACGGACCCAACGGATAGATCAAAAATTTCAGAGGCTTAACTCTACGAAAACACCAACAACCTTAAATTTTACAAAAAAAAGTCATTTAATTTTTATGTTTAATAAATAACAATTAGAAATAAAATACAAGTAGTTATCGTTTGAACACCAATCATACAACAAGATTTTAATGAAATTAATTATAGTATTGTTTTTGTGTTTTAATTAAATCGATTGATTTTCTATTGAGTTTTATCATCTTCACCACACCTACAAAAAAAAGCGATATTAAATGCCATTAATTATTTTGTAAGTAATTATATACAATTAATTTTTATTTGATTACGTATATAATGATAATTTATTTATAATTTTGTATAAAAGGAGTCTTGTTTTTAATTACTGTTAAATTATAGAAATCGTATTAAATTCGAATGTTTTTGTAGAATATTGGCCTCTCATTTCATTTGTAAAATGTGGGAATTGCTAAAATTTTTATATTCCAATTAATTCACTGTATAATTTTTATGGTTTTTTTCCTTTCGTTTGTTTCAGTATTTTTATACAAATGCACAAATTATCAGAATTTTGTGCAAATCAATGCATGCAGAAAATTTTTTGAGTTAAATAAAATTATTATTGATACAAGTGAAATTTACAAAATTTAAAAAACCCCCGACAAATTTACTCCTTGTAAACCGATTTTTGGAAACTTAACTAGAAAATGTTCTCAATCGAGTCGAGTTCTCACAGACGCACAGATAAACACTTTAAACTTATAACACGCCTTCTTAAATCAATATTAAAGTGATGGTCAAGGACATCAGATGAGATGAAAAGGATACTTAGAGAAATATCATTTTTTGGGGCAAATTTTTGGAAATATATTAATTGAAATTGAACTATTTGAGTTAAAGTTTGTTCTTTTGAATTATTGTTTTGAATTACCTAATTATTTTACCATTTCACTTTTCGAAATGAATTGAGTGGTTTATTTGACAATTCATTTCCATAGTAATTATTTATATGTCATGCCTTTTCCAAACTGAATCGATTTTGAAAATCTTCATCAATTTTTTAGTTTTCTCGGGTACCGAAATCTAAGCGTGCACTTGAAACATAGCCACACATCAAACTTATAGCATCCCATTTTTTAGTTCGGGTGTTAAAAATGCGAGGAAACTTAGATCTGTTTGGAATTTACCAAGCTAAAAAACTTTGTATTCACAATTTTTTTAGTGTATTTTTAGAAACCACGGGTATAAATTAGTTAATATTATTCAATAATTCCTTTATATTAGTCATTTTTAGTGTAAATTTTAACATATTTATACTATAAATTTACATAGAATTCATTCGTTTTCCTATTAAGTAATTTTATTTATTATTTTCTGAGTATTTATTGTAATTTTGTGTAAACATTTTATGTAATTTGAATAAATAGTTGTGTCTATAATTAATAATTTTATATAATAACTCTGATTGATAAGATTAGTTCAAAAAATTAATACTTAATTAATTTTTTTTAAAAGATTTATCTTAATTATGTATCTTTGGTGTTATTTAAAAACCATTCAATACATTATAGTAAAGAATGCATTATAGTCTGTAGTTTGTCTTGTAGGTTCAGTATATAGCTATAGACGCTACTTTTGATTTTTATTATTGATGCTACTGTTGGCACCCGTTAGATTGCGTATGGAAAACTACTTATAAAGCAATTTTAGTTTGCTTTAGGTTTGAAACTGTTTAAAAACTAGTTTGATTTTGGATTGTTTAAGGTAAAAATTTATTGGGACAAGCTTTTATTGTACTAAAAAGTAGAAAATAATTTTATCTATGGGTCACTCATACCCGACTATTATTAGGCATGTGGAGTAGATGAAGCGTTCCGATTCCTTTTTGATATTTTAAATTGAGTGCCTCAACCTTTTACAAATAGTCGGGTATGAGTGATAGATAAAATTATTTTCTACTTTTTAGTGCAATAAAAGCTTGTTCCTTGTCTTGTGTACACTATTTTCAAAGCAATCTAGGTACACAGAGATTGGTTTAAACAAACCCATAAACTAATTAACCATTCATGTAAAATATTATGTTTCATATTTTTAATAAGTCTTAAATATCAATTTCAATGTTATTATTCTAACTAATTTGAATATTATTACTCTTAAAATAATTATGTTAGAGAAAAAGATTAATTGTTGCATTATCATATCACAGTTATTATGCCACAGCTACCAAGTGAAATTTACAAAATTTAAAAAACCCCCGACAAATGTGATTTTTTTCCTTGTAAACCGATTTTTGGAAATTTAGTTATAATATGTTCTCAATCAAGTCGGTTTGACCGTTTATTAGACCATTCATTTCTATAGTAATTATTTATATGTTAAAATTATACGTCATGCCTTTTCTAAACTGAATCGATTTTGAAAAACATCGCCAAGTTTTTAGTTTTTTCGAGTACGGAACTCTAAGCTAGCACTTGACTAAAAACACTCTCCGTTATATTGCATTTCAAATGAAACCAAAAAAGTTAAAATCAGTTCATCCGTTTAGGCGCTACGTTGCCACAGCCAGACAAACACACATACACACACATAGAGGTTCAAACTTATAACATCCCTTTTTTAGATCGGGTGGTTTAAAAAAATACCGAGCAAACTCGATCATCCAGGTACTATACTATTATGGTGTTTCATGCCCTATTATGTGATTAGTTAACATTTAATCATATTAAAATTTAGTCGCACATATTACAATTTTTTATTCTCAATAAAGTGGGCTTATAATCATATACAAACACATAATTTGTAACAACATAATTTCTCTAGTACAAAAAAAAAACTTCACATTTACCAAGGACATAGTCACATACAGTCATGTTTATTTTTTTTTTTTAAATAATAATATATAGTTTATTTTATTAATAAAAATAATATTTTATTATTATAAATTTTAATAAATTGTTTTTAAATTTGGGTTATCACTAAAAAATTGTTGTGTTATGACTAGAAAATAACATTTTCAGTCCGAGTCAGTGTTATGTGTTGACTATGTAGTTAGTATTCTATGCTTTTATTATTATAGCTAAACGAAACCCATTGAAAAACATTAATGGTTCATGAAATCGTAACGATTTGCGAAAATAGTTCAATTCAAAATTTTGGAAATTGACGCATTTTATAAAATCGTAATTTGTACATATTAAACATATATAAATAATAAACAATATAAAATTAATGTCATATTCTTCGTAAATATATCGAACTGTTCATACCTATTAGGTAATAAAATTGTTGTCAAGTATTATTGAATTGATTTTTAATAATATCAAACGAAACTTTAAAATATACATAGTGTTCAGTGAACAATCAATCTTTAAGTGAAAGTGGAAAAAAGTATTAAATCACGCCTGTGTTCTGAAACACAGGTGTGTTTGTGTTCTATTTTAAGTGATACATATGTCTTTGAAATTTAATGTAGTCTCTCCTGAGCTTTACAAAGCACCTTCAAAGCGCGATGCATCTTTTCTTGATTCTAATGTACGACGCGAAACAAAAATGAGGAGAACGAACACCTACTCTACCAAGCAAACACAATTTCAATTAAATACGCAAAACAGATTTCAAGCATTAAGCGACCACTCTGACTTTGAAGACGAGGACGATATAATAAGAAGGCACCTGCAAAAGAGCCAAAACAATGAGACTGAAGGCGGAACTGCCAACTCCTCTCAGGCACCAGCAAATATTAGTTCAAAAATACCACCAATTGTAGTTTATTCTTACTTCCAAAACCATTCTGAAACCCTCAAACAAATAAAATCTTGCTTAAAAAATGAAATCGACATTAAATTCAAAGGCAACAGAATTTTAATATTTCCAAAAATCAGCGAAGATCACAAAACAATATGTGAACTGCTCAAATCTAATGATATAGAATTTCATTCGTACACTCTACCTGCCGATAAGGTACTGCGGCTAGTATTAAAGAATGTCTCACCTAATGTCTCGACCGAAGAAATCAAGGAAGATCTGGAAAGACAGAACATTAATGTAAACCAAGTCAAACAAATGTTTAAATACAATGAAGACCGGACAAACAAAATACTATTCCCATTATTTATTGTATCCTTCGGAAAAGAAGTCACATTAAATGAAGTTTTAAAAATCAGAAAAGTGTGCGAGTACCTTATTTCATGGGAAAAGTATAGGAATGGTTCTGGAATCACACAATGTTACAGATGTCAATCTTTTGGACATACTGCCCAAAACTGTAACAAGAAACCTAAATGTGTTTTATGCTCCGGTCCTCATAAATCCGAAGAGTGCAAAGTAGTGAATGTGACACATCATAAGTGTTGTAATTGTGGTGAAAATCATCGTGCTAGTGACAGACAATGTGCCGAGTATCTTAAACGCCTGCAGTTCAAAAGTGTTCAACAATCTAAACCTAATTTATCCCCTAGTTTTAATATTAATCTTCATCATTTTCCTAATGTGTCACCTAAAAGTGTCTTTAAACAGGACTCTCAACCCCCAAATTGGGTTCAAAGAAAAAATAGTATCAATAACAATAGTGCTCCCCCTAATAGTGAAAATGGCTCATTTTTGTCTGAACTAAAAAATATTTTCAATATGATCAACATACCAAAAATAATGCACACTATTAAAACATTAGGTGTTAAACTTCGTACTCAAACCGACCCATTCTCTAAAATAATGATACTTATAGAATGTATTACAGACCTGTTCAACTGTGATGGCAAATAATAATAATGCGAACATTAAAATAATGAATTGGAATGCAAATTCTGTCAAGTATAAGAAAAATGAACTCTTTAGTGCACTTTTATCGGATAATATAGATATAGTGTGCTTGTGTGAAACAAAACTTAATGAAAGCGATCAATTCACTGTCCCTGGCTACATATCTTATAGAAAAGATCGAAGTCATCATGGTGGAGGTGTTGCCATCTTAATAAAAAGTAACATAAAACATAATCCTGTTATAATAAATAACGACCTAAATTTAGAAGCAGTAGCAGTAAATATCAAATTAAAAAACAATCAAAATATTATAGTTATATCGTTCTATAATCCCCCCAACAGAACCATAAATCTAAACTCACTGAGTCACTTATTACGTCTTGGGAATAGAGTTCTAATAAATGGAGATTTTAATGCCAAGCACACCAGCTGGAATTGCTTCAACACAAACAGAAGTGGTAAAATATTATTAAACTATTGCACCAGAAATAATATACATATTTTACACCCCAATGAGCCTACATACTATCCGTCCAGGAATGTCCGGGCCAGTGTGATAGACCTTGTACTCTCCAAAAATATTTTAAATATAACCACACCCCAAGTAGAATTTAAACTTAGCTCCGATCACAACCCTGTTTATTGCAATCTTACCTTACAAGCTGAACTTAAATTGAACACTATGTATATATTTAAACACGCTAACTGGAACAAGTTTAGACAAATAATAGACACAAATATTAATAACAAATTTACAATAAATAATAAAAATGATCTTGAAAGCAAAATACATTCCTTTGAAAAAATAATAAACCAAGCCATGTCTGAATCCATCCCAAAAGGCATTATGAAACCAAAATATTATAACTTACCCCCTAAAACTAGGTACACTATTTTGGTCAAAAACTTCTATAGACGTTGTTATCAAAAAAGAAGGTTGATGCACGACCGACAAATTTATTTACAACTATGTCAGGAAGTCAAAACACAATTAAGACAATGGAGGAATGATTGCTGGGGTAACTTTTTAAAAACTTTAAACCCTAACGATGGAACGCTATGGAGAATTACCAAATCCATTACAAAAAAAGTCAATAACATTCCTCCATTAAAAAATAACAATGATTATGTATATAGCGATCAAAATAAGGCCAATGTATTTGTTCAACATTTTGAAAATATACACATCCAAAACCATAATTTAAGCACACCGAACCATATCAACAAGGTTAATGCCTGTGTACACAATTATTTAGAAAACTCTATTCCAGCAGAAGAAAAGTTCCTGGGAGCAGAACTGACCTCTCCAAAACAGGTACTGTCTGTTATAAAAAATCTTAAAAACAAAAAATCTCCTGGCATCGATAACATATACCCAATAGTCATAAAAAACTTGACACGAAAAGCAATAGTTCATCTTACAATTCTTATAAATCTTATGACACAATTTGGATACTTCCCTACTATTTGGAAAATGGCAAAAGTCATACCTATTAAAAAGCCTGGCAAACCTGCTGGTGATGTCGGCAGTTACCGACCGATAAGCCTGCTAAAAGTTTTGGGAAAAGTCTTTGAAAAAATAATTGCATCGCAACTAGTCAAGTTTCTAGAAACAAACAAGACTATAATAAATGAACAGTTTGGCTTCCGTAAAAGTCATTCAACGGTAATGCAACTGGCCAGAATTACTGACTTAATTACAGATGGTTATAACCTAAATAAGTACACAGGTATGATCTTGCTAGATATCGAAAAGGCGTTTGATACCGTTTGGCACGAAGGGTTAATATTCCAGTTAATTCAATTAAAATTACCTGACTATATAATCCATTTGTTATACTCTTATCTCAAAAATCGTAAGTTTAGGGTATGTATTAGCAAATCTTGCTCAACAGATGGATCAATTGAAGCTGGTGTACCCCAGGGCAGCATTTTGGGACCACTTTTATTTAATCTGTACATAAACAACGTACCCAAAATTCCCAAAGTAAATCTAGCATTGTATGCGGACGACACGGCACTATATACGCAATCTTGGAGGATTGACACCATTGCCAACAGACTGAACACCGCAATTAAGAAAATTATTAAATATTTTCAACTTTGGAAAATCAAAATTAACACTCACAAGACAGAAGCCATCATATTTACCAAACGAAGACCCACCCTCAATTATCATATATATGTCAATGACGAACAAATACATTGGTCGAAGTACGTCAAATATTTAGGAATACACCTAGATTCAAAACTAACTTTCACTAAGCACATTAATGAAGTAAGATCGAAATCTTTAGGAACTATTAAAACTCTATTCCCAATATTTAGCTCTAAATCCATCTTGAGTGAAAAAAATAAACTTCTTATATTTAAAACTATTATACGACCAATCTTGACATACGCTGCTCCTGTTTGGAGTAGCACTTGCAAAACAAATTTAAAAAAAATACAGTCAGTCCAAAACAGGGCTCTAAGAATCGTTGGAAATTATCCACGATTTTATAGCTCAAGAATCATTCACAAAGAGCTGGACCACCCATATCTAAAGGAGACAGTTTACGATATGACAAAAAAATTTTTTGAAATGTCCTCTGTCCACGAAAACGAAGAGGTAGCCAATATCGGAAACTATACTAAAAACGATTTATCACACAAGTATAAAAGTTATAAACATAGAAGAACTAAGCATCTACTATTATAACAAAATTCAAATTTTAAATTTCATCATTCCCAAAATAAATAAATATCAAATTCACTGATAGCTTTCTCAGATTTGTTTCAAATGATACATTTACATAAGAAGTAGGGTTTTTTTATATTATGTTGCACATCCTTTTTTCCCTAAATCTATCCTTAAGAATACATTGTAAAAAAAACATAAAAATTGTTAAAATTAATACGTAAAACAAAACTTGGAATATACCAAAGATAGCAATAAGAGATGGTAATAGAACATTGGAACATCTACGAATATTTGTAATACTTAATTGTAATATTATAATCTGGCAATAAATTCTTTTTATCTTTTATCTTATCTTATAAAATTAATGAACATATAATACATAAATTTATTTTAGATACTTGTGATAAACTAAATAATGTAATATTCTACTTCGAATGACGTATACATATATGAAGTAGGTGCATTTAGCCGCTTAAAATAAATAACAAGCTGGATTAATCAGCAAACCAAGTGAAATTTACAAAATTTTAAAAATCCCCGACAAATGCGATTTATTCTTTTTAAACCGATTTTTGGAAACTTAGCTATAAAATGTTCTCAATCAAATCGATTCGACCGTTTAGGGGCTACGATGCCACTGAGAAACACACAGACGCACAGATAAACACTTTAAACTTATAACATTCCTTCTTAAATCATTATCAAAATGATGGTCAAGGACATCAGATGAGATGAAAAGGATACTTAGAGAGCTATCATTTTTTTGGGACAAATTTTTGTTTGAAATTTTCACTTTTCGAAATGAATTGAGCCAGGTTTATTTGACAATTCATTTCCATAGTGATTATTTATATGTTAAAATTATATGTCATGCCTTTTCCAAACTAAATCGATTTTGAAGATCATCGCCAATTTTTTAGTTTTTTTCCGAGTAAAGAACCCTAAGCTCGCACTTGAAACATAGCTAAGAGCACTTTCCGATAAATTACCTTTCAAACGAAATCAAGAAAATTAAAATCGGTTCATCCGTTTAGGCGCTGCGATGCCACAGACGGACAAACACACAGACACAGCGATCAAACTTATAACACCCCCTTTTTTAGTTCGGGGATTAAAAATAGGTAATTATGATGAAAGTGTGCCACACGCCTATAATCGATATAGTCAAACTCAACATTATACAAGTATCAAGCCTAAACTTTGCTGGAAAAATTTGAATTAAGTAGAAAAAATTACTTGCATCGTTTTCGAATTTTATTCTTTTCAAATATTTAAATAATTTATATTATTTATATAATTTGATAACTTTTAATTTGTAATAAATTATTTTTTGGATCGAGGACATGTTCATCGGACATAGAAAAGTAACAGAGCTATGATTGTAAATTAACATTATAAAATTATTATTTAAAATAATAAACTTTTAAAATTTGATGTGATTTTGTTATGACGTTAATTGGGATCAACATAAATTTACTCGGTATAAATTAATAAGTATGAATTTACAACTTATTAAGGGGTTCTGCGCCGTCATCTCGCATGCGTTGATGCAGAAATATATTAACTCCTTTTCAAACTTGGGCATATTAGCCTTATACCGTTTTGAGTTTAACACTTTCTGCTCAGCACTGAATCGGGCTTTTCAAGACTCTTCATGTAACTTGTCTACGGTATAGCTTAAAAATAACAAATTTTTGCTATTACTTCCAATGGTCATTTTTATTAAAATAAGTATCAATCGCTGATACACAAGATCACTACTATTACATAGATATATTATATACAGTTATACAGTTGTATCTCGATACTTTTAGTAGATTTTAAAAAATTTACTCAAAGATATAATGTGAGCTTCGATTGTATTTACATAGATAAATAAAAACTTAATCTAACTTTTAACGTTCATGTAATTGGATGACGAAACATTTGCTCTTTAAATCAAGTAAAAAAATGCGAAGTTTCAAAAGATGAAACATAATTTGAAATTATTTAATCCGCATTATTAATACAAAGTTTTTCATACAAAGTCAATGAGCTAATTTCGTGTACAAAGTTTAATGTCAAAATGTCACCATTAAAATCAAATATTATGGAGATATTTTTAATATAAAATAATTTTTTTTTAATAGATTTGACGTATTTGTAAATTTTAACATTATTTTTTCCATTTTAATATCATTTATTATAATTAGAAAATATTTTCAAACGTACCGACTAGTGGAAAGATTTTTTATCATAATTGCAGACTTAGGCAATTTCTGGTCAAAACACTGTGTACTTTTTGAATTATTTAAGAAACAAAAAAAGTACGCAACGAATCTACTTCAATAATGATGAAACAAATTTTCTCTTGATTCTAAAGTCGCCAGATTGGTAATTTTGAAAATGAATAATAGTTTCTGACATGTTTTACTCGATGTTTCGTAATCATTACATAAAGCGTTCGAACGTGAACAAAAGAAGTTTAACATAATTTTATTCAAAACAAGGCAAAAGCAATTACAATGATAGGGTCAGTTATATTCATGAAAGTTTTCGCATTTCTTAAAAAAATATGAAAACCCCGTAAAAGGGATGACAAAAAACGAAATTAAAATCGGTCATGAAAGGATAATATTTATAAGCATTTAAAACTACAATTTACAGATACTAGACAGAGAGATCGGACACAGTGTTGCCAACTTAGTGGTTCCACGTCTAAAACTAGTGGCTTTACCCTTCCTTTACTGGGCACAAATCTAATATCATTATACTAATTATTGAAAGTTTTGTGGGAGTACCCGCGAGAACAACCATACTGCTTTGACCATCGAGTGAATACCAACAAAGGCCATATGTCATAGCAGACGAATTATTGCAGTATGGACGTCAGACCCATACTGATTGCCAATATCATAATACTTCTGGTGCATAGATACCATAGTATATATCTCTATACCATTCCAGGATTGTAGTAAACGCCATAAATATTTTACCGTGTGGTTACACTACTGTCTAGTAGTTTTTATTGGTTTTTCTGTCGTCTGTTTTGTTAAATTGAAGGTTGGCAACATTACTCGAACAAAGTATTTTACGTCATATGCACTAACTTTGCCATAAGAATTCATGTTGAACAAATATTTAATGACTTTGATGGTTTGTTCCAGAACGAGCTTTTATTTAAAAAAAATCAATGAATATTTCCCAATATTTTCATTTTTACTCATTTCGATCCAAATAACCCTGGTTTAACATTGTGTTTTAACACTCTGTAGATGTGTCCTTTTGTGTGATAAATTCAATTGAATTATTTTGACCTTTATACTCAGACTTTGTTTGCAATATTTACGGAAAAGTACAATTGTACTTATATTTAAAAAAAATTGTCATCATTCATTCTTTCTTATCAGGCATTTTGCTTAATTTTAGAAGGTTAAAAATACTTGTTTTGGTTTTATACTGTCTTTAATTAGAACTTAATATGTCATATAAAATTAATATTGATTTTTACATTTTTTAAAAATTACATTTAAATTATAATAATTCCTTTAAAGAGTTCATGTGTTTTTAATTGGTGTCTTTTAATTGAATGAAAACTTCTCTACAAACAAGTGAAAACAAACAATTGAGTTAATTGTTGAAATACCATGTAAAGACATAGTTGATTACGCAATCGTTTTTTTTTACGTGACCAAACATACATATACATACACACCTAACTGATATTCACATATAATACAAACTATATAATTTACGTCTCATTTGCGCTCTCACGGGTAGACAGTGACGTTTACGAAAAACTGTTTCAAACAAAAGTTTATTTCATTTTTTTATACGGAACATTTTTTACATTTAAACTTTTGTTCTATGTCTAACGGTTTCCAAAATGGGTTCTACGAACCCAATACCCAATGGACCTATTTTGCTCATTTACGAACTCGACCTCACTTTTTATGTCCTGAGCACGCTAGTCAAATTTCAACTTTTTCGTTTTTGAGTTATCGTGTTGACAGACAGACAGACGGACAGCTAGACGAACAGACAATCGAAAATGGACTAATTAGGCGATTTTACATAACACCTATACCAAAATTTTGTTACAAACTTGGGACTATACTTAGTATACCTTGCATATTTCATATACATGGTATAAAAGCCTACATTTTTCTTTCTTGAGAGGCTTATATAAATTTATCTTTTTTTCTGGCTAAAATTTTTTTGATAAAACACAATGGAATGATGTATAAATGGTACATTAAGGTATTCAATACCAAAAATGGTACATTAAGGTATTTCAATACCAACTATTTTCTGAAAATATGAAACAAAGAATTTTTGCTTTACGTAAATTCATATAAGTCTTACATGCCTATTGTTTAAAAAATATTCAGGAAAAATCCTTTATATAATCATATTAAAAATATTTTAAATAACCTTTCAACCTTTTATATATTTAGTTTATTATTGAAGAATTTATAACACATTTCTAGAAATGATAAAAATGACGTAAATTGATAACGTTAAAAATGAAATTAACGGTACAACGTGTTAAAGGATGGATAGTAAATATTTATGAAAAAGTTATTTCGGTATTCGTAAATTGTACCTAGTATTAATGTTTGGCCCACATTATGGCTATGATTGATTAATAATAATCTAGGCTTTCATGTAATTCTTAAATTATGCATAAACGATAATCTTTGTAAGTATAGAATTCTACACTAAGAGATTCGGAAACAGAACATTCGTTTTTTATTTCCTTGTACCTAGTGAAAGAGGTGTTGTAGTCGCGGAATAGTTTCGGCGTGACGCTTGTGCTAAGACTTTTCCTAATATTAAGATATGCTCCTCGTTTGTACTTCAGTTCTTAATTAATAGTCGCAGAAACGAAACACTAAAAACCGCCCAAGTTCGAAAAATTTGAACCAAACGGCATTCGAACCAAACTCGTTGCTCGGGGGTTTTTGGAGCTGAACACAAATATCGCGACAAAATCGAGCACCAGGTAACTCCTCGATAGATCATCGGACTTCATTGCTTCGTTTCTGCAACTATAAATACATGTATCAATTTTAACGATCCCTGAATTCATTTTGATTTGTTTTTGAAGTAAGTTTTGTAGTGACCACACTAGACTTTTTTGTTTCTTTATTTCGATGATAATATAGAATACTCATACAAAAGGCATTTTGTTCCAAGAAAATGTTGAATGTGCCAGATGAAAGCCTATTTTTATAACGCCTCCATGCATGAAGCCTCTCAAATTTGCACGTTCGATAGCGCAATTCATGTATAAAAAATTACTCTGGATAAAAAATAAGAATACTGAATCCTAAAAACAATTTTCAGCTTTTATAATATGCCATTAAGTTAAACTTCTTGAAAAATCGGGTATCGCTCCTCCTGAAAGATTTTGTATAATACAAAAACATCATGAATAATTGAAAAATTGATAAAATTAAAATTGACTGAATGTTTGCAGCCGCCCGTCATGTTGATAATAGTCTTTGCATATGGTATGATGATCTTTTAAAAATTTACGGTTCATTTAATTGAATCACTAAATTTTTATTAGGTATTACACCATTTTTTTGTGTGATAAGTCTATAGTTTTGTATATTTGTATCGAAAAATATGTTATTGAAAGACTAATTGACTTTACATCATTAACATATCACTTAGTTTTTATTTGTTATTGCACCACTTGTAAAAGTGCTAATTCATTATTAAAATCAAAGACCAAAGTAATTTGGGGTCAAAAAACTTAGGTAACTGTCTCAAATACGATCTAAAAATGAAAAGCATTGTTTCTCGGTTGAGCTTTATTACGCTAAGTATTTATTTTTTGCTTCGATTCTAATGAATTCATGAACAAATCCAGAGGCATAAAAATTGCTCCACAATATTATTTGTAGATACTATTTAAATAAAACTACTTACCTTTTTTTCAATTATACTTCAAATAAAATATACTCCTAAATAATTCTACTCAAAATAAATTTTAGTTTAAAAAACTAAAAAACACGCTTTATTGTACCAAAAAGTGGATAATAATTTCAATTGTAATTAAAAATTCAAAGCGTGGGATGATTTGACAAATACCAACCACCTCACGCTTTATATTTTACAATACAATTGGAATTATTATCCACCTTTTAGTGCAATTGAAAAATAGTTTAAAAACTATAAAACACGCTTTATTGCATCAAAAAGTGGACAAGAATTTCAAGTGTAATGTAAAATACAAAGCGTGGGGTGGTCTCCACTTTCATTTTTAAAATTAGTAGATATCGACGAGCCCCACTCTTTGAATTTTACATCACAATTGAAATTATTATCCTCTTTTCAGTGCAATAAAACCTGTTTTTTTAGTATTTCAACTATGTATTATTTTTTAGTCTTGCTTAGTGCAAAATTGTACACTCTTTGGATAACAAAATAGATTATAAAATGTAAATAAAATCCATTGCGTGGGTGGGTTTCGATTGACGACCTTCCCTGAGAAAAGACGCTCCCTTTGATCTCCCCTTTGACGACAACTGAACCACCAGACCGTTGAGAGTATCTTTAATAATTCTAGATCATATTATTAAAACAGTAACGACAAGATCGGTTATCCTGGCGATCCTGATCTAGATACTAGGATAAAAATTTTTAAATTATTGTATTGTCATCGGACCTATATATGTTTGTCCCTTTTCAAGTGAATCGGACAATTATAAGTAGATCAAAATTGACATGCAAGATTTTATTATTGCAATTATTAATTAATCCAAGTTAATATAGGCGTGTTAAAAACTACTTTAAGATTTTTCTATCAAAGATCTACTTTTGAATATTCGCTCTCATGATTGCATGAATTATTCAGTGGGTCTCTAAAATAGCCCGGGAATATAGACCAATGTTTAACATATAGTGATCAAAACTAAGTTTAACTTTTTCCGACTTGCTATCTCAAGATGTATTGATATCATCTGATGTAAACCCAAAGCACAATGAATTTGACATGGTTCTTAGAATGACTCTTGATAATCAGTATAACATACAATGTATGTCTTTGAAATGACCAATTTCAAACGAACATTTTTTTATCGTAAAAATTGATTTTTTAAAACATTGGCCGTTAAAAAGTGTGAAAAATAAAGATTTCATCAATTTTAAATATTTATTCAAATTTTATAGGCACAGATTTTCTGTCTGAAATACATTAAAATAAACTTGACTAGACATTTCAAGACACCCAAATGGCGATAAATATATCACTCTTCAATCAATTAATGCGTTTTTGATTATTTCAAATAAATGTTAATTAGTTTTTGAAAAGAACAAGTTCACTTCTCATCATCGATAATAAAATAACAAACACATCAGTCTGTCTGTACAAAGAATTACAAATACAATCATATTATCATCATCAAGCCCCCACAACCAATAATATGATCTTGTCGATTGATGAACTGCAAGAAATAATTTATGAATAAAACGAGAGCAAAGCACTCTCGATCATCATCATCGACATATAAACTCAATTGAGAAATAACACTATAAAGACTCTGAATAGTTCAGTTGTTATCGGTAAACAACGCGGTTTTTTTTTGTTATGACTGAGATTGTCACTTGTCTGGTAAACAGCTGAACCTCAACGACAGACTCGATGAATATAACCGAAGTATATTATACACTACACATATAGACACAGCACAGGCAGGCGGTATGTTCGTGTATTTGTTCGGATGGACGATTAAACCGATCGGTGTATGGTGTTATATACACGATAGCATGTGTGTATATGTGGTAATGCATTGAGCATTCGTTGTGACTTCGTATCGAGATTCGAGACAATCCGATCTACTCAGCGAGTACTACACGACAACTCACATACACCACGGTCTCTAAATTTTGTTGTTGACTGTCGTGTTTTAACTTCACTGAATACTCGCG
Source organism: Chrysoperla carnea (assembly GCF_905475395.1). Classification (NCBI taxonomy): domain Eukaryota; kingdom Metazoa; phylum Arthropoda; class Insecta; order Neuroptera; family Chrysopidae; genus Chrysoperla; species Chrysoperla carnea. Next base: position 40,547,912 of record NC_058340.1, on the reverse strand, counting down.
TCAGTATCATTCCAGCGATTGTTTAAATCGCATGTGTGTTAGTTTTATACAACTAAGAATTATATTATAATACAGAGTTTGTTTATTTTTTTAAAAGTAAAAAAATGTCTACGAAATTTTAGTGTGAAAATATTTTTTAAAAACAAATTTTGTAAACTAAACACTGCCAAATGTTTTAAAGTCATTTATATTTATTTTTTAGAATATTATAATAATATATATTATATACATATATTTTTTTAAAAAAACATAATTTTTTCCTTGTAAAACTGTGATTTGTGCGAAAAATTTTTATTAATTTTTCTTCGTTTATAATATTAATTCGGTCATGTTTATAATAATTATTAATCGTGATAAATAATATAATTTTGTATGTGAAAAATGTCAAATAATATATCGTGGCACGAGAAAGAAAATAGTTTTAATTATATAAATAATAAAAATAGTAGTAATAAGAAAAAGAAGAATTTCAATTTTTTGAAAATATTTAAATTAGTACGGCATAAAATTTTAAAAACGGTAAGCAAAATTTTTTTCTTATTTTATGCGTATAAAGTGATCCAAAAATAGAAATATTGATAAACAAAAATAAATTGACGTCTGGAGCTTTTAATAGTTCAAGATTTTTGAACTTCAGACTTATTTATTATCAATTAAAATTTTTCATCTGTCATGGAAATATACTTCCCGCTTCTATTTAAACTCGCGTGTGTCTATAAATAGGTTCATTTCAAAAAATGTTTCTTTTTCAAATTGCAAATTTTTTTTAAAAATTTTAATTTTTATACTGTTTAATTGATAAGATAAAACCTTCAAAAAATATTTCAATTAGCAAATAATCTCTTCCCACCTAATTGCAATACGGTACTTATTTTGCTAAAAATAACAATCTTATCTTTGATATTGTTATCATTGAAAAAAGACACCTGTCATTTTAATATTTGATGGATACAAATTGAAATCAATTTAGTAGACAAGATTGTTTTATTTACTTTGTATTTGTCCTTTGATAAACGAGTATTATTTTGATTGTCTAAATCACTTCGAGCATTTTAGATTTAATAAACATTCTCATTTTTAAGTACAAATTACTTTCAAATTTTTGTGATTAAAAAATTCTGTTCAAACTAGTATTTTTAATTCTTGAGATAAAGTTGTTTTAATTTTTATGTTGTGGATTTCATTATTTAGTGGAAATCGGTTTTTGTCAATGTCTATAATTTATAACAACAATTTTTTTTTCTTTTCGTTAAAAAAATTAGTAGTTTTTAATGGCTAAACGGTGTAGTGCACTCGCGGTGAAATGTTAAAAATTATATATGGCAATAGACGAGGCCGCAGGCGGGCTACTATAACGCTAGTTTGTAATATTAATTTCCTATACTCAATTTTATTGCTAGACAGTTTTATTAATTAAATTTATCTACCTATAGAAAAAAAGATCCTGCAATTTTATGTAATTTTTTGCTTAAAAACCAGACTCTTAAATATAGAAATGTTTTGTAAAGGTTATACCGAGTATAATAAAATTTTGTCTTGTTTGGACATAGCAATTGACTAAAAATAGAAACAAATTGCAATTACCTTGGTATTTTTTAAGCAATTCACTTATAAAATAACTGCAAATTGTTACAGAAAACATAGATTTATGTTTAACCTCATTAAAGTAAGACCCCAAAAATGACCTTCGTTTTAAATTTTACACGTTTATCTGCCAATAATAATTTTCTAATCTAAATGTAGAATTTTTCCCAACAATAATAGTCTTCCATAAAGCCGTTAGTGGAATCAAATATCACACGAAATTTATATAAATAAGTTTCGATTACCTAAGAATACTATGTAGTTGAATTCGAAATTTCATTATAAAAAAATTAATTTTTCAATAGATTGATATCCTGATAATTAGAAATTGTTTGCGTTGACTGAACTATTAAAAATATTAATGACTGAGTATGAAAAAATAAAACACCTACTAGAATTCCGAAAAGTTCGCCTAGATTCCTAACAAATAACTTGTTGCATAATTTGTGAGGTTAAAAGTTATGAACAACAGAACAATCGAAATAATTTTTTTAGAGAATATAAAATTTGCTCTCTGGCAAAGATAATTCATCACATACGTTTATTTGCAAAACTTATTTGGAGATTAGGGAATCATTTTCAGTAATTCCTACATAATATTAAATTAGACAAACATACCTATATGTCCGCTGCCTGACGTACTCTCATATTTTTAAAATTGTATAACCTAATTCGCTGATACTGTAAAATAGAGACTTTCAAACTTATTTTGTCTACCGCCCACTTCAAGAATCAATTATTTTTCAGCGACCCCAAAGCGTGATATATCATTCTTATCTTTATCCCAGTCATCCTATACTAATTAGCCTTACCGCCCCTTATAGGCCATTAACGCCCACAAGTGGACATTATCGCTTGCTTTGATAACGACTGCTGTATTTGGATTCTAACATTTTAAGCTATACCTAACCTTAAAAAAGTGCACTTGTAATAATTTGCCACGGCGGTTCATTTAAATTTCCGAAAAAAAAAATGCTTAAAGAAAAATTATTAGGAATATTAAAAATAAGTATTTGTATTACCTTATTTACATTTTTAATATGTTTTTGATCAACAGTGAATACCTACATAAAATTTGTATGCAAGTTCTGTGTAAATTTTAATTATTAATAAAGAAACTTTTAACAAAAAGAAAACCGACTTCAAAAGAAAAACTTTTCCAAAATATGCACTAAAAAGTAAAAAAATTACGATAATATAATGTAGTTAAAATTATTTTTGGAGTCGGTGTCAGCCAAGGAAACAACGACAAAACAGTTTGCTACATTAGCTTGGATGAAACCGACTCCAAAAATAACAATAATTTTAACTACATTTTATTATTGTTATTTTTTTACTTTTTAGTGCATATTAAATATTTTGGAAAAGTTTTTCTGAGTTATTCGTCCTCTTGTCATACATACTTAATGTAAATTTAAGACTTTTATGATTTTCTCATGAATGCCGTTGTCAGAACTGAACCAAAATGAAATGGGACCACATGGGAAGCACCAGCTTTCAAATAGATAAAGAATCATCAAAATCGGTTCACCCAGTCAAAAATTCTGAAGTAACAAACATACAGTCGAATTGATAACCTCCTCCGTTTTTGTTTGAAGTCGGTTAAAAAGAAAGGTTATGCAACAAAGTAGACTATAGCAAATTTTTGTGTGATATGCAAATTTTAAATCAACCATAGGTACAAATTTTAAAACGTACAATTCATTATAAACTAATTTGACGTGAAGTTCTAAAGTGAAATTTTCTACTATCAAATATTATCAATGACTCTTTAGACATCAGTTCTACAGGATGTTTATTATATACCATTGCGATGCCCGAATTCTTTACGATTAGCCGGGGCACAATATTTGGTGGCACCATGATTATTTATATATTCTAGACTTAAAAGAGGCTAAGTGGCCGATCGACTTAAAGCGCAATCAATTTTAACCGTTTGATCAATTATAATTAATGGGGCGGTAAATTGATCACCCTGTCGTCGTTTGGATAAGAACGAAGTAACCGATTCCACCCACACTCTAAAAATTTAATTGTAATCGGATGTAGATTAATAAATAAAGATTGTGCCCGACTAATTAAGAGTGTATGAGCAGGGTAGTGGGGACCAAGAATAAAATTTTTCGATATATGGAATAATTTTCAAAATATCGAAAATTGAAAATTTTGTTTTATTATTTATCTTTCGATATTTCGAAAACCGAAAGGCGGATATCGAAAAAACTTCTAACAATATTCATCATCAAAGTTGAAAATACTGTACCAATAATTTCAACCATAAGTTTAAATTTACCTTGGCGCTCTTTCATCCTTAATTTTATAAATATTGAGAATAAAAAAAAAAAGTTTTTCTACTTGTTTTCCATTTCATATCTATAATATGTAAAATACATGAATGTCTATAGTAAGTAGTTATATAGTATATAAAGTCAGTGGTTGTTGTTTGGTGAATGTGTTTCATAAATTAGAAATTTCACTATAAAATAATTACTTCACTGCTGACTTGACTGAATGTCTAGACATCACACTTGTATTATGAACCTATTATTGCTTGTTGACTGATGTTTGCTTGCTTACTTGCCTGCCATGCCATGCCATGCTATGCCAGTCGGACGCGTCATCATCATCAACATCATATAAAGTTAAACCAGCAAGCATTGAACGAGCGCATCTCTCTTTTTTTTTATGTTCATACATTATTACATACGAATATAACATAAAGAGAGTGATTCTTTTCTTATTATACACTTATGAAGTCGAACTTGGTGAAAATTCTTATAAAATATTCAAATCTGAAATTGAAGCAAAATTAATTTCAAAAAGAAAATGTTCATACTACAATAAATTTGATAAGATAAAATTTTTTATACTCATATACTTTAAAAGCTATTATGCATGTACCCATTATTTTGATTTCATTTAATTTCCATTTTTCTTATATAATTTTCTTGATCACCTGGTTTGTAGAAAATCTTACCAAAATGACCGGGTATTTTTAGAATTAAAAAAAAAATTTTGTATTTATTTATATAAGTACTTTTGCAATCATGTTGCATAGTTAAAATCCCTCGCAAATTGCGGAATGGTTTATTATCTTCATTTTCCAATATTTAAGTTTACTTTAAAAAGTTGACTTAAAGATATTTTTGGAAACAAAAAAATTTATATGCTTGATAATTTAGGGGTTCTAAAGATTCCAATACCCTCCAGCCAGGTCTGCATTTTTGTATTAGGATATTATGGGAAAAGTATTTCACGAATTTTCAGAATGCCTCAAACACCTACCCAAAAAATGTCTACCAGCTGTCATACTATTTCTGCTAAACCACCCTTTTCAAAAAATAAAACAAAAGATGGCGCAAGGGACATTCGCCAAAAATACTTTACTAGTGTATAAAACCGTATCATTATTTATCAAAAACAAACAAACAAACCTCGCAAATGCTCTAAAAACCGAAGAATAATATTATCTTATCTGTGATATACGCTGTGACATAGACAGAATTTAGATTAGCTGGGAAAAAAGGTCCTAGCATGGTCCCCATATTACTGCTTAAAGCGATATTATTTCTATACAAAAAAATTTTGTTGAGAAAATATTTTAAAATTCCAAAAATTTACATTTTGAACTTTAAAATAGCCGAATCTAATATTTATTTTTAAATATTTACTCTTTTGTTTCTATGAAAATAAATAAATTCTTAATAAATTGACACTTTGTTTCTCTGTATGAGTCAAGCAGTGGCGGGGAACTTTTTGATCACCTGTATAAAATTACATACACATTCCAGTAGACTAAAATTAATAGTGTCGTGATTTTACTATCTAGGTATCCCTTCCTTACTACATAATACATTATTTACTAGATATAGAAACAAATGAAAAGGTTTTCTACATAAATTATCACATTTATTCTGATAATTTTGTTGAATGTCCAATACAATTTATCCATCTAGGTACATCTTAAAATCGGACGACAATCCGACGATTATAGTCTTTTTTATATCGATTTGACACAAACACGATAAAGTAAGAGTATGTAACTTTTATGAAAACAGCTTTATACTCATTTTATGCCGTGATTATCGTTTAAGTTTAAATTTTTTGGGTCGAATTTCAATATAAATTAGATCTCAAACTAAAAATCAATGCTGTTATAATGCTTTACAATATACAAATTGTATATACGCTAATTTGTCAGGCAAACAGGGCCATATAACGCCTTATACACTTCATGTCAGCACTGATCAAATTATTAATAAATAAACAAGGAAATTTGAAAAAACCCCAACAAATGCTGTATTTTCCTGTAGCTCTCCTAACTGAACCGATTTTGAAGATCATCGCCTCCTTTTTAGTTGTTTATGCAACAATAAACTCGCACTTGAAACATAGCTAAGAACACTTTCCATTTAAAATAAAAATCTGGTTCATCTGTTTAGGAGCTATGTTGCCATAGACAAACACACTAAGCGATCAAACTTATAAGACCCGTATTTTTGATTCGGGGTTTAAAATGAGCGTAAAAAATTTTGTTCAAATGATTTCAGGAAATATTTAAAAAGGAAACTTTGTACTGCTTGTTGCACTATTAATTTTTCAACGAGTTTCAACCAGTCTCCCAACTAAATTAAATTAAATTTTGTAGTAACACTAATAATAATAATCCGAATAATACTAGTTAATGAAAACATCTATTCAAATTTTAATGTTAATTTAGTTTTAGTAATTTTACTTTCACCAAAAAACATATAAAATAAATTCGCACATGAGAGAATTATAACAATATATAGTATAAAAGCGCGCGTACAGCCACGTTATAATCAGTCAACTGAATGATTTATTTATGAAACAAACACACACACACACTCACACATCTGTATTAGAATTTAAATAAGGTGTTTTTTTGATTTGTTTGTTATTTTGTGAATTGTTTTGATATAGTATTTAGCGCGTGCTAATAATATACGTATATGTGAATGTTGTTTTTGTATCAATGGAATGAAATATAAATGTGGACACAAAATGAAATATCTAAATTTTTAATTTGAATGTATCAAAAACCAGATTGGTACCCGCCCGCTTCAATGGGCTTAAAACTAAAAACCACCGCTTTAGTCTTTACTATATTATATTTTTTACTATATTATTACGGTGTAAACAATGAATTAAAAATATTTAAAAAAAAAACATGAATATTCCCTATTACTGAAGATGTTCCGATTACTAGAATTGTATAGAAAAATTTAATGGAATATATGCATTTAAGCGAGACTGTACAGTGTACACACAGCATTGAATACGTGCGGGCGGACGAAGTGTTCCGACTACTGCACGTTTTCGATTATCGAATGTTCCGATTATCGAGACTCTACTGTAGGTACCTACTATTCTATTATTTTCGTCTTTGGGCAACTTTCCGCCTCCGACGGGGAGAAAAATAGTATACACACCACGGGAGCAAGTAAAGAATGTCTCACATCTCATGTTTGTCACCCTAGGCTTCACTTCGGGCAAAAATGAACATGAGATCTGAGACATTCTTTAATATTCAACAATTTTAAGTTTCCATGCAATTAAAAATTTGTCATTTTCTACGCCTGATCCTAGATCTATATATAGACACAATTATAAAGCCTGTATAAATTTTTTTTTTGAATTATTTGATACCAAGGAACAAACTTATATAATTTGTAATATAAAGACATGATTATTTTATTATAATTTATATCAAAGAAATTAAAATACACGCTTTGAAGGTAATAGTTATGAATATATTAAACTAAAAAGTGAGGAAGATAATTCGGTTACGAATTTTCAAAACGTGGGCGCTTTGTATTGAATTTAAACCATTATTATTTTAAACCAAGGGAAATTTAAAATATACAAATCATCCTACACGCTTTTTAGTTGTAAGATTATTTTTTTCCTCTAATGAAATGATGGTTTTCTACGCATCCAGTACTGCTTTTAGTGGTGTAATTTAATCATTCCTATTTGATTACCATTGAATAGGTTTTCATTGAACCAAGTAGCTAATTTGGAATATTATATTATTATAAATAATAATTTTGATAAATATTTTTAAAATTATTAGTTGCAGAAATTATTAACAAGTGGAAAATTATTTTATTATTTACCAAACGTTATACATCTACTGAAAATCTAGTTTCGGTGAACAGAAGTAATAAATTCACTTCAAATTAATGATAAAATGCTTAAAAAATGAAGCGATATATTTTATTTGTATTTAATCTTCAAAAGGTTTTCGAAGTATTAAGTTTAAGTAAGAGGCAATCAAATGAACAACAGCGCTTCCAGTGGATAATTTTAGTGTTAAAAAATGCTGTCATAATTCAATTCTTGTCATGTAAATGGAATAGTAAATATCAAATAAAAAAATTTAAAGAAAATAACAATTAATAAGCATTCTGCATTAGAAATTGTGAAAATAAGAGACAAAATTACATAATTTATATTTTTGATATGCAAATTAACTTATTCAAACATGTTAATTCAAATAGTTTTAAATTTTCAATGCAAACCAGACATACAAACCATTGACTTATATGTCCATCCAAAAAATTATATTAGACGTGTGAGATTACCATGGAAACTCCTGAAATAAAACTCATGCACGGTGCGAATACGCGGATATATTTTGTTTTAACTTGCCTATGATAATCTTACACCTAAAATATACTTGTTGGTGTATTGTTGCTTTTTGAACAGATTTAAACTACAATAATTAATAATTAGTTATAATTTTTAATAAAAGTTATCTTTTAAAAAATAATATAAATAAACAGTTAACTTAATTATAAGATAAAAAAATGTTTTTTTAATACTTTCGAACAATTAAATTGTAATTTAAAAACAAAATAAAATATGAAAACAACACGTCTAAAAATTACATACAAAAATAAAATACATTATTTTTTAATTATCCCTAAAATTTAATTATAATTCACAAATAAATATTATTATACACCTGTGTTACACTCACTGTCAGTGTCAGTATAGACTTAAAACCAGTCTCAGTACCTACATTAAAAATATGTAAGTAAGATGAATATGTAATAAGTTGCTGTATATAGGAGCTGACATTAATTTTATGTCAAAAAGATAATCGTTTGGCGATTGATCAGTAAGGCAAAACTTGTCTTAGCTTCCTTCCGTCACGTTTGACTGAGAAGCCTCGATTTGTTGAAATATCGGATATTGGGCTACTGCAAAAATTTTCAATAAAAATCTAGGTCTAAACCAGGCATGGGCAAGCGTGGCTTTGAGAAGACACTCAGATTTCTGTAACTAACATATGAGTAAGACAGTGATACCCTAACCAGTGAAAACCAAAAATACAAGTAATGACAAAGAGACAACATTTTGTTTCTACCTATCTCATTACTATAGAGAAACTGAGATAGGTAGAAGAGTCGTATACCCGTCTCGCTCCATCCTCTATGAGCAATGCGGACTTGCATAAAGAGACACACAATAAAGTTATAACAATGGTGACTTCGACTTAAAATAATTCGCTCATGCCTGGTCTAAACTCCTTACTGGGTGTACCAAATAAATCTATAACAACCAGATAAGACAAAATTATTAAAAAAAAAACCTTTCCGTTAGTAATTTTTTATGTATTACTAAACCGAATCGCTTTATGGGTGATAATCCAGAGGTATTTGATCGTAATATCGGACGTCGGTTGATAATTTTCCATTGGGCTTGCACAAAGGTAAAAACTAGTATAGTTCGTTACAAAATCAGCCTGCATATGTCTCTCTTCCCTTCATTTGACCTATCCTATTATTATGACATGTTCTGTACAGTGCATATATTGCTAAACGCTACATATAGAGGAAATTAACAGTTTTGTCTCATATTGCTATCAAGCGGTTAGGATTTTTCATAATACTTAAATGCATGTCAGCTCCTTAGCTACATGTGGTCTTATTATTATTATTGGTTCAAGTTGATATTGTTATTCATTGTAATAAGAATTTGTGTACAGTGCAATAACAGACATGTAGTCGTTTCGTTATGTTATTATTTTGTTGTCAGGAATGAATCAAAGTACATACATACATTTATAAAATATTCATTATTTATAACTTTTATTTATGCTGATTTTATAAATGTTAAAAATAGGGTTCCGTATCAAGTTGCCTTCTTCATGTGGGCTCTCAATCATTCTTTACGATCATTCCTCAGTGAGTTTTCACTTAGAAGGCTTCATTTATCTGTGCACTGCAGAATCTTGACTCTTCATTATTCATTTCAAAATAATTTTTATTTGTTCAATATTCTATTCAGAATTATAAAAAACCATTATCTTTTAACTATTGATTGTCAGTCTGAATGTATGTGTAATTTATGAATTGAGGCATGGGCGAGTTATTTTAAGTCAAAGTCATCATTGTTATAAGTTTATTGCGTGGCATAAACTTTATTGTATGTCTTTTTATGCAAGTTCGCATTGCTCATAGAGAAGAAAGCGAGACGGGTATACGAATCTTCTACCTATTTCAGTTTCTCTAATAGTAATGATATGATGAAAAATGTTGTCTCTCTATCTTACTAGTGTTATTGGTTGGCTTACTCGTATGTTAGTTACAGAAGCCTGAGTGGACGTTTGCCCATGCATGCTGGGCCGCTCAATGTACAATTTTTGCATTACTGGGGATATATTTCTGTCTCCCTGCCTGTTGAAATTCGGCATGTTTAAATTTCGTCTTTCTTAAAATAGCCAGCAAAGCAAAAAAATAAGAGTTAATTTGAAATTTTCAACTCAAGCTGATTGATTGTGGTCAAACAGAGAGCTCTTCTCTATGATTTTTTTTGCGATTAAATACGGTACCTTCAAGCGACGAATTACCTTTACCTACACTTCCCACTCAACCAATATTTTTTTTTTGTTAAATATTATTTTATGAATCACATGAAGATCAAATGAGTAGTCTAGACTTGACTCGTTGCTTGTTTGGTTGTTAAATTTTTTTTTTCAAGTTATGTTTCTTATGGTGTAGACACAGACAGACAACCAAACAAAACAACACTATCATTACACACAGACTTTTTGTGTGTATGTTTGTTGTTTTTTTTTATAAAGTCAGCAGAGTAGCGCAACAAACCAGACAGACAGGCAAGCAAACCAAGCATTCTGTATATTATAAAAGTCGTGTGTGCATTATCGTAAGGTATTATTATTTATTGAAGTTGCATTTCAATATCATCGTAAAAAACAGGTCAAATTTGTACCATATAATATTGGGTAACAGTTGATTTGTTATGGTTGTTAAAGTTGATAAGCTTAGAATAATGTTGGCTGGAAGGTGTTGATAGATTTCACTTGACAATTTTCTCGATTATGTCTCTGAGAATATTGAAGTGTAAGTAAAACAAGTGAAATTTACAAAATTTAACTCCGATAAAAGCGATTTATTCCTTGTAAACCGATTTTTGGAAACTTAGCTATAAAATGTTCTCAAGCAAGACGGTTCGACCGTTTAGGGGTTACGATGGCACTGAGAAACACACAGACGCACAGATAAACGCAGTTATTGTTAAAGTTTACTTACAAAATTAATAAATAGGCAACTTGAATTACGTATATGTTATACATGTATAATAGTTTTCGATTATTTGACAAACACTAAACATTTACGTCATAAAAGTTATCTATTTACTAGTTTTTTAAGTGAACTTTAAACATTGATCATTTCATTGAATTAAAAATTTATTGTTTATTAACAAATAGAAACATTTGCGCCACTACCTCATGCCTTACTAATGATATTTGACCCTTAAGAAACACCTTCCATGGGGTTTTAGCAAAATGCTAGCGGTTTCCTTCATTTTCCTTTATTAGCCGATTTTTGTAACATCTTTTACTGTACTATTCTTTTTCTACCTGTTTTTTCGATTGTAATCAATCAACTGATGAATGAAGATTTTTGACTAACGTGACTTTTGAATATGTGTGTGTCTCTTTAATAATTCTATAATATAATGCTCATTATTATTAAAGTTATGGTAACACAACTCTTCTGCTTTTACAGACAATTTTTATTTAATATTTTTTTATTATATTTTGTGTGATAATATAATATTTTTATTTTATATATATATTTTGAAAATTATACAGGAAATATCATATATGTATTATCTCTTTTGTTGGCTTGTCATTTCTAGAGCGCAGACTATTCTTATTTATTTATTTTTGGAAATTGTTTGTACATTTGTACAATAAAATCTTGAAAAAAAATGATATAAAAATATACTTTTATATAAATGAAAATATTGACTTGTTAGTATAATAATAGATATAGCCATTTCACAAAATTTTCGGTGAATTCAAAATCACTTAAACTGGATATGAACAAAATTGTTTCACAAAAATATTTTAACATTTTATTGGATTCATTTTGATATAAACTATTAATGTGTGTATAAAAATCTAACTGAAAAAGCAACTAAACACACTATTTATAATCGATCACCCATCCTAGAACTAAGTGTGCACAATGTTGCTTAACTTTAGTGATCGGATGAGATTCGTTGTTTTCAATGTGGTATGTATGGTGACGATGACGTGAGTTCGATGATTTTTGTCCACACAAAAAGTGCTCATCGTGCCAAAAGAAGTTTTCACTTCAAAAATTTTGTGGTAGTTTTTTATGAATTCTCTGAGGCTGAGAAATGGTCTTTGGTGTCACAATTACTTCTTAAAATAAATATGAATTCTGACCGTGCGAAGCTATTGTTAATCACACACGTGAGCTAGTGACCAAAATTGCTTTTCAAAGTCATTAAATCAATTAATGACTATTTTTAAATTTATTTTAAAAAAAACTACTTATAATATTTCCCATATAATTTAAAAAGTCGGATATCCATCCGTTACTCATGTCACAACTGCGCATAAAGTTAAACCATCTGTTCAAATTAAAATTGTTTACGACAATTTAAAAATATGATAACAAAGTTTTTATTCTACATAAAATATTAAATATATATAAAATAAATTGTGAATCGATTGAAGTTTTTTTGTTGTTGTTGTAACTGACAAAACCTAAGTAGTTGAACAGACCGTAACAAAATATATTTGTAACAACCATCACACACAGGACTACAGGAGGGTGGCAGACTTACTTTTAATGATAGTGGTTCATGACGGTGGTGGCCAGTCAAGTCAGACGACTGCGAGAGCGCTTAAGAAATATATATGTATTATGATGACTGTTGTTTGTGAAAAAGGGGTGATCTTACTTATATATAGTATTACAACCATGTGCTGGTGTAGGGGTGTGAGTGAAAGCGACTAATATGAATGAATTGTGTGTGAGTGGATAGAGAAGAACACGAAAATCTATGATGTACCGTGTGCTCCTGTAAAAAGCATTAAGAGGGTAGTTAATCAACTTGGAAAATCTCAAAATATTGGGGAATTTTGAGATTCTGTATTAGTCAGAATATATTGAAGGGAATGATAAAACAAATCGTCTCTAATATTATAGGTAGATAGATATCTCGGTAGATTATAGGTTTTACAATCTATTTGCCTTGCTTTTAAAAAATTTGAGAGTTAAGCCGATACAATTATGTGTTATATGCAATATATTTTTGGAAAAATACATGAAATAATTTAAACACCTTTTATGGGCTCTATCTATTAATCTGAGATGGTTTTCGGAAACGAGTCAAAGACTGCCTTATAAAGATCTCAATTTTTTATTGATAGTTCAGAATGTATCTATTCTGCACTAGTTTTAACCACTAAATCTCTGTTTTTAGTTTTTACCTCAAATATCGGAATATGACGAAATTAGAGATTTCTCTATTTTTGGAAATGAAGAATTTGAAGTTATACTAAAATAACTGTTAAGGAATTTCTTACGACATTCTGAGAAAAGTCAGGGAATTACATAAAAACTTTTCGGACGCCAACCTGATTTAAAAGGGTATTTTCTAGTTTTGAACCATTTTATTAGAGTCTAATAAATACATTTGAACGGTCTTAGTTATACTATATCTCAACAGAAAGTTTGTCATAAAAGCACCCGGTATATTACTTCTAACGATGTAACTACGTATAGTAGAGGGATCAAGGGTGGGGGTAGACAAACGACTAGACAACATATAATATATATATATATATATATATATATATAGAATAGTGAAAACACTTATCGAAACGGCTAGACTATATCTACTATTACTACTACTTTTGTAATAATACCGAACACAAAAGTCTGACTATAAATTATGTACTGTGTTTTAAATACAGTTATCATCACCCTCATCGATATGAGATCGTTTCCTTGCATTTGTTATTCTGTCGTAACTCTTTTACGAATTATTATTTTATTTTATTTGTTTAAAAGTAATGCTTATACAAAGAAAAATATTTACAAACAACTCCAATTTTATTCTTACAAATTAGCAATGAAGGACGTAAAAACAATAGGGGTTAATTAATGAATATCAGATCAACATTTATCGATGGTTTTATAAAGATGCTATCTCATTGAGACAATTAAAGTGAAAAAAAAATTTCATCCCCGTTCGCAATTCTATTTTCTGTGATTTTTTCTCATTTGATGGCTGTGATTTTTTCAAATTAAATTCTGCTTTTGTAATCTAAAAAAAAAAACTAATAGATTCTGTATTTAAAAAAATTTCGAAATTTTTTTTAGCTTGGATTGACTGTCTGAACTGCCGAAAAATTATTAAATATTACAATTTTTCATGGCCATAATGTCTTAGCTGTTCCTTGAACAACTCTAGTAAATATAAGGCATTTGGGTTTTTTGAAAATAATTTATTTAATTTTTATAACATCACAAATTTTAGTGCTTTGCTATCTATATAATAAATACGGCTTTAATATTTAAATCGAGTATTTTTATTTGCTATTTTTTTCTAAAATACATAAAATAATGATAAGGAAACACTTTTTCTGGGCTCTATATATATGATCCAATAATCTGAGTTATTTTTCAGAAACCAGTTAAATACTATTACTTAAAATGGACAAAAGTTGTCATAAATAAAATTATTTTTTAAAATTTGCAACTGATAGGGTTTTATTAAACCTACAACGAGAATCGGCCTTTAATCGAGTTAATGAATACTTTCTAGTAGAGATTAATTAAATGATGTAAGAAACTTATTTCAATCAGATTTGAATCAATTAATATTGAAAAAATAGCTTAAAATCATATGCAATTATACAGATAAATGTTAAATTCAATGTCAATAATGGTTTTATTTTATTTATTTACAGATGCTGTCGGTTGTAAGTGGTAATACGGGTGGTGCAGTCGCTATGGAGCGGCTGCGTGGCGGTGCTCCAGGACGAGGTGGTGCACCACGACATCATCACCATCATCAATTACAAGTAATGGTAGCTGCACAACGTGATCGTGCCGTACGATTGCATTCTGTTCATACAGACTTAGAATTAGATTTACCGCCAAGTATAGCGTTACCTGATGGTGAAGAACATCCATATGGTACATCGGCTAGATTAAAACTTCGTGATTCAGAACAGGTAAATATAAAAAAATTCTCATTACCAGCCAAAAATTACTTAAACTACGTCGTTTAAACAAATTAATAACAGGAGTGATTCTTGTGGAACACCCGAGATCAATTCAAAGAATTTAGATATATACTGAATCAGAATAGAAACTGAAAAGTGAATCGAATTCATTTCAAATTAATTCAATTTCAAAAGTTTAAAAATTTCTCAAAAACGTTTAAAATTGCGGCTTAAATTTATATTTGAAATAGATCTTCTTTACTTGTCTTCTATATCGTTTTAATTTACGATATTTCTAGTATTTCTTGCTTGAGACCTATAAAATTATAATAAATCTCAAATTACAAAATTATTATATAAGAATTTCTTTTGCATGTTCATTAAATTCTTAGAATTAAATAAGTATTAAATAGTTCAATATCAAATTTCTGATAGATAGATATAAAAAGAAGAAAAAATACAGTTCAAATTACTAATTTAATAAAACTTTTTTTTTTTCGTAAACTAATTTTTTATTGGTAAAAAATAGACTAATGATATAAATTATATTTGACATATAACAACACATAAAAAATTTACATAATTTTTTTTCGTTCAGTAGAAAAATAAATTCTCTGTCATTAAGTTCGTAAAATTATATAGAAGACAAGACTGAACTAAACTTCTCTAATTTTATATATAGGTACTTATTATTTAACATATTAATGCTTCATTAAATATGACGTTAAAATCAAATATTAGTAGAATTTTTCACTTCCTGATTAATGTTTACTCAAATGTTAATAATTTGATGACAATAATTTTGTTTTGTCCCCTTTCATATTACCTTTTCTTTTTTCAAGTAGGTACGTCTAAAAAATGAAGCAATTTTAATCATGTTACAATTCATAATGAATCTCTGAAAAATGAATTCAAATCGTTGTAAATATCGTTTATAATTTTAGAGAAAAAAATCAGATGTCAAATTGTTGTAAAATTGAAAATGATTATTGACGTTGCCCTATCTCGAGCTTGGTATATAGAATTGAATCTTAGTAATAATAATTTTTTATTCTTGTTTTAGGAGAGTGAAATATATCAAAAATGTGTTCGTCCACCCCCAAATCGCACCGTATACGAATCAGAATCCCCACCACCATATCGATCGAGTTCAGCGGGTTTATTAGGATCCTTGGGCGGTGGTGGTGGTAGCACAAGTAGTACGAATAGTAGTAATTGTTCTGGTAATAGCATTAACGAATGGTCCACAACGGCTACCGGTATTGGGGGTAGCAATGCACCATTAGTAGTTCGATGTCATTCATTATCAAGTGGCACTAGCACAACAAAGCGTAGTAGTGATTATCATCATTTACATCATCATCAGCACACGTCATCGTCATCGAGTACGACAGCCGCCACATCACATCACCATCCACATCAACAAATGTCAACGACAACATCATCGCCATCATTTAATTCAACAAAATCTGATTTCATACAAAGAACTGTGAAAATATTCACTGGCAAAAAGTTTAATAATAGTAATAATAATAGTAATAGCCAATTAATATCGTCAACATCAACTACATTAAATTCTAATCCTCCAAGTGTAAATGTACCGTGTGTAGTGGTGCCAACGACATCTAGGTTACGGCCGCAACAACAACAAACTAATAACAGTCAATTATCAACAACGTCGCCACCTACATTATCCACATCGTCTACGCAACAACCATCAGTAGTGACATCTAGTAGTAATTTAAATAATTCAAATAGTGTAACATCAACTGCAATCAATAATCATCGATCATTAAAATTAGATCAAACGAATAATAAAACTAATCATAATGTCTGACCGAAAATCAAAAGTTTTAGGAGTAATAATTATTCAATACATTTTAATCCTTTGAGATAATTCCAATATTTCTATTTGATAATAAACAATTGTTATTATTTTATTCTTTCTCTCTCTCTATTTCTTTTTTTTTAAATTTTATTTCTTCTGACTCTTGTTCTTTTTTAAAAGAGCTTTTAGTGAAATCTCATGTGTTCAAAAAAACAAAAATCAATTTTTACTTCATTTGAAAACATTTTTTTTTTCAAGTCAATGTATCAAAAAATTGTAGACATTTTAAGAAGCATTAATTTTTTGTACTTAATGTCTATAAATAAATTTTAATCTAAAATTATTAAGTTTTTAAATGTGCCATTTTTTATTAAGGTTATTCGTACGGGTAACATGATTAGTACAAATTTTTTTAAAAATAATTTCAAATAATTATATTTTCAATACTTAATTTTATAAAATTGGAATTGATAAGTTTTATAATTTCCAATTCAATGCAAATAGTTGATTAATCGTATTGTAACAGTTTAATTTAGAAAACGCATATTCTCATTGTATTTCATTCCTCTTTTTCACATTGCTATAAACTCGGAGAGTTTTCATAAAAATAATAATAAATAGTTGCACAATTTTTCAAATTATATTATTATTTTTGTTATGTCTTTCAAAAAAGATGATTACACTCTTAAAACATTTTTAATTAGCACCGTCATGTGTGTTATTCCATGTAGTAACTTTTTACAAATTTTTTTGTGTAATTTTTAATTCATGAAAAGTATATGTAACTTTATAGCATCCGCAGTGCCTAAATTTTAATAAATTAAAAGTGTAATATCACACAAGCTATTTGTTTGCAATAGTTTATTTCAAAATTTCATTACTTAATGCACTAAAGGATCTATACTATTACCCATTTTTTATGGATAAGAAATAATACCCACATACTTAACCCAATTGCATATTGATAAAAATGATACAAAGGTATGCTAAGATTGAAATACAATGTTAAGTAGCATAATATGATTTAATTATCTGTAATCTGAAATAAATTTTGGAAGAATTATAATTGAGAATTTTATTGTATTTAATTTTTTTAAACCTATTTTAAATATTCCACTTAATACAATTGTGTAGAATTTATTTACGAAACTATCGACTGAAAAATTATATTTTTTTACATGAATTATCTTGTTCGAATAACCTTAATGATAACAAAAAGTTTAAAGTTTTAAATTAAAATTTTATTTATTAAATATTAATAATGTTATTCGGTATTATGACCACTCGAAACATTTTTTTTAATTTCATTGACTTTTAAAAAAATAGAATCATGTAAATTTTGTAGTGTCAAAATAAATGTACCTTATTTCTCAAAACTATTTTAAGTTCATTATTCGAACTAAAATCAAGCAGTCAGTATTGTTCAAATTTTTGAGCTTTAGCGGGAAAAAATGTATAAAAAAAATAATAAAAAAATTTTTAACTAAATTTTTGTTGCCAAACGCATATAAGAAATCAATTTTTATTTATATTAGAAGCCTAAAAGACAGAATTATAATAAAAAATGCTGTGAGACAATTTATTTTTCATTCTTTATTGAGTATTGAAATACTTTGATTTTTCAATGGCCTTCTAATAATCGCTTCAATAAAAAAAAAGTAATAACTAGTAAATTAAATGTCATTATTTAGCTTAAATATTAAAAAAATTATATAGGTAGTAACTTGGAATAAAAGTTACCTACAAAAAAAATATTAATTGTTAAAGAAATTTAATCAAAAAAAGTAGATTTGTAATTAGAAAAAAAAAACTACTTATAAATGTTTTATGAAGGTCTTTACTATTAAAAAGTTCGACAGATGAGATTTAAATATGTACTCCGCCGGCTTTAGATGATATATCGTTGATTTTGAGAAAGTAAAAAAAAAACAGCAATTTCAATTAGTAGCTTTTGAAAAGCCACAACTTGGCCTAGTGGTGTTATTATTCTTTTAATTTCTTTAATTTAGAACTAAAACCGACGGAGAATATGCCCGAGATAAATAATATAGTCACTATTAAATAAAAACTACACATGCGATTTCAAGACTGATATGAAACAAAAAAAAATAACGGCCATTATTTATTTAAATAATGGAAAATTTATAAACAAATAGTAAAAAAAAATATATTTAAATACACAATTTATTTAAAAATATATTAATTATATGGACAATTAGATGAATTTTAAATGAATTAATTTTACAATTATTTAATTATAAAAAAAATCTTGTGTCTTTCATAAGAACTGTGTGCGTTACGTATTTGGTTAAAAGACAGAAGATAAGATGCCCGCCCGGTAAATATAAAAAAAAAACGTTTAAATGTGATTGTGTAGAAAACTTGAGAGTTTAAGTGTGATGGAGAGCAAAACATTGAAGAAACTTTGTGTGAATTGTTTTACTATTATTTTCAAAAACAAATTGTGCTATGTAATTTTTTTGATGTATGGAAAAAATGAACTTATTTATGGCCCGAAATTTTTATTAAAAGTCTTTGTATTTAAAATATTTTTTCAATTTTTATTTTCATTTTCTTTTTATTTTGTTTAGTAAATTATTAATTTCGACATAAATATTTAGACATTTAATAAAAATTAGGAAAGAACGAAAATTTTCACTAATAAATCGTCATATTTTGAAAGAGATGTTTTTTGTTAGGATTCTGTGAGATTAAAAAAATGATGAGTAAGAAATATGAAAAGACCATTTTAATATAATCAAATAGGTTAGTGTGCTCGAAAATTTCGATGTTTCACACTAATCTTAAATAAATTATCAAATTTTTAATAGCCAAATAATATCCATAAAATGCGTTGAAACTTAGTTAAATTTGAATCTCTTTAAAAAGTTTAAAAAAACATCACAAAATGTTTATAAAGCGTTTGAAACTTTTTTGCATTATTTTTGATCTCATTGATGGTACGTTTTCATTGAGATAATTTTAACGTAATAGGAGAAAGTGAGATATCAGTTCTGTATTTTAAACAGAATGAATTCGCGTTAAATATACAATTTCCGCGTTTTTGTTTCGTTGTGGTATAAAAATAAATCTACTTTTTATTTTTATTCTCGAGAAGATATCTACATTCTCCACGAATATATACATTTTAAGAATTATCCTTTAAATAAAGTATAGTCCTAAATAATTTTACATAACAAGAAACCTACGTTAAATATTTTTCTACTTCAAATAAAACAATTATATTTTTAATAATTTTTCTAGAAATATTTAAAACTGTAAATGTTGTAGAGATTTCAGTTTAAAAGTGAAATTATTAAACGTTGATTTTTTTTGGATTAGAAAAATATTAAAGTAGGCTTTTTTGAGAGTGAGATTATATTTAAATGGAAAAATTGTGGAGTAGAAAAATAAAAAGTAAAATTATTTCTACGCTAAAAGTGTACAATGAAGATGTATCAAGATATTTTTTTCTAAAGTTAACTAAAATACTCCGCCCATATTAAAAAAGGATAACCGATTTAAAAAGGATAAAATATAATGAAACGCTTATAAACAATTTGTTTGATAAATTATTTAAATAAAAATCACAGAAACCATTGAACTTATTTCATAAATTTTATGTATATCAAAGTCTTCATAAATTTGAAAAAAAGAACAAAAAAAAAACAAATGTGATTAAATTATTAATAAATTATATACTAAAAGCAAAACACTAAATAATTAAACAAATTAATTAATTATTAAAAGTAAAAAATTTATTATCATGTGAAAAAAAAAATTAAATGTTTTTGTATTAGCAAAAATTTTATTTGATTAACCTTTCTTGTAACGATATAATGTTAAAAAAAAAAAAAAAAATTGACAAAAAGGTTAATTCAAAAAAATCGTAAAAAAGAATATAAACTTCTCTTTTTTTAAAGAAAAAAGTATAATTATTTTCTGTTGTTTCCTATGAGAAAGGGACATGTGTAATGTAGAATAAATGTGATTTCTAAATATGAGCGATTTAAATAAAAATCACTTAAATAATATAATTCATTTTTTGTTTTACTTTTGATCCGATACCTTTTTCCGTAACCTTTGTTTACAGTGAACACAAATCGTGAAATTGAGAATATGGGCAAATCAAGGAATATCGTTAACAGGTAAAAATTATAAACTGATGGAAATAAATGTATGAAGAATCAACAAATTTTGGAAACAATACAATCAACAATTATAAAATCAATCTGTTTAGATTATTAGATTTTAATGCTAAGAATTTAATACTCCTCTCTCTTTAATCACTAAAATAATCAACTGATTGTAACGAGAATGGTTTACATTTTGCTATTCGTGGCGCTGATATAATTTGATCAGCGTTCAAAAAATTTTTTTTTTGTCTTTGATTTTGGAAAGCACACTTAAAACAAAAATAAATGGACTTTATTTAACGACTAGATGAGTATAGGTTTCGAATAACGTTTGTAATAATTTCAAACTTATTAAATGGATGCGACTTCTAATAGAATTTGTGGCGCTATCATGGAAAATACGCAATTACTTAATCGTCAAATGAATATGATTTTTGTAATTTTGGGTTAAAATTACTCTACATGACGTCTTTTCTTAAAAATGGTACCCTGACGAAAATAAATAAAATCGAGAAAAAAATTTCCCACATAAAGATCTATTTCTTAAGCTTTTTAGGATTTCCTTAAGAAGTATGTGTCTAGTTGTTAAATGAATGTGAATTGAATTATCTTTCATAATTTTTGGGTTCTAACTGCGCTAAAAAATAAGAAGCCTAGACAAATTTTTTTTTGGATGGCTTGCAATTTTGGAGTTAATTGATTAAATCCCTAACAAATCTAGAGCAAGTAGAATCTTTAAATCCAAGTAAAATAAAAATTTTCATTTCGATTTGTAAAAATACAGATTAAGATTAAAAATTAAGAATAATTACCATGGAAAACTAGAAATAAATGAATACTGATATTTTATAAAAATAAAAACCTGAAGAAAATTGATTTTAAGATATTTTATTTTTATTTCTACAACGATGCGACGCGACACCCGAAGCATATTTAGAAACACAAATTCATACGACTAAGGTAATACAGGAGTTGCTTTTTCGTAAGTTCTTACGGAAAAGTATAGATGGACGCAAATAAAACATAATAATTTCTAAAATTGCCGAATATATTATTACAATATCATAAACATTGTACGCCAAGTTATGAACTAGCAAAATTAAGATTTACGTACGAAATTACATGGATTAAAGAAATTCGCAGCACAGGAGCTGCGTTAGCTAAGCGAATTCTCATAGAATTGAAAAAATAACTCATTTTTCTAAAATCGAAAATTGCATTTTCAATTTTTCAAGAATTTTTATTTCGTAAACTACGTGCCCAGAGAAAAAATCACAAAAGAACTTTTTTTGTTTAAAACTTGCTCAAAAGACACAAATATTTTTTGTTTTTAAAAAAATTCAAAATTTTATACTTTGCGGACATGCACAATTCCTGTAGGTTGAGTAGCTAAAAACGATTTGGTTGTTTTTAAAATAGTGGCTCGATGGTTCGATAGTTTTGTAGCGCAATTTTTACGAGGACATTCAATTTTTGATAATAGCTGGTAAAGAACGTATCCATAAGCAAGCAACAAGTCAACCCTGGCATCAAATTTACCATCTAGCGTCTAAAGTGCACAATTAGCTAACGGCTAAAATTTAGAATATCTTAATTATTATACTGCCCTGCAAAGAACATTTTTCATTGGAACCCTTAAACTCCATTTCCTCCCCTAAAATTTTCAGAAGTGATTTAGACTTAGCCCAATTTCATATTAAAAAAATCAAGTCTTTTATTCAAAATTGCCCTGGCGCTCGCACATCCTTAAAAAATGATTTATCTAGATCGCGAAGGTCTAATTCCTCGTGACTTGTTTCTCCGTTTCTTTTGTTGCAGGCTATAAATATAAAGCTCCTACCTAAAACAGTTTAAACCTTATCAACCACATATTCACCATATTCACCACAGATGTAAGTTTATTTAGTTCGTTAAAAAAGAAGATGTATAAAACATTAAAAATTCTTCAAATGTTTACTTACAATACGTAAACAAATAATCCAAGTTTTGAACACATCAAACAAAGTTATTCAGTTGATATAGAATATTTTCTAACTAAATAAAAATAATCTCTGAATGTTTGAAGTTGTTTAGTATGTATTTATTAACCAAGCTTAGAATAACAATTGACATCAGACTATATATTTCACAGCTATAGATTTTAAAGTAATTTTGTTAATGTTAATGTTAACGAGAACAGATCTAACAAATTTTCGTCCTGTACTGGACAAATAGCAAAGAGTAATCTTACGCGTTACGCAGTTTCTTTGTTTTAAGAATTCTGTTTGATCGTAGATTTAATTCTATATTTAAAATGTTGGTGGTCACATTATTTTGAATGAAAGTTGTGATATCGTAGAAGTGTCTAAGAGCGGCTTAGAATTTTATCAAACAAAAACGATTTGCCCTTTAAGTCCTTAAAACAGAAGATGAATTTTGTATATGCATGCCACGGCAGAGTGAAGTCTGAGCCTGTTTGAAGTAGTCACTGATAACTTGCATTGGTAGACGTAGAATAATACCTACAAACTCAATCCAATTTTGAACTGATGATGAAATTTAGAAAAAATTTCTTCAAATGTTCATCGATCCTACCGAACTGATGTCAAAAATGACCATCGTTAAAATTTATGCATATGTATGCATACACATATGTATCTATACGTTTATGTGTCTGTAAACTCGCTAGCGATCGCAATTTCAGTCCGATTTGAATAAAATTTGGTATCTAGAAGGGTTTTGGTATTTGAAAAGTCAAGTTAGTTTATGACAAAAATCGACATTTAAACAAGGGAAGGGGAAGTCCAGGTTTTCTTTTCTCTTAAGCCGTAAATCGCTGATTTATCTCAAAGGCCCGAAATGATGCAAGCCGACGTCACGGCCGTGGTCACTCAGTTCATACGAAATTTCCAGTATTGTAATATTATGATGGTATTTGCAATTTCTATGCTAAAACTGGTAAAACCTACTTTTCGATAGAATTTAACGATTTTTTTACAGATAGATTAGGGCTTACTATTAAATTCCAATTTACTTAAAAATGAATATCTCAAAAACAAAACGACGTGGTGCTATTTTTTTTTTATTCGTCTGAGTTTGTGGGTCAAAATTCAAAAATGTATTATGATACACTTTAATCATGAACAACCTGCATAAAATGATACAAATTAGCCATAACTATCTTAAACCAAAATATTTTACATTAAAACATTTAAAATAAGGTTCCTGTACGAAGAAGGATGATGTGTGCGCGTGTATCTATTTTGAATAACCATTGAACAAAATTTGAAATAATAAATCTTTGAAGAATTTGTGTCACCTGGCTTAAGAAACATCATCATCATCATTTCGTTCGCCCATTGATAATTTTTTTGTAAATTTGTAAAATATATACAACATTTAATTTTAATGTGTAAAATTTTCAAACGCAATATTATTGCTATTTAGGTCACATTTATATTAAATGTTTAAAAATATATTTTCATAAATTCAAAGAAGTTTATCCGCTGCTGTATATAATATTCGTACACGAAAAGTCCGAATTGGTGAAGGAAGATATATATTAATTGAATTTGTGTGAAAATCGGTTTAATTAATTGAATAGTAGAAAAATTCGTAGCACAGGAGCTTCGTTACCCACGCTCTTAAACTTTGTCAAAAGATTTGTGAAAATTTGTACATGAACTGTCTTCGCAATTGCTCGCTTCGTAATAAAATAATTTAAAAATTAAAAAAAATTTGTTACCCACCCGCCTCTCTGGGTCACTTCGATTCTAAATACAGGCAAGTACTTTAAAGATGACAATGTTTCATATAATCTTTATTCCCTATTTACCCCATTGAAAAATGAATTTTTCCAAAATAATCATACAATAAACTTTTGTTTTTAACCATGAGCTCGTATATCACTTTTTTCATCTCTAACTCCAAAATTGACCTAGTTTCATGTAAGCTTCAATCCTTATTTGAACACTCTAGGGGAAGAATTTCTGAAAATCCCTTCTTAGTGCGCATTTACGTCATATAGACAACGCTTGTGCAAAATTTCAATCGGTCAGTCAGTCAATCAGTTTTTTATATATTAAAAATATTGCAAAAAATGGAGATTTTTTTTTATCTCTTATTTCGATAAAACTCAATATATAAGGTAATTTTGACCCAAGAAGTACAAAAATCGGGTGCATTCGATAACTGGTTGAATAGTTTTTGAGATACGGACTAAAATCGATCTAAATATTGCGATATCTCAGAAACTCTGCATCCAATCATTAAATTAACCTGATTTTTATACTTTTTAGATCAAAATTACAAAATTACGTTTCTTAAGGAACGTGTGTACAAAATTTCAGGATTCTAGACCAAGCGGTTTCAGCTGTACTTTGATCGATCAGTCAGCTTCCATTCTTATATATATATAGATAAGAGCGCGGCAAAGTTTCGCTACGATTCAAACCAATTCAGCTAATAAAGCACGGACTTCTACAGTAAAATATTAAACACGTCACAAAAGTTGTTTAAGTAGTAGTTTTTGCTTATTTAATTAATATACTCAAACGTAACATTACATGGCATTTTTAACGGGAAATGTATCCAGATATTTCGTGAAAATAAATAAATTATAATTATTCTTAAAAAATTTCACATATGGTTTAGTTCTACTGGAGTTTTAATTGTTGACTCACTTAGAAATACAATCTTTTACACCGTGTTAAAAATAAGTATGCAGAATTACGACTTCAACTTATTTTTGGGCAGACAAAATAAAAAATTAGCTTACTTAATATTATTTTGGAAATGCTTTTTAATTTCTGATTGATGAAAAAAACATTGCAATTATTGAAAATTGTTAAATACTTTGTTTCTTAACAAAAAAGTATTAGTATTAATATTTTCATGAAATGTGATAAAACTAAATGGTATTTTCATGAAACGTAATAACACCACTAATCAAAAAATAAGAATTTGGATTTCAAAATTGTTATTCAAGGTTTTGTCATGATTTTGACAAAATTTTTTGGTTTCTATATAGGAATAAAGTAAACTTTTAAAGGTAATTTCACTGATATCCGTAAATTAAACAAATATTTTTTTGTTATTTACGACGTGACGTCTTTCTTCGTGTTAATTTTATGATAGCTTGGAGGTTGGTAAAGAAATATTGTTTTGGCATAAAAGCAAACCAAAACAAGTGAAAACAAACAATTAACTGAGTTAATTTTTGAAATACCATGTATATACTGCGTTGATTACACATACATACATGTCACACATACATAACTGATATTTCCATATAATACATACTATACAATTTGCGCCTAATTTGCGCTCTCACGGGTAAACAGTGATGTTTACAAAAAATTGTTTCTTTTTTTTATAAGGAACAATTTTTACATTTAAACTTTTGTTCTATCTCTAACAGTTTACAAGAAGGATCCTAAGGACCATAGGCCCAATTGACCTATGTTGCTCATTTACGAACTCGGCCGTTTTTGAGTTATCGTGCTCACAGACCCACAAGCGGATAACCGGAAATGGAGGACTAATTAGGTGATTTTATGAACACCTATACTAAAATTTAGCATCAATATTTTTAAGCGTTACAAACTTGGGACTAAACTTAGTATACCTCGACATGTATTATATTTATACATGGTATACAAAAAAAAAAAATAATAATAATAATAATTCGTGGCCATTTACTAGAAGAAGAAGTTTCCGAATATACACACTTAAGCAATCTTCTCGTATTCACGCACTCAAGGTATGCTTCCTCTATTTATAGACGTTTGTTTAGGATCATAAAATACCGTTAACAATTATGACTTTTCATAAAAATTCTAATTTATTCAATAATAAAAAAATATTGTTTCATTAATAAAATAATTTTTTTCTAAATCTTTTTTACAGTTCATTGAGCTGATGATGGCTTAAATAAATTGAAAAACGTTAAATGTGTATTAAAGCTAATGTAAGTGATAATACCACTTATATAATAATTGTTTGTTAAATTTTTCAAAAAATTAATTTTTTTTTGGCACTAAATTAGAATACTATTTTTTATATTTTATACAAGACTTTTACAAATTAGTTTACACAAATCAAACACCACCTCTGTTATTAAAAATAAAAATATTTAAAAATAGATCAAAATATAATAAAATAAAAAAATTATAAAAATATTATTCTTATTTTAAACGCCAAACACACCTTTTTTCTCTTAATTATGTTACATTTTTTATTAGAATGTCCCAGGAGGAATGCCTTTTTGGTGAAGTTTACAGCCTACTAGTCATGATGAATTTTAATAAACGAGATGGCATTGGAAGAAAAATCTTTATTGTGGAGTATTGAATCTATTTTTTGAATAGTACTATTAGATTTCTAGAATATGTATCTGTAAAAAGTACGGCTAGCTAACTTTGACTAATTAACCGATGTGTGGAAATTGCGACAGAATTCTCTTGGGAATTTCTAAAGTCAAGATTCTCATTTAGGGTTTCCAATTAACTAGGAGTCAGATTCTGTATTCTCTATTCTAAAAAGACTATTATATAAAATACAATTTTTTGTAGTTCGCATAATACGCTCTACCAATCTGCTTTTGGTGCACTTGGTCTGGTAGTGCACTTAACTTTTTAACTTAGATTAGCTAGTTTTGTATATACTCTGCCACAAAAGTTTTTTGTCTTAAACAAAAGTTTCCAGGGACGAAAAAATCTATTGAGTGAGCATATTGAGGAGTCTTCCATGGCGACATTTAAATCACCATGGAAGACTCCATGTAGGTTAATTGCAAAATTTCAAATTCGAATCCCTTTCTTGTTGCCAATTTGTGTTAAAGATATTTAAAAAGGCATATTTATTTTTAATTGTTTTTTGTGAACCGAATAGATACGGCAGAAATTGAATACAAAGTTTCACCTAGAAATAAATGAAATATAGATGGATATTACGTTAAGTTAGTTATTTGAAACTGAGGTCATTCCTAAGTAAGTTTCAACAAAGAATTTGAGGGTGATCTTTTTTTAGAAAAATGCTACTCTGAAAAATTTGTGAACCTTGTTACTTTTGTGACACTCGATATATACCAAAAGTCAACTTTTTGCATTCTCAATTGAATCGGAAAAAATACTATGCAAGAGACGGTCAGAGAGATACCATTGCAAAGGCTCCAATTTCCCAAGGAACAAAATTAAATACCTTTAATGAATATCAGAAACTTTAAAAACTACCAAGAAAAAAATCCATAATGGATAAAAATAACTTTTAGTTATAGATCCTTACCCTTTCCGTGCAAATGGATTAGTTCATTGACCATATGTATTATATAAAAACAATAATTGTATATACAAAAATCGATTTCGAAGAATAGAAATGAAGCAAAAAGTACCGAAGGTATTATTAGACTATTGTTTATTTCAATCATCGAAGTATTTTATTCGAGGAATATATATTATATATTGTAACAAACTTATTTACTGTAAATACTAATAATATTATATTATTTAATATTTTTCTTATGTTACATTCATTCCAATTTACAAAACCTTTATCGTAGGGTAGGCTTAGGTATAGTAAATCGAACGCGAAAGCGTCACTTCGTATGTCTAATTCTTTAACATTTATGGCGAGTCTGTTTCTTTTTGGCCAACCCACGATGGCGGCTATAGCAACATGAATCTTAAAAAATAGTGTTAATAAGTGAAATTTACTACAAAATTTTAAAAACCGTTAAATAAAAAGTCTCCGTTAAATTACCTTTCAAACGAAACCAAAAAAATTAAAATCGCTTCATCCATTTAGGCGTTACAATGCCACAGACAGACACACATACAGACACATACACACCAATCGCGGTCAATATTATAACACCCCTTTTTTAGATTGGGGGCTATACTTATCATGTTATACTCATGAGCGATAGAGCTCCATTACCAACGTCATATTTTCCCTCTTAAGATGCTTGTTATTACTTAACGTTTTCTATTGAAATGGAATGATTGTCTTTTCATGTTTTTGCACACACGAAATATTTACATAAAAGGGTGGGAAAGAGGGTCGGAAACTTGAACCTTAAAGCGTCTTCTTCCAAGAGACATACCGATTTTCAACCTCCTAGTTCAAGTTTTACGGGCTGAAGAGTTGAACAAAACTTTACAAACGCCGAAAAAAACTTTGTCTCCTGGAAATCTATTTCAAATTTTGATAACAAACCTCCGCTTTCGTAATAAAAATTTGCTTTGTATATTACCCTACATACCGAATTTCAGCTCATTTGAACTAAAGGGGATTGTTACAGAAGATTAAACGTTAGAGAATTGTTGCATGATTGTTGCACATTTGCTTTCAACGGGATGAGAGCAAAACCATGTTCTTAAAATATCTGAGATGAAGTTGCCACTAAACAGTTAACTAAACAGATGAGAACGTATAAATAAAATCCAACAACACTTTTGCTCGGTGTTATAAATCTCGTGCAAAGCCCAAATTGTATTTGGAATAAAAATGGTCTTATTATATTAAATGAATCACACAATGGCAATATTGCTGATGATATTCAGACAATAAACATTTATTAAAAAATATCGGTACCATTCCGAAACTATTAAGATATTCATAGCGAAGTATCATTTTTTAAATTCTACGTTTAAAATAAAAATTTGGCACAAGGGCGGATGATTTACAGAAAAGCCGTATGTAGGACAGAAAAGAGAAAAAGCTTTTGCTAGGCAACGAAACTCGCAGTTTTAAGTATAGCTTAGAGTCAATAATCGATAGATACTTTAGATTTGTGGATATTATTCCGATATGGATACCAGTCCGATATCATTCTAGAGCACATTCCATAAAAGTGTCGTAATAATTGTGCTCAACGCTTCATGCTCAATAAACGGAATAATGTTTATGAATTGAGTGTGTGTTTTAATATTAAGTTCGAAAATATATATTTATATTCGTATATGTCAAATACATTTAGAACATACTTAAGTGCTTTTTGCAATAATTGACACATGTTGTGCACGACAGTCGGTCTTGTCAGTAGTTGGCCGTCCCCGTCCGTCCATCGTCATAACTATCATCTTCACTCTACGAGATGATACTTATTGCTACGCTATTGCTACCGCTTACCACCTACGATGTCAATAACGATAATAATCATCACTATCAACAATAACAACAACAAAACACTAAACAAATGTGGGAAAGTTGTCAAGGTCGTCTGTTTGATTGATTTTTGCTCATAATTGGATATAAAAACTTGTTTTCCATATGATTGTACCAGATTATAATTCGAGAGATACCATAAAGGCCGCAGTCATAATTATAATATTTTGACGAAACTTTCTTCAAATTTCGCCGCAAATTAGTTCATGATAAATTTTACGGCGGGGATGGTTGTTTCTGGAATTTTTCGTTATTTCACGTTATTTGACGTTTAGCACAGCATTTCACGTTGACAACACAAATGGTCCGTATTTGGCTTTTCAAAGTGTTTCCAAAACTAAAATTTCGTGTTTTCAAATTTGAACTGCAATGAACATTCACAATAATTACCAGGATGATTACACATTTCCGTTTTACTTATAAAAAGTATCAGAATGTAAAACACATGCTAAGTCTTTGTAGTGCCCCAAAATTGGAGTATCACGATTGGCGTATGTCTCGTCACTTCCCAGCTCTCCCCATAAGGAGATGGACTTACTTGAGCCAGCCCTTCTTTGACGACCTCTTCGAACTAAAGTACGTCGATGTCAAAGCTCTTCTGCTGTTCTTAAACAGCTCCAAATGGTTCACGAAGTAGTGGCAGGGGATGGGCCAACCCTCTTTCGGTATCACAACGGACCCTATGGTCTAAGTGTGTCCCACCCCAGGACAGCCACTCTAACCTAACGCCTAACTCTTGAGCCTACCTAGATTAATTTCTCCTATGAATGGAAAACCGTAGCACGGCTGTTGTTAAGATCATTATAATATTGTCGTGTATTTATTTATTTAATCATTTTCTTACTATCCATTAACTATTAGGTATGTCTAATGTTTGTGTGTATTTAATAAAAGACCACCCTGTAGTTTGTTAATGTATTGTTCTAGTATACAAGTTTGTTTTATATGTTTCGGAAAGCCATGAATACTGTTACACAAAATGCATTATAATGTATTTGATTATGAAAATGATGCGGGGGCTCTATATCGGGATCCAATAGAATTCGTTGTGAGAAAACTGACGTTTGCTCTATTTTGATCTGGAAGTCCAAGCGTATGGTTTTCGTTGCGTCTACCTGATCACACTGAGCTCCAAGCAGTAAAATAGTAATTTACATTTGAATAAATAAGACTGAATTTTCTTTCGTGCAGAGGTATTGCTTTTTTTATTGATAATAAAACTGAAGGGCTACATTTCTTCAAAGGTTACATGGAAGGTTTTCGATTAATGAGCAATAAACAATTGGCAATGTAAACTTTACAAGATTGTTGAATCAAAGCTATCACATTGGCAAGTTTACTAGGCGTTCAAATGTGCCCTTCGTAATTCGCAGACTGCTTGCAACGGATTTGCTATATTGCAAGACAGATATATAGAACAGAGTATAATTGAAGTAGGTCTGAGCAGATGATCATTATCTAATGGGCTTCTATCTGCCACAAATTGTATGAATCATTTCATGATCTTGGTTCAGTGGAAACACATTAACGTTGCAGTCTAATTTGCAGGAGTTGTCACAAGCAATCTGCAGAAAAAAGGGACGGATCGAGCCTAATTTGCAGGAGGGATGACTCACTTCCACTGTAAGTGCCAACATCTTATTATATGAATTGTTTCAGGGATCAATAGTTAGAGAAGTTTTAACTCGAATATGTATGCCAGTGTTCTTTTAAGAATAAATTTAATTTCGTGAATATAAAAAATAATTCCTGGGTCCTTTGTTAACTCGCTTTCTTTTGTTATATTTCAGTATACATTGAGTGTTCAATCAGTTAACTATGTTCACTAATAAATTCTTTGTTTTTTTTTTTATAGAAAATTCATTGACCAATTTATACAGTGGACATGCGCATAGTCAATCACTTGATTGTGTGTAAAGAAAAGTCATTGGCAAACAAACACATTTAACATCTTTAATTAGTACTATTATAAATATTCATAATTTTCATTCGTTATTAATAAAATATCATGCTAACGCAACTACTAAACTATTTTTAAATTAACACATAAAAATTAACAAAAAATAAATGTGTGTTCACAATCGTATTTGTATATACCGGGTGTCCGATTATAATCTGTCACACTGAATATATGCATAAGGGGAAACCTTCTATAACGAAGCTCCATTCCGCATGTTACACATTCGGTTGATGATGACTAGACAGAATAGGATACCGTTGTATAACGCGTTCGAAGTCAGGTGAACTAGCTAATCAGCCATCTTATGCTATTGTTATGAGTATCGTTAAATTTACTGTGGTGTTTAATGTTGCGGTTTGTATTTTTTTCAATTCCAATGAAAATAATTCGTCATTGATTTGGGACAATTATTTTTCACTATTTACAAATTTATTTCGTTTCCACCGGGTGCCTGAGGCACCTCTAATACTATTTTTTAACTGGTATATTATGGAAGAGCAAATACATTTGATTAAATAAATCCTGATTAAACAGCTATCAAATTAAAAATATTACATTGAAATGGCAACTGAGATGAAATGATTGAAAGACTCACCATCGCGTTAAACATCATACTCTATAATCATATATATATCGTTAAACATCAGACTCGTCGCAAATTAATTCGAAGTTAAGCTTCTCCTTCAAATACTCATTTTTACTAGATTTGTCGTTCAGTTTGCTCAAGTATACTACGTATATATGAAATTATGGATTTGCGACTGTTGTTAGTATCATCACTTGTACACTTTCGCTTTTTCTCCTCATTCATTGTGGGCGCCAAGTTTAAGTTTTTAGATTTCAATAGAAATATCTGCTTTAAGCGTACAAAACAGTCATCTGGTGCTCAGCTAATCTTAATTTGTCTCTTTTTATCTATTCATTAGCATGATACCCACCCGCTTTGCTGGAAAATTTTAATTTCAATCGTAGAGATCACCCTGTTATAGCCTTCACATTCATTGCGCTAACTTATCCCCCAGAATATTTAGTCTTTGTTTTTAAAATAGAAATTTTCCTGCAGAACGGGCGATTAAATAATTTTTTTAACCGTCTAACAAAAGGTGCTGGTGACTGTTATCTTTACAAATAATAGATTTTGTGTTATTCTAGTGTATGAGCTATATTATTGCAAAGTTTTATTGAAATCCATTTAGCATTTTTTGTGTAAAAGCGTAACAAACAAACAAACTTACTTTCGATTTTATAAAAAATAGGGGGTAAATCAAGTTTCTGCAAAATCTTTCAAACATTTATTGATTGATACACTGTATATTAATATATGATAATTTGGATGAATCCATTGATAATATTACGGGTGGACACGCCTTAGTTCCTATGTACTTGAGCCAAAACATTTTTCGTTTTCATTTGTATAATATATTCACTCACTCTTCTAATAATGTTTTTGTGTGCTATCCATCCATATACCACACGAAACTTGTACATATTATCTAAAATTAAATATTATATTTTTTAAAATAGAATAAATAAAAATAAAAAGTGTAAATCTATTTTCAAAAAATATTCGTAAAATCTAAGCTTTTACGAGCATAGTTGGTTCAAGTTCAAGCGCATTGGATATCCTGCTAAAGTTGAAGTAACATTCACATTGGGAAAAAGAAAATTTATATAATAATTTACGCAGAGGGTTGATCGGACAACACTGCAATTTCCAGCACACGTTAATTTTTTATTTATTTACAAAAATTAAAAATTTTGATCTGTAAATTTAAATTTAGATAGTATCTAATCACTAGTAATTGAATTTATATGATTAATCAATATCAATCAATACATAGTATAAAACAAAATCGCTTCAATCCGTTTGTCTGT
Organism: Chrysoperla carnea; assembly: GCF_905475395.1. Lineage (NCBI taxonomy): Eukaryota > Metazoa > Arthropoda > Insecta > Neuroptera > Chrysopidae > Chrysoperla > Chrysoperla carnea. The sequence continues at coordinate 40,513,836 of NC_058340.1, read as the reverse complement.
CCATAATCCCTAGATATGGTTATATCTATAAAATTACGCAAGGGATTTTGATACGGTTTTTGCTTTTAGATAGAGTGATACAAGAAAAAGGTTTTTATGTATTATACATGCACAGTATTGTAGAGTAAAGGGTTGAACATTATCGAAAAGTGAAGTGTATGACCAAAGTGTAAAACTTAACTGTATGGTATGGATAACCCACTACTAACGGAATCGAAAAAGGTTGGAGTACTGCATTGAATCAAAAGTATTCAAACGAAACGAAAGAAAGCGGATAAAATGCTTAAACCTTATATATATCTTAGCCCACACAAATTTAGTTATCTACGGCGAAGCCTTGCACAAGATTAGAACTTGGTCCTTTTTTTGAATAAATGTTTTTACTTCATTATTTAGAATATTAAGAGTGTAAACCAGCGTTAAGTATTAGGCTCTATTGTTGATGTTTCGTAGCCTCACACGTTTGTAATCGCGTTTAACAGATTAATCAGTATTTTATTAATATATGAACATCGACAATTTTTGTATGCCTTTTCTCAGTCTTTATTTTCTCTGCTATATCTCAGAATATATGAAGAAATTTTCTAGAGAAATTGAATCTCGTGCCGCCTTAATAATTAAGAATACGCTGTAGATTGATAAAGTAGTGTCTGCGATATTTGTGTTCGAGGGGTGATAAACAGGAGTACTCTGGTCAGTCGACCTCACAAATTTGTCGTTCAATCGCAAAATCAACAAGTTTTTTGGATTCGTAGAAGCCATAAACCCTAAAAATCGAGATATCTTTATAGTCACTCCGAAATACAAGCTTTTCGTACAGGATTTTAGAGAATATCTTTAAAACTACTCATCAATAAGTACAACTCATCAACTACTTTAAAACTACTCATCAATCATTCAATAAGTACAGATTTCTGTATTTTTTTTTGTCAAAATTATCTTCAATACTTCAATAGTTATCGCATGATAATTTCTGAACGAGTTCAACTCATTAAATCATACATATTTTCTTCAATCGATACGTCAGAAACTATTTCTCTCCCAAAATCAGTCATATTTTTATATATTCGAATTATTTAAAAATGCCCAGCAGTGTCTAAAAACTACTGTTGTTCATTGATTTGGTTTTGAACAACAACAGGTGGTTTATCGGATTTGGGTTTTAATAAAAGCGCTAGATAGAGAATCTCTTCATAATAAATTAGTTTAATGTTTACAAAATTAATGAATTTTTTTCTAAATTAAACTAGATCACTGAATAAACACTCTTACCATTAAGTTATTTAACACATAAACGTTTTTAACTCTCTATTTTTGTTGTAAGATGAAGATGGAAATTCAGGGAGTGGATAAAAACACTACAATGACGTTATAATTTATGATTTGTTTGTTCAACGCATTAAATCATCCATACATCTATTTCGAATAAAAATAATTTTCTAAAACAATTAAAATATGATGAGTTTTACAACGAGCCATAATTATAAATAAATTCCATCTAATTATTGTTATTATTTGTAACATGTCTTTTCATTTTCTTTTGTCTTTACTTCCTTGTACTGTAAGAAAAGGAAGCATTGTAATCGCGAAATTTGCTTTTGTTCTTACGTATCTACGTATATGTACGTATATCTGGTGGCATGATGGGTTTTCTATTTGAAATAGAAAAACAGTTTTTTTACCGATTGATTTCACAGGACCGGACTAAACCGCAGACAAAGACTATGTATTTTTTTATGTTTAAGACAAGTTGGACACAGTTTTTACCCATCTGCCAAGGAGTGGTTATGTCTTTCGCTCGTATCTTATATATGTATGTATGTATATTTGTTTGTAAATTTCTTTATTACCTCGTATCTTCCAAACGGCTCAATAGATTTCAACAATTAAGGTATCATTATATTTGTCTCAAAAACCCAAGTGTTCTTAGATAGGTGTTTAAATAAAACAAAATGGCGGATTTTTGGAGCGAAATAGTAGGATGTTTATAAAAAATAAATTAACAAAAATTATCAAGTAGAGTACCTAACTTACAAGTATGCCAGGAAGTGATGGGCACCCTTACCAGATTTTTATTTTTATTTTATAAATGTCGTTTCATTTGTCTTTTGTTTTGTTTTGTTTCTTTTATTTTTAATTGCGTCAGAATTAATATACTTTGTTTATGTATAAAGCCGTTGACATTGTGTCGCGACGAAAATTTATGCACGAGATTTTGCAATTTTTAATTATAAGATGTTTATTTGTGTTATTTTCTTGTTTGTTAATTTTAAAGAAAAAGATTTATTACGGAAAATTTTATTGTAAATTGTGTATGAGTAATAATGCCCGTTTTCTGGACTTGATTGTTAGGTAAAGAGTTGAATTTTTAAAATAATTAAATTTTATAATTAAAGAATTTAATTTTCATATGTCAAACTGAAATCCAATTGTTTTAATAGCACGCATCACGCGTTTATTCATAAAACCATTCTTATATGTAAGAAGTACTTCACTTCAATCAAATTTCAATAAGGAAAGTATTATCTTTCAATGGCAAACACCTCACCCTGTGACGGAGATTTATTATAAATTTGAACAAGTTCTTATATAATAACTAGCTGCGCTCCGCGAAACAGTCAAGAAGGCGGAGGACGATTCGGAAGCTCTACATCTCTTTAACATTAAATATTCTTTTATATTATGTATGATGGTGAAAATTACTTACACAATTAATTTTATGTTAATTAATTTTTTCTTTGCCCTCAGGCACGTGCCTAGTTTGCCTAAAGCCTACTTCACGCTCTCGATAAGTGGCACAAAGTTGGACAAGGAACGAGAATGTGAAAGTGATACTTGCAGAGTCTCAAGCACTTGCAAGGCTCACTTGGCCTTGTCCAACGTCGCTAAAAAGGCGATATTGTAAGCCCGAGTCAAGAGGAATTCTAGCTACGGCGTGCTTCATCTCCAGCGAGGATACTCCGCGGAGTGTGGGTAAGTGGTTGAGGATAGTCTGCCTCTGCAACAACTATTTTTTGAATTTATTCCTCAAAAAGATTAAATTATTAAATAAAACAATGATTGAAAAAATTCTATTACGTTTGAAAATTAATATAAAATAATAAAATATTGAAACATTCGTGGGAAGAAAATTCTTAACATTTTTTATACGCTGCGAATTAAAAAAAGAAAATCACCAAACTTTTGATATGTAGGTATTATTACAACACATTGACTCACGCAATACTACTTGTAAAAAATCTACAAAAAAATCACTAAGGAAATGATTTTTTTATATTTTAAATTTAATCATAACAACTTCTTGAAAGATTTAATACCGCGTTATGATGAAGATATTTTCGCAAGAAAAAATTTTGTATATTACGACAAGATCAAATGTCATAAATTTTAAAGCTTCTTCATGTGTTTGTTTTTTAAGAAAATTTTAAAGTTTTTGATAGAAAGTTATTGTATTTTTCTCGAAAATCGAAAATTTATTTTGGAAAATATGGTTTAAGAAAAGTAAGCTTTGTATCTGAGCATAAATTTGACGCATGATAATTACAGAATATGGATACACGACGCCAAAATTAGCATGCACTGGGTTTTTATCCACAGGAGCGTATTGAGCAACGTGAATACAGATCTGGTAAGGTTTGCAACAGGAAAGGACCCTGTAGATATTTTGGACACACCATTCAAATCTTTAGAGGATATGTTTGATGAAGTACGAAAGACATGTAAGGAGAGACATGGTAGGATCTATGTTCTTGTGCCATTTCTTCAAACATTTATCATAATGAAAAAAAAAAAAAACTTTTAACAAACAGAAAACCGACTTCAAAAGAAAAACTTTTCCAAAACACAGACAGAACAGTTTGATACATTAGCTTGGCTGACACCGACTCCAAAAATAACAATTATTTTAACCACATTATATTATCGTTATTTTTTTACTTTTTACTGCATATTAATTTGTTTTGGAAAAGTATTTTTTATTATTTTGTGATTTTTAGTGAATATTCGTCCCCTTGCCGTGCATCCTTAATGCAAATTTTAGACTGTTAAGGTTTTCTCATAAATATCGTTGTCAGAACTGGACCAAAATAAATTGGGACCACACGGGAAGCACCAGCTTTCAAATAGATACAGAATCATCAAAATCGGTTCACCCAGTCGAAAGTTCTTACACACAAAAAAAAACAATCGAATTTATAACCTATTCCTTTTTTGTTTGAAATCGGTTAAAAAGAATCTAGTCATGAGGCTAGAAAATAGACCTCGAAAATAAAACGAGCTTTGCTTATAATTGGAAGTGCTTCAAAATGAAAGTCAGGAATAACCTGAATAACGGCTGAGGAAAAAAGCTTGATTAAATACCACAAAAGAGAAGAAATCGAAAGGTAAGAAATAAGTGTCACAGTACCTAAATAGTAAATTGTATTGGATTGGCTGCGTTACAAAGGGCGGAGGGGCGGACTGTGCTCGATGGAAGTCAGAAAGTTCTTGGTCCTTTAGAATTGGCTATCATCACGGTTTATTAAAGTAAATTTTGTATAGTAGTTTTTGGTGGTAGTCATAAAAACAAAATTCACAATATTATGAGATGTTGTCAGTTGAAGGCTTGAAGATTTACATAAATCCGGAATCTTTCTTTTGAAAATTTATTTTATAATTATAAGTATATAATATATATTTATTCATCTTATTTTGTTCGTAATGTTTGGCACAGTAATGTAAATTGGGCCAAAAATAGACCTCATCATCTTAAAACATTTATATATCGTGGAATACATATATTAGGAAAGTAAGTAATATTATTGCTGCTGCTGTTGCGGGCGTATCCGCGTATGTAGTGTACTTTATGCGTGCGAATTTGTATGTGTATTACAGTTTTTAAAATATATATAGTTTTTGTAAAATTTTAATATCTATGTAGTATTTCAGATAAATTGACCGTGCAATTATTTCTCTAAGTAATAAATGAATTTTATTATTATTAAATAAAGTTCGTCCACAATTTTGAAAGAAAGAATACATAATATTTTGAAAACAATGCCAGAGTAAAAGTTATTTTATGTAAGCCAAAATATCCTATAAAATTATCGTAAAATTAAAATATCAAAAATAATTTTTATGTCCTTGATTCATAATACCAGAAATTCCCCATTTCATCAAGACTTCATGCTTGTATAAATAATTCATATATAATTTAATTACTTTATTATTCAAGTTACATGAAAGTGACAGTTTTCATTTAAAAATAATTTTAAAAAATTTACTAAGAAAACAGTTTTTATTCTTTTTTTGAAATTTGATAGTTCTTCGTAAAATATTTTGATGAAAAATTATAATGTAATTTAACATAGTTCTTAGATAGCATTTTTCAGAAATTAATGGAATGTTAAAATGCAGCTGTAAAGGATTCCACAAAAGTTTATTATTGATATCCCGTTTTTTTACTTCTGTCTTCGAGAGGACCTAGAATGGATTCCAGTTTTAACTAATTGGCGGAGGAAATTTTCGTTCGTTGAAAATAGAAATCAATTTGCGGATAAAATTTATTTTCATGAACAACAGCAGGATATTAAGTATTAAGAAACCTACTACATAGAAAGAATTTTGTTTGTTGATATCACTATGTTAGTATCGATATGAACGCCATACAGTATCGATTTGAACCTCACACTGATTTGACCATTAAGGGAATAAAAATATTAGCAATAGTTATAGCGAACGAATTAATGCAGTATGGGCGCCAGGTCAATACTGGTTGGCAATATTCACAATACTTCTGTATGGATAACCCTATTCAATACTGCAATATTAGTTATGCTAACATACAGACTATGGTATCAGTCTCTATACCATACGTGCATTGCAGTAAACGCCATGCATTTCTTACCGTGAATCATTCTGTCAAGTAACATTATGTCAATTTGTATGCACTAATTACAAAATCGAATAATCCAACGAGACTTTTACGAGAGTGTCCACTATTTTCAGGAATTTTTGTATTGCAATTTTGAGTACTTGAAAAACAAAAATTACATTTTTTTGGAGTGGAGACGTAAAAACCGTTTTTCCAGATTTGATTACAACAGTTTATACACAATAGTTTTGTAAAAATGAATTTAGTAATACTAAAACTAAAAATGTTGTGTCTAATCGGTACTAATTTTATTTTCTACATGATTAGTAGTCGATTTTTTAAACATATTTTTTGAACTGCGTATTTTTCTAAAGAGTGTTTCATTTTTTTTTCTTTTTATTTAAATAATTTTAAAAATAGAATCGTTAAGTATTGTATTAATCCGTAAAGTACTTATACATTAAGTAAACGATAGTATATATATATATTTTAGCTTCAGATTTTTTTAAATGTCTGATGTTTATTGTATATAAAGTACATTACCTGATTAATTTCCTTGTTGAAATAATACATTTCTGTTAAATTCAATTAAAAATATAAGTGATTTCCGTATGTAATCGAGGTCAAATACATTTATGTGTATTCAAATGATTTGAAGAATGCCTCTTAAAATTTAAAAAAAAAAAAATGATAAAATAAAAATCTAATACGACTTTTGTCAAATCACGAAGGTTATACAAAATATTATAGTTCAGGTAAAAATACTGTTAGTTAATATCAACGCTGTCGTCGTAAGGTAAAAAAAATCTGCAAAAAATCAAATTTAAATAATTTGATTTATAAATCATTAAAAACGATTACAAACTGGAACCAAAAACAACATAATTATCAACATAACTCATCACTGTATGTGACTTTGATCTTTCTATAAGAAGGGGAATTTTCTCAGACCGATTTGGAAAGCAGTATTTGTATCTAACACCTTTGCTTGTAGGTCCTCTGCCCCGTCCTTTATCGGGAGGCTTAGATGCTTCTTGCTGAAACATGTTACCACAGGAAAATGCAACATCGATATTCTTTCAAGTCTAGAAGGAATGCAAAGTGTTTATTGCTGCTTTTCCCTGACTCTTTTCACTACATATGGATACGAAGTTACCGAATAATCTCTTCTTCCGCCTCTCCTGAATAGTTGACATAATAGACCGTTTGTCACAGGAACATTTTTCCTAAATAGAGTGATGTTCCGGTACACCTGTGCAGATATCTCCTGTACCAATATTAGGAAAACCAATATTAGGAAAGAAAATATGCAATTTGATGATTAATGTGCGATCTTTAGATCTACGATCTACTTGAATAGTTTTACGTTTCTCGGTATAGCTATGATGATGTTAATAAATAGAATTGTGTAACACAAAATGAATTATACTGTGCAAAATCCATTCATTACAAAATTACCGCCTATCAACCACGTTTTAATTCACTCCCTATAGTGATTGTAATACATATTTGCTATATATTGGGTGATCAAATTTTAATACATAAATGTTATGTACGTTTGAGTAGCTATTGCTCATGGGCTCAAAAAGTTCTTCATCGATTGAGCTCAAATTTTTACACGATATACAACCGGTAGTGAGAATGAAATTTTGTTTATGGAAAATCCAAATCAACGTTTGGCTAAATGTCGTGTTACTTGTTTTTTTTTAATTTCATGTGATTTTTTATAATATTTACAAAATATTATTCTCACAAGCAGTATGTTAGGAATATCTCTTTACTTATCAAAAATCTGAAACGTATGAAACAATGGTTATAAGGCCATATATGTGAAGTTTGAACCGGTAGAAATTTAGAAATTGGCAAACCATTGAAGATAGAAACTTGAACTTTTGAACAGATTTATGAAACAAATACAGTATAAAAGGTTTCCTTACAAAATCAAATATCATGGAATGACTATTTTATACAGAACTACTAATATTTACGGTTCAATAAAATATCTACTTTTACATTTAGGGTTTTGTTGTATCTCTTACGGCTTACAAGATGGGTCCCAAGACCCATGATCACACAAATTTTTGTTTTAAACTTATTTAAGTAACCTTTAAGCAATGCAGTCGAACAGATTTTATAAAGATTCATTGATTGGTCCTGGATTCCGAGATATAACGGTTTTTATACCTGATACGGCACTCTATTAAAAATCATTTTGATACCTTATGCCGTCATGTTTTTATTCCAATTTAAAAATGTCTTCAAGTCTTTTCTTTATCTTGATCACCCTTTACCTTTTATAATTTAGTGATTATCATACATAGGTACTAGCAATGTATCCTATAAATGTTTCAACTGTGAATAAAATAATATTGAATATGATAAATCATTTTAGTTGTAAATTCAAATATTACATCACTCTAAATGAAAATTATTAATTATTAATAGTCATATTTAAGTAATTTAAATGAATACACATATATATTTCTATACCTTAACACACATTTAGTTAATTTTATAGATAAAATATTATATCGAATCATAATTTTAATCATATTTAAAATTATAAATTAATCGAACTACATACAAATTTCTGTATGATTAGTTTATACCTAAATTTAATATTGTAAATGTTATAGGTTTGTAGATCGATATTTAAATCTCGAAAATTGGGTTATAAATTTGATCCTGACGTCACTTTTTAGCATTTCTTCAAATAACAATTCTAGTTATAAATAATTTTACACCAGAAAATAACTTCATTGCTGTGCTGAATGCTCAATTATGAATTAATAAAATCGATTGAAAATTTGCTTTTTAAAAAGAAGAATAATTTCATCAATTTTTTAAGACCAAATTCGAAAATTAATTGGGTCATTTTATATATGGTACGTACACTCACTGTCAAAAAAAGTGCCACAGTTAAAACATTCTAAGCGTACTCATCATATGTTATGTTATAATAGTAACACTTAGAATGTTTTAAAACGAGCATTTTTTGTGACATTGAGTATACCTGCATCTGTATTATTCATCATATTTAACCGTACATTGAAGCACAAAAGCATAAAAATTATTTTTATTATATTTTTAAACATATAATGTTAATTATAGATCAGTAATTTCATTATATGTAAATTATACGTTTTGCCTTTGTAAAAAGTCATAAAATTTGTAATATTATGAGTACATACGACGTCTATTTTCATAGTTTCTAATGCCAATCGTCATAAAATTGCTAATACTTGAAATTAGCTCAAAATTCTTTTAAAGAATTAATATTTTCAAATGGTTTCAATATGTGAAACATTATTTTTGATCATTGATTATTGAAAATAGGAACAAAGAACAGGAATAAACTATTTAAATAAAGTTGAAACATAATTATACTATCGTAATGATACTCATATGCAAAAAAAGCTTCCAAAAAGTTTGTAAACAGAAATCTTAAAAGACCAAAGCAAATTTTTTTATTTTAACATCCACGGTCTTTCATCGAGAACTCTAAGTTAAATTTGTAACAATGCCCTTTTTCCGAGTTATTCATTCATTAAAAATTATATATCAGCCAAAATTGATGTTCTAGATTTGTTTTTAAATATTGTTATGACCTTTCTGAACGAATGCAATATCATTTTTTACTTTGCGAAATAATATTTATTCCTTAAGGAAACACAACATTTTGCATCGTATGGTTGCTTTTAGCCGAATAGCTAAAGCACGAAGTAGTTTTGTTAAACGACCCCTCCCATTTCAAAAAATAGAGACTAAATTCTTATGCATGTTATGTTGAACGTAAAAAGGGAATCACTTTCACTCGGGGTAAATCGTATAAAAACTTATATCAATTACAGATATCAAATTGTTTCAGCTCAGATTCGGAAAAAGTCTTGTCGAATTTTTTTCTTTAAGAACTAATTATTTGATAAATTTGATTTTTTGCCAATTAATTTGTTTTGATGTTTTAAGCACCGATTTTTGTTTGAGCTAATTTCGTCGTGATTCTTTGATTGTTGAAATGCATACCAAAGAAATTTTTTGTAGATCGAAAATATAATAAATTTGCTAATACTGATGTTATAATTACAATTTTGAAAAAGTTATCTGATGCATATTTTAAAATAACTTTAACGACAAAATTATGCTGATTGTATAATTGTAGGTTGTAGGTTATTTTAAAATATTTATTATTAAAAAACCATATTTGTTCAATACAAATAAATTTCACATCTCAGGCACTTCTCAGGGATATTTCTTAGGAATGAGATTGTACCAAGGTGTACCTCAATTTACGACTGGCCTGATATTCACATTTCAAGTAAACTCTTTATATTTAGTTCTTGTTTATTTAATTTATACTTTAGTAATTTATATTGCTAAAAGGACATTAAAAGCGTCTTATAGTGATCTTAAAATCAACAATTTTTGCAGCTTTTTTGGGAATGTGCACTAGTAAACACAGTTACCGCAACCTTTTCGATTTCCTGGTTATTTGCACTTCATTTTTACCTAATTTTAACTAGAAAATAAATGTTCAAAATCGCAGCCGTCTAGAAACCAATTTTTGCGTGACTTTGCCAACTTTTGTGCTATAATTTATAACATACATATTTATTGTATTTTTGTGTTCAAAGAAGAAAAGTTGTATGTTTATACAAAAAATCACGAAATTATGAGCATGATCAAAAATAAATTATAATAAATATTTATAATATAAAATTCATTTAGGCCATATTGTTTATATAACACATCAGCAATTATTATTATTTCTTTCTAATAACTAATATAAATTTTTTTTTTTTTATTAAAAATAATTATTAATATTAATAAAACTTTTTCGATTCGAAATATTAAAAAACATTATGTAATTTATATGAATTTTTATAATTAATTTGTACAAAACAATTATTTTTTAAATACTTTGAACTTCTTGATAAAAAGTTATTGAATTTGTCCTGAAAGCCGTAAAGAAAACTTTAATGATGTCTACAGTTATGTTTCGAGGTTTCTTAAATTTAATACAATTTAAAAAAATGTATACATGAGGAGAAATTTGGACGTTGTGTATCTGATTATGGGGCTACGTCAAAAATAAATCACAATCCCTAATCAAACTGAAAAATGTTGTAGAAAATAAATTTTTACTAGAATTTCTCTTGACCATTTTTTCTACTAGGATGGTAATTATTTTTTCTTTGATTATAGTAATATTTTACTTTATAAGAAAGTTTAGAATACGCTTTAAAGGTCGTATACACTGCGGGTTACCGGAAGTGAAAAACAAAAATAAAATTTTCACATATAAACAAATAACAAAATATAATATTATATAAATGTTAAAATGTTGTGTGTAAATTATTGTTGGATTTAAAAAAAAAAATTGTTTATATTCAAAATAATAAATATTTAAAATAAAAAAAACTATATTTTTAAAGTAAGTAGACATGTTTAGATTTCTGAAATATTTATTTAAAATAAAATAAAAACATTGTAAAAATTGAATATATATATATACATATAAAAACAGAAAGAATTAACAGAAACAAACAAAAAATATACGAACAATTAATTTTGAGATAAATTTTAATTGATTAACAATCAAAAGCTCTTAAGATTTTTATAGATATAGTTTTATGCTATTCATCAGGTTAAAAGTATGTAAGTTTCTTCAATATAATTTTGGTTTGATTTCTTATACATAATTATATCATTAACCGATCAAATTACACATCCGAAGAAACACTTTGAGCCGACAGTGCTAGGTTAATCACAAATTTGAAAAGAAAGACCCAAATTTAGTAGGATTACTTACTTGCTTTATAAAAATTGGATGTGATAGAGCAAATTTGGATGTGATAGAGCAAAATTAAATTTTTTGGATTCTGATGACGTCCTAAGGTTAATAAATTCAATTTTTTGATAACACCGGCAAGTTTGATCCGATCTTATCCGAATATTTTTTGAAACTCACAAACTTTGGGCTATTATTTCAAGCTGTGATGTCAGTTTTTCGCTAGCTATCACTTATGCGCCTCACTCCGGGACCAGGACTCCACATTATTGAAATCTACTATAGAAGCTAGGTTAATTTTGATAGCAAATTTGACCCATATTTAGTAGGATTACATACTTGATTTAACAAATTTGGATAAAATTTGGATGTTATAGAGCAAAATTATTTTTTTTGGATTCTAATGACGTCCTAAAGTTAAAAAATTCGATTTGTTTGATAACACAGGCAAGTTTGATCCGATCTTATTCGAATTTTTTTTGAATGTCACTAACTTTGGGGTATTCTTTTCAGCTGTGATGTCAGTTTTTCGCTAGCTATCACTTACGTGCTTAATTCCGGGACCAGGACTCCATATTCTTCAAATCTATTAGAGTTAGGTTAATTTTGATTGCAAATTTGAAAAGTATGAAACCCAATTCGAAATTTCAATCAAATTATTTCTTCGAAAAAACAGATAAAGTGAAACAGTGAGGTGAAAAATGATTCTTGAAAGATTTTCACATCTGCATATATTATATAAACAAAAAAACTTTTTTTTTTGAAAAATCGAATGGTATTTTGTTTTTAATGAGAGGGTGTGAAACAAAATGAAATGTTAACGAATTTTTGTTTATTTTGTTACAAATAAGTGAACATCTCTCTAAATTGACTGCGTGTAGAGTGAACACAGCAGGAGGAATCATCGACTTATCGATGTAAAAAAAAATAAACTATCGCATTTTAACAAAGTGTCAAAAATATGTATCATTTTGGATTTTTTTTATTTGACATAACGTTATATAGTGAATTGATTGAGAAAAGTATTTTTATGTAAAAATATTTCATATTTTGACATGAAAATACATCTTTGTCATCACTATTAAAAAACTATGGACACACCGTTATAAATATGGATATTATTCATAGTTTCTTACGTAAGTTCGTAAAAAAATGAGAGTGGATAAGATTCACGAACTTTTTCAAAAAAGGTTATTCTTTAAATCGGTGGCTTGGCATTGTTAAAAATAAATTATTAAATAAGCAATTGACATAGCAATTTAAGAAAAATGCATATCTCCACTTAATCGAATAAATCAATTACTTTATTGTTAGGATTAAACTATTTCCCAAAAGTACTAATCTTTGAAATGTAAAATTTGGATAATTTTGTTCTAAAATTTTTATAAAAGGCAATATGTTCTTAAGAGGTAAGAATGTAAATTCTTTCATGATTCAGGAAAATTTTTAAATAGTCAAATACTTCAAAAGCTATAAAACCACATTTACTACAATTCAGTAATTTTGTTTTTTATAATGCAGGCTAAAGGATAACGTAATAATATTTTCCGATTGAAAAAATGGACGAATTATACACAGTACGTGTTTTAAACACGCAGAATTTGATATTTCCATCCATAATATTTTTAAAATTTTGCGGAAATTGGGCCACACGTTTTTTAAAATCCTTTTAAAATCGAAAATTACAAAATTGTTGGTAACCTTCAATATTAAAAAAACTATCTTTACAAGTATTTAAGAATTTGATTTAATAGAAAAAATTTGTGTTCTCTTTAATCATTTTCTAAAATTAAACATATTTTATTTGAAAATAAACAGTTAATAAATTAACAGTATAGCGTTTATTACCTCTTAAAATTTCGTGTAAAAAATATTATGGCTTGTTCTCAAATATTTGTATAATGCAATGGATTGTCCAGATCTTAAATATAATAATTATAATAATGAGCCTTGATAATTAGAATAATGAGCCTAGCTCAGCCCACTGGTTGGGAAAAGAACATCTAACATCTTCCAATTGTCACAATTCCTTGCCTTGCACATTCACTCATGCCGATACATAGTAGTAAGAAATATATCATAATAGCCCAAACAAAAATTATTTAAAAATGAAAAATATAAATTCAAAAATGAAGATTTTCTTGCTTGGGCTATTATAATCACAGGTTTTTCCGAGACAAAAATAGGACATTGTATTTTGTCTTAGTATTAGAAATATAGCAAGAGACCTGGGAAGCATTTTTTGGAGCATTTTCTGCTACAATTGGGGGAGGGTGCTTCCAGGTACATTCAGATTAGTATCCATGGGATATTATTATCTTGTACCATGGTTCACACGTTTTTATCGATAATTTTTTAATATTTAAATTGTCGAGAAAAATTCAGAGGACAATTTTCATTTTAAGGCTTTCTACCCCGTTTTTTCTATTGCTATGAAAGCTTAGACTATTATTTTAATCCAGTACTCAAAAAGAATATATTTAACTCAAAGACAAACAAAATATATTAATAGATTTTTAATGCAATTAATGGTGTGGGTGAAGTTTCTTAATTTTTCAATATAATAAATCATGATTTGCTTGAAACAAAGAATAACAGATTTCATTCCAAATTAAACAAAATATCAATATGATGCAAAAATAATTAAGCAATTAACAAAAAATAGGTAAGCCAAGACAAATATTGTATTGGACGTTAATACTTTTTCATTTGAAATAAACATGCATAATTGATTTTAAAATGATTTTGAAAAAATGGAATTCCTAAACCAGTTTTTCTATTCAAAGGTAGTACTTTTAATTTTACTAATACCTTCATCAATAAATGAATTTGTTCTAAGACCGCTAACATATCCGTTGACTTTTATAAAACGAGAATGCAATTGATATCCTGATACTTGAATACTATTGGCGTTAAATAGGCGGCATTTTATGTCTTACAATTAAGTTATACATTAAGCTTAAGTTTTAAAGATTATTCGAGATAAAATTGAAAATATTAAAGCAATTAAAATTTTTTCTCGTGTTTGTGACATTAAAACAAAAAAAATATGTATTTTGAAATTAATATAACTTTTAATGAATTTTTCACAAAATTTCTTTATAACTGACGGAAAAAAATTGGCAATCATAGGAACTGCCGATAGAAGTAAAAACTTAGAACTTTTGGTGTAAAAATTTGAAATTTCATAGTATTTGAATTAAAATTATCAACATCAATCTGGTTTTCATATCTATTGACACTCCGAGCAACAATTATATGCATGTTTATATGGTTTTTTATTATTAAAATACATTAAGAGCTGTACAAGATTATGACAAAATATAAATACAATTCAATTGAAATAACAATTAATATACAATCATATGATTTGTGGATAGTATTTGTATTTATATAAATTTTAATGTACTTGTTGTATACGCTGCACTAACGTTACACAATACGCCAGCTGTATAGCTATAGATATACTACAACGTCGCTAAATAAGTTTTCACTTGAAAAATTAAAGTTACGTTTTTGTAAATGTAAATTTGTGGCCAAAGCTCGCTGATTTTTCTACACGATTGGCTAACTAGTAAGTATAATAAGCAATAATAAAAGTTTTTAGTAAAAAAAAAAAATAAATGCGGAATACATGACTTCGTTTCAAATACCATTTTGTACTCTGGAAGTATATATAATTATAGAGCGAAAACACGTTTATTTTGAATACTGAATTCGTACATATTCTAACTAGTAGACATTATAAACAATACAAAACGTAAAAAAATGCATTAGGCACGAGTAGAGCAAGCAGCGAAATAACAACGATGCTATAATATTTAAAAAAAAAAAATCTTGTAAAATAATTTTATAATTACAACATAACCGTATTTAAATATAGAAATCTTATGTTTGTAAGGCATATAAAACATGTACGCTTGTAATTTTAGTCTTTTACCTAAAAATAGCACAAACTTCACTGTATAACATCACACACCCGCATAATAACACGTACCTACCTATATCGGATCTACATATGTATAATATATACAAAACGTTCTTGTTCCTTTCACGTTGTTAATTTCTTATGCGTTAATATATATATGTGGTATATACAGAATGTTTCAGATATTGGGCCCTGCTTTGAAATTTTATAACATTGCATTTGAAAGAAACGAAAACTAGGGGATTAGGAAAAAGCACTGAACTCACTAACTTTATAATAATATTACAGTAACTTTATACATTACAGTCTGCATATCCGGTAGATCTTATATTTTGCAGACTTGTTTATGATGTAATTCCAATGTATTATCCAAGTTTGTGACCTCGAGCGCCGAACGCAACTTTGTCAAAAATCCGTAAAAATTTTGGATTTTGGCGATTATAACCATCAAGGACTAGTTTTTTGATTAAGTCTTTTATGACCAAAAGGCTAAATGGGCTATAATATGAGACGAGAATGGACTCTGTAGACCCAATATTTTCCGAGATAAAGCCTATCAAAATTTATTGACGTAACTTTATAAATCAGAGCTAACGTCAAATCCGGCAGTTCTGATTTTTAACAGACTTAAGTATAATATAAATATTTATTATGTATACACCCTACAATATAATAATTAGGAACGGTTTGTGTTATTTTATCCTTTTCCTTCCTAGCACTGCTTAATGAAACCCTCACAAGTTTTTTGTTAATTCTTAATGGTTTAGTCGATATTTAAATCAATATAATTAATTTTAGTTGAGACGTTAAAAGGATCAAACAATAAAATTTATAAAACTGCAGTAGTCAGCAAATTATGTAGAAAAATTTCATCTCTCCATCATTCAACCTAAACTATAATCACCTGAAAATAAAAAGATTAAGCATTGCGGCGGGAAATTATCTTGAATCATTCTGTATATGTTATTGTTAAGGAGCTCGAAAATACTTTTTTCAAATTTTTTGTAATGTAAGAAATTAAAAATGTAATATATTTGAAATTAAAGCAAACGTGTGGATAGATTTATTCTATCAGTTAGATGTTAGTATTCACTCAAAAGATATTTTTTTAAAAATTAATTGGAAATTGGAAAGAAAAATTTACTGTAAACAGCTACAGAGCCTCTGTGTACTAACTTTGGATAAATCAGGTTGTTTTCAAAATGATTAGACTATTATTGATTAAATATTTGAAACTATGGTAGTTCGCGATAATGATATTTCAGTAATCAAAAAGAAAAAATAATGAGTTAAACTAAATAACAAAAATCTTTTTTTCAAGAAATGCTTTGTCTTTTATTCATACATAAATTAAATTATCGGTGTCAAAAAGAACTACGTATGCTGCCGTTAACCTAAATCCCTTTGACTTCCTGCTTGAAACACTACCCACGGGATGAGAATATAGGCTTTGTCCTAATAATAAAATTTGATTCAAGCAGATAACGCAACAGACTCCATAAAACAATTTCTATTGAGCTTGTCGCTAAATAAGTTTGTCGCAAATACTTTTAGATTTAAAAAAAAAATTAAAAAACGTTTTATTGCACTAAAAAGTGGAATATAATTTTACTGATAATGTAAAATTCAAAACGTGGGATGATCTATACGTTCATGCTTTAAAATAGCTTATTTAACAGATCAGCTACCATCTCACGGCTTTACAATTTTACATTATTTACATTACAATTAAACTGATTCTGCAATCAAGCGTGTGCTTTAGTTTTTAAATTATAATTTATTTTATTATTTTTAAGTGTCTCGCTAAGATACAAAGTTCTCTTTGGATAGAAAAATAGAATTTACAAAAATCTGGATTGGGGATTGGTTTTGGTCTGGTGACCTTCCGCATGACAAGCGAGTATCATACAACACATCACTACTCTGTTGAGAATATTATCAACACTTCAAGATTATATAATTAAAAGTATTAAAGATAAGACCAGTCTGTTTATCTTGGTGATTCTGGGCAGGATACTAGGAAAAAATGAATTAATTATTGTATTGTCATCGGACCTTGATATATGTACCAATTGAGTAGTTAATGGGACAACTAGAAGTAGAAAAATTACCTCTAAGATTTGGACAATAATTTAGAATGATCCACAAGCTATTAAAAATTTGACAATCAGATTACATTAGTATATATCTTCGGAAATAATTATTTCCATTGTGTTACTAGCACTTTTAGTTTTATATTCTTAAATAAGCTTTAGAAACTTAAAACACTAATTCAATAGGAAAAATTAATTGGATTATGTAAAAAACCAAACACACAAAAAACAATCTAATTAATGATCCAATATAACTACATTTGAAAAAAAATTGATAAAACACGATTTAACAGTATTCAATGTTCAAAAAAATCACGTTTATTGAAAATGTTTCCGTAAAAAACATAAAAAAAAAGATAAAATTTCTTGTTTACTAAAAAAAATTACTGCAGTTACTCTCATTAACAAATTAAATAATTTTGACCGTGAGTTCATAACGCAGAAAAATTCCTATGATTTTTCTTATCTGCCATTTATAGGATTGATGAAGGAAAGTTTGGTAGCAAAAAAAAGAAGACTTAATCGTAACTCGAGTGTCGAATTTATGGAGAAATTTACTTTTTCGTGTTTCCAATTTTGTAGGCACAATGGCAATACAATACGCAAAAATAATGATAAAAACTTTGCACTGTCAAAATTGAAATGTGTTTTTTCGATTATTCGAAAAAATATTTCAACTCTTTAGATCAGGGCTTCTTAAACTTTTGTAATTCACGACCCCATTTATGATTGCGAGTTTCTTGACGACCCCATACAAATATAAAAGAAAAAAATAAATTAATATTTTTTGATGATTTATTTATTAGGTAACAATATACATATACATATGAAAATATATAAGTTTAGAATTCGTTTTGAAACAAAAATCTAAAATTAAATATTGCACAAAAAATTATAAAATTGTATTTAATATAGTTTCAAAAATAAAAGTGGGTTCTGACCGTCTTAATTCTCTCGAATATATTCAAGTAGTTGCGTGGTAAGTATTAAATTAAAGTATAAGTCAAAAATTTAATGAGATGGATATGCCTGTTTTTTATTGCATAACAAATCAAATTTTGGTGGAATGTTTGAAACTGCTGGACGTAAGACCTCTTCAACATTTTTTATCGCTGAACGATATTGGGATTTTATATGTGTTAAAGCTGTTTCTTCAGCAATAATACCTAGAAAGTTTGTTGATAATTATTTCTCGGGATTATTTCGGCTTTTAAAGATTGATAAAAATAAATTTATATTTTTTATTAATTCCAATAACATTTCATAATTCATAGTAAATGTTATTCAAGTTATTATAATACTCTTAATAGAAATGCAGGTACAAACAATCTTTCCGAACTAGAAGATTTTATGATATATTTATCTACGATAATTGTTATTTTATCTTTATAACAATAATTTTACAAGTTAAAAAACATTTTCTGTTAAATTATATTTTTACCTCTCGCGACCCCAGAATTTTGCTACGCGACCCCAAATGGGGTCGCGACCCATAGTTTAAGAAGCCCTGCTTTAGATAGATGCAAACTTCCTGCCATTTGTTTTTGTGGCTTGCTTACTTTGATCATATATAAGAAACAAAGAGTAAAAAATCATCGAAATTTCTTAACAAGGAAATCAAAAAATTCGATAATTTAAAAAAAAATTGAAAACTCATTTTCTTCAAACTGAACTTTTATTTACCAGTCCTGAAGATGCATACAAAATAAATCATAGAACTTTGGCTTCATTATGGGCTCACGATCTAATAATTCAATTCTGGACAAATAAAAAAAATATTTATTATAATTTAATTTAAATTTTTTTATAATATGTGTCTGACAAATTTGACGGGGAAAATTAATAATACGCATGAATATTTATACTTATTAATATATAAAATACCGCCATACTGACGTCACTATATTACAATTTTATAAATGTAATTTTATTTCATTCATTGGTTAACGACGTTCAACGTCGTTGTTGCGCCAATAGTTCAGTTTAGTTAGTTCACTTACAGTAAACGCTCAAGACGTTTAGATCGATCTATGTACCACACACATAAACAGAAGCTTTAATACCATTTCAATCGACGTCAATCAAAACTTAATTTTTTTTTGTTTCAATTTATTTGTAGTGTTTTTTTATTTTAGTTTTTTTCTAGTGCATTTTTTTAGTAAATAATTACACAAAAAGTAGTGAAAAGTGATATTATTTCTAATTTTTTTTTTCAGATTTGTATTGTAGGTATTAATTTTTACATTTTATTATTTATTTTTGTTAATGTTTTAAAGCTTTTCGTCTGTTGAGGATTTGTGTTTTATTTACGAAGGAATCATGAGTGCTTTTTGCCATACCGATTAATTTTATTAATTTTAAAACGGATATTCAAAGATTAAAAAAAATATATTTTAGATTTTGGATAATATAGTCCATAGGACATATTAGTTCTATTTTAGATTAATTACCATAACTTCGCATATTGTTTCTTTTGATTTTCCGAAAACATTTGTCACTTCAAATTCTCGGAAATGCGAAGATTTTTTGATGATATTCGTTTTTTTTTTTGTTCAACATACGTTCGACGTTTTGTAGCCTAGTTCAAACGCTCTGGGAAATTGATATTCAATCAATTCTAAGCTTGTGATCGTAAGTTAAAAATTTCGAACACAGTGAAAGAAAAAAACGTGTTTTCTAGCGAATTTTCCGAATGGTACTTGCTTCACGCTTGTAATCATTATACAGCTACAAAAAAAGTATCAGGTCAATTGTAATCGGTGAATACAGTCACTAATACGGACTAAGAACTAACAATGCAACACACTTTCATCCTGGTTTATTAAATTTAATCGATGATTTCAAGGCTTATTTTCAAATCTCGTTTCAATAATCGAAAAACAGTTTTTCTTGCTTGGAATGAAAAGAATTCGTGATTAAGGTAAATCAAGGTACTAAAGTTTTAATTATTTGTTTTCCCTTTGAAAAAATAATCGGTTTTATATATTTTTGTTCTGACCGTGTCTGTAAAGTTATTTCTTGTATACGTTATAAACTACATTCTCAATCAACACTTCTGCATATTAAAAATTATTTGCTTCGTATTTTATTAACGGAAACTGTATTTTATACACAATTATTTTAAAAAACAAATTGCCAATCATAAAATATCTACTTTTAACTTTTAATAGAAAAGTTTAATTTGTTTATATTTTTGCTTGCTTGTATCTTTAATTTTTAATTTTTGAGACGTAATAAATTTTTTTTTTCTTTTTCTTAAAATGCTAAGTAATCTAATGATTAATCATGTGTGGTGATGAATAATTATATTTATAGTTTTGAATGCATTTAAGAAGATAAAAATTTTGACTGATATGTGTGGAAATTTTGTGTGGCTTTAGTTATGCTCAAGCAAACTACTTTTTCTTTTATGAAAAAATCTAATAAGTGTGGCATTCCCTTTTTTGGAGGTTGGAATTTTAATTATTTGAACAGCAATTAATGAAATTAGTTTTCTCTTATTCTAAAACAGTGAGAACTGAAAAAAAGAAATGTGTCCGACTTTAGTTAAGACCTAATGTCCATTATCCGACACATAAGCGCAAACTTTATTAGACTGTCGGACGACAGATACCACTTTTTTCGGGCAATAATTTTCTTTCATTAATTTTCGAAAAAAAGAAAGTTAAACCCAAGCATAATAAAGTCAAATAAAATTTTTTTTTGAGTTTTTCTAGTAGATCGTTGGCGGGTACCGACTCGTATACATATACCGAATAAGTAGGTTCTGCACATGGTTTCTGTGAATTTTGTCATATGTTTAAAAAAACAGTTAAAATTTATTCTTTAATCAACCTTTTTTTTTATAAAAACTCCAACATAAGTCATGGATTCAGATTTCAGATATTTCTAGAAACCTATGCGTTGTCTTACCTACTGTATTTTATGTACTTTGGAATATTTTTTATGGAACCTTTAAATTGCTTGTATATTTGTTATTGGATAAAGAATACAATTATTATTATTGGAAAAATAATTTTGCCATGCGACAGCTGGTAGCTTGGAATATAAAAAGGGCTTCGATTCAGCAGGCGTAGTTTAATCATACTATAGAACACTGTTGTATTTTTAGTTTTAAGCCTGCTTATAACTGTCGTAATAACTGCTTGATGTCATAAGTAATTTTCCCAATAATAAAGATTCGTTCAATTTACAGGTTCTGAAAATTATTTCGTTTACCGCCTTCGAGAATCAACTGTTTTTTCGCGCCCCCAAAACGTATTATATCAGCTTTAACCTATTATATTTATCCTATAAAAATTAGCCTTACTACTCCATATAGGCCTCTGGCGCCTCAAGGGAACGTTATCGCCCACTTTAAGAAATTCTTATGAGTTTATATTAAACGAGCCTAGAAGACAGAAAATACCTGCCCAATTTTTTCAAAAAGGTTCAAAAGGCGAAAAAATTGACGTTTATAAAGTTAAAATATTATACCGTTCAATAGTTTATGAGATCTAAGAGATCAACGTCATATTTGCATCAGATTGGCTTAGCGTTTCAGAACTCGATATCCTGTTATATCCAAATAGTATAAGATATTGAAATCCAATCTGCGTACATTTATTTGGCAAAAATTTATTATTATACATATTTTGTCATCAATGATTTTTTATATACAAAAGACACACAAGCATCGCTGAAACATAAAAAACGAAAAATTGGCTCGAACGATTCCATAATGTTCCGAAACTAACATTTAATATATACCAATTGTTCATCCAGAGCATTCAATTGTCACATAATTTTTGTAGCTTCTATCAATTGATGAGTGTGGAAGCCACAATCAATTTTTTGGATTAGTCTTTTATCATTTATTTCATGTCAGATATTCAAAAACGCTTATTTCGTAATTTTTTGAAAAATTGATTATTGCAGGAGCTAAATGACGATGGTGAAACTCAAAACTAAAATGCATAATTTCAGCTCTTTGACATTTTAAATGAATACTAAAAAATTGATATCATATGTATAACACAAAACAAAAAATCTATGGTTTGCCAAAATTCATTTTCTAATAACTATTTCATAATTAACTTTTTGTCAATTATTATTTTTTTTATTAATAAACCAAAAATGATTTCACATACTTACTTCTGAAATAAAAAACATGTAAAATGCCAAAATAAAAAAATTAAATTATGAAATATTATAATTTATGAACATTATCATTCCTTCATCAATATGTATGAACAAAAAAATACTTGTGAGCAGCAGAGCTCCCACACTAAAGGCATATTTTCCCATCATTAAGGTACTATGAGCGCCACTGCAAGTTTAGACATGTGGTTGAAATTATTTGTATCTTTTTTCAACTTTGATTATTAATTTTGGTACAACTTCATGAATGTAGACTTCATGTAGCGAGTTTTCGATATCTGCCTTGGTTTTTGAAATATCGAAGTTTTTACTCGATTTTTCCTTAATTTTGAGGAGTTTTACTGATGTGCAAAGCTTTAAAAACATCAAAAATGATTTTCTTAAAATTGTGAAATAAACTGCTACTTTTTTACCATCGTGCTAATGGATAATGCGCCGGTGTTGCAGTACTGTAACTGATAGAAAAAAATTAAACAGATATTTCCAAAACTAGATAAATTGTGTTCTAGGGGTTACGAAATGGATTTATTACAAACCTCCGTGTTGAGTTTCGATACATTGCATAAGTCTATGCTTTCGGGGAAAATATCCCGAAGAACTTTTTTTTTATAATACCTTTAAGAAAAATACACATAAATATCGAATAAATTTGAAATAAAAAAATATTAAAAGTTAATAATATTATTATTATTATTATTACTGAAAATACTTAAAATTTATAGAAACAATTTTGGCTGAATGCCAACTTCACAGTACATGCAATAAGCAGCAAACAAAATTATTAAATTATAACAAAAAATATTTCATACAAATTAAACTAATCCTTTGTGGAGTCATATATTTAAAAGGTTAAATATTCAGAAAGTAATAGAATATTTATTGTGGACAAGCAAAATATATTTGAAATTTTGTGGTCGGTTGGTGGAATGTAAAAGATAATCACTCTAACTAAGGTGTCAATAGAATTAAGTAATTTGCCGTATTCAATTTTTAAACAAGAATAAATTATTTCTAAGCTAAGATTCAGCTAGATTGCAAAATATATTTATTTTACTGATTATTTGAATTTAGTTTTAATTAAGTGGTATTATTGTTTAGCTGAGTTCTTGCTATAGAAAAGAGACAAAATTGTATAAAAAAGAAATAATTACAATTTTTAATACGTTTTCAAGTAAAAACATCAATCTAATTGATGCATCTTTGGCAATTGAATGAAAAAAGCAAATTGATAAATCAAAACAAACGATTGATAACCTCGTCATCCTCCTCAATCCATTTTGTCCTCAAAGTAAACTCCTTAAAGTAGCCTTCGTTTTAGCTCAGGTCGTCTGCTATATAATCTAAATATTCAGACAATTGCACTAAAAATGAATAAAAGACTTAAATCTATCAAAGACAGTCCAAAATATGGCATACCTAATTACTTTTGATTTATTGACACTTAAATTAGTTGAAGCGTATTTTGTATTAATTACTTTATTTTTGGTACTTTACTAACGTTTACTAACTACGAAAATGACTTCCCACCCACACTTCCATTCCTTATTTGAGCACTTTAAGGGATCAATTGTTAATAATCGGCATGGTCATTTGTTATATAAGGAATTCGTGTGCAAAATTTTGTGCTTTTAAACCTACCGGCTTAGCATGTGAAATATCTATGAGTGAGTATTGAAGTTTGACTAAATAAAAATTAGTTATTTGATTCGTAGGCAGTATTTTGCTAATTACCCAAAATAATCCGCCCATGCAATGCGCTCTCTTGTTCATGATCTATCTCTTTTTTGCTGAAAAAATACACAGCGGGGGCTAAGTTAACGAATTTTGGTCCCAAAGGCGCTATTGGTGCCTCCAATGAAGCGTAATATGGTAGTCATCACGATAAATCTTGGATTACAATTAGTCATCTGTGTGTGTTTTATAGCACGCAATCTAGCGACTTCATATAACACCACAGAAAATAATTAATATGTTTCAATCACACAAGTGGTGAAATTTTTCACATTTTTGCTGCGTTATACTAACTTAGGTCTATTTGCGGTGGAATAAGAAAACATATTGAGCAATAATCTACCATCTGTAAAATTGACTATCGTAATCATGTGTAGTGTTTCCATCTTGTACAGTCGATGCTTCATTGCAGACATTTAAACATAAATGACATAAAATAAGCTTTTCAATAAACCCAATATCGTATGTATTTTTTTATGCATTTCGAAATTTATTCCTTTTAAAAAAACATTCTCTATATTCATCGAAAGTTTTTCTGGTAGTTCTTGTGTCTATTTTTAACCCTCGAACTAAAAAAAAAGAGGTGCTATAAGTTTAACCGCGTGTACGTGTGTCTGTCTGTCTATGGCATAGTAGCGCCTAAACGGATAAACCGATTTTTATTTTTTGGTTTCGTTTGAAAGGTAATTTAATCGAGAGTGTTCTTATATATGTTTCAAATGCGATTTGAGGGTTCCGTACCTGAAAAATTTGTCGCGGGTTTTTTAAATTTTGTAAATTTCACTTAGCTACACGTGTAATTTTGTTTTATGAAACAGATCTCTGGTAATAATTGTTTTATATATAATTTCTTTTATTAAAATAATATATCTGTTAAATATCGTTTCACACCATCCAAGGCAGCAAATAATCTATCTTCTAACATTATTATGATTGCATCCTAAAAATATATTATATAAAGATTTGTATATATTTTCACTGATATATTTTATAAATATTTTAATTGAAATTATATATACAATTTGTGGGTGTTTTGTTTATTTATTACACACTTCTACATGTTGTGTGTGTGTGTGTGCGCGCTCAGTAGCGTACCCTAAAAAAATTCAATGCCACTAACTTTGGGGTATTTGAATGCCTTTAACTTTAGGGTATTCTCTTCAGCTGTGATGTCAGTTTTTCGCTAGCTATCACTTACGTACTTAATTCCGGGACCAGGACTCCACATTCTTGAAACCTATTAGAGCTAGGTTAATTTTGATCACAAATTTAAAAAATATGACCCAAATTTAGTAGGATTACATACTTGGTTTATCAAAATTGGATTAAATTTGGATGTGCTAGAGCAAAATAATATTTTTTGGATTCTGATGACGTCATTCAGTTAAAAAATTCGATCTTTTTGATAACACAGGTAAATTTGATCCGATCTTTGGATATGATACACGACTGTGATATATATTTTCAAAATAAACGATTTTTTTCTAGGTCCTTAATTGTCTAAAACATGTATGAAGAATTATAGTAGATACATCCGTTAATATAAATATACTAAGCAGAAATTTTATTTCCGAGCTTGTTTTAAAAACGACACTAATGCTTGATTTTTAAAGTTTTAACATTAATCTGTTCTAGAAAAATAAACATGGTAGAACACTACAAAGGGTTGCGAACCAAGCCATGCTTTTTTGAGGTTTTTCGTAGTACTTTCACATATAATCATTGCATTCGAAAAAACGATCCATGAAGGATTTTTTTCGAAAGGTTTCTACCATATATTTCTGTGAAAAAGATTTAATTAACAGTACAATAAACACATATTCACAATAAACAATTCTCATTTTTAACCCCCGAACTAAAGAAAAGGATGTTATAAGTTTAACCGCTATGTGTGTGTGTCTGTCTGTCTGTCTGCTTGTAGCTCCTAAACGGATCAACCGATTTTGATTTTTTTAGTTCGTTTGTTACATAATTTAATGAAGAGTGTTCTTAGATATGTTTCAAGTGCAAGTTTAGGGTTTCGTACTCGAAAAATTTGCCTGGGTTTTTTTTTTTTTAAATTTTGTTTATTTCTTTTGTTTTGAAATTTAAATAGATAAAAAATTATTTAACTTGTTTTTACAAATTTCAACAACACTCCGTTTCTAAACTTATGATTTTGATGTCAACCCTAAAACTTTGTCGCTTTCATCAAAGAATCCTTATTAACACCCGACTAACAAAGAGTGATTTTGTAATTTGTCTTCGTATCTGTGTGTATCTATCTGTGGTATTGTAGGTACTAAACGGATTAATTGATTTTGATTTTTTGTTTGTTTGCAAGGTAATCGTGAGTGTCCTTAGCCTACGTTTATATGTCCATACCCGATAAAGACTAGAAAATAATTGATGAACGGATGAGCACATTTTCTTGAAACATGGTAAGAACTCTCTCGAACAAATAAAAAAAAAAAAAATCAAAATCGATTCATTCGTTGTGATGCCACAAACGAATCGATCAGACCTAATTTTGTTTTGAGTTTCTTTATTATATTTTTAATTTTATGAATATAATCAGTTTATTTCGTGAATTATTTTAAGAAATCATAAAGATGAGAAGTGAAATATGATTAAATATGATTCATTTTTTTATATCAGAAAAATACGCGTGTACGTATACGTATGTAATATTTCGTCTTGTCTAAATACTAGATATTTATAAATTCATAAAAACATAAATTTTAAATTGTATTTTGGTATTTTTGCACCCAAACAATATTTTACAATAAACATATCATCACTATTGCAATTTAAAATAACAATTTTTCAGTTAAAATAAAAAAAAAAAAAAAAACGAATAAAAACGAAAATTGAATATAATGATTTATAAAATATTGAAATTGATTGAGTGATGCCATCCATATTGTAATTTTAAAAAGAATACACCATACACGTTAGCCGGCCAGCCAAATATATAGACCGTGAACTCATCTTAAAGTGAAATTTTTGTTGTTTGTAGGATTGATAAACGTAAGTTAAGAATGGGATTTTAAGTGTGGATCGAATTTCGGTATAATGGAAATCCAGTTTTCAATTTTTGTGTTTCGATTTTTGTTTTTTGACTATTTCTGCTGAAGATGGTTGAAAATGAAGTACAGTTTTCGATTTTTCGAAACGATTTTTCAACTCTTTCGGTAGTTTTACGTATTGTGTTGTCAATGTTTGTACATATTGTGTTGTCATTGTCTATCTGTTACCGTAAACGGTGGGCCAAACAAACTAACGTACAAAAATTCAAAGAGCCATGGATAAAAACTGCCTAAAATTTTTACTTTATCAACTTCCCAGAGGAAGTTTATGTAATGGGGCTGATTTTGAACATTTTCAGTTTTACATATTACCGCGGTTTCAAGGCCGCAATATCCGAATCAAACATTTTCAATGTGATATCTGTGTGTACCTATGTGCGTATGTTCGTATGTTCGTTTGGTACTTTCGCCTCGCTTTAAGATCTGAAAAAGTTTTCAGCAGAATTAACTCCGTTTATTAAATAAAAACTAAAATAACTGGAACAAAATGAATAAACTGAATTTGAAATGTGGATAAAACACATCATTCATCTATGGAGATAATGATAATTCCAGCATAAGCCGCAGTATATGTTCGAAGTAAAATCTATGAAGGCTAACAAGACCTTTTTTTAATGTTTTTTCCCCTCTGGGAAGTTAGTCGTGTGGACTACAGGGGTCGCACTCACACGACCTCAGTACCACACCGAATATGTTCTGCCAATTTATTTAAAATAAATTCCGCTTTTTATTTATTAAAATGGCTTACATATATCCTTCAAATTGCAGATAAAAAGAAGAATCATTAAAAAATTTCGCTTCATTATATGCTCACGGTCTATAATACATCATCATCTTCCACATACCGAATTCTGTTTATTTTTGCAATGAATGCTTTAAATTTAATTTGTGTATCTAAATTCAATAAACATTACACACCGTATGTGCTATTTTATTTTCAAACATTCGATCGATTTTAATCGGATGTGTAAATATGTGTGCTTTTTTCTTTGCTATTGTATGTGAAATTATTATATCAAGTAATAAAATAACTTATTTGATTTGCCATCTGGTTTTTAGGATTTATTTTAAAACAAAACTTTGATTATTCTTTATTTTATATATTGCTATTGGACCAACCCACACTAATTCTGATCTGGACATCACTTACACACTTACATCAATTGTTACCTCTAATAATAACTTTAATAATAACTAATTTTCAATATAACGATTGTTTTTTTTTTTTGCCAATTTGATCTTGACGCCGATGCACTATTGATAAAAGATATAAAACAGAAACGAAATTAAAAAAGTCTATGTATACAAAATTTTTTCCCATTTTTCGTACCGGTAATAAAGTAAAATTTAATACTAGACCATTATGTGTAATAGTCGCGATTCGACGAAAAAGGTACTGTCAAGCTACGCTGCTACGTATTCTCCATCCTCTTGTACGGCTGCGAAAGCTGGACTCTCAACCCCTCGCTAGAAAAACGCTCGTTTTTTGAAATTTTTGTGGGGGAATCCCATTAAGAAAATCACAATAAAGTTTCATTTGGAGTATAGGGTTTAATCCAAACATTACAAAATTTTGACCATTTATTATATGCCGAAAATTATTCATCCAATCGTCCCATGAACTGAATTTTTGAATCTTCTTTACGCTATATTTTGCCAATAAAAAGTAATAAAAAGTTAAAAGACAGGTATCAGTAAAATCAGTAATGCTTTTGTTATTGGGAAGATGACGTCAATTAGTCATAAGCTTTATGACGTCAATTACACATAACCCGGCTTAATAAAACCTTAAAAAAGCAGTGGTTCAATGAATGATCAGACCATTATAAAAATGGGCTATTTTTTAGACATTTCATTCAACATTTGAACAATGTTTGTAGTAAATTACTGGGGTTTCTTAATGTCCAACTATTTATTCAACGTCTGGTGCAACCAAGTTTGAGCCCGTTTTCGTAGTTTTATTTTAAGTCATCGACGTTGTAGCATGAAGAAATGATTTTTCCAGTGAAAACGTATGCATTTTTAACATTTAACATACAAAAACTTGCTATTTGTTATATGCCATGGATATTTCCATTTTTGCAAATTGCGTTTATTTTAGACACTACAAGGACATATACTAACTTCTACATTTTGTTGTAATTTGGCTATGATTTTAGTCTTAAATTTATTAAAGGTTATTTTAGTCGCAATTGTAACAGTCGAAACCTACAGTTGGATTGGAAAATTTTATTGGTATTTTGGTTTGGATTCTTTTTGAATGTGAGTAAGTCTTTTTCCGCTTTGCTGCCGTTGTATTTGCTATCGGCAGCAAACCGAAAGAGACTTATACACTAAATTAACGACATCATATATTTGCGATTTTTCAAGGAGAAAATATTTCGCTTCAGAAAATTAGAAATAAATTAAATGTAAAACTTCACTACAAATTTTTGATCCATAAACATTATTCGTCTTACGATGTGAAATTTGTTTATGGAATTTGTGTAATACGACATAAAGTAAATATTTAAGTTCTGGGTCGATTATTTTGTAACGAATCCTTAAAAAATTTGAATATTATATTTGGATACTATGGTATATACATTTCGAACATGCTGGAAATTTAAACATCACTCTATAAGTGCATTTTGGTGTTTTGGAATTGTAGTCGTATACGTTGATGATTATAATGACAAAGTTTTCATTGAATAATGATTTCCGAAAAAATCACGACCATGAAATTCAAAATAAAGAATGGACTATATAAAAGCGTACTGTGGTGACACTCATGTGTGCTTTACGAAACTAATCAATCTCTGCAATATCTCGAATAAGGTTCAGTAACCCAAAGAGTATAGGGTAGAGGAGAAGCAGCCCATATGAGCTAATATAAAATCGTAGTATACGAGTTTCAGCGCCTCTACCGAGTAAGGCTTTTAAACTTAATAGATAGTAGTCGCCCCCGCAAAGTAGTCAAACTAAAAGTCATACCCGCAAAGGCCTACAAACTTAATAGTTGATCGCCACAGACTCCAGATGTCACTTAAAATTATATTCCTGCTTCTTCTCTACCCTATACTCTTTGCAGTAACCTTTTATACGGAAAACTATATGGAGGATTGAATGTGTACTATTATATTTTCCTTCAGCGGCGTATATACTCGATGCAACATAAAATTCATAGATGGCGTTTGTTTGTGGTTCAAGACTTAGATAAAAGAATTTGTTAACAACTCGTCACAGATGGCGGTTTGGAAATTAAGCACAAACATTTTTAAAATATAATTATTTATTTACAAGGAGCTATACACCTATTTCGACAATAATTAAAGACCTTTTTTTATTAATTTTTTTTTTTGTTATACAAAAATTCTAAAGACTATGTAACCATTTTTGTTTTTTTTTAGTTAGAAATTAAATTACATATTTTTATATTACAAATTAATAATAGCACAATATTTACTAAAATATTTCCTAAGTTCATTATTTCCATAAAAATTAAATTTTTTTTTGGCAATATATTTACAATCATTAATAATAATTGGTTTTTGTTTTTTATGCTCTTTAACAATTTGCAATTAAAATAAAGATTCAATAATAATTTTTTATAAAATTTTTCGGTTTTTATATTTGTGATCATAACAAAAATGGAATGAATGCTATTTGTATAAACAAACTGTTTGCACATTAAAACGTCAACATTATAATTTATAATTTATCTACAAATGAAATCCTTCTCAGATCCACAATACCTATAGGTATGGCAAAATGATAGGTATTTGTATAGTCAATAATTCACTATTTTAGAAACTTCACAATAAGCTCGGCTCAGTGAAAAATGTGATTTACAAAATCTAGCAATTATACAAATGTAGTAAGCACTTGGGAAAATTGGAAATTCAATAAACTGACAATTTTGTTAAAACTGGCCATTTTTGTTTGTTCGTCTTGTCAGTTCGTTAAGTTTTGAAAGTATTGCTTTAGACAAACACATTTTGTGTTGAAATTAAGGTTTTCATTTTATGAATCATGACTTTAACGTCAATCCAAGATATCAATTGTCAGTTTTATGCGTTTTCTAATTTTACTTCAATATGTTGAGTTTGTGCCTATACACTGAGAAGCTCGTCATTTGCAAAACATTTTTTAACGTGCAAATAGTTATACCGTTTATACATTTTTATAACAAAACAATAA
This sequence comes from Chrysoperla carnea, assembly GCF_905475395.1. NCBI lineage: Eukaryota > Metazoa > Arthropoda > Insecta > Neuroptera > Chrysopidae > Chrysoperla > Chrysoperla carnea. Next base: position 40,482,059 of record NC_058340.1, on the reverse strand, counting down.
TAATTATAATAATTTTGATACATTGTTGTCGCGTCAAAATGATTTTTCAGAAGTAATAAAATTTAGTATAAATTATGATAATGTTTGCTTGCTTATACACACATCTTTTAAACACATCTGATTCGAATAAATTTTTATTTATAGAATCATTTTAAGTGTATAAGCTTTTTAGCCTGCAAGCCAACGACTTAAATCTTTCTGATTACCGTTTACACTTTGTATACATGTTCTTCGTGCTCTTTTAGATAACTTCCTACATAAAATAATTTTCGGTCACGGGGTCTGAATTTTTAAACATTCAGAAATAACAATTTTCGAAATTTTTTAATTCCGTTTCGAGAATAATGATTTTTCCATTTAATATTTGATTTACTTACTGTAAGAATATAAAGAAGGTAATTAATCACTTTGAAGCTTGGGGGCACAAGCAATAATTATTCGAACACCGTTAAAGAGGACGCTCACAACCGAAAATTATCTAATGTAAGAATTTGTCTAGCTAACTACATAAATAATACATATACAAAGTCGCAATGGTGATGTAAACAGCTTATTTTGTCGTGGGCCTCCAGACTTTTTTTTTTTTAAATCTTTTTTTTTTTTGTATTTTATTATTATTTTACAAAGCGCCTATTTTTTCCTATTAATATTTTTATATTATAATAGCCTGCAATAATAATAATTTTAAGTTTTTGTTTTTATAAAAAATTGTTTTTTTTTTTTTTGTTAGTTTTATAATGGACGTTGAATGGTCTTATGTGATCGTTATTTTTTATAGTAAAAATATTTCATGTTAATTTTTTGAACGATCAAAATAAATATGTAAAAATAAGTAGTCGTAACAGTGGTAGGTGCATAAACAAAGGTATGTTCCTCTGCTTTTTCTAAAATAGTGTCAAGTATAAGATAACGGCTATTCAAGATTTTCAGAAAATGTGACAGTAAGTTTTCTCTAGGGGTCAATGAACTACTACATGACAACCTATGGTGCTAGATTAAAAACTGGTTATTTTTTCGGGTTACTTAAAAGTTTCCTCCACCAATTTTTTGCTTAATTCAAGGCGTTTTGCAGTGATGTAGCTATCGCTATAAGCTATAATATCGGTATTTTGAATTCTAAGTAGTACAAATATTGAATTAGTACGGTACTGTTATGCTCTGCCATCTACATGCAAAAATACAAATCAATTACCAAAGAATTTTTCCAAAATTGCGTTACTTTTCGAGGAATTAAATATTCAACTTTGGTATTCAAAGCATGTATTTCCCAAAAGGTATGATTGCGTTTAACATTTGGATACAATAACAAAGTTCTATCACTTGAAAATGAAAGCAATCATTTTGTGAATTTATCAGTTTGTTATAGTATTTACAAGAAACCCGAATATATTTATCTCATTCCAAAGTTGGTATTGTTGAGAATTAGCAATCAAAACATCGATCAATGAAATTCAATTACACTCTACTCTGAAACGGCTCAATTAGAATTAACCCCTATGCAACTTTAGACATAATATTTGTAACAGAATTAACGTCCTGAGATCAAGATTTAGTCAATGAGGCGAAATAATTTTTTCTTTCTCTTTAAAGTAATGATGTCGCCCTATTAGCTAAGTTGGTTAAGGCGTAACCAATTCCGTCTACGGTATGCTTTGGGTAGCGGGTTCGATTCCCACCATCGCAAGAAAATTAATTTAATTAATAGATGTGATGGGCTGGTGTAGTGAATGGTATATGCATGAAGGAGGTGCACTCAGCTTCTGAAATTGAGGAGCTGATAAATGAATCAGCGGAAAGGTGGCAAAGCACATATATGGTATCACAATGGGCTCTATTGCCTGAGTGTGTCCTTCGTGGATAGCCAATATAACCTAACCTAACCTAACCGAAAGTAGTGATGGCGGAAATTTAACCATTTTTAAAAATTGACAACATGAGCTTTTATGAAATTCAGTAGCTTTTAAGAAAACTCTCTACGAGCGTGTCTGTATGTTACATTAAAAAACATACCTTTGTTTAGCACATTTAAAAATATGAATTTATTTAATTAACAAGTTACACAAATGTTGTTTAGGTTTTCATCTATGAATAATAATAGTTGGTATATTTTTATACATGGACTTTAGACTTAATAAAATAAAAATTTAATATTTTTTGAGTAACGAATAAAGTTCAAACATTATAACAGTTTTCGTTAAATTTTGGTTTATTTCTCAGATAATAACATAAATTTTACTTTTTTTTTTTTTTACAATCTCTACTTGTATTATTGTTTGAGCTCACATTTTTTTTTAATAATTCAAGTGTATTTTTTTTTTTTTTAAATATAATAAATATATTTTGTTTAAATATAAATTATAACAACCAATTTATTTTTTTAGGTAGTGTAATTTTTTTATAATTGTTTGGTCACTTTATTTTTATATTTTTATTTATTGCGAAAGTTAGATTTTTTAAAAGTATTATAAATTTCTTAAGTTTTATTCTTTAATGGAGAAAACTCTTATATTGATATAAATTGTTCAGATAAAATTTAAATAAAAAGAGATATCCAGAAACTACAACTGTAACTGTACAGAACAGAAACTGTATTTAGCTTTCAATATTTCGAAAACCAAGGCCGATATCGAAAAATTTTCATTGATAAGGTTATAACAAAATTCATGATCATAGTTGAAAATAGGAAACAAATAATTTCAACTACAAATCTAAACTTGCCTTGACGTTCGAACTACCTTAAATCCTCAATCTAAGATTAAAAAACGTATGTATATCGAACTATGTTGGAAGCGATGCGAAGAAAAATACAATTTAATTTTGAAAGCCTTTGGTATGTTTTTACTTTTTTTTTCTTCAAAATATTGTATTGTCATCTGATTTACGCATGTCCTATGGTTTGCATTTCTTAACTTCACCAGAAAATTCTTCAATCATTTAAAATCAAGATAAGCAACGAATAGACAAACCGGCAGACATAATTGAGAAAGTGAGTTAATAAATCACTAGTTGTTACTCCCGGATTTAATAAGGATTGTATTATTGTATAGTAAAATATCAAAGTTAATGAATTTATCACTATTTATTTTTATTTTACAAATTCACTTTAATAATGAATCACGTAAAATAAATTAAGTAAAATAAATTACGTTCCCAACAACAATAAAATTTTCTGTGCAAAGGTACAATGAATCAATCACCAATTATAAGGGTATCAAAGGTACCTATCTATTTATCCCTTAAAGTGTTTTTTTTTTTTTCATTTATTCATTTATTCAAAGAAAAACAAAAACGAAATAAATATATATAATATTAATGAATTGAATAATAATAATAATATAGGTACTTTTCATTCTTAATAGAAAATCAATAATCAATAAAATTAAAGTACTATATTACCTACCACTAAACTAGTTAGTACTTAACTAGTAAGTATTGTAATTTATTTACAAAATGGTTGTAATAAATAGTGAAATGTCACTCGATACAACACCACTGTATGTACAAAACATTACTTACTGGGATGAGAAATACGTGAGAGCTGGGCAATCTATTCATTGTTTTAGCAAACGTTGGAGATTTTTTTAACTCCAACAAAAACAAAACGAGCTCTTACAAATATGAACTTTCGTGAGCCTGGTTGTCAATATACGGAATCGAAGGGGATGGTAGGGGATATGATGGTATTTGAAATAATATATCAAATTTGGTACAATGTCTCGAGAGTGTTTATCTGGTGTATAATCGCCAAAAGAGTCACTGACTGGCTTTTTTTTATATAAGTAAATACTCATCCGAAAATTTCCCGTACAATGGAACGGGATTTGGGAAAAGAAATCGGTTTGTTACATTTCTTTTATTTACAATAAAAAGATTATATGCTTACAATTTTTTTATGAATATTTTTTGTTACAAGCATCCGATTATATCTCGTAAAAAAAAAATTTCTCTGCAAGAAAATAATAACACTGTTTTAATATAAAAAAACACATCATATATCATTCCTATCCGTGTCATACTTATCTGATGGCTAATTGGGATCGTCCATCAGCTAGATTTGGACGTGATGACTGTTCAGTAGTTTTCAAATTACTAGCTTCCTCCCAGTTTAAAAAACAAGAATCATAACATCACTGAAAGCACAGAGTTCTGGATCGAAAATCCTTCAGTGATGTGATTATCGAGCGTAGTGCCTTGTGTAGAGTCATGTTAGGGATAACCGAAGTGACATCCGCGATTCCAGTGGATAATTTTGACGTTAAAGGATGAAGCTATGTGTAATTTTCAATTGTTTACATGTAAATGTATAGTAAATGTCAAATTAAAATTATTGAAAAATAACAATTAATTAAACTTGTTGCATTAGAAATTATGAAAATCAGAGACGAAATTGCATAAATATTTTTTAAACGTAAATAAACATCATCACTTATTCAAATTTGTTAGAAAATAGTATTAATTTCAATGTAAACCATATATTCCTACCATAGACCTATATATCCAGTCCAGCCATACAATTATATTAACAAAGTAGTTTATCGCTAATTTCCGTGTAAAAATAAAACTCATGCACAGTGCGAATACAGCGTTTCTTAAAAGACAATTGCGATCATATTCTCAGAATCCTTTTTAATAATCCCGTCTTTCGGAGGAAAACAATACTCTATATCAGAAATTTAATAATTTTGCCAATTTAAAATTTTCAGGTAGCTTTATGCTCCGCTTGCATATACACTTTAAGTGAATGTATTAATAATAATAAGCTAACTACTTACGTACCATAAAAAATATAGGAAAGAAAATCTAATTCACTTTTGTAATGACCGTGTAAGGGAAAAAATTTTAAGACATGACATTCTACCATTAAAGAATAAAAAAAAAATTATTTTTGTTTTTTTTTTTTCATGTACACATTTTTTTCTGCATATAATAATAAATATATGTATAACAGTATGGTTTACAAAAATGTCTCACATATTAATTTATCTTTGCTTCTTTCAAGAAAAAATTTGTTTTCAAGACGACTGGATTTTGAATATTTCTTTTTTTATTGAAATTGGGTAGGAATGAAGTTCGTTCTCACGTGTAAAACGTTCTTCATATTTACCAAAGTTCTAAAACGAATGAAATCTTCAAAATAAAACTCTCGAAAATTTTTGCCAGCTCTTCTACCATATGTGAAACATTTCGTAGAGAATAGAATATTATTTTTGCTAATAATTTCAAAACCTAAATTTCTTATGACTTACTAGGTTTTGGTATAGTATACGAATAATTTGTCATGATTCAAGAAGGAGTTGGAGACATGAAAAGGCTTGTAAGAAGTTGGCAGTAAAACTTTCTTAAATCAGTAAAAAATTACCGTACGGCGAAAAGCAGAGTAAGTAAATGGTATGGGAAGAATTTGGATTATTTGATCATGTTTGCATCATGATAGAATAACAAACAAGAAATTCCTTTCTATTATAAAACAACAAAATTTGTGTGAATTTGAAATTAAAACTTAATATTTAAAATTAATTCTTGATTTTTTAAATAACGAACGACCATTATTCATATAGTTGGATCCAGAACGAATATGGAAGCTGTATTGAAGAAAAAGGTCTCTTTGGAGTTCAAAATCAATGAATCAATTATGTACTTGAAAGTAAAGAGGATATTTCTGTCGAAATTGTAAAAAGAGGCGAAGAAAACACAAATGGTATGAATCATCATTGAAAAAATTTTTGGTTTGTATATTCAGTTTTTAAAATTTGTCGTATTAATTTTGCATGTAACAATGCTAACTTCTTACAAATAAGATTTTTAGGCAAATTTGTTTTAAAACTGTCGAAAGTTTCAGTATAACTTACTTTGACAGAGGCAATATGAACGGAAAAAATTAACTATTATTCAGGTTTTGAATATAAATTTATCAAATTTTTCAACCTACAATAAAAACAACAAGGTTAATAAAAACGTTCCTACCAATAATTTCCACAGACTATAAACTTATAATAGGCATGTATCTCTATAAACATACACATTGAACCAAAAACACACAAAAAACAATACAATTAGAATTTCTAAGGAACGTTTCTATGAACCCCTTTTTTATTATAAATAGGAATTTTATTATAATTTTTTTAATACATAAAATATTTTTTTTTACATATAATGAACTTAAGGTAAAAATTTTTTTTATTATTTTCCATATTGGTCACATATTTGCGCACAATTCTTTTTTTCTCTTCTTTGAATTTTTCTTTAATATTTTTTCTATTTAATTTTTTAAAATATATTTTTATTACTAAACATATTATTTTTAGGTATTTTTTGTTGTATATTTCTTTTTTTTTTTTAATTATTTATATGACGTCACAATGTATATGATGGAATATATGTATTTATTTTTTAAGTTGAATATAAAAAGCACTTTATTTATAATAATTAATAGTAATTAATAATATTATTTATATCACTAAATAATTTTTTTTTGAGTATTGTTATTTATTTTATTTTAATAAATCGCACTAATTTTAATTAGTTAGAGAGAGTTATAAGCTAATATTTTTTTTAAATTTATTTTATTCATAAGCAAAATTTCAGTTTTCTCTGTTTCAGTTGAATGTCGAATGGAATGCAGTTGAATGTTCTGAGCCCCATTTGTTTGCTGTGGAATTCAAAAAAAATGATTTTAATAAATTAGTAAAAAATAATTACTGAAGGCATTTCTAAAATTTAAATTAAAACAACTAATGAAGTATCCCGTATATTCCTTGTAGAAAAGTAGTACCAGTCAAATAAAAGATAATTGTTTGCTTTGCAAGAGCAAATCAAAAGTCATAATGATTACGAAGTTCCAAAGCTCATATTCTAAAGATATTTTTCTTTGAAATTGGGCAAACGAAAACATTTAGATTTCTTACTTTTTTGTGAAGTATATTTTGAATTGTTTTTAAGCTACCGGTTAATGTATCACTCGGAGCTTTATGGTTATTGCAATTAGTGAAATGTTCAAAATTTGAACATAAAATCTGATTGAAACCTCATAGTTAAAAACTTATCAATTCAATTAAGGCTTTGAAGGGAGTAATTAAATTATTACTCCCTTATTATTAAGTGAAATTCAAACCCAACATACGCTCAAAAAAATAAAAAATGTTCGGAAAAAAACGATCTTCTAAGCCGCTCTTTTCTGCTGTTGAAGAACAAAAATGTTGAAAATTTTGATTGAGATCGTCTTTCCAGGAGGCATATGGGAGTTCATACGTTTAAGAGTTACGATGCCACAGACAGACATACAGATACATAGAGACGTAAAAATTATAATATAACTCTTTGTGGTTATAATTTAAAAACGATTTAATCAAAATATTGATGGAGAGACAATTATTCTATCGGAATCGAAGCCAAAACTGAATTGCTACAGAGACTTGCAAGAGAAGGTAAAATTAATATCAAAAGTATTAGACTTGATTTTTTTTAAATAATGAAACTATTCAATTTATTTCAGATAGTTTAAAAATTGAGTAAGAATTATAGACGGAAAAAGTTTTGATATTTTTTTCGATTACTTGCATTTTTGAAATATGATGGTGGAAAAGATCAGTTCATTCACCGTTTAGGAGCTACGATGCCACAAACGGATGGATTCAACCTGATTTTGTGTTGGGAGTTTCTTACTAACAAACGATGTTTTGTAGCGAACAAATATCTTGAAAATTTTGAACAAGGCTCTCACAACAGAGCTTCATTTGATTTTTTTTTTGTAATTAAAAAAATGTAACTAGTTTGACTATTATCTTTGAGGTTATCTGATAATTATTATGATATTAACAATTTTCAAATAATTAAAGTAAATACAACATTCAATGTATAATTCAAGTCAAAGAACTGATGTATTTGAAAATTTTCGAAACACAATTTACTTTGATATGTTGAATTGTCTTCTTTTCATTTCAATTTAAAAAATAGCAAAAATAGGAAGACCGTATAATTCGTGTAAATAGTTTCATGAATCATGGCGCATAATGCAAATTTTCATTGATAAATCATACCTTTCACAACAAATATTAATGAAATTTTTTAATATCACTTTTGTTAAAAACAAGCTCAATGTTCAGAATGATTTTTTAATTGCAATTTCTCCCTGATTATAAAAGCATTGATTATAATCATATTTTTTATTATAATTTCCATGAAAATGACAGCCCTGTACAAGGTGGCCCAAGTTATTACTACAGAATTTCCTCAAATGTTAGATAACGTTAAAATAATGACATTTTTTGGATAGATTTATTGGTGGGAATGTACTTATCTTGTATATTGAGTTTTAAATATTTAAAGGAATATCGCCAAAATATCTGCTTAGAAAATATTTAAAAATTCATCTTATGATCCTTTATGACTTATGGTGATTAATTACGAAAACCATAGGTTTGATCTGACCTCATGTCCAGAAAAAATTTCTAGAGCCACTGACTTTGTGGGGTCAATTTTCAATTTGTCTAAGTAACCTTTTTAGCGATATTCACAATACCTATTATCCTTTCTTTTTTTTTCTTAAATTTCAATTCTCTTTCTAGAAAATCTACAAAAGAATGCACGTTATGTACTAGTTCATGATATCTTATTGTTGTAACTTGGACCACCCTATACAGTAGATATTCATTTAAATATTAAAAAACAAATATAGGATTTAATTTGCTTACCTCGATAGTATGGATCTTTGAACATCGATGGACAATTTTTATTACTCTGTAAAAAAAGTAATAAAATTTGATTAGTTTCGAAATATACTTCTCTGTTGTGTATCTGCGTGAATATAAGGTGTTTAATAAATATACCAAACTTACAAAGAATTATATACGCCAAAAATGAAGCTACAAGTAGGTTTAGTTTTCGATATACTGAGAGACGTTTTGATGTGAAAGTATGGTATTTGTAAGTAAATTATCTTTTTCACACAAATATATCATAGAAAAGGCTATAGAAATATATGGCCACCTTCGTTTTATTTTCGAGATATTCAATTATAAAGTCTTAGAATAAAAATCGATATAATCGAAATAGAAAATGTCTTTATTCATATGCTTATATGACTTTTTTTGTTGTTTTGTGTAAATATCTTAATTTCTAGTACCGCATGTAATTTTTCAGTTAATTCTACACCTTGCAAACTTTGTGAGCGGCTTCTTCTTGACTTGCCTACCATACTTTACTATTGTGACGACCACCAAGTGTGGTAGTTAGTAATCATTACTCCATTAAAAGAACATATTTCAAACGTCGAACGAGATAAACAATACTTAAAATTTACTCAAAAACCAGTAATGTGGTCATCAGTATCAATAACCTGTTAAATTGACGCGTAACGGACGGTGGACTCAACCAACGCCTCATTACATTTGTCGGACAAAATTATTTTTTTAATATTTAGACGCCAGGATATTTCATTTAAAATAAGTAAGGAGCAACGTAGGGTTTCTGTGAATTATCAGAATGGTAAAGGGACGTGTGGAAATAACTGAAAAAATCACGTGATGAACTGGGAACTATCAGTAACAAAATGTACTTACTATTATGATATTTTTGTATGAAAAATTCTTTTGCCTGTAAAACGACAACTATGCATTTTTATGGCTAGATTTTTGGGATTAAAATATTGGTTTCAATGCTCCCTATAATCTCTCTAGAAGTTTATAGATGCATTTATGAAACACTCTTTGTAAAACGTTGTGTGCATAAATATAGTCAGTTTGATGGAGGGTTCGGGCAGGCATATCTACACGGTTAAAGTAGGTAATTTGATTATATTTCTATTAGTTAAATTCGATACAACCAACATTACACATGTATTGGGACTTTTATCAAATCAGAGTTACGTTATATGTATATAGTTTTTCACGTAAATTGAAAATATACGATCAATCTATTGATAAATTATTTTTAAAGAAAAAAAAATATTTTTAATTTCCCAGTACAGACATATAATGAGTTTGAAAAAAATTTTCGACTTATCTTTACGTGTCATCACGTCTTTTAGATATATTTTTTTATTCAGATGTGCGGAAAAAATTGACAAAACTGGTGCATAGAAATTGGACTTAAACTTACTTAAACAAAATTTTATTAATGAAATTATGTTATAGCTATAAATAATTAATTTTTGTAAAAAGAAAATTTGTACAACTCAAATATCAATTATTTTGTAAAATATTCTATATGTAATTTCAAATCGAAATAATACGATCTGAGTAAAACTTTGTGAAACAACTTTAAGAAACGAAATCAAATTATTAAACTTGTATTAAACTTAGTTTATTGTACATGTTCCTTTTAGGATTTATTTGAGCTCATTTCAAAGAAGTGTATTTTAAGAAGCTATAAGTAAGATTAGTCTAATATTTCTTGGATAATTGTAAAAGTACTAAGTACAAAACACTTGTATCCATGCAAATTAAATAAAATACAGTCAACGTCGGTTATAGCGTCATTGAAGGGCCAATAAGTATGGTCGTTATTAACGATATACGTTATAAGCGAAATGCACATTTTTGTTATAAATCGAAAGTATGTACATATATGTATGTACATACTAGCCGGTATGTCGTTATATCCGATGTTGTTACAGTTGATACATTCATATAACTATGTGCATATTAGCTTCCCAGTATATGAAGAAATTGTAATGGGTTCGATTTTCGAAATAGAAATTTTCAACATATCTTTACGTGTCGTTGTTAGGGCAAGGCTTTCTAACCAATTTGGAGAAGAAGTTTGGCTGCGTGTGTATCTATGTACGTCCGTACGCACATCTGTGGTTATTTTTCGTCAGTGTGTCGATCGAAGCGTATTAATGGGGATATGATCCGAAAAGAATTTCATAACATTTAGTCGAGTCGTTTTGAGTTTTTATTTTTTTAAACATTTATAACTATTATCCTAAAAAGTTATTTGTGTGGCCTCGAGGGTCGCATCAGATCCTTCTCACGACTAGTATAAAGATTTAATCATTGCCTTTCAATTAGTGCCCGACCGAAACTTGAATTTCAACCGAAACCGAAACCGAATCTTCAGTGTCTGTCTCAGTTTCGGCCGAAAGCGAAACCGAGGAAAAACTCTTTTAGAAATGTTTAAAATTGATTGTTGACTGAAATTTGGCAGATTTTTTACATTTATATAGACAGTGTTTTCTCACAGTTAAAATCAACAAACAAGTATTTGAAGATCACAGCCACTGAAAAGCGTAGCGGGGATAGAGTACAAGGGTCTATTTGGCTAGGTGCTCTGAACCATTACTTCGAGGCCCGATGCTCCGGCATGGCTCGCTAACCTCCATACCCATACCCATACCCATCTGAAGATCACACACAACTAAATCATAGCGATAGCAGGCATAGGTTCAATGTTTGTGAGGTTAAAATTAATAAAACCAAATCCAAGAACACATACACAACACAACACATCAAGTCACAACAAAATAACACCGGACTGGTCGGCAAACTAAGCAGACACGAACTCACTCAAAGTTAGCCGAACGACGCGCGATAGTTCACGAACGCAGAGTTTTGATGTGGAAGAAAGTTCGGCAGAAAATCTGCCGAAACTGAAACTGATGCCGAAACTAGATATACTGCCCGAAATTGGCCGAAACCGAACCTTCGGTCGGACACTACTTTGAATTTCGTCGTTATAACCGATCCCGTTATAACTGATTTGAATTCGATGCTTTTTTAAATTCAGACTACTTACAATGAATCATAATCCGTTGGTACCTTTTATGTAGGTATATTTATTTATATTTTGTACGTTACATACCTATACTGATAGGTTTGTATTGAGGTATAACAATGACATAAATAGTTTAGTGTGTAAAATGGTATTGAATATTGACAGAAACCAGGTTTTCCAATTTCCTTTTACTACATTTTGATTTCTCTGCATTAAGTTTTAATGATTGTGTTAGGTGATTCAATTTTATTTAATCAAACAAATTATATATATAACATGTTATATAGATTCATATGGTTATATATAATTAAATAATAAAATAATATTGAGTGGTCAATTGTGTTACCATTTTCAAACAATTATTTCTTTGTTCGATGATCTATTTTAGAATCCAAATTTTATAACTAATTTAGATAACGAATTTATATTTCGAGTTCGGAATAAATATTTCAGTGTTCGCAAATGTTATTGATAGTTACAAGTTAAAAACTAGTTTTATAAATAGGATTATATTCTTTTATATTCCAATCATTGCCCGATTTAAATTTTTGACAAAGTTGTTTATATTGAGGGAGATTATTTCGAGATGTGTTGAAATATAAAATATGGAAAAAAGGAGATATATCACAATCTGCTTAGGAATCCATACGTCGAAATTTTGAAATAGCAAAATTTTGAAATTCTCTCCGGACATAACCAGAGTATTTTAAGATATTCCTCTCCAATGATGTGGTCAAATCTAAAATCGGTGGGTAGCTCGATTAAAACTTTTTAAAAAAAGACCATGATCATGAATGGACTAAAAAATGGTTAGTGCATTCATGAGGAGAAAATCGCAAATATCTTTCTATATTAGTACTTTGTTGTTAGAGATTGGCATTTCAAACTTGAGATGATCCAATAGAGTTGATGTTAGATTCACTAATTTCCAAACGTCAATTGAGGTACGGTTGTTCATTATGGCAAATCTCAATTACAAACTGATTGTGATTATTTAAATTAAACTGAAATCACTTTCAAATATAATAAATTGGATCAGTTCACGGTCCTTTATGTTATACTCTCCTTAAGACACTTTCCCTTGCAGAACGCCAAATAATTGCTTTTTTTTGTTTTATGGTTTATTTATTTACCAGATAAAAAACAAAGCTTAAAAACACTTTACGTAAAACAGGAAGTAAATTTTTTTGCTACGGAACTCTAAACTCGCGCTTGAAACGTATCTATGAAACTCTCCATTAAATTAGTTTTTTCCTTAGAGCCTTCTCTAAACGGAACCGATTTTGAGGATCTATTTTCTAGTTGTTCCGGATACGTAACGCTAAATTCGCTTTTGAAACCTTGCTAAGAACACTCCCAATTAAATTACCTTTCAAACGAAACGAAAAAAATAAAAATTGGATCGTCCATTTAGGCACTACGATGTCACAGACACACAGACAGACAGATACACATAGTTGTCAAACTTATAACACCCCTATTTTTAGTTCGGGGGTTAAAAATAAATTTTTGAGAAAAAAATCTGCTTATCTTTCATGGAATGCCTTTCAATTTCTATAGGTTGAAGTTTGTCGCTAGGTAATTATCAAATAGGCTTTGACTTACGTTTGAGAATAAAAGATCACCGTTTTCTAAATAGCTGCGTTAATGTAAACTTTAGAACCTAGTATAGGTTTCCATAGTTTTCTATGGTAAAATAATCGCGCGGGATGTGCAATATATTCACTTATAAAGTAAAACTTGATCGTTTAACACAATCCAATTTTGTCAATATCAATACAAAATAGTTATTTAGAGAAAATGATGAGGTACTCAATTTCCTATGAAGTAATATAATATAATATTATATACAACTTTCAAAATAATGATTTATACATGTCGGCATAGAGCATATTGAATAGTTTTGCGTATGTAGATACATACATATAATAACTGTTTTATATACATGTCATCAAAAAGGAACTAATAATAATTTGAAACATTAATAAAACTATATGTACATCATATACATTGTATACAGATATATTAACATAAATAATAATAACGAGCAAACGAACTAGTAGTACGAATTTATATATATGTATTATGTATGGTGGTGTTAGTAAATGTTGAAAGTCACCGCCTAAAAAATTCTTAGAAGTTGCAGATACTTAGAAAGTCGGTATTCATTGAATAATAAATTTAAATAAATATCCTTCAAAAAATTTACAAATGAAATTTACAAAATTTAAAAAACCCCCGGCAAATGCGATTTAATCCTTGTAAACCGATTTTTGGAAACTGAGTGTCGGTTCGCCAATTTAAGGGCTACGATGCCACTGAGAAACACACAGACGCACAGATAAACACTTTAAACTTATAACACTCCTTCTTAAATCAATATCAAAGTTATGGTCAAGGACATCAGATGAAATGAAAAGGACGCCTAGAGAGCTATCATTTTTTGGGACAAATTTTTGGATATTTTAATTGAAATTGAAATATTTGAGTTGACTTTGTTCTTTTGAATTATGGTTTTGAATTATCTAATTATTTTGCCATTTCACTTTTCGAAATGAATTGAGCCAGGTTTATTTGACCATTCATTTCCATAGTAATTATTTTAATGTCTATCTCTATATTATATGATAAATTAAGCTCATTAAATCTTACATTGAGCCCTATAAAGCAGATATCTCGAGAACTATAATTCGAAAAGGAATTCAGGCAGTATTATTTTGGGTAGGTTTAAATTAGATCGAAACTAATTTCTTTCATTTAAAATGATCTTAATTTTTCGATGCAATTCCATTGGTTTGTCCTAAATTTTGAATAAATTAATTAATCGCAAACTTTAATTTGAACTACAATTTTAACTTTCACCTTGTCGGAAATAAGAAAAATTTCAATAAAACACATAATTTATTACAAAAAATGATTTCTATTTTCGCCAATTCTTCCCTTCAATGCAAGTCAGATTTGTGACTGTTAACAGGCCTGTATTTATACAATAAACAATCTGTCTTTGTTTATTATTCGATTCTATCAATGTTTTTTAAACTCTGTGTATGCATATAATATCAAATGGTAAAAACATTTTAACAACAATTTTATTAAAGAAAATTAATTTAAATTGGTACTATCTTCAATGTTAATGTGAACACGTTTTAACAATAATTATATAAATAAAATAATATGTGTGTGGTACGGAAAATTAAATGAAATTTAGGATTATTCCTGTTTTGGAACGAACAACACACAAAAACAATTTACACGAAACTCACATATATAGCTTTTTACGTATAATAAAATAATTTTACTTGGAGTTTATTTCTTCAATTTCTGTAAATTTAATAGTTGTTACCATTGAGTTTTTATACATAGGTACCTACTTATAGGAGGGGAATATAACATTTTGATGTTAAAATTTATTTATCATTCATTATAGTTGACATTTTGTAATTTTTAATGTTCTCGTTACAATTATTTGTGCTCATGTTAAATAATTGTTTGATTCGAGTGTTTGAATAAGAATGTTGGAATTAGCGAACATTATGGTAAAAGAGCTGGCCACACACGAGTTAAGTCGGATGGGCAGGTCCGTAACTAGGACGTAGCAAAGGAGGCACACGCCAACGGCGCAACAAAAATGAGGTGCAAAATAAAAAGTATGTTTTATACGTAAAACAACAAGTTAAGAAAGAATCATGTAAAAGGCGATCATTAATTTACAATATTATAAATATCATAATTTGGTGCCAAGCAAAATAAAATTTTTTGGATTCTGATGGCGTCATAAAGTTAAAAAATTCGATTTTTTTGATAACACAAGCAAATTTGATCCTATCTTATTGAAATTTTTTTTGAAACCCACTAATTTTGGGTCATTTTTTCAGCTGTGATGTCAGTTTATCGCTAGTTATCACTTATGTGCTTAATTCCGGGACAGGACTCCAAATTATTGAAACCTATTAAAGCTACGTTAAATTTTGATCACAAATTTGTAGCAGTATAACCTAAATTTAATAGGATTACATTTTTGGTTTAATTGCCAAATTGGTACTTTTTGATACATTTTAATGAACAGCAAATAACTCCAATTTTAATCCAATTTTGTTTGTATTATTCTGTATTATTTATTTAATTTATTATTAACAAAATTTTGATTTTGGAGATTAATCAGTTCCTTATTCAAAATACCCTAATATCATTTACGAGAGTAATGAGTTTCTTAAAAATATGTTTTGCTCGAAAACGTAGAGAGAAATCGATTCTTTAATTTGATACCCTATCATTTCAATAAATAATAAACTGCAATTTATTAATTTAACTGAAAAAATTGAACAGATATTTGTAATTTAGATAATTTTTTGAGTTCGGATCACAGTTTGCTATATTTTTTACTTCATGTTAGTCAATTTGAGACCCAGTACACTGAAAATACAAAGGTTTATTTAGAACGTTTAAATTAAAACGAAACGTTGTATTCAAAAAGTAAATTGTTTGTTCAGTTTTTCCACAGATAAAAATTAGTAAACAGTAGAAGGTGAGTGTCTGCAAATATTTAAACAGGAATTTTTAAAACCTTTTAAAAATCATTCTATGAAAAAGAAACCCCCGGGGAGAATATATTAAAAACTGCGTTAAAGAACAGAATACCTAATAACGCATTGAAAATGCTTAACTATTCCATTGCAGTGAAGTACCTAACTTTTTAATAAAATAGAAACTAACATCAATAATTCATTAAATAAATAAAAATCTGACGCTTAGATATACGAATTTTTAAGCACAGTTTTGTTTTAGTAATTAACTAAACTTTTAGTTATTACCAAATATTGTTTTTTTAAGATTGTTTATGCTAATTTTAATTTCATTGTTCAAGCATGTCTTAAGAATGTTTCGTATCAATGGAAAAACAATAATTGAAACCATTTGTCAACAGAGTTTACAGCCAATGGAGATTAGCTATTTGGTAAAAGCTATCAGAGGTTATATAGAATAAAAGTAAAGCGGTTATACACAAAGATGCTTTCATAGTTTGAAGTCGGTAAAAAAATGCTTTATATAAAACGGTAGGTATTTACTTTTATTTTTATTTGTGTGTAAAAATCATTAAAAAAATTGAATTGAAATATTCCACATATGGATATGTAAATGCATAAATAAATAATATAATGAAATATTTTATACCCAATCCATTAATCAACCGCTACAATTTACTTCTATTATGTATTATGTGTTTGTATCTATCATTCTATTGTTTGTTATACAGAACATGTCTAGTTATAGTCAAATAAAATGAATTATAAAGATAGAACGTTTATGTAAAAATAGGCCCAGGTTATTAGCCCACCCCCCCTCTTTAATAGGCCAGGTTATTATTCCTTTAATAAAAATCAGGTTTATTTATTTACGATTTTTTGCAAATTTTTACGGGTAAACCCCTTTGAAAAAATGGAATCGATGAAACTCAGTGGATGGGGTAATTTTGACCCAACAAGTATAAATATCAGGTTAATTTAATGGGCGTACCTATAGAAAGTTACAATGTCAGCGAGTATCATGGGCAAAACTTATTTTCAAAGAGTTCCCAATCGAAAACTTAAAATCCATAAAAATGTGAACAAAAAGGAGTATTATTGAGGGATATAACGTGATAGTCTTTTTAAAAAGGAGAAATTGCCCAGAAAAGCTGGCATCTGCTAGTTTCAAAATAAATTTTGATTTTTTCCCTAATTTCCTTTCCTACAAGTGTAGACCGTCACCAAATAAGCAATGAGTATCATGTAATTTAAGAGTAATTAAGATTAATTAATTATCTAGAAAATTGCGTCAAAAATTGAAATTTATTTCACCAGTAATAATTAAAAAAAGTGAATCCTGGTAGAGTCTCAGTAACGACAAAGTAACATGTATGTAAAGATATTGTGCATTTCTAACGAAACAGAAAATGTCTTTTTTTCTTATTATTTTGCCTATTTGTTTTATTCTTATTAAAAAATTCACTTTATGTGGTTAATACAATTAGGTATAAACCTACCACATAATAGAATAGATACATTTTCACAACATTTATTTCATAAAACTGGTACAAAATAAAAAAAATAAAAAACATACAAACAAATGTAAAGAATATAAAAATAAATAGTTAAATTTATTCATGCAACAATAACATCATACATACATAATAAACTATGAAATTCTCGTTGAAAAAATCCTTTAAAACGACTGGAACCCCGACTCTCTGCTGCTCTTAAAAGTATGAAAACAAAATCGTGCTCTTAAAAGTATGAAAACATGAAATTATTTTCATCTAAAATTGTTATGATCTGTAAAATCGTCATCATAGTCTGGAGAATACTCAGTTTTCCACGTGACGAGAAAAGAGGTTTTGACGGAAATGAGATTTTTTTAGAGAGTCAATCTTTCATTTGATATCATTAAATTTTAATTTGTGGTTAGATCGCGACTTCATGTCCTCTAGAGAGCGCCATATTCAATTTAATGTGACGCTTATAGCCTATAACAATTGTCAAATTATGATAAGTAGTTTAGAAGTTAGGTGAGAACAGATGAACATACAATCATACAGGTCAAGCACCTAACCCTCGCCATTGTAGAGTCGGGGTAAAAATAAAAAATCGACGATAACGCTGAAATATCTTGTCATTTTAAAATCTAGAAAGTTCAAATTTCATAAAAATTCTCAGCTACTCACGCAACTATCAAGGTGAATATAATTGATTATACCCAGAAATACGATTTTCTTTTTAAGGCCAATATTTGCACATTTAAAGAACATTTTTTTGTTTTTATTTCCATTTATACTACGATTGTTTAATTGCAAAGAACAATGACAATATTGGCTTAAAGGATTTTGATCTGACAAAAAAGTAGCAAATAGCATGGTAATATTTATGATAAATTGTATATAACCCTCCTATGCATGACTAAAATTGAATATCACCTCCCATGACCTGCTCCCTCCCCCATTCACTGGAACTATATGTCTATTTGAGTAAAAAAATCTTTTTACAATTCTGAAATGAGAAATGTAATCAATTCTGTATTAAAACTCAAACGTAGTTTCCACTACAAATTTTGATAGATCTGTGCAGAGAACTTAATATATTATTTACCTACACTAAAAGTGTACCATTTGTGATAGAAGAGGCAGAAGATATCAACTGCTGGACCTTCATAAAAACTATTAGATAAATGAAAATATTTCTAATTCAACATATTCCTTTTCGTACATGGTGGAAAAATATTTTTAAAAAACGTATTGTATGGATGATATTAACTATGCCGTGACTATTGTTCTTATTAGTTAGTACATGGATAGATACTAACCTACTATCTATGTAGAAGGTAGTACAAAAAAGTACTAACATAATATATTGGTGAGTCTTTTTTCTAGTAATACTATTATTTAATACTGTATCACAATTATTGTTTTTTACTAGTTTTTATAAAATGAATGTATAAGTTGCATGTGTGGACATAACAAAATAAAAAATACATTAAATAAAAATTTAAAGAAATCCCTGCACAAAATCAGGCTCGATCGATTCGTTTGTGGCATAGCAGCTTTGAAATGGATAAACCCATTTTTATTTTTTTGTTTGGAAGGTAATTTGATCGAGAATGTTCTTAGTTATGTTTCAAAAAAATGTGCTCAGTCGTTTAAAGATACTTATCTTTTTGCTAGTTGATATGTGATACGGAATCCTAAGCTCGAAATTGAAATATAACTAACAGCACTCTCAATCAAATAACTTTAAAAAAAGACAAAATCGTTTCATCCACATAGGAGCTACGATGTCATACACAAACACAGGTACACAATTTTACAGACACGTTAAACTCATAACACCCATCTTCGTTTGTCGGGGATTAATGAAACAAAAAAACAAAGATCAAAGACACAAAATGATTTCTGATAGCGGACGTAAAAAAGCTTTAGTAAGTACTGAAAAAAACCAATTATTGTTTTTCATGTTGGAATATCAGCGAAAAAAAAGTATGATGTGGACATCTACATTAAGTACTTTCCAGATTGTAAACTAGTCTAAGAAATTAAAGAATAATAAAAAAAATATTTCTATTGAAAATTTAATCTATATGTTAGAGATTTTAATCTACAAATTATTCGCACGCAACTGCATGTTTATAAATTGTTTTTGTGTATTTGTTTTTTAACAAAATCTGTAAAAAAGTTTTGAAGATGATTTAAAATGAATCAGATATAGATAACTGGCACAGTTTACTCATGCACAAAGTTCTAACTTTGATAACGAAAATCTTATTTAATTAACGGGAAAAAAATTAACAAGGGGGCTTTTATTCTTAATAATCAAAATTTTATTTCATTCGGTTAAATATTAGATCTACGAACTTTGTAGCTTAAAAATGAAACTGCATAAATAAAAGCAATAAAATATTAAACCTAAACTCACTTCATATAGATCACGCTGTAATTTTGCGATAGATAAATGCACTATTTTACTATTAAACTATGATGCTATGTGTAATAAAAATGATTATGCTGGATTGTAATGAATTTAGTGAGCGATTTTAAACAATTGAAAGTTATGGAACATAAAAACAACAACAAATGTTTGCTAAAATTAAAAGTGAATTAATAGTGAGTTGCTACTAATTTTTGAAAAGAACAAAGTTCCTACCGGGTGCCCACGACCCATCTTTTTTTAATAGAAGGCACTTTCTAGTTTCGATCACTCTTTTCGATTAGCTATCTAGCCCGGTGGCAACTTGAATTCTTATCAATTTCACTATATCACCGACTACTTACGAAAGGTTTTGGTTAACTATTAGGTTAGGTTAGGTTATATTGGCTGTCCATGAAGGGCACACTTAGGCTATAGAGCCCATTGTGATACCATTATGTGCGTTACCACCTTTCCGCTGATAATTTCATTTATCAGCTCCTCAATTTTAGAGGCTGAGTGCACCTCCTTCATGCATATACCATGCACTACACCAGCCTATCACAACTATTAATTAAATTAATTTTGTTCGGACGGCGGGAATCGAATCCACTACCCTAAGCATACCGCGGACGGATTTTGGTTAACTATTAGGGCAGAAAATACTAGAGTTTTTGACGCTTTCTCTCTATTTTCATCCATTACTCCGTATGTCTCTAGTCTGCCTGTTTTAAGAATTAAATAGGTAGTACTCTTTTTGTGCCCTAATAACTTGCCTTTCATTTCTTTACATTCCTATCTTTTCGGACTTTTCTTTCGACACTGTCATCAGTTTCTCCTAATCTCACTATATATACATATGTATATGTACTCTTGTACATATTAAAGTAGGTAAAGCAGTTATTTATTATTATGTTATATACATATATGACGTCCATTTTTATTTATGTATTTGCAACAAACAACACAACAACTTTTCTCTAGGTAGTTACCTACATATGTAGGTAGGTATGTACACCATCTACCTTATCCGTTTCTTCACGTTGTTGTTCATTCATTCTTCTATAACACATTTCTCTCTAGGATATTGTAATAAAAGTATATTATTATATACACGCTTTTATGAAAAGATATTTATTTACTGCATCATAGAAAGAACAGAAAATAAGCATACAATATGTATCTACAATTGCATAGACTTTTATTTAGAAAATTGTTCTTACAGAATGTTAGAATGTTCCAAGGAAAATTTAGTGTGTAATATATGTGAATGAATGCCTCTTTAATCAGGATATTAATTAATCAGATTGCTGCTATTTTTGATTCAATGTCGCTCATAATCAAATTTCTTGTGCTACTCCGGTATGTCAACATTGGCTAAAACAGTGTGGCACAATATCTCTCATTTCTGTAATAGTAAATAAAGGCAAGAGGGCAACTGAAAACGTCAAGAACTATGCTAATGATAGGATAAATGGACAAATAGACTATACAGGCGATGAATGTCGAGTGTTATGCCAAACGTTTAAAATTGGCTGAGTAGACTTTTAAAAGTTGATTTCTGACATAAGCACTCCTTTTATTAGGTCTTAGTAGGATAAGTGACCTATCAGTAGATAAATGCATAAAGCAGTAAAATATCCAAGGTATTCTGTAATTGATTGCAGAACTACAGAACTAAATATGCTTATAAAAACGAACGAAAGAGTTATTTACCGAATTTCAATCTGAGGCCCCCTTTTGAGATAATTAATCAAATCAATTAATAAATATATTAAATGAAAAAGCACTCAGAAATATATGGGTATCTTTATCGTTTCATTTAATTATCAAATTACCTATTTCCCTTTTTTAAATTTTTATTAAACCCAACCTAGTAACCTGTGTGTATTATTGAGATAGATAATTTCATAATTAAATGAAACGATAAAGTAATAATTGTTGTCTTTATCGTTGCATTCGAGAATCAAATTATCTTTCTCACGTTTGAAAAATTTTTATTGAACCCCATCCAGTCATGATAAAAATATCCTTCTATTTCTAAGTGCTCTATTATTGGATAAATTTATTAATAGATTTGGTTAATTATCTGGGAAATTAGGTCTCAGATCGAAAGTTGTTGTTGAGATTTTTCGGTCGTTTTTCAGTCAAGAGTTCTGCAGTCAATTGTAGAACCTTTATACTAATTTTCAAACAACTACAGTTTTTTCAACGAGTTGTAAGTGGTTATTATCTTATTTTTTTGACCAGGAGGGAATGTTTGATTGGCACTATTTGGTAATTATCATTAAAGGTCTTGCTATAATCTTTTCAAAAGTTTTTACTTTTTAAAAGAATAAAATGGTGGGAGCGCAGTGTAACTTAGCTACGTACATGCATGAATTAATGAAAAAAATGAAATTTTGATGTTAAATTGTAACAAATGAAAACAAACAATTGACTGAGTTAATTGTTAAAATACTATGTATAGACATTGTTGATTACACTGCCACATTACACATACATACATGCCAAACATGCGTAATTGATATGCCCATATAATGCATACTATAAAATTTGCGCCCTCACGGAGAAATAGTGATGTTTACGAAAAAATGTT
Organism: Chrysoperla carnea; assembly: GCF_905475395.1. Classification (NCBI taxonomy): domain Eukaryota; kingdom Metazoa; phylum Arthropoda; class Insecta; order Neuroptera; family Chrysopidae; genus Chrysoperla; species Chrysoperla carnea. Next base: position 40,459,316 of record NC_058340.1, on the reverse strand, counting down.
TTAAACAAAAGGTGTTTATTTTTTTTAAGGAATATATTTTACTTTTAACTTTTGTTCGATCTCTAAAGGATTACAAGATTTTTTTTTAATTTTAAGGCTTACATAGGTCAAGACCCAATTGACCCATGTTGCTCAATTCGAACACACAAACTCGACCACACTTTTTATGTCCTAAGTACGCTATAAAAATTTCAACTTTTTGTTTTTGAGTTATCGTGATGACAGACGGACTACCGGAAATGGACTAATGTGATTTTATAAACACTTATAGCAAAATTTTGTTCATAGCATCAATATTTTTAAGCGTTATAAACTTGGGACTAAACTTAGTATACCTTGATATATATTATACATGGTATAGTAAGTGTTTTAATAAATTGCGTCTTTTCGTTATTGAATCTATGAGCAACCACCAATAAATAAGATATCTTATTTCCAACAATAAATTGAGTGTTGACTTGATTTTTTATTGACTAGTAAATTTTTTCTTTTGTTACACATAATAGTTTACGAGTAGTAAATATAATAACATTATACGTATTGTTAGGATATATATATTAAATTTATTATTCACTTTAATAATGTTTGCCGTCAATAAAAAAAAAAAAAAGTTAAAAATGACATACTTTAATAAAATTATTATTATTTTTTTTTTTGTATTTTATTCTTAAAGTTGATTTTTGAATTTTTTATAGGTAGGTGTGCGCGATTATATGTTTGTGTGAGGGTGGATGCGTGGGTTTGCAGTGTATTTCATATTAATAAAAAAATTATTTATTAAAATTAAAATTATTCATATAATATTTGAACAGATGTTCTATTAATAAAATTTGAAAAATAAACCAAAGATTTGGGATACGTACTAGCTTTAATTGTAAAATTTTACAATCAATTGTATGTATCATATTTTGTTTCCAAAGAAATGAAAAGTACAAAATTTTTATTAATTTTCAAAATAAAAAATATTTTCGTATTTTTTAATCAGTTTTAATGAAAAAAGTATTCTTGTGATTTTTTTCTCTAGACACTTAGTTATCGAAAGCATAACCACAAGCTGTACCTTCAATCACTTAAGACTTTTAAAGTTTCAAACGTGGTATTTCTCATAAAAAAGTGTATTGGTTAGAAATTTTCTTTCGTCAATATTGTATAAACTTTTTATACATAATCTAAATTAACAAGATTAAAATGATGGCTCATTTGTGTTCAACTACATTTATTCATTCATTCATTCATTATTGTAGTACAAACACTAAAAAGACAATGTTATCATTATCTTTCATACTTTAGTGTCATTTTATTATTGTTGTAGATACCTAAAGAGAGGCATCGTTATTATTACTCAACAATTCTCTTACCCACCACAACTTATTTTACTCTATTTACGTTAAAAAGCGAAAAATATGGGAAAATTGCCAACGAGTACACATCTTTTCTTGTTGCAACGATGTTTACAATTTACTTTGTCACCTTAATATTCTTCTATTCATAGTAATATTTGTTTCTAGTGTTTCTAAGGAAAAGACAAGACAAGTGTAAAATGTCTCTGGTATTATATCGATTTGTAAAAGTTTTTTATTTAATGTTTGGAAAAAGCACAATTTTTCCATCGTTTTATCGTCTTGGTATAATGTCTTTTAACGTGTTTACAGTCGAAATATCGTCTTATCTTATATCTACGTTATATTTGTAACTTGGTAAGAATTTGAAGTAAAACACAGCAGAGCCGTAAACCTACTTCCAGTTATTCCCATTTTATGGTTATTTTTAAGATAAAAGTCTAATGAAACTGGTTGGAGAATATACTGGAAACTGATTTGGTATTCTTTCGAATATCTATCGAAAATCATGATTTTTCTAATTGGAGCGCCTTTTATTAACTTATTTCCGTATCTAGTTTTTCCCATGTCTCGTGGTTTCAATACTAGTTTCTGAGAAATTTTTATTGAAAAAGTATTTTGGATTTTTAGATAAGACAGCTGAATATCATCCATTTAGAAACAAATGAAGTAGTTTTTTTTTCAGACTGATACCGATCATAAAATTACAATTTCGTCTGCTTGTTGTTCCTCGACCAGCCTGAGGTTTTTTTTGTTTTCGTATTACAATGGTCTTTGTATTACTGTACAAAGACAAAGAAAAGTATCATTTTCGAGAAAATATGTTGTTTACATAATGAGTACATAGTTTCTTCATCCAGGATACTTCGATACTTTAATTTTTAGCAGTTAAATATATATTTTCATGAATTAATTCATTATTGAGATCGTTGATGAAATATTTGTTTGTTTTAAGAATATTCACAGCCAAGTCAACGGGCTTGATTCAAGTCAGGAATTTTTTTGTGTCGTCTTAAAATAATCGAATTTAAATTAATTAAACTTATCTTTTTGCCCCATATTACCCTTTACATTATGTGTTTTGTATTGTTACCTTGACATAACGATCCATCTACCTTTCTATGCGTCGTTGAAAAGCATGAGTAATTAACGTGTATATAATATATACTTAACGCATATAATATACACAAAACAATAGTTGTTTTTATTCTAATGAGAGTAAGAGATTGTTGTGATAGATGTTTCTTTTATCTTACTCTTTGTTTAAATAAAGTAGAATTGATGTAAAAACATAAAAAACTATACAATGAAATAAAATGGTTTTTCATATAATATGTTTGAACTTTTAAGGTTATGAGACTTTGTGATGTCTCATGTGCACATTAATTTCACGTCAATTGGTATTTATACAGAGGTAACGGTTGGAAATCTTCATCATTGGATTTGAATTAATCAAATAGCATTCTATCTATGTGTTCGATCTTTCTTCTTTCAAATAATGTTCAAATAGAAAAAAATTTTCACTTGAATTTCTTTAACTTGGGCTGGATGTTCAAGCAATATTAAAAACAAGTGAAAACAAACAATTGACTGAGTTAATCTTTGAAATGCTATGCATAGACAGTGTTAATTGCTCTGTCACATTACACATACATGTATGTCACACATACATAACTGATAATCCTATTTGCGGGTAAACAGTGAGTTAACGAAAAAATGTTTTAACCAAAAGTTGTTTCATTTCTTTATAGAGAACATTTTTTAAACTTAAACTTTTGTTTTATCTCTAACGGTTAACAAGACGGGTCCTACGGACTCATTTGACCTATATTGCTCATTTACTAACTTGACCACACTTTTTACGTCCTGAGTAGACTGTAAAAATTTCAGCTTGATATCTTTTTTCGTTTTTGAAGCGTAACAAACTTGGGACTTAACTTAGTATACCTTGATATAAGTTACATATATAATAATTTTCATACATGGTATAATAATTTTCAGGCTGTTGTCTTAACTACCACAGAGCCAGTGTTTCGTAATAGCCGCAACGATTTTGCTTATAGAAACCATTTGAATCGATATAAGATCTTCAAAACGCCTACGATTGTACTCAAATCATATCTATCTTGTAGTACCACAAGTAGATACCTGGCTACATTAATTGCTACAAATTTCCCTATTTTTGTACATTTATAATTTTATTCTGAGATTGTTAGTTTAGATCGTTAAATCATTTTCAAATTCACTCCATTACCGTTAATAGGTGTTATGAATTTTCTCATGAAAACTTTACAATGTCTAGACCCACTAAATGAAGTGTGTGATAATTCATTTTATATACATATATACTATATTGAATGAGTTTGTTTGTGTAAATGCGAAAACATGACTCCCACGTGAATAACGTTGCCCTATGTAACTTTGTTATTATGCTCTGACTCTTTATTTTCGACTACACATATGTCTACCGAATGTTAGGAATATCATGTATGCGGCTATATTTGTGTGTATTTAATTACGTATATCATAAAATATATTTAGAGATAATATCAAAGCCAATAAAGCCAATACATTGATCCTTGGTTGGAAAACAAACCCATGGGTCTCAGGCCGTTCCTTTGCAAATCTCGCTTTTAAAAAATTTTTGCTTTTTTGGTCAACATGACGGAACAGTCAACGTTTTCGATATCGGTTACCAAATAATGTATAAAATCGACTTATATTAAAGGGCTCCTTGGAATAGAAAGTTATTACAAAGCCATTTGCAAAAGGAATTCAGATCTGCTCTAAATAGATACGACCTAATTTTCAAAATCCTGAATCTTCACGATGTATAGTTTCTGAATCATTTCTGAAACGTTACCGATTCGAGTATTTTATTTACAACATTAACAGTTTCGGTAAAGGTTACTTCGTTATAGCAGAATTTGAATTTTAGAACGATTGGAATTTATAAATTTTTTCCAATCGAAGCAAATTTTATGGAAAAAAATTTAGACGCTTTAATGTCCACAATTTTAGATTAGTCTGATTTAAATTTTTCTCTGGCTCGGGGAGGTAATGTAACGATGTTGTATGTACATTCGATACATGAGATATTGCTTTTTAAACAAATATTACCGAAGCAACGCCTGTTGTTTGTACTCCACCCTTGCGGAATAAATTTTCTAATATAGTTCTTTGGTTTTATTTCGTTTTGTTTTTTGATTTCAACAATATCAATGCTGCCTTTTTTCTCTGAAAGGCTTACATTTTCGATAACATATATTTGAAAATCGGAAAATGTACAAAGGAGTTTAGAAAGGAAAAGAAACTTTTATAATAATAAATTGTAATGCCTATGCAGGTCTTGCATGGAAAATGTTTTTTTGTCTTTGTAAAACGTTAAAATACGTACTGACAAGAAACAACTAGAAGGTGTTTAATTTGGCAACAAGATCTTTTAACATTAGTCTCAAAATCGAACTCTCTAGTTAGTACTTTTTTCCTATCATAATCCACAATCCCGTTTTACTAAGTGTGCATATATGGTTTAATTTGACCCCCTTGGGGATAATATGATAATATGCCCCTCCGTAACTTGGTATTGTTTCTGAGTTTTTCATTTGCGTACCTACCAGAATAACATGAATATTGTATGTAAAAGGCTTTACTGTATATAAATTTATTTATTAAATGTGATGGATCGTCATATTCTGAAAATTAGTTTGTATAATAAATAATCCCCAAAAGATTTTAAAATTTAAATTAATGCTGTTTATGTTTATAAATTATAATAAATTTTAATTTATAATATTCCAGGAAAATAAAGTACAATAATCGAAGTTTTGAAGGTAATAAAACATGCGGATTTTTACTTTAAAAGAGCATCAATTTTACGATAAATATTTGTATTTTAACTTTTGTTGAAAGAGATACAGCGCCAGCCCAAGGGTAGAGAAAGTGGAGCAGTCGCTCTAAGCGGCAGGTAGCAAGGGGCGCAAAAATGCCAAATACGAAATACAATTTCGCATTTCAAGTGTTAATTATAATCAATAATTTTCAATAATTATTGAAAAAAAAAGTTAATATTTGGAAAAGAAGGCACCGAGAGACGATCTCGCTGTATCTTGATTTGATGATACGAAAGAGCAAGAGGCAACAATCTTCGAATGCTTATAACTTCTTCGTTTTAGAATCAATTTAACAAGTCTATATATATCGAAATGCCGACCTATTTCCTTGCTAGATTCCGGTCAACAGGATGAAATAAGAATTTTAGTCTTTTTGATAAAGAATCACATCCCATTATATTATGATCATATATTTCAATGATACAGAAATTAATAACAATATATGCTAGAAGTAAGTATACTTAAACTTTTAGAGTAATTGTTAACTTACTGTGTATTATATACCAATTATTTCTTCATTCATCTGGATGAGTTTGTACAAAGGATTGAGTATGTTATTATTGTAAGGCTTAGGTACTACAAACAATAGACTTAGGTAATCTACTTCAAATCTTAAGATATAAATCATATCTCTAACATTATACATATAACATTAGATATATTTACATTTGTAGGCAAGGAAATCGCGTCATTAAATGTTCAATTTTATCAAGCAGACTAAAAAAAAAAATTGGATTTGGACGTGCTCACTTGGACGTTAATATTCTTATAGGAAGTATACATTTCTTGAGTCAATGATTTCAATAATAATTTAAAGAAGCTAAGTATTTGACTAAAGTGAGAAATTAAAAATTTTGTACGATCCTTGTGTAATAGTTTTTTTCTGGTCGTACTCAAGTCATTCTTTTCTGATCGGACTAATCCTATGGTGATGTGACTTTGTATTAGGATAGGTCAGGTTATATTGGCTGTCCACGAAGGACACACTTAGGTTATAGAGCCCATTTTGATACCATATATGTGTTTTACCACCTTTCCGCTGATAATTTCATTTTTCGGCTACTCAATTTCAGAGGTTGAGTGCAGCTCCTTCATGCATATACCATGCACTACACCAGCCCATCACAACTATTAATTAAGTATTATTATTATTAATATTGTTGCGACGGTGGGAATCGAACCCGCTACCCTATGCATACCGTGGACGGAATTGGTTACGCCTTAACCAACTTATAACCTTTGTATTAATAAATGATAAAAATACTATTGCTTATATTTCAATATTCTCTAGGCGGCCAAATTCATTGCAACTCCTCCAAAAATTTGCATTATGTTCACTAGAATGAAGCTAGATGTCGACAGTATATTCGCAAGAATTCCTTACCACATAGAGAAAGCTAAACGGTTTTAACATCCAAAATTTCGTTAAAGTGTGGGCTAATTCTGACTGTCAACAAGTTTGGCATTTTTATCCGACGACTTGTTCATCAACCCATCATCCAAAGATTTGTTCAAAAACATTTCTTAGATTAATGTTTCTCTTAAAAAATTACTGCTACATGACATGGCAACTATTGCGTAGGCTCGTTTTCGTGGCCTGTGCTCGATTGAGTTTTAAATATTCTAACCGAACCTTGGATTTCTGCTTTTTTCTTCACATATTATTGTAGTCCTATATTTTGTATACATCATTTTTCTTTAAATTCTCATTAAATATTTGTTAGAACGATTTCTCGCGAATGAAGAGTTCGTATAATTTATCGTTATGAATGTGGATTAAAACAAAACATGATTTGAAAATCCTAATCCAAAACCGAATAATTTGATTATTCAATTTTGGTGTCCACAAGTGTATATTATATGAGTACCAACTCATAGATATAGCAAAGGTACCAAACATAATAAAATTTACAATACTTGCATATAAAGTGTTTTATTTAATATTAATGATTGTTATTTTTAGGCGTAGATGTGGAAAATGGAAATAGATAAACGTGAAATGATACATTTAGTGAGAGTAATGTGTGATATAGACCAGAGGATGGGAAGGGTTGAATAAGGAAATTAATTGTTCTTCTTACATTAATTGTTAGAAAGTATGTATTCTGGTGGTTTTTTGGGGTTGGATAACAAACTATCTATTTAACTATCTTTGAAGAATATTAATGAATTTATATTATGTATGAAAGTTGGTGGGTAAAATATCCACATATATGATTTCACGACGTGTGGCATTTGTTGAATTAAACAACCAATTTTTTCCATTTTGGTTGTTTAACCTAATATTTATAGAGGTAATGTTTTCTACGCAAAAATTTGATCATGAGTTTTCAACTGATCTTTATACCTTAACGTAGTTGGATCAAAAATTTAAGAAATAATCAAATCTTTAAATAAAAATAATTAAAATTCACACCTTAATGCACACGCTGTTAAAAGACGAATACAATTAACGCCTAACATCAGAGAATAACAATTAAAAAACGACTTTTTTAACACACGTAGCATGAGAGAAGCGTGGAAACATCACCATTTTTTTAATTTTTTCCAGTGAAGGAGACTTACCGTTTGGAAAAAAGAAACTAATATTAGGAATAGTATTATATTTTGAATTATCAGAGGTACAGTGACAGTAAAAAAAAACTTGATTTATAGCCTATTATAGTGATATGTACACACGTATAGCATGGATAACGGTTTCAGGCAAGAATTACGGCTTCACAAATTAATTGTAAGTCGCACATATTTTTTTTTGCATTTTTTAAATTTTAATTATTTTTAGTAAGTTAAGGAGATAAAATTTGTCGTATAAAGGGAACGTGAAGTATAGTTGATAACAAAAATTTCATTATCGTGTTTACCGATTAACTTGTATGTTCAGTTCTCTTTCAATCAATGTTTCTACTTTATAGTTGAATATTCTCGATTCGTTTCCAAGCCTTATTACACTTAATAATACATAATATAGCAAAATGTTTACGTACGTTAAAAGGCAACCCTAATCAACACTATAAATAATGTTGTAAAGATGATGTTTTTGAATGTTTTTGTACCAATTTTGTTCTAAGACAATTAATTATTACGTATTATATTTGGCAATACAATTTTCGACTAAGCGCTTTAGGGTTTAACATTCTATAATGCAACAAATAATACACAAGCGCTTGAAACTAAATCAGTCTCTAGAGAATATTTGAAACAATGATAATTGTAATCAGCAGTTTGGATGTCAGGATTAAACTGTATTAAATTATTACAACTGCACAACTGCAAATTAAATAAATTTATTATAATCGGGATTACTTATTAATTAAATTAATTTTTTTTTATGTTTAATTTTTAGAAACTTTCGACATAGATGGGTTTCTTATGAAAAATGTACTGAAAAGTAGTGTTTTTATTTTCATTTACTAGAATGAAATATTTTCTCATTTCATTAATAGAAATATATTAATGGAAAATTATTAATTACACGGCCAATATATAAATCGTAAGATTATCGACTCTCCGACACATAATTATATACAAAATTATATATTATATACTTGTTTGACGAAGTCAATTTAATTGTAAAAGAAAATGAAATCTACTGCACCGAATACGAGGTGTGAAATATATGAATAATGAATATACAACGAAAAAAAGAAGCATATTTACCTGTCTACTAAAGTCAATATTGGTTCTCACTGTTCGATGATACAGTGGTTGTAACGGCCTGGAATTATTTCCTAATGGAGCTTTCGGCGTATCTTCTGTACCCTGCATTAATTTTCGTAGGGCATAAAGCTGTGGACATAAAATTTTCAGAATTTATTACGTTTTTGTTTAAAAAAGTACAGCACAAATTTTCGAATTAGCTAATTGATTGAATATATTAATAATTAATCAATTTTGATGGGCTATGAGGCGATTGTTATCAGAACTAGTTTATTAAAGCCCCTGAAAGTTTCGTTTATACTTCAAGCTTTTAGCTTTCTATACAGGGCGGAAAGCTAATTGTCTGTCAGGAATTGTGTCCACGGGGCTCTGCCCAGTTAAACTGAAGCATTTCTTACATAAAGTGGTTTATATCAATTCATAGACACTGAATGTTATCCTTAAATAATTTTTAAAATGCAAGAAAGTATTAACAAAAAAGTTGTAAATTTTCTTACCTCTTGTTTACTAATATAAATAGGTTTATTAAGTATAATCCACACTGTGGTCTCCCAACAACCCGGATGCGTTGTACTTCCCTCGTACGTCATAAATTGATCTGTTCGTGGCAGTAAATTATGTAACAATAAATGTCGAATCTCTGTTGATTGACCTGAAACAAGTAGAAACACATATTTTTATAATTTAATCAAATCGTAAAAGTAAATAAGAATTACTGGCAAGAGAATTTTTCAAAATAAGAAAAAAATAAGACCATATTTTATTTCAACATTCGTTTTTTTGCGATGTACGGAGGAATTTTTTTATAGGTCTCATTAAACAACATAGGAAAAACTTAGTGTGCCTTTTTTATAACTTTCTAAGAGAAAGTTGAAGTATCTACCCTAGAAACCGCAACAAAAATATGCTGGTAATGTTTTTAAGAGGCTTTTCGTTTTTTCTTTCTCAGGCAACTTCCACGTTCCCTCACAAAATCATGCCCTTATTTCATTTTTCCACTCGTAAGATTTACATCGTAATTTTGTCGGATACTACTTATGTTTCGAAGCCGTATATTTTAGACACGGTTTACTCGCAAATATTCCTTCTTTTTTAATCAGCTGCTTGATCTGTTACCACGTTATAGTGTGATTTAAGTTATAACAGACATCATCAAATAGTTGATGACGTCCATAAATAATGACGCCCTTTTTCTCAGTATATTGATAGTCGGAAAAGCTTTCTTTTATGGCCATCTGGTGATAAAATTTTAGAAAAAAATTTTGTAAAAATTTCTAATAAGCCTTCTTTGAAAACTTGGAAATTTGACGACAGTATTTGTAAAGAATTCTTCATGATTTAAACCTTTTAGTCATAAATTTCGAAATCTAGTGGTGGGGATATGCTTGAGCCATGACTTCATTTCGAAAATAATCTCCGCTAACTGCAGCATTTTATAAGGTGTGCACAAAAATATCGTTGTTTTTCTTCCAAAGCTCCCTGCAGCTAGAAAAAGATGATACCCCGCCTTTAAGAATATTGACAAAATACCCATTAATTTACCGATATTTGATGAAATCCTGCTGTTAAAACTTCGACTACCTTGAGTAGTTTATAAAATATAATTTTAGTAATCAACAAGTGAAAACAAACAATTGGCTGAGTTAATTGTTGAAATACCATGTAGTTTTGATTACGGAATCGTTTTTTTACGTCATGTAAGTAGATAGCCACACAGAACTGATATTCTCATATAATAAATACTATATAATTTGCACCTGATTTGCGCCCTAAGGAAAAACATGTTTATGAAAAAATATTTCAAACAAATGTTGTTTCTTTTTTTATAAGGAACATTTTCTACACTTAAACTTTTATCTACCTCTAACGGTTTACGAAAAGACCCAGTTGACCTATGGTGCTCATTTACAAATTCAGACGTCCCGAGTACTCTATAAAAAGCTTGATATCTCGGTTCGTTTTTGAGTTATCGTGTTGACAGACAGACGGATGGACAACCGAAGATGGATTTCTTAGGTGCTTTTATGAACACCTATACCAAAATTTTGTTCGCAGCATCAATAATTTTAAACTTTGGATTAAACTTAATATACAATGATATATTTCATGTATACATGGTATAAAAAGTTACAGGTGTACCTTCTACAAGTCATATCGACTACAACTTGTTTTTCTTTACTGTTCATAATAAAAAAAAATTTTATATTGCGACTATTCACAGACTTACTGTTATATCTAATATTTCATTTTTGTCATATATTATGTTTGAGAGCATAGTGGAGTGTATGGTGTCGTTCCGTTTTGTTGTTACTTGATATCTACTATAGCGGACGTTTTAGGTTCTGATGTGACGATATATACCAAACATACGTACATAATACATCTTATGCCATTAGCTTTTTGCAGAAAAAAAAATATACATATAAAAATCACAACAGAGCATCTGTTTTATCTTTCATTTTTTGCCATTGCGTTATAATTTTTTTTCTTTTACTTCTGTATATGGTTAGAAAAAGATATTTTCGAAGAGGCTACCGAATAGTGAAGGCACCTTAGATTATTTTAAACTATGATTTAATGAATATTTAGAGAATAAAGTGATGTCCTTGCCCCTCTTCCAAAAAAAATTAATAGAGATCAATCACCGAGAAAGTAAATCAGTCTACAAGATATCTTAAACGTTCTCAACGCGCGGTCTTAAACGTATCTCAATGATCTTACATTTTGTATTTAGTACATATAGCTCGATTTGACTATCGAAAGTTTTGGATATAATCATTTCCATGATACCCTGAACCTGCTTCAAAATTACGATCTACAATATGATCAATAAGCTTTACCTTGCTAAAAATCAAAAATTCTGAATAGCATATGTAGTTCGACACAAAAATTATGTTTGCATCTTGTAAAAGTTGGACTCAATTGTAAGAATTGTTGGTTTGATTATTGCATAATGCCTACTTCTTATGGACTTAAAAATATTGAATCCGTTCTTAAAAATCCCACTGAAATTATATAAGCACAGAAAAGCAGACACTTAAGACTAATTTCTTTAAGAAAATAAAAACAGCATTTGAATTCAATTCGTAAATATGTTCATATATGCCGGTCGTGAGAGTAGCTTAGCTCCATGGTATGCCTTTTTTTTATTTAGAAACTAACATGTTACACTTTTGGCCTCATTTATTATTTTACATTCTTCATTTCATGTCGTATATAGAAATCTTTGCTCACCACACTTTCTTTCCCTGTGTATCTTTATGATTTAATGGAGAATTTTATATGTTTGTCATTTGTTTTTATTTATTTCTTACATTTAAATGTAATTAAGACGTTAATTGTAGACAAACAAATAGAAAACTCAAGTTTCTTTAAAATTAACAGCCATCGCAATTTTATTATAATTTATGAACCTTAAAACGGTTGAAACTATAGAACGGAACCTTGGTTTTACATTTAGATGTGATTCAACACTACTGCAAATAGTAAATAGTGCAGTAGAAAATTCTTCCATGCACAAGCTTATATTTCATCAAAGTGCTTATTCCCTCTTCTATACAAGTATACTTGCCAAGGTTAGCCGAAGTAAAGCACTCATTACCACAATTTTGTCTTATTTTACAAGTTGGTACATCATTGCTATGATTGACATTGAAGTGCCAACTACGGCAGTTCTCTGTGCCTTTGGATAGTACAATTATATTCTCGTTCCTCGCTTGACAATTTTGATACTTCGCAAGATTGTGGAAGAGGGTTATAGAGCTGGAGTCAAGCGTAATATTGACTGAAGCAAAGGTAGAGGATTTGACAGATTCTCAGATCAATATTCCGTAGAGCTTAAAGCCCCACGCCATGAAAATATTAGTAATGAAACAAATAGGCTCTCAAATTGCCAGGCATTTTGAAATGACTGAAAAATACTACGCGGTGACTGATTAAATTGCCTAATGTACTCGTTTAGTAAAATTTTATTAAGATATTTTACAATTACGTTGGGTTTCCACCTCTCACTTTTGCATAAAATAAAAGGTGAACTTTTTTTGGCATGCAGAGTTTGTATAAGTAGCATAGAAATAGCATCAAAAGTAAACACCTCTTATGTGAATTCAACTTTCATTCGGTAAACAGATGGGTGAACGTCGATCCTTATTCGGCTCTTAGATTATTATCACACGTAGGTATATCGTGCAAAACTTTATCTACGCTTCTAAAATGTATTGAACATAAGAGAAGATCGATAATAACTTGTTATAAATTTAAAGTTTGACTGTAATTTGGTTTTACTTTGATTAGTTGAAGATGCGTGCAGTAACAAACGAATGACTGGGCTAAGTAGTTCTCATCTCACGGGCAGAGATAAATATATTCGTAATGAATTTATTACTATTTTAATAAACTACCTACAACAAATTATCAAATATTCCAATCAAAATAATTTCAAATAAACAAGGTTTGGTATTCAAAAATCTCTATCTCTATATATTATAAATGGGAAAGTAAGCATGTTTGTTTGTTTGTGACGCTTTCACGCTCAAAATAGCGAATAGTTTTTAGCTCATGCTTCAGAATAACATATGAGATATAATTTATAAAGATATATTAATAAAAACTTATTATTTTAAAATTAATTTAATTTGACATTACCATAAATTACAGATTTCTGTAAAAATAGTCAATATAAAATATCTCACGGTCATTTTTTCTGATATACTCAATGAATAATTACGACAATCACACATTTAAAAAAATAGAAAACCATACACATATTTTAATTTTGTGTAAAACAATCCTTACCATTATTTCGAGTGTTATAGAAAGGAGATAAGCGAGAGCAATCTTTATCATTTTTTACTTTTAAACCCAGCGAAGCGAGTGGGTATCACTCTAGTATAATCATATACCATTAGTTATATTATATTCTATAATACAAAACATGAATAAAAGCCTTTTTAATAAAATTTATAATTTATTCATTAGTATTATATAATATAAAATATTTTTGCTATATATATAGTTTCGCTAAATATCGAAATTACCATATAATATTTCAGTTATAGATGTTATTTTATACTTGCTAATTAACAATGTCTATTAATTTTCAACATTTAACGCCAACCGTTCTTGCCGTGCCGCGCCTTTTATATGACCGAATTTAATTAAAATGTCTAGACATAGTTTATAGGTCAATGTATAGTAAATAGGTACGTATATATTGCAAAAGCTATATACAATATCGAGATTTTTGATAGAAATTTATTGAAAATTATATGAAAAAGTTTTCCAAAGATTACAGTTTTAAGTTAATAGTTTTTAAATATCATTTAACTTTTTCAAGAATAATTTCGAAGAGTTTATTAATTTTAGGTTTATTCGATAATTTATGAAAATATATTGGAACAGAGTTCTTCTCGGTGTTATTTGAAACTTTTTCAGTCCTAAGGTCCTCAGTTTCCATTCGGAAAAAAGTTTAAACGGATGTTAAAATTTCATTTAAACGTAAGGGACTGTTTTATTTTTTTTTCGTTCTGGTTTTAAACATTGTAAATTCCTCGAAGTAAATTCTGAACAAAAAAGAATAAATGTTTTAATTTAATTTGAGGATCTCTGAACCCATCATTATTTCCCATGTGTCCTGTACTTGACCCACATGCATTATAAAATTTTTTAGTTCGACAAAACTTGAAAAAGTATGTTGTTTTTCCAATAATACTTTGAAGACCTTGGTTTTTTTCTTGTAAACTTTTTATAAAGTTTTAGCTTTAAGCGTTCATTAAAAAAATATGAAAAAACTCCCTTAACAATCTAGATGAAACTAAGAAACAACTCGATCGAATGTTATGAAATTCATTTCGAATCATATTGCCGTTAATACGATTCGATCGACACCTCATCACACAAACTTCTTCTCCAAATTGGTGTTTATAACTTGTGCTGATCTTGAAACGTAAAGATATGATGAAAATTTCGATTTCGAAAATTGGATCCATGGAAATAATTTTCTAAGCAGGGAAATTGAATGATGTAATAAATAGTAAAGTTTTATGGATCAATTGCATCATTTTAAAGTGAATTCTTGATACTTGAGATAAATCCGAAACTGTGAAAGCGAAACTGTGAATCATTAAAACTTAAAATGTACAACTTTAATACTAAATGATCAAAATAAAAAGATCTTTATAAACTTATTTGACATGAATATATGAAAGAATCGTCTGGAATGTCTGACCCAACAAAATAAATAAATTCTTTTTTCATTAGAAATAAAATTTTCTAAACTAATAATAAAAATATTTATGTGATAAACTCATATTTAATTCTCTACAACAAGTATTGTAAGTACACACTGCACAAAAAAGTGGTGGAAAGTTCATTCATTCTACACTCTAACAAAAGACGGAATAATAACTCTTCTAGTATATTATTTGAAGTACGAACAAGAAGTAAATTGTATTTTTATTGACCAATCAAAATGGATATGATTTACGATTTTTGCTCTATGTAATGTTCGTTTTGTTCAATTTCAAATAGAGTAAGGCGCCGTTTTTATTCTGAAAATCGAAATCAACATTTTTCTAGCTTATTTCAATCTATATCACTGGTTGACTCAAATTTGGCCATAAAAACATAAATTTAATTTTCGAAGATTTTTGCTAAAACCAGTCTATCTCTCTTCAAAGTCATTTCGTTTTTTTGAATAAATTTCGTTTCCCGATGAAATTGAAGAAATAATAACATAAGGTTGATTTATTAGATCGGGTTGTTCAATAACCTGTTACCACGTAAATGGAAGACATTTTTGTCTAAAAGATGTGTGTCTGTCTGTGACATCGTAGCGCCTAAATAGACGAACCGTTTTTAATTTTTTTGGTATCATTTGACAGTTTATTTAACGGAGAGTGTTCTTAGATATGTTTCAAGTGCAAGCATAAGTGAAATGGTAAAATAATTAGATAATTAAAATAATTAGATAGTATCCTTTTCATCTCATCTGATGTCCTTGACTATCACTTTAATATTGATTTAAGAAGGAGTGTTATAAGTTAAAAGTGTTTATCTGTGCGTCTGTATGTTTCTCATTGACATCGTAGTGCCTAAATAGTCGAATCGACTTGATTGAGAATATTTTATAGCTATGTTTCCAAAAATCGGTTTACAAGGCATAAATAGCATTTGTAGGGGGTTTTTTAAATTTTGTAAATTTCTCGTGTACAAAGTTGTCGATCTGATGCCTTAAATTCTTATTCTTTAAGAAAATATTTTGTAATGTTCGTTTACTATACGTAGTAGTCATACTCTATGCGATAAAAGTAAAATAAATTATTTTTACTGGATGATACAGTAAAACAAAACAAAATAATATTTTTATGACCTTAATTTTTTCACATAAAATTATTCTATTTTTATAGATATTTTCATGGGTTATTAAGTAATTGAAAAGTTTTATGGAACAAGATGATTTCAAGAAGTTTTTTTATTTATATAGCGAGAAGTTTGGATGCAATTTATTTACATTTTTATGCAATAAAATTTATATGCAACTATCAAGTTAAAAGTAATCTTGTCTATATAATTTGCATCTACTATGAGCTTATATCCTGTTTATTTTAGATATCCTGAACGTGAGCTTGATCGTTGCCGTCTATTTCTTGATTAGTTATTTCAACGTACCAGAAATTATTTTTGTTAAACAAAATGTTATTAAGACTACGTTGATTATTATATTTTTAAATTATCAAGACACAAATCGATATATGTTTTTGCAATCAGTACCACCCATTAGATCTCTGCATAACTAGAAAAGCATTTGTTTCCGTCAAACATACCTAAGCACTGTCCCAATTCAGCGAGCTTTTAACTTACAGTAACAATTTATAAACAAAATACGCTGGAAGATCGTTAGTAGTTTGGTTGCTTGTGGTTTCATGGGATATCAAGACATCAAGAGTATTATTTAAGTTACATATACTCATACGGGTAAGGGTAACACATAAGGTTTGGATCATTTTGTACGCAATCATTTCATGTTCTTCGTGAATATGATCTTTGATTGGTATGACTTTTTAACTTCTAGTTAAACTTTCCTTCAGCAAATACCAGAAAATATGAGTAACG
Organism: Chrysoperla carnea; assembly: GCF_905475395.1. Taxonomy (NCBI): domain Eukaryota; kingdom Metazoa; phylum Arthropoda; class Insecta; order Neuroptera; family Chrysopidae; genus Chrysoperla; species Chrysoperla carnea. The sequence continues at coordinate 40,442,314 of NC_058340.1, read as the reverse complement.
GAAGGTGAAACCTTTGAAACGAGTAGAAAAAAGGTGTTGTTCCCTTTAAATGTACACCATGTATGTATGTAACGTCGTAATAATTCACACGTTCTAAATCACTTGCCAATACCAGCAGCCCCAATCCCACCATACCTATCTCAATTTAACACACACACAATGTAGCAGTTAAGAACCCCATCTCCTCAACCCGTACCCCGATCTATATTCATTGAATGCTAGTGTGTTGTATTGATACATTTTATGAACCATAACGTTAGTGACCCATGCAACATATTTTCACGTTTATTTTATTTTTTTTTACACTCAATGGAAAAAGTCGTGGTGTAGTATTTTTTATCCTTTGTTTATCATTTTTAAATAAGTTATGTGAGTTTTATGTTGTACCTATTATGTGTATGTTATGTCCGGAAATAAAATTATCTTTATGGGCATTATATTTTCCTTTTATCATCATCATGAGTCATAATGTTGTGTATTTTTTTTTTTTTTTTTTTTTTGTAAATTGTTATCTGGTTTTCTGTTGACAACTCTGATAAGGTTAATGTATCGTTATGATGACATAGAGGTTATGTGTATTTACTGTATATACTTGGATTCGCCATTCTATTTATTTGAACACATTTTGAATGCGTTCGCGATGTTAGCACGATTATAAAAAAAATGTTTATATTCTGTTAGGAAATTACTGACTTTACCTCGAAAATCAAAATATAAATAGATAGTAGCGGACCCGACAGACGTTGTCCTGTACACACGTCTTTAAATTAAAATAGAATAATATTGAATGCGATGATAGCGCCATCCGTCGAATCTGATGTAAAACATTCTAAAATCAAAAACTCCTTACAAATAAAAATTAATTAAAAAAACATCTCAATTCACAAAATTATTTAGCGGCCCAAACAGACGTTGTCCTGTGGAAACGTAACTACAATTCATTAATACCTATACTACGTTTAGCCTGTCTGCTACACTCATCCCGCTAAACCCCAATTTAACTCCCATTTATTGGACCGGCCTGAGCTTCGACCTTTGGCCTGGCCTTCGGCAGTGGAGCTCGCTGCGCTCGCATATGGCTCTAATAAATGCCTATTAACAATAAAAAATACATAGTACACATAGTAAGTTGTAATATAATGTGATATGATTTATATGCGCTCCCACCATTTAATGAAATTTCATTTTTTTGGTACGGAGCCCTCAAAAACAGTTGTACTGGACCAAATTGTAAATCTAAACCATCCTCGAATCCCCTTGAACTCACACAAAAAATTTCATCAAAATCGGTCCAGCCGTCTAGGAGGAGTTCAGTCACGTACACACGCACACAAGAAATATATATATTAAGATACTTTTTACACAGTAAAGAAAAATTTCTAAATTGATTAATAGGCTGTGGATGTTATTAGCGAGTAAATATATACTTAGTCAACGATTTCAATACTTAATTCAAGAAAAGTATTTGTCTGCTTACCCATTAAAATATAGCAAGTAAATTTTTTTTGAACTAAAAAAATATTTTCTTGCTACCTTGTCAAGAGTATAATTTCTTGCAACTAGTACTGTTTTAAACTGAGCTCATTTACCTACTTTTTGCAAGCTACACTGAATACTAAAATTATATTGAAATACTCTTAAAATACTTGTAAGATTGAAAACGAAAAATATGGGGTGCATACAGCAGATAATACAATATTAATAGTTATGTATTAGATGCGCTTCATGTTTTTCGTCCCAATCTTACAAGCATTTTAATAGAAACTTATAATTTGATACTTTTTAGCCCGTTATACTTAAATCAATTAAAAATTTTACCCGAATCCAAAAATGCGTTTTCTTCATCTGTCTCTCCTCCTATTCGTTTTTCTTCTTCTGTTTTTTTATTTTTATACATTGTCATACCCTTCTGAGCTTATGAGCTAAATTTCAAATCTCTAGGTTATCAGGAAGTAAGTTTAAAACCAATTCCACCTGAACTATAGGACGTATCGACTTATATTTGGTATAGATGTCTTTTTATTAAGACTTTTTAGAAATGAAATTATGAAATCGTCCACACAATTATTTTTTTTTACTGAAATTTATAAGCTGTTGCCAATATTTATGATATAGTTTAATTTATTTTTCCAACCAGCATGCATATTGTCAAGGGAAATGGTTGAATTAGTCTAGCCAGCAATAGCGCTTGAGTTTATTTTTTTCGATTCAAGAACTATGCAAATTTTTCTTCTTTTACATTGTATGTTGTGTGTATTAAAAACTATCTATGGAGTGATGAAAATATATTTACTTTGTTTCTAGAATTAAATCGGTTCTATATTATGGCCATACCATATATTCGGTTTGGATAGTTGTAAACTGATCAACTTAACCATTGACAAATATTAAAATAAGTTTGAAATTTTATTTATACTTATGATTATAAAAGTCGCAAACAATCGGAACTAACTTAATTGGATTTTCACATATCCGATTGTCCACAATTTCGATTATTCACGATTTATCCAAAGATATTCCGATAGACAGATATCCAAATTTTTCCCAATGAAAAGACTGCTTATCATCACACTGTTTTTTGTTTTGTTTTGATTAATCCTGGAAATCTATCTTTAATCTTCTGACTAAAAGATTCTCTAATGTGTAAACTTTTAATTTCTTTTATGAATGAATTTTCCACTTTTGCCGATATCGCCTTAACTATCAGATATTACATAAATAATAAAATTCGATTTGACAACGTAGAAAAGTGGTTATAATTTACGAGTGTACATTATCTATACATTTCTAACTATAATGGAAGTATCACTTTTATACAGGGTGGCTCTCTAAAAATGAAACGATCCAGAGAAACAAGCCCAATCTTGATCATGATCACCCTAATCATATAATATAACAAAATTTCGAGTATATCATTCTTTTTAAATAGGTCTTCTAGAACGCAATCTAAGAAATTTCACAAAAGTTTATATGTCTTGATGAATCCAATATCTTCATTTCTTGTTATATTTCGATTTATATCAACCTATCATATGTCGTTCTCTTTCCTTATTGCTAATTGGGAATCTAAAATCTCTATAAAACATTCAATATGCCATCTTCTTCCAAATTCTTAAAAACATTAGAAAATTTTGATTTGCTGGGTTTTTTTTTTAAGTTCAACCATTAACATGGTGTTTTAGACTCTTTATAAAATACATGTGTAATTTTTTGTTTTGTTACCTTGGAAACAAAAGTAGGCAGCGTCTATTTGACGCATGTATAAATTCTGAAACGGTAATATATTTCATTTAAAACGGTAACTGTCCGCAATTCGTATAGTGTTTACCCCATGAATTATAAATTATTTTAACACGCCTTGTTATTGATGTTATATTTATAATACACAACAACTAAATCGATTCTCAAATCTACGATTGATTCTCATGATTTTACGAAGTCCCTAAAAAATATTCGAAAAATGCTAAACATTTGAACAAACTCATTGAAAAAGCTATCAAAATGGTAGCATTTCCCAGTTTCGAGGAATTTTTTAATAAAATCATTGATGTAAATTGAATATAATGAGAAATGAAGATATTATTTCATCACAGATATTATATTTATGGTGAAAATTTGCTACATTTTTTATGTTTTCAAGCAACAAATTTAGCAAAATGTAACGAAATATATAGATATACTACTATTGAAATTTTAATAAAAGCATCTTTAAATTTGTTTCAAAAAAAAAAAGATGTAGGTGCCACTTGGTGTGAAGAGAGATATGGCGTAAAACAGGTTGGAATGTATGTGAGCGTGTGTATAGAGGTACACACACACACACACATATATATATATATATATATATATATATATATATATATATATATATATATATATATATATATATATATATATATATATATATATTGGAAAATCTCATGAGGATTTTCATGGATACAAAACAGATCTTGTGCAGTGTATACTCCAACTATATAACACTTACATACTCACGTTGCTGTTGCTGCTAGTGTTGCTCTTCTGTTCTTTCGAATATCCTTCTTCAAACCAATGAGAGAGTATAGAACGTAGAAGACCGTTAATTTAGAATTATCAAACTATATCATTATTCACCTCAGATAATTCATTAAAATGGAGACCATGATAGTACATTATATGTATACACACATACACTTATACAAAGATGGTAAAGAAGTTTCCTTCTTTGTAACTAACTAACATATAGATATAGATAGAGAGGTAATGTAAGAGTTGTTCTTAGAAGTACTAGAGACTGAGAATAACACTATATGCATATTAATTTATTTTATTAATAATTTAGAAAGAATTATATAAAATTTTATTTAACATTTTATTTCTCTTGTGTGAATAAAATGTTTCCTAAAAAGCGAAGTTATTCAGTTGTGTCAGTCGGTATTTGCGATACGAGTTTGGATAATTACACCCGAATTATTAGTATTCAAATTATTTTTATAATCAAACCTTTATAGAATTTTTAGTAGATTTAAACTTTGTCATATTATCTTGAGCAATCATAATATGTACTAGTGAAGTAAAATAGGCACACGGCTGTGGGCTCAATCAGTTTGCCATGCGACAACCGGTAGCTTAGAAAAGAACGGTGATAACAGGCTTAAACTGAGTTTCAGCAAGCGTTCATTAGATAGATGGATATTTAGCAATCATAGTTATATGCAAAATAATGTACAAATGTATGAAAGAACAGCCTTATCAAAAATGGCTCGCTCTTTTAATAGATCATCATTACTTTGTTATAAATAAAAATTTAATCAAGTTCGTAGCGCGGAAACTGTGACAGCTAAGCAAGATCCATCAGAGATAACACATTTTTCTTACAGTCACAACGTACTTTCTTGCTTAAAACTGATAAAAAAATACAAAGATATTTTTATTTTGAAAAAAACTTCTCCCCACCCGAACGATATAAGAGGCGTTAATACAATTCTTAGGAAAAAGCGGTCAAGGGTCAATCCCTGTGGGATTTATAAATGTGCAGTAGATATGTCTGTGATGAATCCAATATCTTCATTTCTTGTTAGCAATTTCCGAAGGAAATGAAAATATTGGATTCATCACAGACATATAAGTTACAGCATATTTATAAATCCTACAGGGATTGATCCCTTTCTTATAATAATTACATAAACGCCTCTTATAAGCAGAAGAAACCAGTCCTTAAAGTATGCGAATTTGTTTTAAGCAAATAGTTTGATATTAAATCGAACGTAATAACTTTCTGTTTGATTTAATAAAAAATAACTTAAAACGGGATGCTTAAATTACGAATATTTATAGCATCATATTCCCTATTGGGGTTCTTGAAACTTTATTCTTATATAGGTACATGTACACAAGTATGAGAAATATGCATTTATGTGAAAATGCATACCTATATATTATAAATGTGAAAGTAAGGATATCTGTTTGTTTGTTTGCAACAAAATAGATCATATAAACGATAATTAATCAATAGATCAGAATAACACATGAACCTTGCTTATAAAAGATATTTTAACTGTGTAAATGAATCTCTTCGAGTGTTATGGATAGGGTATAAGTGAGATAAAGGGAGATGGAGGCTATAAAGCGCTGATTTTTACTTTTAAGCGCAGTGAAGCGGGCGGATATTATGCTAGTAGCAACATAGAAGAACACCAAAATATTAAAAATTTAAATTAATTTTAGTATGTTCAAATCCTACATATTTTATCAGCTCTTTCAGCCGACTACTTTTTTCTTCAAACGTAGGCATAAAAAAACTTAGGATCCATTATTCGATCCGTTAGTTGAATATTAATAAATGGGTAACAATTGTAAAATGTGAAATGAAGAAAAACTGTTGCAACAAAAAACAATTTGTAGTAGGATCATATTGTTTATATTTTATTTGTTTAACAATAATTAATAAATATACTATTATTATATTTTGAGGTTATGTTAAAATACATATAATATAAAGTTCATCCGGATACTGCAATATCATGCTGAGTAAGGAAATATTTTCTAGCTGGTTGAGTGAGAAGGATCATTCGTTTTATGTCCCATGATGATTCATAAACTGTGTGTATATCCACGACTATTCCATTTGGTTATTATGAGAATCATAGAGGTATTAAGTCAAGATTGAATATTTGTTTACATCAATCAATAATAATGAATTGAATTCAAATTTAGTCATTATATTTCAAAATTAAAACCGAGATATTTATTCGCGACTCCGAGGTGGCACTATAATCCATGGTATAAACAAACAAAAAACGTAGAACATTTAAGAAATATGTGTTCTTAGATAATGTTTACACTATCCTTCTTTTTTCATAATTAGATATCAGATCAGTATAATAGATTCACGAACTGACTTTTCATATACACATGTAGTCTAGTCAAATCATCAATCGAGCAAAAAGTTCCATAGCAAAAATTCCAAATGAATTCACTTGAACAAATACTGCCTTTCAACATATTCAAAATCTAAATAGGTAAATATCGTCAAAGTAAATTTCAGTTAGTGTTTGTTTGGAACTATGTTCCCTATGGCACGTTGTCGTTCTGGTTTGTTTGCTGGTTGGGAGGTAATTTTAGTCAAAATTTTATGTTTTATCATTTAAAAATATTGATTTGTGGAATTCATTGGAAGTTAAAGCTAACAGAGATGATTTAAAGTAAGTACAATGAAATTTTTATGTTATGTCATAATAAATATCCTGATCAAGCCAAACGTAAAGTATGCACATATTGGGTTGACTTCTAAATCAGAATTATGTCTTTTTTAAACTTATACTACAATTAATTTATACAGTAAAAACTAAAAGTAGCTTTAAAATTAAATTCTTAAAAGAACCAAACAAGTATTCGACTTCTAGAATTAATACCTGAACTTTTCAGAAAAATATCTTGTAAATAAAAAAAGTAAGCGCTACATGTATTATGTACCAAGGCACAAAAGGAATATAGTTCCAGCCGGGTATCGATGTATGTATATCAGTTGCCACAATATAATTCCTTCGACTTTTCCTTTAATTGCTAAAATGAAATAATTTGGATAGTAAGAAAATTTCTACGTAAATGGTGTAAGTTTCAGCACCTTGGTGATTTCTTGAAATTTTGCCACGTATATAATGCACTGCTGCACTACTAAACAAATGATAGTATCGATACAAAAAATACATGCAAATAACTTCGTAAAATGACTGGTTACACACAAGTTTCTAACTGGGGGTGCAAAAAAAATGAAGCAAATCCGCATCATCTGCCTTCCTTTTCATAATTTGTTGCTGTTAACAATATTAATATACCCTAAATTTAAATAGCCAATAAAGTAAGCCTGGAAAAACTATCGAAAAAGTTTACCCATTCATTTAAGGGGCGTTTAAAGTTTAAAAAGCGCCTCACTTTTTCAAAAAATTTATATGTTAACTAAAATAATTTTCCATGCGTAACATGTTGTTGATTTGATGTCATCATAGATATAAGCCGTTATGCCATAAATACTATCAAGTGATTATCTAGTAAATTTTAGTGTGACCGACAACCGACCGAGTGAGAGATAATAACACAAAAACTAGAGGACAATGGTCGTAGTAGGTACTACACATGTTAAACAGAAAAATAGGAAGTTCTTTGAATATTGAAGGTAGAAATAAATGCCTCCAAAAAGTTTCATTGAAGTATGGTATGAGAGCTGCCAATGTTTTCAACACGTTATTATTACACGGGTAAATTTCTGATATTATTTTCCTTATTTAAAGCGCGATCCGTTTCAGGTTCCAGATGTACTTCATTCCTTTCTAATTTCAATAAGAAAAAAATTCAGCAGTCTTAAACTGTTTCGTGACGTGTCTTCAACCCTTATACCAGTATGTTGATTAAGATTAAACCTAAATTGCGATTACGATTATCGCGATTATCGATTGCGATAAACGACAATACATTTGTTCTATCTATCTTTTATAGGTCTAATCAACTGTCACTTTAATTTTAATTCAATTAGAATTTGGAAAAAAATTAGAAAATAAGAGAAGAAAAAGCAAACGGCTTTCAGATTTGTTTATTCGAACATGAGAATACTAAAATACTTTTTTCATTAATCTTTGACAAAAAGAATGTTGTAAGGTCGATGCCAGTTTATTCCATTTCAGCGCGGAGTTTTTTTTAAATAACATCAGTTGTTTTCATATCATTTCTTGTTTCTTATTACATAATACTCTGATAGAAAGTGCAAGCGATGAGAAATTTTTTTCTGTATTAACAATTTTTTTTTTAAATTCTACCTTTATTGCGAAATAAACTTTCGGTAAAACTAAACCATCATAGTAAACGATACGATCATTTGGACAAACGTTCAACAACATAACTGAACACACAAAACTCAACCGCATTTTAATGACTGTTTTCGACATAGAAATGGTTATGTTTACTTGCTTGTTTTTTTATAGTTAAAATAGAAATATTATTTGCGGATTCTGTGAATATTATGTGTAAATAGTAGAAGAAGACTGAAATTAGAAAATTTTTGAGTCATTATCATTTGTTTATTTACTCCTTAGTATACAGGATGACTTTTTTAAGTTGACATATGCTTAAAACTTGATAATATGGTAATCGGGCATAATGCTTTAAGCGAAAAATGTTCTATCTAAGCTTTCAGGTTCAATTAAAATCTTACCTTGATTCATAGTTGACAAACATTAGATTAATTTAAATTAAATATATGTTTGTTTATAAACACGCAAACATTTTTTGTTGGATTTTTTTTTTTTTGTTTTTGTAAACCAAATAATTAGGACAATAATTGATTGCAAAAATCTAGCTTTTTCTGCGTTTGTTCATTCAATTTGAATAAAAATTGATTTTTTAGTCTGTTTTTTATTCAACTGTACGGTTTGCGCAAAAATGTTTCGAAAAAAAAAAACGTTACTTATTTTATCAATAAAAACTTTCTTAATTAAAATCTTTAACTATCGATTACCAGTTATGGAGTTGAGTGAGCCTATCACTGAGCGTGAAGACCTAAATAAAGTTTAATGTCTGCGTTAGATGTGTGCCTACACACCCAACATTTGTTGCTTGAAGCATTTTTATCGATAAGAGTTATTTTTCGAATTTCAAGCGTATGTCAAATAGCACCCTGTATAATAATAATAATAATAATAATGGGGTTTAACCTCCGTTTTTGTGACGCATGTCTAATCACAGAGGCCACCCACATCATTATTTGTTAATCTTTATTTAATCAATTACAAACATATACAATTACATTTTTTGATGTTGGTGGAGTCGGTCACTTCGTTCTTATCCAAGCGACGACAATGTGATCAAATCTGCACTCCCATTAATTATAAATTGTTCACACTGCCGCTGCCTGGTGAATGGCCATTTAGACTCTAGCACCCTGTATTATAATTTACCGCTTACAAAAACGGAAGAGAAAAATAAGGGATTTAATACTTTTAATTTGCATTTGTTACATACCACGAACTCTTTTTCTAGGAATTATATTAATAGCATACATGTATTTATTTTAATCAGCTATGTATTTATTAACAAATTTTAAATTAGGTAGATATCAATAAAGTTATTGCCTAATTAAAATTTAAATTGATAATTAATTCGTTGCCACAAATTATTTTGAAAAATAAATTATTATTCTATAATTATACAGAATTAAAATATTAATTTCCGTGTGCGCAAATGATTTTAACAATTAATAAAACCGACCCAAAAGAATTATGCGTATTAGAATTCGATCAAGTATACTGAAAATGTATAGTTTTGACTACACATTTTAAGCTGACATCCGACAGCATGAAGTCGTAACTCCAACTTTATACGGTTGGAGACTAAAGTACGATGTTGAATATTTTGATTGCATGTAATTGAATATATGATTGCACATTTGCATTCCATCCGAGCAAAATATTAAAAATTAATATTAAAGACTACGACTCAATCTATTCTCAATTGCTCTAGTTTAGAGCTTATGGGAGCAATAACGACGTATCTGCGACATATACTGTTAAAAAGACAAACATATCTCTACTAACCTCTCAAGCATATATATTTAGTTTTAGTCACTTAAATTTTTTGTATGGAATGTTTGTACTTGATTTATGTCAAATAAAATTTATATATATAAAAAATATTAAAGAATTAGAGGGAATATTTAATTTTTATAATTCTTCTTGTGCAAATAGCTTTTAATAATTTCAGGATAGTTTATTGGCAAATTGTTTTTTGTGTTATCCGATCAACATATCTTGGTTAAGTCGGTTGAAAAAACTAGTCAATCAAAAAATGAAATATATCCTAGGTTATTGAACTGCATATAATATTTAAAAAATTCGATTTAAATTATTGTACCTATCTGTAATTTCAAATAGCATATATTAAATGATTCAAAAATTTCATATCAGAGTTAATACAAACATTTTATAAATATTAACAAAGGAAATAAATGAGAGCTCTAAAATTATTCGAATCAAATTTCGATACCACTCTTCCCCAATTGCCAAGATTAACTTTGTATTGAATAAATACGTATTTCGACAACCATGTAATCATCAACTGAATGAATTAACTAATCGTAATTATTCTACTTAGCGCATTAGCGCAAACAGTCACCAACTAAGCAACGAGTAACTTACACTATTTTTAAGTGTAATTACGACTAGCTAATTCACACTGATATTCTGTAGTCTAAATATTTGTTTATTTAAAATAAAATTTATCAAGGAAATTGAGGAGAAAAGTCGAAATTATACATACATTTTGTCAAAAATGGAAAATAATTCTGGAAAAAAGTAATTTTAATTGAAAATTTATGAAAAACGCGACGAATAAAATTGCTATTTCTTCGAAAGACTGAATGGTAGAGCATTTGTCTTCTAAATAAAAAAAAATATTTAATATTAAACATAAATGGATATATTGCCGTCTCAAGTTTTTTTATTCCAAAAAATTCGTGGCCATGAATAATAATTTTCGAAAATCAACATGAATAATGTTTATCGGTTATTGTTTTACCAAACAACTTGTGTCCCTCGCGTTTTTTTCCTTCTGATAGAAAGTGATTGTCGTCACGAAAATCTAAATAAAATATTTTATGGACTAACAAAACAAAAATAAAAATTCGTTGAATTGAAAAAATTATATACTCTGCCTAGAGCACATATGGCCAAGATGAAAAAGGAGTTTGGCACGAATTCAAGAGACCTGGTTTTGATTTCTAGCATGTTTTTTTTAAATTCTTTTTAATTATATAAACATAGCCTGTCGTTATCTCAACTACTGGGAAAAGGCATTGCAAATTTCCATTTTAATCTTTAAGTAATTTCAAATTTTAACTCTTGATGTCTCCCGAACTGAAATATATCGTCACTTTAGCTTGGTAGCACCTTCCTAAATGTCCTACCATATTTATATAAACAGTCCGATAATGAGTGATCTTTTGGTAATATAAACAGTCCGATATTCTGGCAATATAAACAGCTAAAATTTTGGCGGTGGAAGAGATGGGTAGTCAAAGAAGTTTATGAATCGAAGTGTAGTTTGGTGGTGAAGATGTTCGAGCATAAAAAATGTTCTCGACAGATACCAAAAATTCTTGAAAAGACAAGAGTGCAGAGAATCCAAATTGAATTTAGAATTACCATTAATATTACCATAGTTTATCAATGACATTCTTGCAAACGAAGAGAAGGGGTTGATATTATGAGCTACGTTAAGCCACGTGCATAGTTTAGCAGTGAGCTACGAATTTTTCAGCAATAAGAAAATACACATTTATTTTTAAACTGCCCATGAAATAAGAAAAGTTAAGGTAGGTGAACAATATATGATTTTGTTACAAAAGGGGAGCACAAAGCCATAGTCATTGGCATGCTGAAACGAAACATTCAATGTAGGCAAAACAGATCTACATACGATTCTCGTTGAACTAACCTAATAAGAAGGTTATTGAGCTGAATTATAAGGGCCTTGTTTACCATCACTTGTTATTTTTCACTTGAAAAATATTTACATTGCAATAAAAATGTGAAAAGACTTTGGTGTTAAAAAATATTATTTTACACAGCTTGTAATATTAACCACGAAATAATATATTTTACACACATACTACATTCATAAACAAATTGGTTGGAGTCAGGAAAAAATATTGTTACACTATTTTTTATTTATTTATTTTTTTTGAAAATGTGTTCAAATTATTTTACGTTTTCATTTTGACACGTCCGTAAATTCCCATTGGCTAAGGCTCATGGGAAATAGAATTCATATACATATATATAAATACATATATGTGAGTTATTTGTGTTTGTATTTGTATATATAACATATATTAACGTGTAAATTGATGCCCTGTATATAGGTGTATGCATATGTGTATCTGTTTGATATTCCATGTATGTAAGGATTCTATACAATTTGATAATGGATCGGTAGGATTCTTTGTGTTTCAAATGATTTGTTTATAGGATACATTTAAAAATCTTCATCTAAAACTATATAATATAATCTAAAAGATTATGTAAGCACATGCAATAGTATTTGGATCGACTAATATTGAATGTTTGAAGGCAATTATGGTTTTCTATGGTTTTCCATTAGGTTTGTACGAGGGTAATGCTGAGATAATTCCTAACAAAGTCAGTCATAGCTGCATACCTTCCCCTTCTTTTCTTTTTTCCCTATCTCTTTTAATGACATGTTCTGTACAATATTGTATTGTTTAAAAAAATAATGAATAAATTGAATTGAATTGAATTCTTACTTTATTTATATTAATAATTCAAAATTCCGTTTTTCCGAAATCAAACCGAGCAGGTATCTTATATATGTTTCTAGGGAAGTGGTGCGCTTATACAGGATGTTCTATAATTGATTGCATACCTCTTCTCCTCCTTAATAAGCTGATGAAAATAGAAGAAAATGCTCTTTAACCAATTAATAAAAATAATCAAATCAATTAATAAAAAATACATTCATTCATCTAAATAAAGTTCATACAATAAAACACCACTTTAACAAAGGATGTGTTTTATCGTTGTGTGAAGGAGTGACCTAAACACAAAATTACTGCAATAAATCTGGAATCTGGATTTTGCTATTTATGTTAAAACTAATCATAAAAGCCAAGTTTTTATAAGACTCCCTTTTTTCGTAAATTAAGTTTTGTAAATTCTACACAACCTATCGAGCGCATATAAAATATCGTATCATGTATTTATCAAGAAATACACACTCTCATTTTTTTTGTATTATACAAATACGTATTTCGACTACTTAGTAGTCATCATCTGTATGAATTAGCTAATCGTAATTACTCTTCTTGTGTATGTTACTCATAAATTGGGGCAAAAATCGAAATTTATTTCGAAATATCCTAGAATTCTTTCTTTAATATTTATACTATGCGTAGTGTTTTGTGCACTGATCATTGTAATACAACACATGCACAAACGATTGTAACGTTGAAGTTGTAAGTTGATTTTGTTTTTGAGTTTTTTTTGTAGTAATTTTGCGTTCAGGTCCCTCCTCCACACTTTGCCAAACTTGGTAAAGAGTATTTTCTCTTTTTTTCAGCCTATTCAAGAAGTGAAGAGTTCTGCAGTCATTTTTGGAACACTCTGTATAGTGGTCACTATATATAGAGACAAGTATAAATAAAATGCAAAATTTTGTGGTACACATTGCTGCGTTTTTGTATGAGATAAAAATTGAATAAATGTGGTAAATGTTGAATTGTAGTTGATTTTCGAATTTTTATCGAAAATTTTGTAATTGTTAGGAATACTAGTACTTTGCTTTTATTTAATAATATATTTTATTTGAATTCGAAACATAGAAATGAACTAGATGTAAGTGAAACTTGCACAATTTCAATTTTAAAATTATTTACAGCAACTATATTCTATACATATATCATCATAGAGATGTATAAGTGCGAAATAAATATATCTGTCCTTTTTTATACACAGCACTTTATCTATTGAAACAATTTATTGTTCGCACTTAAATTTCACTGATCGATAAAACTGTAATTTATAAATTGTGGCTAATGGCATATTATATTGAAATCTACAAATGAATTAGTCTATTATTTATTGTTAGAACCTATTGGCTCTCTACTTGAATAGATAATGTCTTTGAGGTTAGCAAACTATAATATACAGGGTGGATCATTTTAATCATCTATAATTGCTCGTTTTGTAATTGAGCAATAAAAAAATAACTAAAACAAAAATTTTTTTGTGTTTGATGAGGAACGTCATGTTCTGAGATTATATTGATCCTAGTTCTTTGGGCTTCTTTAATAGCCAATTTAGATTCTAAACGGTAAGAATAACTTTAAATTAGAAAGTTTATGCACATAAAAAAAACTAACAATTAGCATTTTGCCGAAAAAACGTGCCTGAAATTTTTTTTTGCGTTTTACTCGATTTTTTCAAAAGGTCTACCCCCTTAAAAAAATTGTAAAAAATCGAGAAATTTTTTGTATCTCCAATTTCGATAAAACTCCTTATATGAGGAAATTTTGACCCGAAAAGTACAAAAATCGGGTCCATTTCATGACTGGTCGAATAGATGTTGGATACGGACTAAAATCGATCCAAATATTGCGATATTTCAGAAACTCTGCATCCAATCGTTAAATTAACCTGATTTTTATTCTTTTTAGATCAAAGTTATCCCATCCACCGTGTTTCATCAAATTCCAAAACAAAAATTTTTTTTTGCGTTGTTCTCGATTTTTTCAAAGGGGTACCCCTTAAAAAAATTGCAAAAAATTGAGAAATTCTTGCCATCTCCAATTTCGATAAAACTCAGTATAGGGTAATTTTGACCCAAAAAGTATAAAAATGCTTTTCTACGATAAAATATTTGTTTTGTATTTAAAGAAATTATTTTTTACCTTTGAGTTTAACTAGTTACAAAAGGGTGTTTTTTAATTTTTTTAAACTAGTATTTATTTGTTATGTATCATTAAATGAAAGTGATATTAGTATTGGGTACTTTTGTGAAAGTTACATTATTTTCCATGTTTCATTACACACAAAAAAATTGTTTGTAATTTTCTCGGTTTTCTCAACAACAACAAATCGCGATAAATTTTTAACTGTTTACCATTTATCACTCAATAGTTAAGTTCTATCGGTATGATGAATATTTCAATTCCGACCAGTCAAACGGAACCAAACTATCTATTCAATTATAATGTAACTAATTTTATGAACTTCCCCTACATGATGTTCCTTGTAATATTGTGTACATCCTTAAGTGAAATTTAACGATTATATTATAATATAATCATTTATATATATATAGAACAATATTATTTATATAAGTTGACTTTCAGAGTTTATTGTGTGATTCGAATATAACCTAGAAAGTTTTAAAGTTTAAGGTTAATCGGTTTGTGTTTAACAACATATTTCTCTAAAATTATTTTACGTATAATTACCGTGTGTAACAAGCGATTCAATTGAAAAGGGTTTTATTTAAAGAGCTTTTTATTGAAATTTGTAGACGATTTTCTTTTTTTCGAACGAGCGAACTTTATACTATAAATAATCAACTCGTTCTTAGATATCATAAAATTTATTATTTTGAGTCGGTCGGTTGAAGGTTTCTTCCTAAACGATGAATAGTCGACTGATATTGACGATATGAGCAATTGAGAATCATGCTATACATGGTAAATAGCTCAAACTGAACACTCATTTTTACAAGTTTTTATTTAAATTACAACGTTTCAATTACACCTTTAATTTGAAGGACAATTCATGATAAGCTAAGTGACGACATATTAAATCCAATATGGTGGGCAGCCTAAGATGGGGGAATAGTTATTTATGTGCACTCTTCTGATAAGGGTATTAAAAGCAAGAATTTTCAAATGCCAATTTAGGGTTCCCTACCCTAAAACTTTGTCGAGGGTTCCTTAAATTTTGTGTTCATTTGTTAAATTAAAAATTTAAATTGACACACTTTTTAAAAGACAAGCTTTTATTGCATTAAAATGTTGAGTATGATTATTTCTATAAATCACTCCCACATGAATTTTTTTAAAAAGCTTGAAGACCTCCTAATCATTCTAGATATTTTGAACGTCTCCTGCTCAGTCAAGCATCATAGAAATAATTTAAGTTCAATACTTTGTAGTGTTTAACTTTGTAGATTGCGCATAATGTTTTCTCAATTTTATTTTATCAACCTGCGACTACTATTTGGCTGATATCGTGTATTTTCTTCCGTTTATACATAGCTTCTTCCGGAATTTAAGGTTTACCGTGACAAACTTTCGACTAAACTTAAATTATTTTGAAAAGTATACTGTTACACCCTGTATGTATAATTATTCCTCGTATTGTTATTACGACTTTAAATATATATATTATAAAACCACTTTTACATCATCCATTAAGAAAACAAAATGGTAAATTGTTTAGTTAGGTCCATGTAAACTACCTAGAACTCTCCTAAAACAATGATTATTATAATGTTAATATTATAATAATACTACTTATTATTTGTATATTGTATATATATGTTTGATATTTAGAGGGGGGGGGGTGAATTATGTACAGTTGGTACAACTGAAAATGACCGGTATTATTTACTTAAATTATTTGTTTAACAAGTTTACAGTAAAATCTTTTATAGAATAGTATATTTTATGACTTTAAATATGTTAATATTTACTGTAAGAATTAAGCACCGAGAAATTTTTTACTAGATTGGTATATAACGTAGGTACTATTTTGTTTCATTAGAATTATATCAAAACAAGTTAAATTTACTAAATTTAAAAACCCCTACAAATTTTTCGGATACAGAACTTTAAGCTCGCACTTTAAACATATCTAAAACAATCCGAATTAAATGACATTTTTCCTTAAAGCCTTTTCCAAACTGAGCCGATTTTGATGATAATCGCCAGTTTTTAGTTTTTTGGGTACGGAACCATGAAATCGCACTTGAAATATAGCTAACACTCTCCATTAAATTATCTTTCAAACAAAACCAAAAAAATCGAAATCGGTTTATCCGTTTAGGCGCTACGATGCCACAGACCTACAGACACACAGACATAGCGGTCAAATTTATAGCACCCCTATTTTAAGTTCGAGGGTAAAAATAGAATTTAATTATTTAGATTTTTTCTCTGCTCATATACTTTCATCTTAAGATCACTCAATAATCACATAATTTTGAACTATTTTAAATAAGCTGGTACATTAAAAAATAAATTTATGTGCAGAACTCTTAGCAAATCTCTCATCTCGCGACTAAAAATTACCGAATGGTTTTGAGAGTGCTAACCGATTAAGATTATTATTTCTGAAAGAACAATTACAATAACGTTTATCGTCAGGAAGTAGAAATCTCTTTACTTCTGGTTTACTGCGATTTATCATAAAATTTTTTTCGCTATTCCTTTTCTAGGCAAGGTTTCCAGGCATAGATTTCCTTCTGTCGATTTGAAAAAAAAAATTTACAAAAACAATATCAATTTATTCATAATATAAGACTTCGAAGAACAAGTTCAATAACTCCTTCACCCCTAGTAAAATATAGTAGTTGTGTCCTCCTCGAAACATCAATAATTAAGTTTTTAAATTCCAAAAAATTCTAAAACAAATTAAGTTCTACTGTAATTTGATTACTTAAGCAACATTGGTATAAACCGTAAAATATTTATTTATTAATGATTGTTTAATTAGTAAAAAAAGGTTTTAACCTAATAATATTTCAAAAGTTAAATTTGATAAATTGATATTAAATCAGGTGGTGGAGATTCATAAACTACATTATTTTAATTTAAACTTTAACCTGCTTGTTATAAAAAGCGACACTCAATTGACAAATTTCAAATAATTAATTAATTATTTAGTATACTGACGTCATTACAAGATTAATGTCATGAATGTATATTTGTAGGAAGGAAAGTTGTATGAGAAAACAAAAGTTTCGACGTCTTATTCACCACAACTATCTAAAATGATAAATCATTTCTGTAAATTTTGCTTAATCATCCTTCTGAGAATCAAAAACAGTTATTGATGAAAAACGTGACATTTAAAAATTTTATTTAAATGTGAAACAATTATTTTGAAAAGTTATATAAAAAAAATATATGAGTCATCTTTGGCGAAAGATAAAGAATTTTGAAAATGATTTTATATAAAACGATATTTTTATGGCGGCTTTCTGTTTATTTTTCTGTTTTTTATATTTTTAAAATGAAATGTATTGCTTCCAAATGTGCTTTGAATTGATTTGTACCAGGGATGTTTTATTTCTCTTTATGCATCAGAGCTTTTGCATAATAGGCTGTTTAAAGTAGTTCCTCAAAAAATGAATATATAATAATACTTGAGACTTTTATTTCGAATATTATTTATATCAATTCTGTTATAACTTTGGAAAATTAGAAAATTAGACGAAATAGTTTTAAAAGATTTAGAGTAAATCGCTTATAGAAGAAATAAGATACAAATGCATGGAACTTCATCACTTTAAATTTGTTTCATGGAAAAACAAGTACCGTTTGCTATGATTTTTTTTATCGGAAAATATTTTTCATGCTTTAAGCTAATGAATGTTAGTTTTTCAACTTTTTATAAGGAAGTTACCCTTTTAACAGCTCAAAGCAAACTTTAGCAGCCCAAATCTTTAAATTTAACACAGTAAGGGCTATTACAAAATTTACCTGCTTATAAAGGGCGATAATGAGAATACACTATTTAAAAATATTCATAAGAAAACGAGATTTTTTTGGTACTTTCCGAGGAACGTCCATAAGACATCCATAAAATGTATTGAAAGTAAATAGCTT
This sequence comes from Chrysoperla carnea, assembly GCF_905475395.1. Classification (NCBI taxonomy): domain Eukaryota; kingdom Metazoa; phylum Arthropoda; class Insecta; order Neuroptera; family Chrysopidae; genus Chrysoperla; species Chrysoperla carnea. Next base: position 40,423,455 of record NC_058340.1, on the reverse strand, counting down.
TATTTTTAAGTTAATTTTTATTAGGTATTTCATAATATTAACATTTTCATAAGATTACTGATAACTTTCATAAATTCATATTCATAGGGAATCACCGAAGGAGATCGCTTCAAATGTTGTAAGGTTTATTTAGACCAAAGTGGTTATTTTGTTTGAACCGTCCTTTTCTTTTTTACATAGTGATAAGTTTTAAGGCACTGTTATAGAGTTCATCTCGACCTGCCAAAGTAGAAATCTAAATGTTATTCAGTCTCCTTCTAAATATTTAGATTTAATGGTTTACCCCCGAAATATACATTACGATTTAGAGGTTGATATATACGGAAAGTCGTTCGTCTTTTAATCTTTGTACACAGCTGGAATTGACATGGAGCATTTTGGATTGAAATTTTGAACCATCAAAATTTATTTATTACCCTATTTTAAAGTTTGTAAGCATTCAGTAGTTTCAAGTAGTTTTCGATATCGGGAATAACTAATCAGAAATTTACAATAAAAATTTGTAGAATATTTAGAACAGAAAATTTATTTTCTGATTAATTTTGACTGTCAAAGAGAAGTAAAATCTGCCCCTAAACAATTTCCAAATATGGAAAACAGTCAACAAATATATTTCATAAAAATCCAAATGATTGCAATAAACCATGTTTATTGGTTGTTTATGAATATTTCGATCATAGCTGAAAATAAGGAAGAAATTCGTATCAATTATATTTTTTATTAACGATAGAAAGCAACCCAAAATCGATAGAATCATACAAATCAACACGGTTAAATAGTTAAATACATATATTAACAAAACCGTATTTACATATAACAATTACGAAATGTGTATATATACTACTGAATATCATGCATAAGTTATCGATATCAGTAAATTGCTTTTGCTCCAATAACATTATCCACAAATGATCATTCCTATATAATATTATTTGTATGGTTTCAGTTTCTGTGTGTGTAACGATCCATGTATTATTATTCCATATATAAATGTTACCATTTTCGATGTCCATAATAATGTATATTAAACTGTAGTAACTATTATCGAGAATACTTAATACAGATTGAACCATAAAAACTGCCTCCCTGCAGTATTTTCTGCACGTATCCTTATCTATTTCATTTCATCGTTTAAAATGAAACTTTTTCTGGAAGATTTACTGCATTGAACATTGATTATAATTTCGCTAACAGTTATGGTACAAGAGTACCGTTTAAGGGAGTTCATTTTTAACCCCTGGCCTAAAAAAGGGGGTGTTATAAATTTGATCGCTATGTGTGTATGTCTGTTGGTCTGTGGAATTGTAGCGCTTAAACGGATGAACGGAATTTGATTTTTGTGGTTTCGTTTCAACGGTAATTAAATGGAGAGTGTTCTTTGCTATGTTTTAAGTGAAAGTTTAGGGTTCTGTACCCGAAAAAAACTAAAAAATTATCGACGATCTTCAAAATCGCTTCAGCTTGGAAAGGCAGGAAAAATATAATTTAATAGAGAGTGTTCTTAGATATGTTTCAAATGTGAGGTTAGGGTTCCGTACCCGAAAAATTTGTCGGGGGTTTTTTAAATTTTATAAATTTCACTTGCAGAGCCGTTAAATTTCGTAAACCTGACTGGCTATTTATTGCAGATATGCAAAATAATTTTAAAACAAATGAAAAAAACACAATTGACTGAGTTAATTGTTGAAATACCATGTATAGACACTGTTGGTTACGCAATTATTTCTAAAATAATTTGCGCTTTCACGGGTATTCAGTGATGTTAATGAAAATTTTTTTTTTGATTTATCGTGTTTACTGACAGACGGAGGGACATCAGAAAATGAACTAATTAAGTGATTTTATGAACACCAATATTTTTAAGCGTTACAAACTTGGGACTATACTTAGTATATCTTGATATAATTCATGGAATAAAAAAATATATTGAACTGATTTTGAAGTAAATAGTTTTTACAGCTTTTTCGGGAATAACTCAGTTAAATAATCATCCGCTATCTTGTTCAAGATATATTCAATTCATATCTTATTTCAATTAGAAACGATATCTCCAAAATCCAGCCGTCTTTAATCTTTTTACCATTTATACCACTAACACCCGCTTGTGGTCTTAGATGACACAATTTCTTGTAGTTTTATATTTAACACCACTTATTTTGTATCCAAACGGTACCAATAAGATGTAACAAGATCATAACATTTAAATGTACCTATATTATAACGTAACCTTACAGAATTCTACGTTTACTATACAAATAGGTACCTATGTATGTTATTAGGGAGAATTTTGAATGTATCTGAATCCTAACTAAATTGTATCTAGTTTTGTTTGGTAACTAACTCTGTTCCATATTAAAACATGTAATATTTGTCAGGATTCAATTTCAACATAACCTCGCAACACATAAGCTTTAGTAACAGTTTTTATTATAAGTAGGTATGTATGTCTTTTTCAAATATGTTACGTATACATATAAACCTGGGCTTTATTTGGTATTTTCGTTTTGTTTTTTTCTGTATTAAGGTAGTTCCTCCGCGACCGTCCAGTCAAAAAGTTTTGGACTAATACTATCATTCAGTGCATTAACTGTGCTATGACTATTATACATATACCATATATTATTTTCACAAGACTGCAGTTCCTCACTACTGTTTCTAGTATACATATAAACACACACACTATGACATATGCCTTTAACATTAGTCTTCATATCTTTTCCAAAAAAATCATCGCTAAAACGAGTTATTTATTTAAGTTTTTTATCGAAACTATATGGTAAATAATTTTTATTTTTATTTATATATTTTCTAAATATAGTATTCTACATTATATTAGTTTTTCATAGAGATGGTGGACGTCATTCATTGGTAAATAAATATAATATTTGTAAATTTGTGTATTTTTATACACTTCTCCCATGTACACGTACAAATTGCGTCACTTTTAATTGCTAATATCTCATGTATGGCATGGTAAATCATCTTCTAATTTTAACAGCAAGTGTATTATGAATTAAATATTTTATATTCTGAGTTTTGAGAAATTCTTGGAATATCACTTTCGTGTAGGTACTACCTTAATATCAAAAATTTCAATAGAATTCTATAAGGTTTTAATTAATTCCCTTAAACTTCAGCACATTTAGATACTATTAATAAAACTAAAAGATTTGTGCCGGTCTAAATTGTAATGAGCCCCGACTGATAAATTCGCTATGTAAAACTATAGCAGTTATTTCTTTCTTTTTATATTTTATTTAACGCTGTCGTGTTACTGATTTTTTAAATTATTTATTTTATTTTAAACTTTTTAGTGTTTTCTGCTCCGTTCATCTACCATTTATCTGAGGATACTTTGGTTTTTATGCTGAATATAACGATATCATAACTGTCGCAATCCATCGAGAAAAATATACATACATGCATACAATATACGGGTGAAAAAGTAAAATCATAACGACTCCTTATCAGTCGCGTAAAAAAAAAGAAGTAGATGTAATTTTCAGTCACGATAAGAAATGTATGACGTTTACTACAACGCTGGTATGGTATATACTATGCATCTCTATGGTACATACTATGAGTATCTATGTTGGCGTAAGTAATTTTACAGTATTGAATAAAGCTATCTACCATATACGTATTGTGAGCATCGCGAACCAGTATGAATCTGACGCCTATACTGCATTGACTCTTCCGCCATAACTATTGATAATGTAACTATTATCTCAGTGGTGAAATCAGTATGGTGTTGACATGATAGTCATACCCACAATAAATATCTTTCTATATACATTACCGTATATTTTATTTAATTTATTTAATTTCACATGACATGGTTCAAATTGGACCTCAAGGAGTTGAAGAACTTTGTATTCTACCTCTAATTCATTCTAAAAGTAAATTCTGGTTTATGATTAATAAACACGAGGCAACAATTTAATTAGTAAAATTGTTTCTTTTAAAAACTGTTGATAATAGCAACAGGCAGAGAAGCATACAGAAAAACTGATAATAAAATACGTTGTTCAATAACAAACTATAATTATTTCGAAGAAGCTACGAGATTTGACAGATGTATAATCAGTGTCACAAAAAACTATAGTTTGTATTACTTTTTTGTAAACAATTTGTTAATTTGTGGTGTTTTTTGGTGAACGACTAAGTTGTGTTGACTAAGGACTGACGTTTGAGCCCAACAGCTTTGTTAACAACTTTTGTTCACCAAGGGGTGAACAAAGTCTAGCTAGAATTTTAGAAAATAGAGTATCCGAGGGAGGATGTAACCGTTATACATACTTTATGAGGCTCGCTGATCGAATGGATCTCATTTTTCTAAAACTGATCTGTACTTAAGCTTTAAAATAACTCAAGATTAAAGGATTGGAGTGTTCCTTCGTGCACTTTTTCAAATTTCTTTTTTAAGTTTGATCAACACTATCTTAGACTCAGTGGTGACACGATAATTCTTAACAAAAAAAAAAGCTACCTAAAAAGATTTCATGACTCATCTTGTAAAGCTTTTTTTACCAATTGATATAAAAATCTTCACCTCACAAGTGTAACATTAATAATTTAGTGTGAAATATTTTTATCCAGAAAAAAGTGTAGGTATTGAGAAAAAATTATATAAATTGAATTTATTTCTATAATTTAAAAAAAAATAGAATTCTATGAAAATTTCACTATTTACTACGAAAGCTCTATAGGTAGAAAGATAGTAGATTTTATTTTATATAAGTATATACTAGGTTTTGTATAAAATGAAATTTAAATTGAATTGAATGAAACCAGTTGGAATGCTGTTTTCGATATTCCTACTATTTTCCTCCAATTCCTTTTTTTGCCTATTATCATCCTTTTTAAAAGCTATGAATATGTATTATTATGGTTTAGGAAGTATATCTACCGAATGTTTAATATAGATTCGTGCAAACTTGAAAGTAGTTATTTTATTTAAAGACTAGGTATGTACGAAACTTTGATGAGTGGTCTAAAATTCATTGTCAATGTTTTTTGTTACAATAAACTTTATCCGATTTTTACTCGATTATTGTTAAATGTAACAAAATTTTTTATTATTGAAAATAAAGCAAAATAGGACTTTTAATCGTAAGAGGAATGTTATTACGCCAATTGTCCTGAATATCAGCAATCTGTTATCTCCATGAGAAAAACTGATAGCCTCCTCCCTTTGCAGAACTTTCTACGAGTCAAATCCACACGAAGATTACATCAATTTTTTTTTAACAAATACGTATTTCGACTACAATGTAGTAATCATCCGTATCAATTTCAGAAGCGCAATTATTATGCTGCTATTAGGTATAATTTACTCGTCCCTAATTTCGTGAAAGCAAAAACGAGTAGTCTACACGGTAAGAAATGTATGGAGCTTACTACAATCGCTCTCAGCAGCAAGACGTTCTTCATTCATACTCAAGTTCAATAATAAATATATTATCCAAAATTCAATCGTCTTAAAATAAATTTTCGAATGGGCTTTCGTACCATAAGTTAAGAATATACAAGTACATTTTGCCAGTAGACACTTTGTATATTACTTTTTACATTATAGATGACTCACAATAAGAAGCAAAAAAAAAATTGATTATTAATATTGCGGATGTGATGGGAGTACTTAAAGTTATCTCTTTTCTCAAATATAAGTCCTCGTTTATAAATGATGATTTCTCTGTGGACCCTGCTGATTTTTTTTCTTATGCGGTATAATAATATTATCAGTTATCCATCTTAAAAAAAAAAGTACAGAGAGTTTTGCATAAAATTAGTACTAAAACAAGTGAAAATAAACAGTTTCTATATCAAGTTTTGTATTGTTTTATTACCCAGACGACGGCGAGCGCCATGCGTTTTACCCGTATGTATGTATGTATGTTCATCTCTTACCTCCTTCTAAACTTCTAAACTTCTTATCATAATTTGACAAATGAGGTATCATTGAAAGCCTCTTGACCGTCTGTTAGTTATAGGACTTGTGACGTCACTTTAAATTAATAATGGTGCCCTCTAGAGGATTTAAAATCTTGAACTTAAAACAAATTTTAATTTAAAGACACCATGCTAGGTATCAAATGAAAGGGCGTTACTCGCACTTTTCAAATATGTATTTTTTTAGCATAAAAATTTCAACTAAAACTGTTTTTGTTTTCATTTTCATTTCAAGATTAAAAAAACAAAACGTTTATATCAAATAAAATGAGGTGTTCTCAGACGGACAGTCTGACAGACAAACGGAAATGGACTAATTAGATGATTTTATAAATACCTATACCAAAAAAATTTTAGAGTTCCAGAGAATTGTTGTAATAACGAGTTGGCTGTCAACTAGAGAGAGAGAGATGTTTGGATTTTTTTCGGGTCTTTTTTTTCTAAATTCATTTCAAGGGCTACGCCAATTCTTCAAATGTCTTATTAACCCTCATTCTGCAACATTATTAGCCTAGTCTACTTTCAGTGTTGCCAAACAAATAATTTAAATAATTGTTTAAACTTTTCAATTTGTGTTGAAGTTGAAACTATTAAAAATCAAAACTAACTAATATACTAATATACCATCTAGTAAAAATATTAGAATTTTTTTGACAAAAATACAAAAAAATAAAATTCTTAATTAAGTTAAATAATAGTTAAACACGTATTTTGTTGCTGTTGATGATTAAATAAAAATAATTTGAAAAATTTAATTTTATAATGTTGTATATTTTTTTCTGGTAGGGAGGGGTAGTTAGTTACCTTTATGTATTTGTGATGTGTGTTAATAAATTAAAAAACAAAATGTTTTTTATCATCAAATATAATCAAATTATTATTACATTTTATATGTTGTGGCTATATTATATTATAAAATAAACGTCATCATGTAGAAGCTGTGGAAACTAAGTGAATTTCCTCTAAAACAAAATTTTTATTTTCGAGAAAAAGTAAATACTAATTATAGGTATTAAGATTCTGAAGAACATGACTTTTTGAAACCTGCCGTGGCTGAACATGGCATATTTTCCATTTCGAGAGTCTAATGCCCTATCTACTCTTTTACTGTAAACTAGTATAAAATTAGTTCTTACATGTATATAAAGTGTACAACTTGCCTTTTCTTAACTTCAATATTTTGATGATAAAATAAACTTTATCATAAACAACTTAACAAATGTCAATTTAATAGTTTAATATTATTGTCGGACAAAATCCAAAAACATAAATTGCAATTTTAAACCCCCGAACTAAAAAAAGGGGTGTTATAAGTTTGACCGCTATGTGCGTGTGCCTGTGGCATTGTAGCACCTAAACGGATGAACTGATTTTAATTTTTTTGCATTCGTTTGAAAGGAAATTTAACGAGGAGTGTTCTTAGCTATCAAGTGTGAGTTTAGAGTTCCGTGCTCGAAAAAACAATAAAAAAAATGGCGACAATCTTCAAAATGCTTTAAGGAAAAACATAATTTAATGAAGAGAGTGTTCTTAGATATGTTTCATGTGCAAGTTTAGGGTTCCGTACCCGAAAAATTTGTCAGGGGTTTTTAAAATTTTGTAAATTTCACTTGTAACTCAATTTGTGGGGCAAAAACGAACACAGAGAAGTGACCATCATCACTCATTGTATTGAGTCGTATACGATGTCTACTAGATAGTATCGATAACCATTCGAAGAAAAGCTTGCAATATTCCATCATTCGTTCAAAACAAATGACTGATTTCTCTTGAAGAGGAAATTTTATTATATTATATATGTTGGTATAAAAATGAATGGACGACAGATTCACACACAAAACCTAAATATGATTATGTTATGATGTACTTTATTACGTCCATTAAGTTGGCAATGTTGATTTATGTGTTCTGAAATTATGCCTTATATATTATTTTGAACTCCTTTGAGAATGAAGTGGTCTTCCACGTTCGACTTAAAATATAAATAACTTTTTTTTCATATGGTATATGTGATTGAAACTGTTTATCTTCATATAATTTTGTATATTTACGAATTATAAATTTTTCAGATTTTCAATCTATCTAGTTTTTTAAAATATATTTTTTCAAGTTTTTCAGAAATTGTGAAAATTTCTCTCATCGCGAGACTAAAGATGCAAGCAAAAAAATAAATTTCGGAAATTTTTGGGCCTGTACTTTCCTATTTTTCCGATATTAGGCAATGTACGGTATCAACCGTAATTCGAAAAACAGGGATTTTATGAAATATTTTACAAGATTATTACTAAATTGAATTCTCTTTAATTAAGATTGAATAGACAAGTTATTTTTATTTATAGTTTACGCGTTTAAAATTTGTATATAAAATTTAGTAAACAAACATAAATAATAAAAAATAAAGTTAATGTTGACAAACAAATTATATCAAAAAATTTGTTGAGCCCTTAAATTACACATTGTGCCTACTAGGTTAAGCCTCTTGGCATGAATCCAAGAGATCTGATGTTGACTTTTGGTATGTATGTATTTTTTTCTTTAATTAATTACATATTATATGCAAATATAAGATTTTTTCTTGGTTCGGATAGAAAATTCCCTAGAAAATCGGTAAGCTTATCCGACATACATTTAAAATTATTTATGTATGTGGGTGGTGATATATGAACTTACAGTAAAATGCATTTTGTTTAACTGGAACGTAAATTATTTATAACATGTAAAATGTATACATATAAAAAAAGTGCTTTATATTTTATAATGATTCATATAATACAGTAAAACTTAATTAATGAGTAAGTGAGTGATGTTCTAGTTTTTAATTTTTTGCGAAGTGGCATAATGAAACTTTATGAGTACCAACGTAATTAGAGTGTGCAAATTTTTTCTACGAGTAAATACATGTATTACATACAAAATAAAATTATTCAAAGTAAAGATATATGGCATAATGCAAGAAGTATTAAATCTGGGTTGATTTAATTATTTAGTTAGTAATTGTGTTTTTCAACCAAACAATTAATTGTTTACATCAATATAAATACACATCAATAGTTTTTAGGCAATTAAGTGATAAGGCCCATTTTGATCAGTTAAGAAATTTTTTTAATTTTGGTAATTTTTTCCTCGTTTCCAAGGACGCACAAGTGATAGTTAATTAAATTTTCTATATACTTGTCAAAACATTTAAAAGTTAAATGAAGTTTTGAACTATCAAAAACCAGAACAAAGATTATATTTTCGTTCTGATATATTTATTATTTCTTGTATAATGTGTACAAAATATATTTTGATAAAAAACTGTTGTTTGGATATAAATCAAGTAAATCGAAATATCGTCGCTGGACGTCATGCCGTCTGACCAAATCGCTTCCTATTTTTCTGTCTGGAGTACAAGCTGGTCAAACAAACATATATTCGTTAAATAGATTTTAATTCAATAAAATTAGATTACTAGCCACTTGAACAAAAACTGATGACCAATGTTGTAAATTGTATAATATGAAACATCGGAGAGTATAATTGAATTTGCAATTTGTTGCAGAAACATAATTAGCATGTCTCCAACTGATTTATAGAGTCATTTATTTTTCAGCGTAACTTGTATCAAAAGCATTAGTAGACTATGAAGAAAATTAAATTTAAAAAAAAATTCTCGGAAACTCTGTACTTTACTTCAAAGTAAGAGCTGTGTAGGTTTTTTCGAAATTATATCAATCTGCTATAATGATGTACAAGAAGTTATATTTTTCTGTTCTTTCATTTCTAGGAATGCAAGGTAAAAAGCAAGTATTTTTTAAATTTTTTATGAAAGAAATGCTGGTTTAATAATTATTGTTGAGAAAAAAGCCAAATAAAAAAAAGTACACAAGTCATATGTATACTGAATGATTGATGCTCCCAACTTTAGCAAGTAGATGACCCCAACATAAAAATTTTACCTTCGAAATAATATATATAATTTGTAACTTTGCGAATGATAAGTGTAAAAGTAATTTATTTATTGGTGTTCTTTCTATTGACTTAAGAAACAAGAAATATACAAGGTGCATCCCAGAACCAGTTTTATATTAGCATAATCTGGACAAGCTTTAACCCATCAGCACTCTCGTTATGATCATTTTTCTCACGCTCGGTTCAAAACATAACTTACTTTTATTTTTCAAGTGATATATATGCGGTTGAAATTTTTTTTTCTCCCTTTCATTTTATCTATTTCAAACTAAACATTTTTCAGGTTTTTCCCTTTTATTATTATTAATTTTAAGACGCACAGATGAACACTTTAAACTTATAACTCTCCTTCTTAAATCAATATCAAAGTGATGGTGAAAGACGTCATATGAGATGAAAAGGATACTTAAAATCCATCATTTTTTGGGACAAATTTTTGGAAATATTTTAATTGACATTGATTGAATTGACTTTGTTCTTTTGAATTATTGTTTTAAAATACCTAATTATTTCACCATTTCATTTTTCGAAATGAATTGAACCAGGTTTATTTGACCATTCATTTCCATAGTAATTATTTATATGTATGCCTTATCCAAACTGAATCGATTTTGAAGATCATCGCCAATTTTTTAGTTTTTTCGGGTACGGAAACCTAAGCTTTCACTTAAAACATAGCTAAGAACACTCTCCGTTAAATTATCTTTCAAATGAATCCAAAAAAAAAAAAAAATTGGAATCAGTTCATACGCCCAGGCGTTACGATGTCACAGACAGACAAACACACAGACACACACATAGCGGTCTTCGGGGGGTTAAAAATCAACTATGTTAAAGTTTGTACAGATCTTGCCATTTTTCCGATAAGACTAAATATCATTATCATAGGGTTATTATACCATGTATATGAAATATACAAAGGTATACAAAGTTTAGTCACAAGTTTGTAACGCTTAAAAATACTGATGCTATGCACAAAATTTTGGTATAGGTGTTCATAAAATCACCTAATTAGTCCATTTTCGTTTGTCTGTCTGTCTGTCTGTCGTCTGTCTGTCCGTCTGTCATCACGATTACTCAAAAACGAAAAGAGATATCAAGCTGATATTTTTATAGCGAGCTGAGGACGTAAAAAGTGAAATCAAATTCGTAAATGAGCAACATAGGTCAATTGGGTCTTGGGCACGTATTACCCATCTTGTAAACCGTTAGAACAAAAGTTTAAATTTAAAAAATGTTTCTTATGAAAAAATAAACAACTTTTGTTTCAAACATTTTTTCGTAAACATCACTGTTTACTCGTGAGAGCGCAAATTATGCGCAAATTGTATAGAATGTATGTATGGCTATATCAGTTATTTGTGTGTGACATGTATGTATGTGTAATGTGACAGAGTAATCAACACTGTCTATACATGATATTTCAATAATTAAGTCAGTCAATTGTTTGTTTTCACTTGTTGTTTTTATAAATTCACCCAATATATATTAAGTATATAAACATGAATTTATTATATACATTTATACGTAATTATTATGTTTTCAAATCATTACATGAAGTCACGCTAATAAAATATTACTATTGTATTATATGAGAGAGTTGGTCGAACAATTTTAATTCTATTTTACTACGAATATTGAGGTACATAGGTTAGTAGGAGAAAGTTATCTAGGTAAGCCCATTGGAAATCTGTAATCTTTCTATTGCCTGTGGTATAAGTTTCTATATTCTTTTTACTTTATTATATTATAAATATAATAAAGTATTGTGATCGAAAAAAAAAATCGATATCGGGGTTTCAACGGAAATACACGTTTTGAGGGTCCCAGATTCCAAAAAAAAGTGGTTTTTAAAAAATGTTGCGTCCGTCGGTATGCCTTTTACCAAGCTGGAGCCTTCAATGTTCAACCGATTTTTCTCAAACTCGGTACATAGGTTCAGTTTGGTCATAATTCCAGACGATTTTTTCTTTTTTTCCCTAGGCCTTTTTTCAAAGGTACTTCCCTCTAGACCAAAACAGGATTTTTGGGGTTTTCTCAAAAACGGCTCAATTTCGATTAAACTAGGCACAAGGATTCCGAATTGAACTAGGCACAAGGCTAGATCTTAAGGTGTTCCTAAGATTGGTATAAGCCACATATCCGGGAAAATTCTAGAAGGCCCACACCCTAGGGAAAACCTTTCCAAATACATGAAAATGGGATTTTCTAGGGAGAGGCTGAGGGGACAGCAGTGAAACTTCATATCAGGGTTTATATCAACAAGGCCTTTGTTTGATATAACTCCCCTTTGGGATCCGCCCCCTTGTAGCCATGGAGCCGGAAAGGATGAAATCGTCAAAAGTGGTCAAATCAACTCTGGCCAAAATTGATATTATTTAAAATGTCTTTTTAAGTAACTTTTGTAACTTGGTAATATTTGCTTAACCTCACCCTTACCAAAACTACATACTACTTACTAAATCCAATAAATACTAAGCCTGTTCCTCATTACTTGTATTTTAATAATTCTTACAATTGACTGCTTTCAATAAAAATATTACAAGAATAATCAATTTTATAATATAATAAAGTCTTGTTTGATGTTTCGAACCGTTTATTAAACTTGTGAATGAATTGAATGAATTTTGAGATCCTAAATTTGGATGATATTATTTGGCGTATATATGGTAGGAACCTTAAACTAGAGTAACTTAACTCTGGTTTGTGAATTTGGAAAGCATTACTTTGAGTCTTTAGAATGGTAACTTCTAACAATAAAGCAGAAAAATTCAACAAATTTGGCTTTTTATTGCATTTTTTTATCATTTGCAATTATTTCAGCATATATTTCGTCGTTGGGCTGACTCTTACCAACTTGCCTAATTGTTATTATTTTTTAATCTCTACTTTTGTTTGATCTGTTTAAACTTGTTTTGTTTTTGTTTAAACTTTTCATATTTTATCCAAGCAATTTATGGCACTTTTCATTTCATTCTTTCATTATTTCTTTAGTGAAAGTTATATACATAAGTATGACCAATCTAGACGATCTTCTCATACATTTATATTATATTTATTTTGTATCATTACCGTTCATACATTTTATATATAATACTATATAAAATCGTAAATATAGCAAAAAAAAAAACAAAAACAAAAACAAAAACAAACTATACAGTAATTGTTTGGAACAAAAACAATAATGTACTTTATTTTTATTAAATAATAAAATAATATAAAATTGGTGTTGCGATGCTATTGTTCAATACCATTAAATAGTATTAAATGAAATTTACATTAGCGGTCGAACTAGCAAGATGATCAATCTCCTGATAATCTTTTGACAGATCTCGATCTAGTAATTCAGCCGCCCTGGCGAAAATAAAATTTGCCGCCATTTATTCGCATACCATGTGCAGGACGTGTTCTTTTTTAAGTTAACATATGTTTGAAACTCAATCAATAATTTAATTTAGGAAAATGCTTCAAACGAAAAAGATAAGTTTCAAAGGGACACATCTTATGCCGGCATCGAATTCGATCTTATTTTTCAGGTTCTATTAAAACCTCACTCTGATTCCTAGCTGACAAACATATTAGATAAACACTTGAAATTATAAATTTGTTCTTTATAACTACGCAAACATTTTTTGTTTGAAACATTTTTTTGCAAACTGAATGGTTTAGACAGTTTCTGGCAGCAAACATCTAACTTTTTGTGCGTTTGTTCATTCAACGCCACAAATAGTTAATTTTAGGTTGGTTGAATTTTGAATATTTTTTTCTTACTGAAATTAACTGAGGTTTCGTTTACTGCTATTTCTTGCGCGATTTTCAAAAAAAAAAACTGCGAAAATTACTGATTTAATTTTTTCAAAATCTTTTTTCTTGTAGGAAATTGCATTATAAATTAATAGTAAATTTGCCGTTTCTAATATCCCGACAGATATTATTAAACTATTAAAAAATCGTCTTCAAATCATTTTAGTGCGTAACAATTTTTTTTACTCCATGCAAAGAGTGCTGCTGTACGGATTTACTACTAAACTACTAGGTATACATGTAAATTTAAATTTGTGAAGTTGTTATGGGTACTTTAATAAAATATTTTATAAAAATTTTTATTAAGTTAATAAAAAATCATGCACATTCACAAATGAAAGTCAATAATAAATTTTTGGAACTTTAATTTTGAAATTGAAACCAACAAAAATTTATTTTTATATGAGTACAAAGCTAGCGTACGTTTTCTGGCTTTATTTGTAACAAGGCATGAAATTTTAGTAGGTGAAGTATTCAAGTAGCGTAACAATGAGCAATTGGGAAATGGCGTCTGGCAAATTTTAATAGCGTCGATAGGTTACAATGTATTGATATTTGTATTTTTACTTATTTTGGTAACAATAATAATAACAAGTGTATATACCGTGTTGATTACTCTGTCACATTAAACTACATACATGTCACACAAATATAACTGATAAACGCATATAATACATACTATACAATTTGCGCATAATTTGCCCTCTCACGGGTAAACAGTGATGTATACGAAAAAATGTTTCAATCAAAAGTTGTTAATTTTTTTTATAAGGAAAATTTTTTACATAAAAAAAATTTTTCTTCTATCTCTAACGGCTTACAAAACTCAAGTCCCAATTGATCTATGTTGCTCATTCTTGAACTAGACCTCACTTTTTACGTCCTCAGCACGCTATAATAGGTTGATATTCCACGTTTTTGAGTAAACGTCATGACAGACGGACAGACGGACAAACAGACAACAGATAGACAGACAGACAGAAAGACAACCGGAAATGGACTAATTAGGTGATTCTATTAACACCTTTACCAAAATTTTGTTCGTAGCATTAATATTTTTAAGCGTTACAAACTTGGGATTTAAATAAACTTAATATACTATGTATATTTCATATAAACATGGTGTAATAATCAATTTATTTTTGACTCAAGAAGGGTATAAATATGCCATAAATAGAATGAATCATAATTGAACATTTAATAAATCATACTTGTACGGACACAAATCAATCAGATAATCTTTTAAACAACATTTGAATCTAAATAATTTAATCAGCCGTTCGACATTTGTAACTTTTAACAATCACTCAACAAAGCGAGATGTCCTTAGTCCGAACACTCAGAAATTTGAAAGTTTTTTAGATTGAGTTACAGCGTTGAGTGTTAGAGAAAAGCCGTCAGTTTCGCAGGGCCAATTATCTCCTTATTAAGGATAGAAAACAGCCAAATGTTAATAAATTTAAAACTGGCGGTATAATCAAATTTTTTGGAATTTAAAAGGACTATGATCATACAAATTTTTGATTTAAAAATAAATTCCAAAAATGTACGCTAGCTGTATATATTTTAATAGAAAATTTTTTTATCTGAATTAATTAATACGGAAAATATTGTTTTTTGTTTATTTTTATTCTCCATTTCTACACTTCGTTAAAATCAATGTTTTGTTCTTCTACATTGAAACAGTAGAACTCTACATGATATAAAATATATATTTCAATTTTAATAATGACAAGGTATAGTTTTACAAAGCAAATCATTGTTCTAATTCTTATTGTGTTTCACTACACTGCATTATGCGTATAATATATTATTGCATAAGTAAATAGAAAATTATGTACATATTAGATGTTCATCTATGGGCATGCTTGAATAAACCTGCAGAACGCAAAAGCTTATACAGATTTGCAGAACCATAAATTAGAGAAAGAGGTTAGATACATAGAATAATAATTAATTAGATGCAAAACATTGTAAGTAAATAAACCTATCAATTTTTTTTTATGAACAATTATGCTTTCAAGTCGATACGAATGAATTAAGGCCGTTATGTACAAATTTTCTATTGGCGTGAAACATTATAATTTCTTTTAGAATCCTCTTAAATATTCATTGGGAAAAAAAATTTATACAGAATAGCGCTTTTCAAATAAGAATGATTAAAATTACAATTGAATTTCAAGCACTGTGATTATTCCCTTTACTATATCGATTTGAAATTTGGATATGTTATAGGTATTCATATTCTACCTGTCCTGGGTACTTGTCTTTCTCGAAAATCCCGTTAGTTTTCTCAAATTTTATTTTTCATACTGGGGTACAGTGGAACAATAAAACTTGTTTTAGTCCCAGAGCAGGTAAAAATATTCTCTCTATTAAAATGGTGAAAGAAAACTTGCCAAAATTTCTTTCGATTGAGAGTACTATACTCAAACTGCCCTGGGACTATAGTTTTTTTTTTAATAAGCTGTACCTAGATGTGAAATAAAAATTGGGAAAAACAACAGTTTTTTCGAAAAATGAAAATATCCAGGGCAAGTGGAACATACCTACAACCTTTCAAATGTCAAACTGATATAGTAAAGGGTATAATCGCAGTGCTTGAAATTCAATTCTAACTAAAACCATTCTTATCTAGGATTCTTTAAAAAAAATTTTCAAACAATGAATCTTTAAGAGAATTCTTCTCAAAATTATAAAGTTTCACGTCAATCAACGAATTTTTAAACACAGCTGCTTTGAGCTACAGGTATGGTTCCGTCGTCTTCAAAATGTAATTGATCACTAGAAAACTGTTGAAAGGATTATTTACTGTTATATTATTTTCTTTATTATTTAAATGTTTTGGTATTTTTATTATTTGCAAAATTATTTTACATTTGTTCCCGAGTGACTTCTAAGAATCTACTTTTGTATGTTATAATAATCAAAGCCAACTAAAATTTAAAACTCTTCAATAAAAATTCCATTCTTTGGATTTTGTTCCACAAATCCCTAAAAAGTCAGTCGTAAACTAAAAGGCGATTAAATATAAGAACATATCAAAGAGGGATTTGTAAATAACATTTACAAATGGTTTACGAAAACATTCAAACAGTTAAAATAAGTTTTCTGTACCATACACTCACAATTGAGATAGTTAGAAGTAAATAAATAGAATTCTGTGAAGTGATTCGATATCATGTGGGTTTAGAAAAATTGTATGAATTTACTTACGAACGTAAGCACGATATATCATCGTATATAATTAACTTTTTTTTCACAGCCTGTGTTTGAATTATGCTATGAATACAAAAACTACATGTTGTATAATTTAATAGAAGGTTAAACCTGTTGAAAACAAATGAATACAGTATATATAGACTATATAACCCTATCCCAATGCAGTAGGTAGGTACTATAATATGTGAATGGTAAAACAAAAATATAATTGATCTAAGGCCAGGAGTTGAATTTGACACTCGTTTTTAAACCACTGAGAAATTGGTACATACTTTTCAAAGTCGTGTTTTGTAACTGTTTCCTACAGCAAATTTTGATAGTCGGAAGCTTCTCTATTCAAGAGCCTGTCATACATTTAATTTAACACAGAAAATTGAAATTAATGAACACCTTTCTGCAAACTGCATTCAAATATAGAAAGAATAAAAAATGCAAGGGGTGCCGAGGTATACCCGGTGGGAACCATGTTTTTTTTTCGGTATAGTTTATGTATTTATAATTTTAAAACAAGTTAAAGCTTCATACAAGTGAAAAAAAACAATGGACTGAAGTAATTGTTGAAATACCATATAAGTAAAGAAAGGTAGCCAAACATAGATACATACATGTCACACACACTACATACTATATAATTTGCGGCCAATTTACGCTCTGACGGGTAAACAGTGATGTTTACAAAAAATGTTTCAAACTAAAGTTGTTTATTTTTTTATAAGGAACATTTTACATTTAAACCTTTGCTCTATCCTAAACGATTTGCAAGATGGGTTTTACGAACCCAAGACCTAATTGACCTATGTGACTCATTTAAGAACTCGACATCACTTTTTATGTCCTGAGCACGCTGTAAAGATTTCAGCTTGATTTTTTCGTTTTGGGCTATTGTGTTGACAGACAGACAGACAGACAGACGGACATACAGATGGACAGACAACCGAAAAAGGACTAATTATTTTATGTTTTGAACACCTATACCATATTTTGTTCGTAGCGTCAATATTTTTAAGCGTTGCAAACTTGACCAAACTTAGTATACCTTGATATATTTCATATACATGGTATACAAATTGGAAAAACATGCTTTATTTGTATAAAAGTGGATAATATTTTAAAAAAATAAACTAAAACAAAGTATCGCGACGTTATTGTTTTGTCTGGCCACCATCCGCCGAACGCACGATTTGGAATATATAAATTCTTTACACACAATAAAACGGGCTTTTCATCGCCCGACATCTTAAAAATTTTTGAGATTTGAGGCATTTCTGTCTTATGGTTGTCGAACAAAATGGTTTATGAATATTTTATTCAATTATTTTTTTGAATATCGTTCTCCATGAAAATTTACATGCATCCAAAAAAAGTTCTAGGTCCTTTGGCGGAAATGTCCCAGATTATAATATAATATAAATTTTTACAGTGTAAGGCACGAATGACTGTGAAATACTACGCCTGGCCATTGTTCTATCAGGCATAGAGCCAAGGAGGTATAATGTTTTGCTAGTCAACGAACCAGCCAGCAACCATCAAGCCTATTGTTCTTAAATAAATTACAACATAGTATTTAGTTAGTGTACAGTAATAATAATAATAATACTCATTTTCTATTGTTTTTCTTTGGTACCACAAATGGTTAGCACACGCACTTTCTTCTTGTAATAATTTATCAAAATTTTCTTTCACAAAATATAAATTATTATTAATAACTGAAACTCGTTGAAACGTAAATGGTTAGGTAACCAATGATACATCGATGTAACAGACCGTTTTTACACAAAACAGGCTTTTTTACGTTGGTAGTATTTGTTTATTATATTTATGTAAAACTTGATTGTACTAGATACATTAGTTTCTAAAGATCTAAAAGTAAGAAGCCTTTTATCTGACAAAATTTTCGCGTATGGTTTAAGCCTAAAAATATATTCCGGTTTAAGCCTAGCTATTATATGTATTTCTTGTGTGTAGATGTTAGTCACTCCTCCAATACGGATGAATCGTTTTTGATGAAATTTTGTGTGTGTTTTCAAGTGGATCCGATAATGGATTAGATTTGGTCCATTACAACTGTTTTTGAGAGTTCTACACCAAACAAATTAAAATTCATTAGATGGGAGAGCATATAAATAATATACTTACTATGTACTATGTATTTTTAATAGTATTGAAATACTATTTATTAACATTAGGGTAGGTCGAAAGGACGCTGTCCAATAGATAGAAGTCAAATTTGGGTTTAGTGCAATGGGGTGAGGTTTAGAGGGATGGGTTCTGAGGGATGAGCTTAGCAGGCCTGGGGGATGGGGGTGGGCTTTACGGGCCTAGCAGGCAAACTAAGCATAGTATATATATTAATATATATATATATTCTAAGCTTAAAAATCTATTCATCCAGGCCTGTGCGTGAAGTATATTTTTGCAAAGTCAGCAAGCTTGCGATGGAGACGGCTATGGGTAAAGTTATATTCTTACCAATCTGCAAGATAGTATTGAAAGAGGTCGACCTAAGAAGTGCCATTAGATATTCCATAGAATCTAACATACTTCTTTAATGACTTTTCGTCAGGCTACCATTCCTCAATTAACTGTTCTCGATCCACTTTGTTTTACGTTAAGTTGTGCATTATATTTATTTTTTTTGTCATGAGGTGCGTTATATGTTCTAAAGAAACTTTCAACTTCAAGGATATATTTTAAAGAAAAAATTCATGATCGATTCTAGGGCGGTGTGACATTTTATTTGCTACTCATCACTCAATATACTATTGGGTCATCTAATTCTAGGGTAGTCAGGTATAAAAATTGCAATTATTAAAATCAAACAACCAAAAGAGGTAAAATTTTTCATAATATTTGAAATTTCCTTGTATTTTCAGCTCCTAATTATGATGCAGAGATACCACTTAAACCAACCTGCGACCCACGATGAAAATATGGGTGAAACACATTCTTGCATTTAGCAATTGAAAAATAAATATCCTGTAAATTGTTAAATTTTTAATATTACGTCGTACACAGAGCGTCGTACGCTAATGGAGTAATTATAGTCATGATTATTATCATTATGATTATTATTTTCCACGAATCTGTTTTTGTTTTTTGTAAAATGAAAATTAATTGTTCATTATTTTATGTTCATTCACTCTTACTCACATTATTATTTAATATAAAATTAAATGAATGGGAAGGAAATGAAAATGCAAATTTTAACTTTTGCATTGAGTAAGAAACATTACTTCCGTTTTATATTTTAAATGTATAATAATAATGGAAGTTAATTAATAATGTTCACCTCAATTCACTGGTTTTATATTATTATATCGCTATGTTCGTATCACCATAAGATGTTTTTCCTTGCTACATAATTTATTGTAGGAAAATTTTAACATGGTTAATTGTTGAATGTTTACCGTAAGTTCATTATTTTTTGTAATTTTTAATGGATTATTTTTATGTAGTAATGTTGAGCTTACAAAGTATTTTCTTTGAGCTTAGAAAAAAACGTGGCATATAATGACCTTCTTCTCAAATCTTCTAGTCTTACGAATAACTTAATTCTCTGTTTGGTTTAAAAATTATTTTTATTTTAAAAGTAAAAATTGTAAATGATCCAAAATTAGTGGGTTTCAAAAAACATTCCAATAAGATCGGATCAAATTTGTCTGTGTTATCAAAAAAATCGAATTTGTCAACTTTATGACGTCATCAGAATCCAAAAAATTTAATTTTGCTCGATCACATCCAAATTTTATTCAATTTTGTTAAACCAAGTATGTAATCCTACTAAATTTGGGTCATACTTTTCAAATTTGTGATTAAAACTAACCTAGGTATAATAGGTTTCAAGAATGTGCAGTCCTGGTCCCGAAATTAAACACATAAGTATCGAAAAAGTAACAGCACAACTGAAAAGAATGACTCAAAATTACTGTTGCGCCGGTGGCGGGTGCCTCCTTTGCCACGTACCAGTTACGGACCTGACGATTAATCATACTTGTTACAAGTTTAATATTATTTGTATGCAGTCTAAGCTCACAATTGATAAGAGCTGTAGTCATTTTTTTGTTCACCATTTCATTCGACCAAGGATCGGTTGTAACAAATGACTTGAAATTTTTTGATCAGTTTTTCCAAGTTAATGCATTTAAGATGGTTATTTTCAAATCACAGATAGTATGTTCTATTTTGCGAAACTGTATTTTTTTATGAAATATTATTCTCAGAAGCATTTTAAGAACCTTTTAGGTTTGAAATAAAAACACCAAAATATCGCCAGAAAATGTCGTATTGACATTGAGTTATAAATAATTTTTTTTAGAAAGAATAAAAAAAAGAACACATTTTCTTTGATATTTTATGCAAATTTCAGCAAAAATGTCAGTACAAAATTTGTAAGAAAAAATATACATATATAATCATTTATTGAAATAGAATTTATAGACATAATAGCACATATTCAGTATATTATTATGTCAAATACAACTGTGACTTTATTGAAAAATATTCGTGAAACGAATGAAAACATATTGTATATAATAATACATTTATATACAGTGTGTGTCCAGTTAAATCGGCACTGTATAGAAAACTTTTTTATAATTTGATCTATTAACAAGTGAAAAAATTTACAAAAAAAAAAACCTCGACAAATGCGATTTATTCCTTGTACACGGATTTTTGGAAACTTGGCTATAAAATGTTCTCACTCAAGTGAGTTCCACCGTTTAGGGGCTACGATGCTACTGAGAAACACACAAACGCACAAATAAGCACTTTAAACTTATAACACTCCTTCTTTAATCAATATCAAAGTGATGGTCAAAGACATCAGATGAGATGAAAAGGATACTTAGAGACCTATCATTTTTTGGGACCAATTTTTGGAAATATTTTAATTGAAGTTGAAATATTTGAGTTGACTTTATTCTTTTGAATTATTGCTGTGAATTGCCTAATTATTTTACCATTTCACTTTTCGAAATGAATTGAGCCAGGTTTATTTGACCATTCATTTTTATAGTAATTACTTATATGTCAGGCCTTTTTTTTTAGTTTCTTGGCTACAGAACTCTAGCCTCGCACCTAAAACGTAGCTAAGAACACTCTCTGTTTAATTTCCTTTCAAATGAAAAAAAAGTAAAATCGGTTCATCCGTTTAGGCCTTTAGGCGCTACAATGCCACAGACAGACACACACACAGACACTCGGGGCTTAAAAAAAGTTATTCTTGAAGAAAAGTTCTGCACGGCCTAAAACACGTAGAAAAGTAACTAAAAATAACAAAATCTGTTTTTAATGGTATATCGATAATATTGAATATCTGACCATAGTTTACAATTAGAATTAACTTTTCTTCATAAAGCTTACTGATGATTGTTACATTTCGCATTTTAGGCCATGCAGAACTACTTATCAAGAATACTTTTTTTCAAATAACAAGAATAAAAAAGTTTTTCAAATGGTGCCGATTTAATTTGACACACTGTATTTAAATGTGGGTTCAAGAAACTGTTGACGGGAATGAGGATTCATAATTCATGTGTAGAAAAAATACATAACTGATAGTGTTATGGAAAAAGTGTTTTGACTCGTAAAGTATACTATCTAATAACTGCAGCTTCGAACGCGAGGATAAATCATGAACATAGAGTAATATTTTGGACCGTGGACGTAAACAGTTACCCATTTGGGCAGGACTTTCACGTTTCTAACATATACATTAACACTTGGACCTATCTACTTTCTTGTTTGGGTAAGCAAGCTTGGGTATAATAAGGAAACATAATCATCAAGTGAATGTAATTTCAGTCACTCACAAATCATCAGGATTCCGAGGAAATGCAAGTTAAAAATAAGTCATTATTGCATTTAAGCAAAAAAAAAAAAAAAAAAAAAAAAAAACACTCTTACTACGTAAAAATGCTTTAGCCAAAAGTTGTCAAGGGTAGTAGAGCATATTCTCCTGTGTTCATGGCTTTGGCCTACAATTTTCGACAAGCTAACAGCATATTTTCGTTCGATTAAATACAATAATGTCATATTTTTAAGTTGCAGTACCTCCGAAAGCTAACGTTTTTCGAAAAAATATTTTGAACAAAAATTGTTAGTTTTTTTTTTGAGGATCAACTTTATATATTAAAGTGTTCTATCTCTTACCGTTTAGTATCTAAATTGGCTATTAGACAAGCCCAAGAACTGGATCAAATCTGATGTCAGAACGTGATGTCCCCCATCAAACTCAGCAATTATTGCTTAAGTTATTTTTTGATTGGTTAACTACAAAACGAGCTATTAGCCATTATTGATTAAAATGACTCAACCTGTATGTCATCGACAAGCAGAATTGTAAATTTATCAACCAAAACTGATCAAAAATCTATCCCCCGTGCTAAATCACCTCAGGTCAACTATACCCAATGCAACCTGTTGACAATATGACGTAAAGTACAATCATTCGGTGACATATTGTTTTAGGAAAGTAAAATACAACATTTATAATAATACATACCTTTATATTGAACTTTATTAAATGTACTAGTAATAATACGTAGCTCAGAATTAGGTTTTTCTCCGATCTGGAAAGAAAAAAAATATTAATTCAACCATTTAAATTATAATTAGTTAAATTTTAATTAAATTAATATAATTGCAAATACAATTTAATTGAGGTACGATTGTTTTGGGTTAGACTATTTATATACTTTATTATTCAGACAAGTAAGAGACAGTTTTGTTAATTTCACATCAGTACACCAAGAAAAGCGTAGGACAGCTGTTATATTTCTTTATCTTAAAATAAATGCCCACTCTTCAGTTTATTAATGAATGACTTACAGCTCCTTTTTTTCTATTTTTAAAATATTTATTAAGGTAGGACGAGCGCTAGGGCAAGTTTAGAATTGTAGTGGAAATTATTTGTCCTTATTTTCAACTTTGATGATGAATTTTTTCGATATCTCCCTTGGTTGCCGAAATATCGAAATCTAAATTTTGAAAATTACTGCAGATCGAAAAATTTTATTCATACTTTTCAACTTAAATTGTCACTTTATAACATAATTGCCATCAAAATTGAATATATATATTTTTTAATTTGTGTCCTCACTACCGTGCTCATACATCCTTAAAAAGTCGAACACAACGGGTTTTTTTTTTATTTCAATAATTTAGTAAGGTTTTAACTTTAATTTAAATAGTTTTTTTCTTTAATTTCCATCTACTAATTTTGGAGAAATTTATGAAAACATCCATATCCCGTTTTCCCATAAGACCAATGTTAAATATGTCAACCCTTGTTGCTCAGTTGATGAAAGCGCAATCAATTCCTTTCTCGGTATACCTAGGGTTGTGGCTTCAATTCTCGCCATCATAAGAAAGAATATATGTATAACAAAGAGTATGCATGAAGGAGGTACACTCAGCCTCTGAAATGATTGAGTGGTTACATATATTTTATCACAATGGGCACTTTAGCCTAAGAGTGTCCTTCGTGGACAAAGAATATAACCTAACATAATATTAAATATGCCTAATTTTGAAGTCTTTTCTTTATTTAAATAATCGGGCAACCCCCTCCACCCCAAAAGTTTCCAAAATTGATTTAGACTTAGTTCATCAACTTCATGTAAAAAAATCAAGCTTTTTAGCCAATTTTGTCCTGGCGCCCGTACATCTTTAAGTGTCTGTCTATTATATACTCTTTAAATAAAAAATTGTCAATAACACAAGGTAATAAGAAAAAATCTAAGAAAAAAAGTTGAAAATTCTAAGAAAAAACACTCGATTCTTAGCGCAGTAAAGAAAAGCATACTAGAAAAAGTGTTTCTTAGAAAATATGTTTTTTAATTAAAGAGAATTGATTCTCTTTCAATTCTCTTTAATAAAGATTACTAGACAATATATTTGTCAATATTTAGTTTACGCTGTATGTATCATATTAAAAATCATCAATTATAATCGAGAGACCATGATGTAAATAAATATCGTAAACATGACAAAAGTAAACAAAAACAAAAAGTAATAAATATGTTTTTGGTTTAAAATAGAATAATCTTATTCCAATTTCTATTATGCGCGTAGTGGTTTTGTAGCATTGCTTTTTTTTTAAGAATAAGCTCATTTATAATTGTCATATTGAATCCTTGACGTTATAAGGAAATTATTATAGAAATTGTATAATGGGATTATTTACACTTATTACTTATTATTGAATTAAAGAAAAATTGAAATTGCCTATTATGTAGGTATTAATTATCCCTAGCAGGTAGTATATTATATATGTTTATTTTATATTAAGGTTGTGTGCATTGTAAAGGTATACTTTTGACATGGTTAAAAAGTATACCTTATGGTTAAAAGAGCAAAAATTTAAAAAAAATTCAAAATATATTTGGTACGTAGCTTTTCGTACCAAAAAGCCACGAAATTGAGAGTTGAAAGTTTTAAATTAAATCATAACAAGTTTTACGACATTGAAGTGGGTATCACGGTGTCACAATGTTCCGATCGGCTCTACGACCTTTTCCATATTGTGGCGTAAAAAAAATACAAGATATGTGATTTTCCTAATTGATATGCTCTCATTATTACCCAGATCATGTTAATTTCCTATTGTAGTACCAAAATCAGATGGGCTTACCTAAATTTCTAAAATGGCTTAACCTTGACAACAGTGAACGTTGTCCTATTACTACTTAGCGTAACCGATCGCATTATGACATTAGATTATCGGAATTTTTAAGCATGCACTCCACTTTTTCTCTCATTTCTGTTTCACTTTCATACACGAAAACTTTTTTTTGAATTCGGATGTCACTTATTCCAAAGACCTTGTATTATTAACACTTGTAATGGCATGAAGTGAGCTCATTGTCTTTGGAAAAAATAAACAACAAAATTCATCGAAATTCGAATGAATAGGCCTTTTCATCGACTTGGTTTTGTTTCGGACAATGGTCAAAAAATTATTCAATCTAAGAACATCTAATATATTTTATCTGTATCAAACAGTGCTTTTTGACTAGGATAGATGACTTTACTTGATTGAAGTATGTCCGAAACAATATGAAAAGTCCTATGTGAAAAGTAATTAATTGCAGTGGGCCTACCAAAATAGAGGACCTACCTTGGCAACTTCCCC
Source organism: Chrysoperla carnea (assembly GCF_905475395.1). Taxonomy (NCBI): domain Eukaryota; kingdom Metazoa; phylum Arthropoda; class Insecta; order Neuroptera; family Chrysopidae; genus Chrysoperla; species Chrysoperla carnea. Next base: position 40,397,390 of record NC_058340.1, on the reverse strand, counting down.
TTTCGTTTAACATAGTTACATGAATGATGTTTATACGCGTATGATAGCTGTATAAGCATTTATCTACCCCCGTTTGGGTTCATGTTGTTGCTTAATTAAATACAAAATACATAAAAAAGTTACCCAGCAGACATTTGTTGTAGTAGATCGTAAAGAAAAAAAAATTTTACCTTAAAAGCCATATAAAAATATTAATTAATTAAAACGAGAAAAACATTTTTAAAATAAAATAAAAATGTTTTTATTTCGTGTCTTTTTTTTTTTTTTTTGTATTTTGTATTTTTTATTTTCATGAATTTGTTTTTGTTTAACAATGTGAAGTCTAAAAGTTTTTGCTAAAAACTTGATGATTTTTAATTTTTCTGGAAAATTGTCGTGAATGTTTTTTTTTTCTTTTTATAAATAAACAAGTGAAAACAAACAATTGCCTGAGTTAATTGTTGAAATACCATGTATAGACAGTGTTGATTACTCTGGCACATTACACACACATACATGTCACACACATATAACTGATATAGCCATAATATACATACTATACAATTTGCGCATAATTTGCGCTCTCACGGATAGACAATGATGTTTACGAAAAAATGTTTCAAAAAAAAGTTATTTATTTTTTTATAAGGAACATTTTTTATATTTAAACTTTTCTTCTATCTCTAACGGTTTTCAAAATGGGTCCTATGGACCCAAGATCCAATTGACCTGTGTTGCTCATTTACAAACTTGACCTCACTTTTTACCTCCTCAGCACGCTATAAAAATTTCAGCTTGATATCTCTTTTCGTTTTTGAGTAATCGTGATGACAGACGAACAGACGACAGACAGACAGACAGACAACCGGAAATGGACTAGATGATTCTATGAACTCCCATACCGAAATTTTTTTTCGTAGCATCAATGTTTTTAGGCGTTACATACTTGAGACTAAACTTAATATACTATGTATATTTATACATGGTATAATAATATAAGTACTATGTATATTTCATATACACATGGTATAAAAAGATGAAATTGTTCAACAGTAAATAGGTTTTACTTCTCACCCATATTTAATTGTCGTAAAGCTTTGAAACTAGGAAAAATATTTCTTTGTCAATGTTATCATATTTCAGTATACTTTTTATTAATGTTCTTAAGAATTTTGGTGGTAATATTTTCTAAAAATATCTAAGGTTAAACAGTTGTTCCAATGGACTATAAACGGGTAATGAATATCGGAAGTCATAAGGTAAACCATTACAACATACAATTTTTATCAATAATACCAACTTAACGTCACTCATAAAAAATAATCATCATTAAATAATATTAAATATTCTTAAAAAGTTTTAGAAACTATGTGGCTTGAAATAAAACTCCATGGCTGTTTATAATTTACTTTATTCTGCAAGGAATATAGTTTTGCCAACTATCAATTCTCAAATCCGTCAAAAAGACGATAGAAAACCATTTAAGAATCAACTAAAAAAATTATAGGGAAAAAGAAGAGTAAAACAACTAGTTCTAGTGGTAAAGCCACTGAGTTGGTGACAATGAAGGAATACTATTAACAAAGTATTAACAAAGACATACACTCCATTAAATTAACTTTCTTAAAATTAAATTACCTTTCAAACGAAACCAAAAAAGTCAAAATCGGTTCATCCGTTTAGGCGCTACGATGCCACAGACCGACATACACACACAAAGACACACACATATCGGTCAAACTTATAACACCCTTTTTTTATTTTGGGGGTTAAAAATAAAATCAAAAGTACCTAATTTAATAAACTTTTGATTATTGTGCCACAGAGTTTCTTATATACAATCTCAAAACTCTCGAAAATATTTTCAATTAATTAACATCATCTGTAGAAGTAAATCGTAAAAAACCACTTTGTATAAACGATAAAAAAATTTATATTTTATTAACAGAAAATTATATGCCGTAAACATTTTTAACAGTAAAATACATATTGTTTAACTACTTAACGATTAAAGTGATTTTGATCACGCAATATTATTTATACATTTTATCGATAATAGAAATTAAATTTAGTTTAAAGAAGATAATAAAGATAAAATCATAATATTGTTAGCATATTCATTAATTGTTAGTATTCATTAAATTAAACGAAGCTGTTCCTATGTTTTAGATAATCAATACTGGATACACATTTTTATTAATAATTATTTTAGCTTGGCTTACAGTATTTTTATGGTTAACAATAAATCGGAGACTAAACATTTCTAGAGTCGCGTCAAATATTTAAAAAAAATCTGCTGGAAAGTATGTGGCGAGTCATTGACGGTTGATCAGGCGAGCGAAGCGAGCCTATACTAGGTTAAAATGTAACTTTTTGGTTCTAAACTTTACAAAAAAAATACAAAAGATTTTGACATGAAATGAAATGTTGTAGTTCCACATTTATGTCTAGATGTGTTATCAATCATTATTTTTAGAAAAAATTATGTAAATAATAAAAAACAACAGTATTTTTTATTTATTACATGTATGTATACAATCTGTATATATGCAGAGACAGTGGCACCATCTGTGAGCTACATCTAATACTAATAAATAATTGGCTACATTTCATATTAATTTTAATTGAGTCGCCATCTGTAGATTCTTTCAAGTATTGAAAAACGTCATAACAAAACATCAACAATTAATTTTTGCAGTTCTACAGTAGAATAACTAAAACTAAACTTAAATTAAGTGATATTAATACAAGTAATGACAAAAAGATGCTCAGATGTTTCAAACAAAAGATGCTTTGTCTGTGTGTTATACGCACTGTGGAGTATAATTTATATATGGTAGACCTAAAAAACCCGGAGACGTTCGATGCTATGTAGTCATTTCGTATCAGTGGGTAATAACTACACATCTATCTGTTGCTGTGTCCGTCAGGATATTATCAGTTTAAAACAATAGATGCTTTGTATGTGTTATACGTTCAATGTTAATCATATCAAGTATAAAGTTCTACCCACGTATTACTAAACAGTGAATGGTGCGCACGATAGGTTGCGTACAAAAAACGTAACAAAATCATTAGATCACTAGATTTTTTAAAAAAATTGGCTTTTTCAAGCTGGATCTTTATCTCCAAAAATCGAAAAGCTAAAATGGTTTCGTAGAAAGTTCTGTTACAGCAATGATTTTGTGGAAAAGTATACATTATCAACAAAAAGCTCCGTAATTTAAAACATTTCCGCAACCAAATTTTTTTCCAATAATTTTTGATTATTTGCATATTAGGTTAAGAAAATTTAATGAATAATTTCTATAACAAAACTTCCGTTAAATTAACAATTAATTTGGATAAAAATTTTATTTTTTATTTTATAATCTTTTTAAACATCATATAATAGTTTTTTACGTATACATATGTAGTGAATCTCACCGTTCGCGATATACACTACAATCTATTTAAATTATCTGTAAAATATTTATTGAATCGTAAAAAAATCGATTACCATGATGTGTAGTAAGTACTCCCATATGATTTTATCATATACAGGGTGTAAAACATATTTTTAAACATTTCGTTTAGTATTGAAAGTTCTATTATGGCCCTTCGCACATGCCAGCACTTAAGAACCCAAACCAAGCAACCAGATTGAAACCCTGTCGGTTCCCGTAGGTATTTATATTTAGATCATTTTGTTCAAAAAAGGAATATGAAGAGCCTAGTTGCAACCAAATTAGTTGCAAAATGAAGATGGGAGGCTAAAAAGTATTAAATCTAGCTTTCAGTTGAATTCGAATATCGGATGCTTGCAAAATGATTCGTATTGTGGGTTGTTGAATATCCGACGTATGGCATACACCCATAAGAATCATACCATTTTATTTGTGGTAAAAAATTAATTTATTAACTAAGCCAAGATTCATTTGTGCTTAGTAGCAACAAAAAACTGATCTAAATATTGAAATTTGAAAAGTGTTTGACGACACAAAATTAAGCTTATATACGAGTAAACTATGTATTTCATTTTCATTCCTGTAAATGCCACACTAACTGATATTATTGAATGGGATAATTTGATTAACGAAAGCATTCAACGTTTAAGAAAAGAAACATGAAAATTTATTCAGAACAGACTGATGTTATCTTTTGTAACGTACGAAAAAGACATTCTAATTATGTGTCGGTCCAAGCCATAAGGGGAACAGGGAAAAATAATATTTGCTTTTTCTTTATTTTGAAATAACTTTGAACAATTGGCGATTGCGCCTTTACTTAGATTAGGTTAGGTTATATTGACTGTCCACGAAGGACACACTTAGGCTATAGAGCCCATTGTGATACCATATATGTGTTTTACCACCTTTACGTTGATAATTTCATTTATCAGCTCCTCAATTACAGAGGCTGAGTGCGCCTCCTTCATGCATATACCAGCCCATCACAACTATTAATTAAATTAATTTTGTTGCGACGGCAGGATTCAATTCCGCAACCCTAAGCATATCGCGGACGGAATTGGTTACGCCTTAACCAACTGAGCTAATAGGGCGACCTTACTTGCTCGACCACTGAGTTCGGCCGGTTGTTTAAATGTGATTTCTATCGAGAAAATCTAATTTTATCTCCCATAGAATCACTTCCGTCCGTAAACTTTGCGAACTCGTTGGTCATTTTTGCAAACTTCAAACCTTTAACGAAATATTAATGTAAATTTTTTAATTAATATTTAACTCATTCATTTTCCTGTAATACTATGAAACTTTCTGTACATCGGTACGTGTTGTATACATACATAATGTGCAACAAACTGAATTCGATATCGTTTAGTTTAATAAAAGCAATTAAACTTGAAACCACTATGTTGACACATATTTGCTGATATAATTAAAATCCAGTAAATTCTAAAACAAGGTAATCAAATCAGGCAACCATGCACACGTATACATAACTATCAGTATATGTAAACCATACATTTTCAGTGTGTTTATCGTTTTATAAATCTCACAACTATGTAATAGTTTTACCAGAAATTGAAATATTAAATACTATTACAGTTGAACTATGTTATAATTCATTTGGAAGCAATATAATTACTGTGGAAACGTTGGCATATATTTTGGTGTTTTGCTAGTTTGCTAATAGATATGTTAACAAAGTCATTATAAACCAAAATAATTCGTAAGAAAACCTAATTCTTTAAGGAATAGGTTATGCGGCTGGTTTCTGAAAAACATCTCTGATTATTAGATCTTTAGATCTTTCATATCGTATTAAAATTATTTTCAGAGCTTGATTTTAATTATTTTATGAATTTTTTCAAAAAGTAACCATGAAAATTGCACCATTTAAAAATCCTATCAAAACGGTTTTTGTAATGTACCAATTTTGTAATATCCATCGTCTTAGTAGAGATAAGCCGATGCCATCATTTTCAGCCAAACAGCATGGGTGTATAAAGTAGTATGAAATCAAACGTAGATTTATCAAAGGCTTTATATGGCCCAAAAAATAAATTATATTGTCTTAACTTTTTAACATGAGAAACTTTAATATGTTACAACGAGAATCAATCAAAATCGATTTCAATCACTGACAACTATTACAAAATTTAATTAAAAAAATTAACATAAAAATAGTGAAATGTGTTGTGGGCACCCGGTAGAACTATGTTTTTTTCGAAGGTGCGTCGTTTCATAGTTACCCCCCACACAGTTTTGCGCTTTCTTTAAAACTGACAAAAAACTGCTGGTTTTAACAAAATATCAACCGACAAGCAATGCTTTAGGAAGTGTGTGATTTAATACACAGAATGTTTCAGATGTTAGAAACGTAATATTACAAATATATTTTAGAAAATTTCCAAGCAAAAAGTATTAAATCGACGTAAAATTAATAATAATGTTCTATCGAAATAAATACAAAAATTCCTTTAGAAAGGCTGAAATGCATTGATAAATATTTAATTCAATTATTAGTTTATAATTATACTAGAGTGATACCCACCCGCTTCGCTGGGTTTAAAAGTAAAGATTGATAAAGATTGCTCTCGCTTATAACACTCGAAATAATGGTAACGATTGTTTTACACAGGTTAAATATATGTATAGTTTTCAATTTTTTAAATGTATAATAGTAATGATTCATTGAGTATATCAGAGAAGATGGCCGTGAAATATTTTATATTGACTATTTTTACAGAAATCTGTAATTTATGGTAATGTCCAATGTCAAATTAAATTAAATTTTTTAATTTTTTTAAAATATATCTTTATAAATTATAGTTCATGTGTTTTTCTGATAGCTATATTGCTGTACAGTTTCATTAAAAACCATTCGCTGGTTTTAGCGTGAAAGCGTAACAAACAAACAAACAAACAAACAAATAAAGAAACAAACAAACAAACAAACAAACATGCTTACTTTCGCATTTATAATATATAAAGATTAATCAATTAAAATAACTCAATAGGTACCTAATTAAAATTTATACTTGAAAACTTGAAAAATCTATTATTTTCAATAAAAATTTCCTTCTATCTCATATCCGACGAATTAAAATATAATTTGAATTGCCTTAGGAATTGTGATTACAAATACGCTACAATGTAAAACGAAATTAAGCATACAAATTTTTTATATTGTAGTAATATTCGAATAAATTTACATATTTTTTTAAACGTTATAAAACGTGCTTGAACTTGGCCAGTAGAAAAGCTCGTACGTAAGAGAAAGTCGTCTAGGTTGGTTTGTTAACTAGGTCTGCTAACTGCAATAATTAAGTTGTGCTATCTATCTAAAATTTGTTTGTTGATTTAATTTTTCTAGTATTGTAATGAAATTTTCGTGAAATTAAAGAGTCATAGCAAAACATGTGTTTTGCAATCAGTGGCTAAGAAATTCAGAAAATGGTTTCAAATTTTGTATATAATTGAAAAAGAATTGTACAATCATCACGATAAGTATACTGAGTAAAGTATTCACTACTGCTTAAAAGCCTCCTCCTCGACTTGATCTACTTATCCTCCTTCCATAACACTCGTAGAGATTTTTTTACACAGTTAAAATATATGTACAGTATATCAGAAAAAATGGCCATGAATTGTTTGATATTTCTATTTTAAATTTTTACAGAAATCTTGAATTTATGGTTCAAAGTGATGATCATAAATGAAGCAGTAAAATGTCAGATTAAATTTAATTTTTTTTAAATACATCTTTATAAATTATAGCTCATGTGTTATTCTGATGTATGAGCTATATTATTGTACAGTTTCCTTAGTTCGGTAGTTTCTGCGTGAAAGCGTAATAAACAAACAAACAAACAGACAAACAAACATTCTTACTTCACATTTATAATATAAATATGGATGAATTATTGAAATTATGGTGGAAATATTTGGAAGATAACGGCTAGTAGCTAATTCGGTCTCTGAAATGGTAATTCTTAATAATAAAACATTAAAATTTCAGAAATATGTACTTTTCTATCGAATACCTTTTCTTATTCAAAGAGCTTCTTCTTCTTTTTCATTTTTTCATAGAATCTTTCTTTTGATCTCGACTCTATTCGCTATAATGATAGTTATGAGACATAAGCTTAAAATAAAGTCGACCTTGACAACCTTTCTATAAAATGTAAATATATTTTCAGAATGATAAAACTCTTCGTATCACAAACCTTTTATAGTAAAATCAACCATAACATAATAACTTTATTGTGTATTTGCGATATATACTATTTTCTATATAAATATATATAAGTTTATACGTATTCCCTGACTATATAACATTCATACATGACTCTAGGTAATATATTTGGTATTAGGTAACATAGAATGTTGAGCTTATACAACTGTAACAATACTAGAAAATGAAAATGCTGAAAATGCATTATACTATTTATGAATTTTATATGTACATATATTTTTAAAACAGAATGTTACAAATATGTTGGGCAATTAACACCCATGCTAGATTAGATTAGGTAAGAATGACTATTCAAGAGACACACTTAGACCAGAGGATGCGTTGAGATATTTAACCCGCCAGCATTCGCGTAATCGTTTGGTAGTCTTTCGGCGCGTGATGAGCGATTTCCCGCACGTTCTGCACATGCGTCTTATATTTTATATAGAAAATAAAAATGCTTATTTATAAGTTATTATAACATAAATAATTTTAAAAAAGACGTACCTATACTTGATTCCATAAAAATCACAACAGTTAAAACATCTAAGCGTACTCATCATATGTTATGTTATAATAGTAACACTTAGAATGTTTTAATTCGAGCGTTTTTAATGACATAGACTATACATCATCGTTATCGGCATTAATACAAATTTTTATTAAAATTGATTCATAATTATTAATTATTTCGTTATTTTTACAAATCACGTACTCCTATCGGACAGACAAAAAAACATTCAATCTACGGAAGTATACGAACTGGTCCGAAAATATGCTAACATAATACTTTTTACGTTACGCGTTTATGCACGTAGTGAAAAAAAAGATCATAATTTCTGAAATGCTTGAAAAATATCTATTTTTTAAACCTGTAGATTGGTTGAAAAAATCTGAAAAATGCATAGTTCGAAAATAGATAAAATTAATGAATATAGATAAAGTTTCAACCACATGTACCATTTGAAAAATAAAAGTTATTTATGCTTTAAATCAAGCGTGAGCGAAATGCTCATAATGCGAGTGCTGACGGATTAAGAACAGCAAAAAGTACTTTGACTCACAATCTTTTAACATTGATTAAAATTTATATTAAGATAGTATGAACATCATGCCTGTAATAAAAGTTTCTTCAAATATTTCTGAGAAGTAAGATAGAAAGTATTAAGAAAGCAAGCTTGACTTGGTCTTAATCTAGATTAAATATTAAAATAAAAAAATGACATTTATATATGCATAGTAAATCGGCCTTCCTGTTCTTAACTAAAGATTATTTTGAGACGTTATTTTGAGCGTCTTGAACGCGTATTAACATTTGTTATAAAAGTTGTAGAAGATAAAATTCTTTACAAATTTGGTTGAAACCTGTTTTAATGCGTTGGACCGTTTTAAAAATAGAGGGCGCAGAATATGAAGAACTCAGCTATACGTACCTTAGTGCAGGGTCTATAAATATTAGGTATTAAATAATTATTTAAGTAATATTTATTGAATAATTAAGTAAAAAAAACCACATAATAGACTAGGATTCAAGATTGATCCTGTCTATTGTACGGTTTTTTACTTAATTATTCATTAAATACTAAATATTGACTCAGTACTGAAGTACGTTAAGGTGAGCGCTTCTTGCTCTGCACCCTCTATATTATAAAAAAACTGATATTTGCGACGTTTGATTTAAAATTTTGGGACAACATCTATACTAACCAAAAAAAAAGGTTCGTACAAGAATTGAGCTTATTTTGTTTTATTCCGAAATGAAACCCTAACATGATTGGAGTATTAGCATATGTCATCTTCTATTTATATCACTTTCATAGGAATGTATCATTTGTAATTGTACATGCATTTCTTGAAAAAAAATACTACTGTAATAATGCAGTTCATACTGTAAAAAAATGAACAATTCTATGTATGTATAAATTTTATCTTGGTTTTGTATAACAATTGTGGGACTCTACAGTTTTATTCGAGTAGTTGTATGTGGTGATGCTGTGCTTGGTCAGTAAGTTGGTGATCAAACGATAGTTATTCTCATATTTTATGTATGCAAAGGGGATTGATAATTTAGGGAATATTCATTTTTTACAATAAATACCTATATTTTAGTAAATGGTTTGTTTCTGGTGAAAAAACAAATAACTTTTAAATTTTTGTTTTACATTAAAAAAAAAGTTTTTTTAACACAACTATGTTGTATCTATTTTTACACAATGATAATTTTGTCTCTATTTTTGTCAAAAACTCTAAAAATTATTCGAATGGAAAGGGGAATTAGATTAAATCTTTTGAATTTGTTTGTCATTTTCTTTCGAGTAACGAGTAATAGTGAAAATAGAATAAAGTTTCTTATTAAGTGTCAATAAAATTAACGAAAAGTTTGAATGGTTGCCCATTTGCGTGGTCGAGTGTTGACAATGAAAAACCAAAGACCTGGTAGTTTAGGTTTTTTAAAACAGAAGGACTCGGCGAAAAAATAACGTGTTTTTACTGTTAGCCAATTAAGTTTAAGGATCTTGTAGTTGTTATAAGAGATAGCTTCATCAAATGTGAAAAGATAAATTAAAAAAATTCAGAGAGATTAGATTAGCTACGCCCAAATTCCAAAGATGTGGTTTAACATTATTGGATTATTTTCCATGGAGTTTTTTGAAGTCTCAGTTTCTGACAACAAGTATGCGACCACTCACACGTTAAGGGAGGAAATTCAGATCTTTCTAACTACTATTCATTAACATTTATGCAAAATGGTCAAGGAAAATTTTAACCAAAAAATTTTATGCGCTATCAACATCTTGGAATTTTACCGGCTATGGAATTTTATTTGGATATGCAATATTTACCGGATACCGGATATATATTTTACCAAATTTTGTGAAATAATATAAAATGTGCCATAAGGTTGGAGAATAGTAATTGAGAATCATTTTCTCTGATATGGTAATATAATTTGACAGGAAGCAAATTAAAAATACCAGCCGAATATTTTGTTTGAGCTATCCTTTTTATTAACCGTTGAGTCTGAATGTATCCTTTTCTTTTAGTGACCAAAAAGTATCCAGTTTTAAAATTAAAACCGCAACCGCCTTCATGTGTCAGACATACTTCATCTCATCTTACATCAAAAAGAAAAGAAATATCTAAAATCAAATCGCCAGGAAATAAATTTTTTCGCGACGTTGCCAAGCTCATTTCTTATATCAAAATCATTTACCTATCAAACTGGTACCACAAGACATCAATAAAAGATTAAAAAGATCTTGAAACACACTTCATCATACTTAAGACCGATATAATAAATTAAATTTCACAGGGTAATAATATAAGGATTGTAGGTGTTACACCTTTTCTTTCTATTTTTTAAATTATAATGAAAAAAATATTCAAATATTTGAATAAAAATGACTACTTACTTACTCTAGTCGTGATGATTATTATATTTTTTATGAGTAGAACTTAGAGTTTACAAAAGAAGATTTACTTTGGCATATAAAAGAGCTTTAACGCATCAAACAAAAAATGATGTATATGCATAATTTTATTTAAAAAATTCTTTAATGTCTAATATAAATTATGTTTAGTAGGCTTTTGAGAATGTTTGGTTGGCTTGGCTATACTTCGACTACTTCTCGGCTGTGTGGTGGATGGTGATTCTTCACTAAGTATGTGTGAAAAACTGTATATATGGTAAAAATGATTGATTACAAACAAAGCGTATATGAAAAATAATATTTATAATTTTTAAAGAAAAATAATGGAAGATTTTACCTTTCATTTTTCATGAAAATTTTCACATTTAGGACCTCCATACACAAAATTAAAAGGTTTGTCAGACCATATACGCGGCGGCCAAAGGCCCATTGTGATACCCTATTTGTGTTTTTCGGGGAATGTTTCATTTCCTCAATTATTGTGAGAGTACATCTCCTTCACGCATTTACCACGCACTTCACTTGCCCATTATCAAATTATTCACTTCTTCAGCTCCTCATTGAGCTCGAAGATTTAATTTTTTCTGGATGACAATGATAACGATTTTTTTTAAATCCTTGTCCAAAAATGGGTAGTCATTGGCACAAAAACAGTTGGAAGGAGTTTTCAGACGCAATCATTATTTGCGAGACAATTGAAACAACAGAAATTATTTCGGGTTATTATAGGAATATTATTTGTCCCTATACTTTAATGTTCAAACACGGTTAAAAATTATTTTGTGGATATCACTATGTCAACATCGGTATGATCGCTATACTGATTTGACCATTGAGGGAATAGTAACATTATCAATAGTTACGGAGGACGGTCAATGCAGTATAGGTGTCAGGCCCATACTGGTTGGCAATACCCACAATAATTCTCATTGACAGTATCCAATACTGTAATATTACTTATGCAAACATAGATACACATAGAGGCTGTGTGGAGTTGCATGGAACTTTTTTATATTTTATGTATTTGATACATTGTTTTTTAACTTTCATAAATTATTAGCTAATGTCAAAATTCATAAGTGTAACGTAAAAGATAATACCCACATCAGTTTTGTTAATATGCCAGGTGTTAAGTAAAAGAAAATCTTATTTCATGCTTGAGTGTTATGAATTTTGCTTAGTTTTAAATGCTTATAATTGAGATTTTATTGTTCCTAATATTTTCCACTAAACGGACAAATAAAAACAAAAGTAAAACTCGAGTCGAAAAAAACAAAACTGCAGCTTTCTACAAAAGATATCTAAGAACACTCTTCATTAAATTGCCCTTCTCCTTAAACTATTTTCCAAACTAAGCCAATTTGGAAGATCATCGCCAATTTTTAGTTTTTTCGGGTACGGAACCCTAAATTTGCACTTGAAACATAGCTAAGAATATTCGTCATTAAATTACCTTTCAAGCAAAACCATAAATCGATTCATCCGTTTAGGCACTACGATGACATAGACAGACAACACATACACATAGCGGTCAAATTTATAGCAGCCAATTTTTTTAATTCGGGGGTTAAAAATTATATTAATAAAGTAGTGTTTCATTACCATGGAAACGCTTGAAATAAAAATCGCTTGAATATGAACGGTGGGAATATGTTGCATCTCAACTTTTAGTTATTGTACACTTTTCATGAAATTTTGGTATTCCCTGATAATTTTGATTTTTATTTCTTACCTTTAAAGAGCGGATATTACATTAGAAAGTACAAAATTGGAATATTTAAAAAATATTTACAAGAATCTACCCAAAGTTATGCTAGGGTGCACCGTCTCTGCGAGTATGAATCACTTAGAAAAAGGAGATGCTTACAGCTTATACTATTTGTCAAATAACTTGGAGCTGTTAGAAGTAAATAAGATTTGGCCGATTTCAGTTTCAAGAGAGTGCCAAACAATAGGCGGTGGCTTTTCTATCTTGTATCATGCTCTCATAGTATTTAAAAAAAATATAATATTTACAATTTTATAGTCACTCTTTGTATAAAAAGAAAATAATAATCATTGTTTGTATAAATATATCATGTGTAAAAACAGTTTAGAGGTAGTTTTTGAAAGACAATGGTGGACATGTTTTAATATTACAACAGTGTCAAACCATTACAACAAATTTACATTCCTTTTATTTTGTGAATGTTTTTATTACACAATCTGGTTCATAAAAACTTTACCATTTGCAATAATATACCTACATCAATTTAACAAAATATTTTATATAGTATTAACACTAAATTAAATAAAGTCAATAAAAGGAATTCAATTTCTTTTGTCGAGAAAAATGTCCTAACCAAGAGAAGGTTGAACTATTACCTTTGTAGAGAACGAATATAAGAACCACCTCCCAGGCGTATTTATGGCAACATACATGTGATACAATGGCAAGTTTATAATATTATTTTTTGATTATAAAAAACCAAGTATGTCAATAAAACAAATTTTTACCCCCGAACTAAAAAAAGGGGTGTTATAACTTTGACCGTTATGTGTGTGTGTCTGCCTGTGGCATCGTAGCTCCTAAACGAATGAACTGATTTAGATATTTTTGGTTTTGTTTGAAAGGTAATTTGATGGAGAGTGTTCTAAGCTATGTTTCAAATGCGAGTTGAGGTTTCCGTACTCGAAAAATTTGTTGATGTTTTCTAAAATTTTGTAAATTTTACTTGTATTTCAATACTTTGTCGTTATCTTTTGCGGGTAGGTAGTAGTTCGTTATTTAAATAGGGTTAATGGCTAATTTTAGCCAATGCTTTTATGTTGTCATAAAATTGCCCTTGTTTTCATAAATTGTTTAGTATAAAGTTGTTGTGTCGTCTGGTGGTCTGATCTGCACCGAACAAGTATGGTACAGTTATTTTAACCATGTCACATAAGGTTTTTGTATAAACACAACAATAATACTGGACAACTATTTTATAACGATACAAAATAATGTTTTCGACGACGCGCCCAAAGAATTTACATAATTTGAAAGTAAAATGAAATTAGTTCAAATAACTTTGTTGTCGAAAATAGGGTATTCATAGAGAATATTCTAGATATAGACTTTGTTATACAAAAATTTCTTTTAACGTGTCTACATATATAATACATACACACATACCCTTTTGTTTTAAATTATTTGAAATTAAAGCTTTACACTAACATATTCTTAAAAAATTAACATACGGAAATTTTGTTTTGACAACTTGACGATATTGCAAAGTGAATGAAAATAATACTTTGAAGTTATTATCAAACTCAGTATAAAAATAACTTCTTTTTTTGTATTGTAAAAATATTTTTTACTATGAGAAAATTTTTTTTGGTTATAACTATAGATAATAAATATTTATATTATAATAGTTATAACTGAAGATGTGGAACCACTTGCAGTTTTATTAAAGAAAACGCATCCAAATTTTTGGGTAATGAAAAATTTAGCCCCTGAAGTTCCATCGTAAAATAATATACAAATAATAATATTAACAAAAAATAATGTAAATTTTGCTAAAATTCGCATTTTTCGCTGTAAAAAAATATTATACCTTAAAGAATTATTGTGTGGCTTCATTGTGCTTAGTCTTACAAGTTTTTCTTTTATAAAAATCTTTTATAATCGGAAAGCTAATGCTGCAAGTTTTATGAAGTGTTTGATGCATCATTAAATTTTTAGATATAGTATCTACTTAACACCTGAGCATTTTTTATTCATGTGTTTGTCTGAGAAATCGGGGGCATTAGATACTGCGCATAATAGGAAGGTGTAAAAAAATATGGACCAAAAGAAGTGTGTGAATAATAAGCAAACAAACATTAATCGAAAGTTTGGGTAATTTTAAAAATAAAACTAAATAAGACAGATATTTTGGAGGGGTTTTAAATTTAAGAAAACCATCCCAAAGTTGACAATATGAAGTGTTTGAATCAAGCCACTATTTAAACAGCGTGCTAATTACATGTAATAAAAAATTTTTACAAAAAGGATGAAATTTTTGCCGGGATTAAGTTTTCTTGGGCCTCTGGAAAGTAAGTCATTTGGACTACAGGGGTCGCACTCACACGACTTCAGTACCACACCGACTATGTACTACCAATTTATAACGTTAGGCGATTATCTTAAACACTTTAAAAACTATCAACTTCCACAAACTTGTTGTAATGTATGTAAATTAGAAGTCATATACGTAACAGCTACTTCAGATTCGCTACTGTATGTACTTTCCCCATTTTTAGTATTTTTAATGTTTCATGATATAAATACACCCGTGTATACATGTATAGAATGTATTCGTAGCGACAAGCGATATTCATAGTTAAAGTGGTTGGTTTTTTGTGGGATATTTATGAGACGACACACAACACCAGTTTTTTTTCCTGGTGTGTAGATAAAATAATATTTATATCGTATAAATAGTAAAAGGATGAGATATATCGTATGGGGAGATGTATAATAATATACCCTCTCACTGGGTTCAACGACGTATACACAAACAATCTACAGAAAAATGTGTATACAAACAGCACAGGGGAAGTTGTAAGTACCAAGAATCAAAATTTACATTCATGTGTTCTTTTAAAAATGCACAATGTAAATGATCTCTGTTACTCCTCAATCATGAAGTGTGACTCATGTATCAATATCACAATGTACCATTGACCATACGTTAGTGTCCAAGATCACGTCCTCCGATTGTACAAATTGTACAAGGATATGCTGTTTCAACATATAATTGTTATTGTTTACTTTAAGCATATATATATATCTACTAGAGAATATATATATATATATATATATATATATATATATATATAATATGTTGAAACAGCATATTCTGATAGCATATATGACATTGAAACATTTAATATCCACGAGATTCTCTAGTAGATATCAACTACTCTGAGCTTCAGCTAAATGACTCGGATCTATCTGGATAACCGGATGACTTTTTAATAACTAGCGGTGATGAAACTTTTTTTTCTCTCTTACATTTAAAAATAAAGATAGAGCATAAAAAATAAGAAAAAAATTGTAAAATTTAGTTTATAAACATTTTGCGTATTTGAAACTTTACTCCCATAAAATTTTATGTTATGTTTAACTTAGAATATGGTATCGAAACTGAATCGCCAATAGGGAATAGAGATCCAAAAGACTCAAAATTTTTTAGTATTTTTTGTTTTTTTTTTTGTTTTTTTATTTTCTTAAAGATAATATTACTTTAGTTTATTCGAAAACAAAACCACCTTGATAATCAATCTTCAGCCTATATGCATTCTAATAAAATACCCTCTTCGCAATACAAGCAATGCTAAGTAAATAAATCCAATTAAATAAACATCTTCAGAGAAACTATAGAATGACTTACAAGGAAACTGCAAAATGATAGATATAACATCTCACCTTACTCTTTGCCAGTATAAGTGGGGTTGCTGAGGTAACACAACGGGATCGGTCGGCATATATGTATATATATAGTGTAAATTTCATCGTTGTCGTTTTGTTTCATTTGTCTTTCCTTTTTTTGTTACCATATATTTGTAGAGACAAAAATATTTTTTTTCTAAATATGGATACTATAGAGTGGGCGGAAAAGTATGGATATATGGCAAACACTTAATAGTTCAGATGCAAAAAAAATATTCGATTTAACGATTGAACGACAAATCGACTGGGAAACGGCTCCGGGAAACATCTCCCATGGAAAATTTTAGTTGATGTCTTAGAAACTGTCCATCCAATTGTAAGAAGAATCCGATGTTTCTTTCTTTTTTCCTTTTGGGTTAAAATAACTATTGAAAATATATTTTATACAAATGTGAAACAAATAAATTTTAACGAGCAATTGGGTGCGTATAACTTGATATATCGTCAAAAATCATTGTACGAAATAACTTATCTTTCGCTGTGATTCTAGATATTTATCGAAAAAAGCTCGTCTAGTCGTCAGATGAGATTTGTATATTTATGGGTGAAAATTAAACTAGAAAATGAGATATTTTTTATGAAAATCGAAGACAAAAACCAAATTAATTCTCCTATTATCTATAGTGTTTTGTAAAAATTAAAAAAAAATATAGTTTTGATTCGAATATTTACAAAAATACACTCCATATAAAGTATAAAATATAAATTATCTCTTCCCATAAAATCCACACAATTGAACGTAAGCTCCCCATCTTCAGTAGTTCACAGTTATAGTACCTGTTATGTGCTCATGTGTATATAAAACTATGTTTAATGTATATAGGGTGCACTCATATAGTTAAGCTACCGCTGAATATATTGGAAAATGAATGCGTCAGTACAAACACACAAAAAATTACAAACTTCTTTTGAGAAGGTTGGTTAAAGAAAATTCTTTCTCTTTCGATTTTCCAGTAAAAATGACCAAACAGCTTAACTGCCGCTCAAAAAGCTGAAGAAAAATTCCTCATATATAAAATATATTTTAAAAAGCTTTAAAGTCGCTTTTGTAAAATGAAAATTTGGATTGGTTGTAATTGAACCAAAACTTTGAAAGTCTCCTTTGTCTCATCAGAAAATGAGAATCATCAGACAGAAGAAGAATCAATAGCGGAATAACTATTGAAGTTATTTGACAGATATTTGGAAAATTATTAATGCCGTTAAGCAGTCAAAATCGCACTGGTCTATGGAATGACTAAACAAATAACAGAGTAGAATATCTGGTATAAGATTGATCATTTATACATTTGATTAGTATTGTTGCAAATTTTCATGATTTTTTAATAAGCTGAATCCCATTTTAATCCCATAATCGTAGCTTTTTTTTTTAAATACCGTTTGTCGAACGGCAAAATGAATTTCTCAATAACGAACTTTATGTCCACCCCGTAGAAGTCTTATGTACATTCGTGTTTGTATATTTTGTATGAGTTAAAAAAAAAACACTTTTTCATATATATATATATATATATTATTATAATGTAAAGTGGAAAATCTCACAAATCATTTAAAAGCCATATATCATTTTCACTTTTCTTATTTTATTCTTTATAATGTATAAATACTATACATATAGCCCATATATTCCTTCTTCACTTATTTAGGTACTGTATTTTTATAGCATTCCGTACTCAAATTAGAAAAATATTCATTGATACCTAGGTATGTAGGAATGTAGCTACATTCTCTATTTTCGATAAATTATTTTGATAAACAAAAAAATTACTGTGGGTCTAGAGAGAATGTGTTATTCTTCAGTATTGAATAAAGCTACCGATACGAAGCATGGTCTCTCAAAACTTTCTGGGTCCGAAACTGCCATATCATATTCATTTTATTGTTATTATTAAATCTGAGAAGTTTCATACTTTGTTATTTTTTATAAAATAACTAGCAATCCCGTCCACGCGTTGCTGTGGCTAAGGTTCTTGTTCTATTAAATTGTAGTAAACTATTTAAGGGGAACAGTTGGAGGACATCAGTCATGAAGATCGTAACACGTAGTCTCAGAAACACGTGGTGGTTATGCTATTAAATTGTAGCTTATATGAAAAGTTTGTATTTTTAACATAGCGCCATCTATTGAATACTTACTCAATTCAGGCAACATATATCGCCATCTGATAGAATCATTTGGAGCTAACAGATAATTGTGATTGTCAAATAATAGACAAATAATTTGCAATATAATATAATAATTTGCGACTATAAAGTGAGATGTAAGGTATCCTACCTTTCAAGTTGTAGTTAAGAAGTCCATAGCGGACAAACAACGTGCCATGTAATTTTTATACATAGCTCTATTTGTTCTTCATGAGGTAATGGTATTTTCTCGACAAATGGGTATTGTAGATATTAATTATATAATTTTTGTTTCACGATTTTTTTTTTGTTAATAAGTAGAGATCCGATAATCGTATTGGTTTATATTATTCGCACTTTCTTGATAATCTCAAACTTTAAAAAATAATGATTTATGTTCTAAAATTTAAAACAAATTTTCTTTTGATGTCCATAAACGCTCACAAATGTATACTTCATTTAAGTAGTTTAGGGTCATTTATTTAATTGGTTATATATATTTTAGGCGTTGTTTTACTGAAATAACGTTTGTTCACGACAAACTTAAAATTTGCATCGAACTTATGATTCAAAAGTTTATCTACACACTTTGTTAATATTTTCTCACTGTTTGTGTTATTTCTAGATATTATTATATTGAGAAGAATGTTTGTAATTTATAACAAAAATATTCAATATTTAATTATTGCTCTATTATTTATGGAATTCATTATTACATTTAATTGTTCATTTTAATAAATCATTTCAATTATTTTGTATATTTAACTTTATTGATTCTTCTTCATATTTCATATTTGGTACGAGCTGGCAATGTTAACGAGTTGGCATTAAAATTAAATTCTTTATTTATACTAATATAATTATAAACTCAAAGGGCTTGAAAAATGATTTTTAAAAAATGACTTAAAATAATTTTAAATCAGCAAATTTCGCTATAATTTCAAAAGGGGAAAAATTATATAAAATCTAACCCTTTCTAAAATCAATTTTTGGTGACGTTGCCTGATCTTAATTAAGTATTGATCTAATTAAGTATTGCTCTAATATGCAGCTACGCTTTTACAAAACTACGTTAAATATGCTACTCAAATTTAAATGTAATACAGAGTGGCTTATCTATCAACACAGTAGGCGTTTGGTTAAGGACGATGACGATGAAATGAAAAAAGTGTAAGTAATTACTATTACAAACAAATATATTGAACTTAAAAAAATCCAATATATTAAATCAACAGCTGGTGTTAATAGAAAAGAATATTTTTTATGTTGTAATAATCACGATTATTTGTAATTTTGGATAAACTTTTTTTCTGACATATCATATCATTTCACGTTGTTTTACATAACCTCTTATCAAACCTTATATCATTTTGAATGCATTACATAACCTCTAATCATTGACTTGCAACATTGATAAATGGAATTTATGCAATTTTGCTTGTTAAAGTTCAGTTATTATGAAAAACAGTTTTGTAAAACAACTAACGGTTATGTAAAAAGCTGATTCGTTTTAATCCATCTGCGACATTTCTATGAAATTCACTTCAAATAAATTAAATATTTATACTCAATTATTACTTTTCTCTCTATAATTTGTAAACTATTACGTTACTTTGAACTATACAAAGTTGTTCAAAAATATATTGCCACTTAAAAAAACATAATTGCAGCAGAACTGGATCAACCCGAACCCCGAATTTTTGAACCCCAAAAATATACACTTTCCAACAATTGTTCCACACTTATTCCTTGCAAGTGACATAATTTTTTTACTGCAATATAATCGTTCATAAGAGGACAATCTTTTAAGTATAGCCTAAGAAGAAATAAACTAGAGAAAGGAATGTGATTCCAACATAATAGAAAGCTTAGAAAAATATATGATAATATTCAATCTTCTCTAATTTAAAAACCCCATTTAATTTAAAATTTTATTTACAATTTTACCAATTTTCTAGTGATTTAATTTGAATATATCCCATTTTCGTATTTTTCAATTTTTGAAATGAAAATCATTCTTCTCCGATATATCTAATAATCTAATCAACAGGATACATTCCAGGAAATAAGTTTCATGCGTCATTCAACCTTTTTTCTCAATTTTCTACCGACATTTGATTTCAGAACTCAGTCTGTGTGTATTATAGAAATTTGATGAAAGTTATTTTTTATACTGATAGAATTCCATGGTCTTTTTTCCATAATATCGTATACGTATACATTATTTTCTTTTAAAAAACTTTTCAGCTCTGTATATTCGATTGGAATCAAAAGCATATAAAAAATAAATTCTGCGTTCAAATATCAAAAACACGTTCACTAAAGTGAAATGCGTTTCATTGATATCTGTATATAAAAACCCACTACAATAGACAACAAATAAATACCTACATATATATTTTCTGTTAAGGGGAAAGTTGTCTAAGTATATGATACTACTACTACTGTCTAGGTTGGTTCACTGAAATTGGTCCGTTTTTGTATTATTAACCTCCCAGAGGAAGTTAATGTAATGGGACCGATTTTGAAAATACGCAGTTTTACATATTTCCGCGGTTTCAAGCCCGCAATATCCGAATCAAACCTTTTCAATGTGATGTCTGTGTGTGTGTGTGTGTGTGTGTGTGTGTGTGTGTGTGTGTGTGTGTGTGTACGTACTTGCGTATGTTCGCATTTTCGAAAGAAACTTTTACTTGAATCATTTTGTGCAAAAACATTACAATAAAGAAATACTCAACAGGAAATATTAAAATGGAAAAAAGTTAAGTAATTTGATTATTATTTCACTAAACTCATTTTTCTCATGATTTTCACTAATTATTAGCATTTTATTGATTCTCAATGATGACCCAGCTTAAAAAAAAAGAAAGTGCCATTCTCGATTAAATTGTTTTTTCGTCTTTCAACCATTCAAATTATATAAATACAAAAATACCCCTCTTCCGAATACCTTTGCAAATGTTATGGACGGTATTTGACCAACCTTGATAAGTTTCCCATATATATTCCTTCCTATATGCATTCCCTGAACGTTAGTATGTGCTTGTCATAATCCTACGACAGGATATTACATTTCCTGGGAATGTTGATTGAGAGTTCATTTTATTATTCCTTCATTCGATTGTATAAAAGAACTATATACAAATATACACACTCTGTTTGAGCGTAATTTAATTAAATTTTTGTTTAATTTTTTCTAGTTTTTGTTTCTTATTTTTATAGTTTTTTAATTTAAATGTATTTCAATATTTTTATTTACCTGAACCATTAATGCAATCCCTACAATTCCTTGGGATTTATGTTGTGCTTCTGACATATTATGATACAATTCTTTATTAAAACCATAAATTTGTATCTGAAACAAATAAAAAAGATTTCATTAAAACATTATTGTTAATCAAGTTAATCGAAAAAATTTGCCTATAAATCCAATAAAAGTTGTATGCCCAAAAGCTAGATTTTTGAGGTTATAATTACATCATAGAAATCAAATTCGATGCAGGTATAATATGTACACCTTTAAAACAGACATTTTTCGTTTGAAGTATTTTCCTGTATCAAATTTTTTGATCGAGTTTCAAACATATTTCAACTTAAAAAAGACACCCTGTATATATAAAGCTTTGGTTTTATATTTTATGTAAGTTTCCTGTTATTAGAATTTAACATTTGAAATGCTTACGTAAAGTATTCTTAAATAAAATGTTTTTTGTAATTTAATATGATAAAATATTTCTTCATTCATCTTGATAATGTATGCGCGCTATAGTACGCTTCCTAGGATGTTTTCAATATAATTTTTTAATAATGTCAAAGAAAATTGTTCAATATAAATAAATACATATCCAGAATATACATACACAAAAAACTAACACTGAACAAAATGTTTTTTCAACACAATTTCATTTTACTCTTTTGACAATTTTCTATCCTATCCACATTTACAGGAATGAAAATGTAACATCTTGTATTGAAATACCTATTTTCTGAACTTATTTCAATAAAAATTTTTATTATTAAAAATCATATTTTTGTATTTTGCATAAGAGGAAGGTACTTATACCAAAAAATTTGTTTCATAATACTAGTTCATAAAAATTGATGATGGAAAATTATATAATATTGTGTGAATTTTATGTAGTTAGCATATGTTCTCAGATCCAAAAAAAAAAAAAACAAAACTTACTAAATGCATTTAAATTTTTATTATGGTTGATATTTTTCCAGATTTTTTCGGGAGACCTCAGAAATTGTATTTCTTTCTCCCGACTTCCCATATCAACATAAATTGTCGGTAAGACTTCAGTAAATAAAGGTATTATGGTCATTTATTTCATCTTCAGGTAAATTCGAAAATTATAAATTAAATAGACAGTTATTATTATTAGCTGCAAATTTAAATTTTTTGAATGATGTTTTAATGGAAGAGTTTAACTGACTGACTATCATAACTGTTATCTATATGCAATATACAAGCTGTATAACAATTTTCACCTTAAATAAATTCATTTAAATATCACGGAATTCATTAATGAATCTTATCTATTTATTGTTCATAAATAAGGACTGACTGACCAGTCCTGTTCCAACGTATAATTGACTGACTGTCATAACTGTTACCTATATGCAATATAACTGCTGTATAACAATTTTCAGCTTTAATAAATGCATTTAAATACCACGGAATTCATAAATGAATCTGATCTATTTATTGTTTATAAACAAGGGCTAACTGACCAGCCCTGTTCTAACATCTAACTGACTGGCAATCATAAATGTTATTTATATGCAATATATAATCTATTAGTAAATTCATTTTAGTACCACGTAAAACTGCGCTGTTTCGATAGCATATAGCTGACCCCTGTTCTATTGTTCGCTTCACTGACCGCATTATGTTTATACAACAACTATAACCATACTACAAATTATCAGCTATATTTGTATTTTGAAACACTATAAACCTAAGAGTAAAAGTACCTAAATATAGAAAATTACTATCGATCGTCAGAAGTTATGAATTACTAACCTTTATTTAAGCGAAAAAAGGATGCATTCTTTTTCCAATAATTGAAATTGAGAAAATACATAAAGGACACACACATATAAATAAAATTACTATAGAAATGTCCTTGGATGAATGTCCGGAACTGGCCCCAGATAATCATATTTTTATTCAAATTTTTTTAGCTTCATTAAACAAGACATTGTATTGAAGCTTCATTGCCAAGATATACAGATAGATGTAATGAACTAATTAAATATGTTTATGGCAAATGCGTTTAATTCACTTAATTCGGGGCAAGAGCTGAACAAACACGGATTTGGATGATTCTATGAAAAATTTCAGGTAAAAAAGTATATTTTATTGAGAGAAAGTCAATACTTTCTTTAAAGAAATATCAATGACATAAAGTATAAGAGCGATATTTATTTAAATAAAAAACAAATACATTTTAATTAAATTATCTCTTAAGGGCGGCAACATGCAAGAAAAAGGATATTCATTTTTAGTGAATTTTCTATTCGATGGAAATGCTACTGCTCTTATTCTCCGAACTTCGTGAGGCAATTTTATTTAAATGTAATTGTTTAGTTATAAATTTTTCTTTTTTATGATTTGACTATTTTCCTTTAAATTAAAACTAAAACGAGTAAATCGGACTTTATGAATTGGTGTTCCAACTCCGGTAAAATGATGAAATTACTTTTTTTAAATAAAATGATTTACCATTCGCTTAGATTACGTAGGTCCTGAGCGGCGATTTTTTTATAATAATGTTATCCTTTAAATTAAAACTAAAACGAGTATATCTAACTTTATAAATTGATGTTCCAACTCCGGTAAAATGATGATGTTACTTTTTTTTCTTCAATAAAATGATTTACCATTCGCTTAGCTTACGTAGATCCTTAACGGCGATTTTTTTATAATAATGTTATTACTGTAAATGTTTACAGAGATAATAATTATTTTTTCTTTGATATCAAGATATAATTTTATTTTTAAGAAATAAAAAAGGAAAATAATGACATCGTTGTTCGTTTCATTTTAAAAAAATGTGTGGAGGAAGATATTTTTTATTTTGCCTCTACTCAAGATATTCTTTGTTGTGAATTTTACACGAAGCATGATGAATCGATGTAATATCCACTAAATTATTTTTTTTGAAATGTCAAACAAGGTATTTTGTAAACAGATTTAAGAGGCTTCGGGGCTCAGTATTTTTAACGTGGATAGTGAGAGTTTGCGTAAATACATCGATAAAATTTTTCATGTAAATACGAAAAAAAAAAAAAATTAAATTTGTTAGACAAGCGAAAGAAAATTACGATAACCTAACGTAATTTGTGAACAACGCTAGCAAATTTCAGTTCGTTATTTTAATATCCACTAGAGACTAATCAAGGAAGAGTTTCACTAGTTTGTATTTTTCTTAGAATGCGTACACAAATTTTGCTATTCTTAAAGCCTCATTGAGGTATTTCGTTATCAGATTTAGGAGGTTACAGGATTCAATAATCTTGCAGAAGAGTTGGAGGCTTAGGTAAATATGTCAATAAAAGGCGCGTTTTTAAGTCAATAAAATATAAAATTAATTAAGTAGAAACTTTTAAATTTGTTTTTTCTTTTCAGGGTCTTAATCTTGTACTTGGAAATCACGCAGACATTATTACAATATCATTTTTACTTCCAATTTCAAAACACTAAAATGCTTACTGCTACATCATCGCAGTTAATTATCATGCTTCTTCAGAAGAGCAGCTCCTTAATTCTACTCTTTTGCAACTTTTTAGAAAATGGTCAAATAAGTGAAAACTGACTAACTTTTCAGAATCATTCATTAATAGGTTGGCTGATAAGTCCCCGGTCTGACACATAGATGGCGTCGCTAGTATTAAATGCATATTATTTTTATATAGTACCAACCTTCAAATGATTCGTGTCAAAATTTGACGTCTGTAAGTCAATTAGTTTGTGAGATAGAGCGTCTTTTGTGAAGCAACTTTTGTTATTGTGAAAAAAATGGAAAAAAAGGAATTTCGTGTTTTGATAAAATACTGTTTTCTGAAGGGAAAAAATACAGTGGAAGCAAAAACTTGGCTTGATAATGAGTTTCCGGACTCTGTATTTTTTCCCTTCAGAAAACAGTATTTTATCAAAACACGAAATTCCATTTTTTCCATTGTTACATCAACCACCTTAATATGCCATCATCTAATAATCTAAATATTTTCATTATGAAAAGTCGAAGCATATAAAAAGTATAAGTTCTTTTCGTTAATTATTTTTTTATATTTCATTCATTTTAATTTAGGTTAATCAAGAAAATTAACAATTTCTTAAATTTTATGATAATTTTTCTATTTGGTAAATAAACTATATTCGTGTCATTCGAAACGGAAAGGTTTCTTTTGTTTTGAAAATTAATTTCGTAGAATGTTTTTAATTATATACCAACTAAAAAATTCATTTAAGTATTTCTAAGAATTAAATTAATTTAAAAAAAAATTCATTTTAAATGTTTAATTAAACGAATGTATTTACGTTTTGTTCGGGAAAATAATACGCATGTTTTTATTGTAATATTGTTAATATTTGTGTTTTTATAATAATTTATATGTTTATTTAATTTTTGTTTAAAAGAAACTTATTATACCTTGTATATATGTTAATATATGTAATATATATCAAGGTGTATTAAGTTTAGTTCCAAGTTTATAACGCTTAAAAATATTGCTGTAACGAACAAAATTCTGGTATCGGTGTTCATAAAATCATATAAATAATTCATATCCGGTTTTCTGCCCTTCTGTCCGTCCGTTAAAACGTAAATGAGCAACATAGGTCAAAGTCGTCGATCCGTGGGACCAATCTTGTAAACTGTTAGAGATAAAACAAACGTTTAAATGTAAGAAATGTTCCTTATAAAACAATAAGCAACTTTTGTTTGAAATATTTTTTCGTAATCATCACTGTTTACATGCGAGGCAGAAATTATCTTAGAAGCATTGTATAGTATGTATATACAGGTATTGTTTATATTTTATATTTACGTTACATATATTATGTATGTGTTTGTTTGTTTTATGTTTTTTTAATTTCTTGACGTAAAAAACCAAACGAAAGCGTAATCAACACTGTCTATACGTGGTCATGGTTCAGTAATTAACCCAGTCAATTGTTTCCAATTACATTTTAGTTGCTTTTGTTAAATAAAAAATTTAGGAATTACGTTTATAAGGAATTTGTTTACTTGCTTTTTAATTGGATAAAAATAAATTTAATTTCTTCTTCTCAATTTGTACGATTTGAATACTTTGATTAAACCCAAATAGTGAGATAAAAATTACCTTGCTTTGATTCTTTCATAAAATATGTTATCTTCCTTCTTTAAAGTTTTTTAAAAGTTCTTCATTAAGTGGCCTCTACATTCATTCTTTTTAGGCCTCACGCTTTGAATTTTTCATCACAATTAAAATTACTATCCACATTTTAGTACAATTAAGCGTATTAGTGTTTTAAACTAAAATTTACTTTTTCGTCTCGCTAAGTCAAAATTTATATACTCTTTGGGTATTAGAATAGAATTTAAAAAAGTCAATTTTTTTTAAATTTTGAACTCCATTCCCTTGTCAAAAATGAATATTTCTTTCGTAAATGGAAATGATTTGAATAAAGACTTCGATAAATAAATAAATAATAAATCAAATTTGAATAAAAAGATAAATGAAAACGGTATTATTTTATAAAATTTAATAGAAAATAAATGATGCTATCCAAAACAAAAATAACAATTTTATATTATTGTTGTTATTTAATTTTTTTTTGTTTTATTCGATATATATTGTCGACAGACACATTTTATTTCTATACGTTACATACAAACAAACAAACACTGTAATTTTAATTATTATTATTATTATTTTTGTTACAATAAAATAACGAATTGTTGGAAAACAATTAACTTCCTGTAATTTGTTCATTAAAAATCTATTTTTGAATAGACAGAATATGGGTCTGTTGTATTCATGGAATGGAATGAGTCTGTGTCAATGTTGCAAAAAGTATAGACAAACGGGGGATGAGAAATGGGAATTTAAATAATATAATGGAAATTTTATATACATATGTATTAAAATTGTTTTAAATACACTGTTCGAGAAAGTTGGCTATGAAGGCCCGATGTTTAGGTCACTTCATTGACATCTGTTACGTTTTTTATTTTACCTATCGTGCATCTGTTTTTCGCAAAAGTGTTTTTGTGTATTAACAAGTGAAATCGAACAATTGACTGAGTTAATTGTTGAAATACCATGTATAGACAGTGTTGATTACACAATCAGTTATTTTTTACGTCATATATGTAAAGAAAGATATCCACTCCTCTTAAATACATACTTACATACTGTATGTTCCTAATCTAATTTACGCCTTCACGAGTAGACAGTGATGTTTACGAAAATATGTTTCAAACAAAAGTTGTTTATTTTTTATAAGGAACATTCTTTACATTTAGGTTTTTGTTCTATCTCAAACGGCTTACAAGATTGGTCCTACTGACCCAAGACGCAATTGACATATGTTGCTCATTTACGAACTCGATCTCACTTTTTGCGTTCTAAGCACGTTATAAAAATTTCAGCTTGATATTTCTTTTCGTTTTTGAGTTATCGTGGTGACGGACGGACAGACAGACAGACATGCGGACGAACGGAAATGGACTAATTAGGTGATTTTATGAATACATATGCCGAAATTTTGTTGGTTGCATCAATATTCTTAAGCGTAGCATACTTAGGGCTAAACTTAGTATACCTTGATATATTTCATATATATACATGGTATAAAAATTGGAAAAATCTTGACAGTAAATGCGTTTTTGCAATCGGTGGCGGATAAATTTGAAAAAAAAGTTATTCATTCGCGAATATAATGAAAAGAAAAATATTGAATAATTATAGCCAGTATTGTAAATTTGTAGTGGGATTTTTGGAAGACGTTTCTTGGCGATGTGTGGAAAAACGAACATGAAAACTTTCATTAGACCATTTATGCAGCCACTATTTGGACTTCAATTTCCGAAGCTAAATTTATTGTAAAAGTTGATTAAAATAATAGAAACTTAATTGAAAAAGTCATCCTTTTTGGGACAAACTACTAAAAGACAATTGTATCAATGTAAATTTGTTGGACGCCACTTGAGCCATAAATTAAGGTGAGCTACGCGACAAATTCAAGAGGTATATCTTTGTAATTTTACACAGGCCGTTTTTCTTGAACAAAAGCTACGGCATGTAAGTCAATAGTATAGCCGTCCTTCCCTTGACGACCTTCCCATACATTGTCAAATACTACAATTTCTCCACGTTTATCCTCTTTCTACTCTTTATAAACTCCCTGTTACCAAACATTTCATGCACATTAATTTACTATAAAAGGAATAGAAAATGCGAGTATTATGGTAAAAAATATAATGTAAAGTGTGATGTAAATGAATTGTATACTGTCTCATTGTTTAACTCTGTTTCGATGTCGTTTAGAAGGTAACGATTTTACAATCGTATATAGAACAATATTTGCATTTTGACAAATCCTATTTAAACAAAACCTTTCTTGAAATTTTAGTTTTCAACTCTAATCCGTCATTAAAACATTGACATTATTCTCAAATTTTCGAAAATCAAATTTTAGGATATCCTTGTGCGATAATATTCAGTTAAACTTTTACGCTTGTTGATACGATAGAACAATAAAACAGTTTTTTGTACTCAAATCATATTCTTAACTGGTCAAGTAAACCTAAAATTTCTATGAAATTTCGGCAGATAGTTGTAGAATACGTAAAAAAAATCAGCCTTAGCTGGTTTAAGAACTGTTAAAATCTCAGTTGTTTTAGTGTCCATTTAATTTGTGCACATAATAGTTCATAGAACAATGTTTCGTATCTGAATAACTCGTTCTCAATAAAAGATTGACTGTTCACTGATCATGTAATATCATCGAGTTTCGATAAATTTTCTCTAAATCTACTAAATCAAATAAATAATAAAGTTTGAACAATTTTTGCCGTTAGGAGATTTGGACGTTTTTACATGATCTGAGGAACAAATAGGAAGGTCTGTATATTAACAGTTACAAATAACATTTTCTAGTTTATTACCACCGAGGCCGTCTGGAAAAAGAAACATAAATTGTGAATGCGCACGTGTCTGAAAATGAACTATACTTCATCAAAGTAATATCACAGTATTCGATTTGATAAGACTTTGGAGTAAGTATTATCCTTAATACAACAGTTTGATATACAGTAATAGGTTGGCTGATAAGTCCCCGGTCTGACACATAGATGGCGTCGCTAGTATTAAATGCATATTATTTTTATATAGTACCAACCTTCAAATGATTCGTGTCAAAATTTGACGTCTGTAAGTCAATTAGTTTGTGAGATAGAGCGTCTTTTGTGAAGCAACTTTTGTTATTGTGAAAAAAATGGAAAAAATGGAATTTCGTGTTTTGATAAAATACTGTTTTCTGAAGGGAAAAAATACAGTGGAAGCAAAAACTTGGCTTGATAATGAGTTTCCGGACTCTGTATTTTTTCCCTTCAGAAAACAGTATTTTATCAAAACACGAAATTCCATTTTTTCCATTTTTTTCACAATAACAAAAGTTGCTTCACAAAAGACGCTCTATCTCACAAACTAATTGACTTACAGACGTCAAATTTTGACACGAATCATTTGAAGGTTGGTACTATATAAAAATAATATGCATTTAATACTAGCGACGCCATCTATGTGTCAGACCGGGGACTTATCAGCCAACCGTCTCCTTTGTTTCAAAGGTGCTTCAGTTGCCCTACAGCTTCAACAAACTTTGGGATATTTCTTGGCGACACTTCATTTATTTCACTTGAGTCTACTTAAAGTGAGGGTGTCGTTCGAGAGAGGGAGAGAGGCTTTCTCATTCACACAGAGTATAAATTCCAGTTGCCTCCACTTCGTGACAAAATCTTATAGATCGTTCCCGGTGGGATCGATTTTGTGCATATGGTTATGGAATTTAGAATGGTCAGTATGTGCCGTATAATGACTGCCCCCCCCTTTGCAAACGCTCTGAAGCATTTTTTCATGAAAATTCTTTTAAAGAGTATTTATATGGTATTTGCCCATGAATTTTTGCCCAAGAGCAGTGCATCATACATTTTTCTATTTTGGTTTCAATTATGGTTTTTGGTATCAATAATAACATTTCCCAGCCGTTCTTGCGCCCTTTTTGGTCAATTC
The DNA here is from genome assembly GCF_905475395.1 of Chrysoperla carnea. NCBI lineage: Eukaryota > Metazoa > Arthropoda > Insecta > Neuroptera > Chrysopidae > Chrysoperla > Chrysoperla carnea. The sequence continues at coordinate 40,366,427 of NC_058340.1, read as the reverse complement.
GTCAGGCTCTTCGTTCCCATAGTAAGAGTATCTTAGCACACAGCCAATAATGACTTTGTCATGTTAATTCAGGTGTTTTCACAAGAAGATAAACCTGTGTAATGAACTTGTTATCATTATACGTACACATAAGAACAATTCATTAAATACTTTTAAAATTTGATGAATGTATCTTGCAAATCTTATATACAGGAGATATGTCAGTGAGATAAAGATGACTACACTTACCCCCGGAACTGTTTTATATGATCATTATTATATTATTAATAATAATGATAATAACTGAAAATTTTAGCAAGGTGATTATTATTTATTATTATGATTTTATAATCTACACATTTCATCATTAATGTTATATTTATCATAATTAACTGTTGTTCAGTGGTTTCAAAAAAAAAAAAAATTGTTAAGTGTACAATGAAACCATAGAATAAATGGTTCGGTGTGTTACTTTTAATACCTTTTAGGTGATTAAAAGTGTTTCTGATAAATGAATCGAACGTATCATACACAGAACTATATTTGAAATTTTGATGTGAAAATTGTGTCATAGCTCGAGGAGGCCACAGTCTTAAATGATTGAAAAAAAGGAAGTAGTTCGAAAAGAATGAATTTTTATTAATAATAACGGGTACGCCATCTTTTATATCGGTATGTAAAGATTGATAACATTGAATAACCGATTTCTATAAATGAGGTATTTTTATTCAATTTGTTAATTTGCAATTAATTTAGAATTGTTTTAGTACTGCGTTTGGCCCGAACTGTTACGTTATTTTATACATTTTTTTGGTTGCTTGTGGATGTACTTATGTCCTCTATGATAAAACATCGACTTTTTTTCCTTTCACATACTGACGTATATAAGGTTACTATTTTATTGACACTCGGTAATATTTAAATTATATTCATATTAATGATGATTAATGGTTTATGGCGGTAAGATTTTGTTTTTGTGTACAAGGGAATATTATAATTCCGATGGGAGTAATTTTTTCACACGTAAGTTGATGATAATGATTTGATATTAATATTAAAATTAAAATGAATTTAATAATTTATCATTGTTAGGCAAATAAATAATCTCTTATTTAGGTAATATAGCATTATAATCTGTTCAATTGTATCAATATTGAACCACGATTATGGTTATAAGAGAATATGTAAATTTCGGGGCTATTGGTTAAAGAATAAGTCTTTTACGATCCAAAGTCTCAACTCGACGTAATACTTCTTAAACATGGACAGTACGTTAGGGGTGAGGATAAAAGAAATCGCAAGCCAAAATGTAAACTACAACACTACTTTCGCCAACAAAAACGGTGCCAAAAATGAGTAGGAACCTTAATCCGGACTTTTTCCTTAACAATTATCAGAGTCTCATAAAAAATAAGTTAGTAACCTACTTCGAGATTTATGACCCATGTTTCTTCGAAATAGGACGATTTAAATCTTTTCCTAAAATTTGAATTTTATTTTTATACAAAACGGAAAGTTTTGTTTAATAGTCTGTCTCGCTGAATATTAGGTAAAAATCCTGATTCCACTCATCAATTTTGTTTCAGCTTTGCATCTTTTATTGATAGTACAAACGGTGGCAAGGTTCGATTAGCGTAGCCGAAAAAAAAAATTCAACCGTTATTTTCGAAGTAACGTGAATGATAATTATACAATGTACAAGAAGGATATAATAGTTTTTTGAAGGGATTCTAATAATTGATAGGAGTGGCATCCAGATCATAGTCCCGTCCAGTTTAAAACCAATAGTCCATTTTTCTTGAAGATTCAATCCGATAATACAATAAAAAATTTGTAGGTCTAGAGACTGGTCTTATATCTACATAACATTCATTCATTTTTACATTGATTTTGATTACTATTTTTGAGCAAAGTTGAACTTTTCCATAGAAGTGGATGAATAACGGCTAGTACAAATATATTTGTGTCAGTAATAGAAAAATATTATGTTACATTGAAACGTTTCAAAAACAATTTTCTTAAAAAAGGAAAAACAGTAAAGCTAGATGTATTATGGTTGTTCCATGTACTTAATATATAAATAAATATAACCTACCAGTTAAGTTGGTCAAACTGTATGGTTGTATGATGTAACCTAAGAGCTGTTATGTTAACGATCGTGTGTTGGTACATACTACATACATCATTTAATATTTTTAGTTAACTATCTAGAAATGGATCCATGTTGTGCGGATGCACTTAAAATATCATTTCTATATTTGAAATAAAATATTATTTTTTTGTATCTACTATCTTTTAATTTCACAAGTGTTGTTGTGAGTCCAAAAATGCATATCAAATTACATACAATTTAATGAAAAAGTACAATTTAATGATAATTTTCATTTGAGCAAATGTAATATTTATTATGAGCTAAGATAAGATCCGTAACTAACTGTTAACGTCAAACCACTACTTTTAAAAGGGTTGCATTAATATATATTGTCAGAGAGATTTAAAAGGTGTAAGCGTTATCTCTGTAAGTCAAGCCATAAGTTTTCAGAAGTTCTCTTCAGTGAGATCCTTTGCTTTAACTTACTTTGACTTTTTTTCGAAATATTTGATCCCGAATATTAAGATGAGAAAAGAAATTTTTTAAGATGGCTTTTTGTATGAAAAACAATCTTTTAAATGGGATGAAATGAACACTTGACTGACTTCAGTAACAAAGGTAGCTCCAATATATAGTATATCGCATTTATGATGAAGACACCCTCAAATTTTTGTTATTCATTTGAATATCGATTTGAAATTTTGCACAATCATGTAAGGTGATGGGTCTCCTTTTAAGATGCTTTACCGAAACCTAAACTTCAAACTCAGCCTACTACAAGTTGACAAATAGGGCTGATTCTTAATATTTTGCCTATAGCGTCAGAGATGGTTGGAGATATCGAGAAAAAAAAACCATCAGAAAAAGTTGCTTAGAATATTTTTTGACACCCATATACCGATTTTCTTTGATACCCATATACCGATGACCAAATTCGCCTATTTAATTTTTCATTATTTTGGTCTTTACTCAAAGTTATGACAAGCTTATTACGATATTTCAATATATTACAATATTAAATTATTAATTTGACCATTTTTTAATGCGAATTTTGTCACGAAAATCGGTATATGGATATAAAAAAATTATTTTAAGAAACTTTTTCTAATAGTTTTTTTCGATTTTTCTAATCGTCTCTGACGCTACACAAAATATTTAGAATCGGCCTTATTTGCCTATTTGTAGTAGGCAAAGTTTAAAATTCTGATTTCGGTTAAGTATTTAAAAATAATGTAGCTCATCTCCTTGCATGACTGTGCAAGATGATTTAATGGATATTCCATTAAATAATGAAAATAAGAGGGTGTCTTCATCTTAAATACGACACACTGTGTATATATTTGACTTCTTGAATTATCGAATAATTCGATAAGTCAGTTAAAATCAGTATTTTCTTAATAAGTTAAAACTATCTACAATCAAAGTTAGTATTCTGCTCTGAATTATATGCTGTCTTTTGCCTTCGTATTAGGAGACAAGACAGTCTATAATCAATTTGATGCGTTTCATTGAGGGATTAAATTCATTAATTTCTCTATTTTTGACCCAAAATTGTCTCACATTATCTAATAATAGTTAAAGCGTGAAATTTAATAGATTAAAAAATAAATTTTTTTCCGCATCCTTTCATATTGGATTTATTGCCCTTTTTTTAGAATAAAGAAACAAGTTTCGTTAATCTATGTCGTTACAAGTACATGCACTCACTATACAACTCATAAAAATTATCGGAAGTAATACGGAGAATATTTTCAGATATCGTAGAATTGTTTGGTTTTCTGATAAGGATACATTTATAAAGAGATTTCAGTGAGTGCTTTACATAAATATAATTCTACCACAAAGATATTTCAATATTTCTATTTCAAACAATTCTCTTTGTTTGCGTTTAAGAAACATAATATAATATATTGATATTATTTTCTCAATGTTTAGAAAATTATAACAGACCCATCTGTATGATCATAAATAAACTGTTATATTCCACAAAACTTATCACATAATCGTAAATATTCTAGCATAAAATGGAAACATAAATTTTCTATAAAGTTCTATTTCTGTATAATATACATAAAACATACGCTCCTTTTGATATCAAGTATTATATCTTTAGTATTGAAAGTGTTGAGCGCTCGACGACACAAATAATTATTATATTTATTACTGAAATCTTAAAATTATGGATGTATGGATGGCTTACCCAAAGTCCAGTTATTAAGTTTTGATGACAGTTGCGATAACTAGTTACTTATATACACTCTTTATTTTATACTTCTTCTTAGTACAAGAGTAGCTGCGTGGTATTTTACCAAAGTACGTCATGAATTATAGTATACTTTAAGGGATTTTTCGACTTTTTTTGGATTGTTTTGTTTGGAAAAATTTTATTATTGATGGAAAAAAATAATATTATACAATATTAAAAAAGTATATATATAAAACACGGATAAACAGTGATGTTTACGTACAAATGTTTCAAACAAAAGTTGTTTATTGTTTTATAAGAAACATTTTTTTACATTTAAACTTTTGTTCTACGTCTAACGGCTTACAGGATGGGTCCGATGGACACAAGACCCAATTTACCTTTGTTACTCATTTACGAACTCGACCTCATTTTTTACACCCGCATCTCTTTTCGTTTTTGAGTTATCGGGTCGACAGACGGACAACTTAAAATGGACAAATAAGGCGATTTTATGAACATCCATACCAAAATTTTGTTGGTTGCATCAATATTTTTAAGCGTTACAAACTTGGGACTAAACTAAGTATACCTTGATTTATTTCATATATACCTACATGGTATGAAAAAAGAAAATTCACGAAAAGAAATATTTCAGTTAAAATTAATACCATCTCAATATAAAAAGTCTATGAGAAGCAGCATATATAACTAGAATGTGTAGTTAAAGCATGTTTCTTAGGAAAAATATAAATTTTAGGTTTGTAAGACAAAGAAGTTAAACCAGTTTTAAATAATTTTTAAGATTTTTCAATTTTACATTTATGCGAAGACAAAGGTGTGAAAATTTTTTTAAAATTTCATTTAAGTTTTGTTCACAGAATGAAGTAAAACACACAACAGATTTCTTTGACAAGATTTTTGACAAGTTTATTTTGGTTACCAGGACATAATATTCCATTTTTCTTATTACTCCATGCAAACCAGCAACAGGAACGAAAAACAGAAAGATTCTTTTCGTAATCAAGGTATAAAAATATTTCAAAACTTGATGATCGCACAGACATAAAAAGTTTTATAAGAAAAACCACAAATTTTCAGTTAAATTAAAATTGGTAACAAAACTAAAATTATTTTATGGTTTGAAATTTTTTTAAACACTCACTGCCAAAATATTTCTGAAAAGTTTCTTTTTTTAGCGTCATTTAAATTTCCATATTATTAAAGACTTAATTTTTGATAATCCAGTGAAAATACGAACTAACTTTGATCCACATAGATCACATGACTTTATTAATAAATATTATCTTTACCTTTTTATTTTATCCCTTATACACATAAATGTATTTGGTTCTATCTTCTTGTAAATGTATCTCTTCCTATCTTCTCAAACACAAACATGCAGTGAAGAGAATAATTACAATAAATATACGGAATGTCAAGTTAAATTCATGGGTATTAAAAAAGTTCATGACCAATCGATGCCTTATTGAAGACAGTGTTTCTGAATTTCCTTGACTTCCATGAAAATATTAATCATTTATGTAAGGCGTGGCTTTTTAACTGGTGTTTTTTTCAAAATATTTTGATAAAACCTCGATTTGAATTCCTAGAACGAATAATTTTGTGATAATTGATTTTATGATGGCGACAACAAAATAATGATTAACGTTTAAATGAAGCTCCTACTGACTATGATACCGAATTTTTCCGTTATCTAGCTAGGAAATTCCACTATTGGTTTGTCTGCATAGTTTAAATCTGTATCTGCAACTGAAATTTAATGCTGGGCACTATAAATTGAAAATCTTTCCTTCTGTCTTTGTCCGCTTATAAACTGTAGCTCACTTCAATATGATTTTTAGGATTTTATAGTGAATTCTTCTTGGAATGTTGCAACAATATTGGTAAAATATTCGATAAATGTTCTGACCACTTAACATTGATTTAGAAAAAACACTTGGTGGGAGCGCATATAAATATATTTTATATAGCCGGGTGTGATATTTTGGACATTTAATTGCGTTTCCACCAGGTGAGTTGCAATATATAAACACTGATAAAACAATGAACTGTTTAAACGCCAAAGAAACGTTTCATATGATTGTTTGTAGAAATGCACAGACACTACGTTTATAGAGATGAAATTTAAACATTCTGTATATTCGATTAAGGATTCCGAATTTGAGTGTATTTAACATTTACGTATTATATCTACTATAACAACTTGAACACCATATTAAGTGAAATATCTCTGACATTTTAATTATAGGATTAAGTACTTTTGAAACTAAATTGATAAATATTGGTTTAATTCACATACAGTACCTACCAAAACAGATTCACGGTGATTTATTTTAATATCCGTTGTGCGAATATAAAAAGATATTAATTTGTAAAGATATTTGTTGGTAATATTAATAAATAGCCCAAAGATTTTGTTGTTTTTAAAAATAAAACAAAAAAATTTAAGAAACCCCCACCATAAATCGGGTCTGATCGAATTGTTTGTGACATCGTAGCTTCTGAACGGATGAACCCACTTTGATTTTTTGTTTATTTGAAGGGTTATTTGATTAATAGTGTTCTTTCGCTATGTTTCATAAAAATCATTTCATCCGTTAGAAGATCATCTCCTCTTCTCCAAACTTAAAACACTCTCGTTCAAATTATCTTTTAATAAAAATTTTTAATTCCTTAATAAGCCCACATGACAAGGATAGACACAGTACAACTAACACGTTAAACTTATAGCACCCTTCTTTTAAGTATAGGGCATTTAGTTAAAGGGTTAAATAGAATATTTGGTGCTTCAGAGGCCTAACAAGCAATTTTCAGATTTAAACAAATAATTTTCGTGTGTGTGTGTTTTACTAGGGCGCATAAAGAATAATCTGAAAGTTGCCTTTTCGACCTTATTGCAGAGCAGGTGTCAAGCGACATTATCATAGCAAAAATTATATTCCAACCAATTTCGTGCGTGTGATTTGCCGACCTCACATATTCACAGAGAACATGATCTCATTTTTCACATTTCTGAAGCTTTAATTTTGGCGTGGGTTAAAAGTCACATATTGATATTTAAGCTTAATCAAACCATAATATTTGGCCTGAATTGGTATAAAATTAGGTTCTAATTGATTGATTGGTTGATTGATATGATTTTTATGTGTTTGATTTCGATGTAATACTAATACTTTAAAATACAAAAAAAGAAAGTTCCGTAAATTGGGTTTTGTGACTCCAAAACTATAGGGGTCAAATAACAAACAATTCTAATAACTTGTAATAACTGTTCTGTGATTTTAAGTGAATCAAATACAGGAAAGAAATATGTATAAGTACATAATTAGCAAGAAATTCCTTCAAGCAACGCTGAGCCTTGCAGCTAGTAAACTAATAATCAAATAAAAAGTTATGTACGTACCTCGCCAGGAAATCTATATCCTTGAATTTGATGTTCAGATCCATGATTATTTTCTGTACCATAATGTATATAAATTTCTTCAAATTGATAACGATACGCTAAAGGACCGCCACTAATATTCACGTGCTGTTTACTACTTTGATCCACCCTAAATACTAATGATTGACCAGTATTATATAATTTCCCTGATACCTGTAACAAATGAACAAACAAAAATCATTTAATTTCATTAACCTAAAAATGCCATATTGTGATATGGTCTTACAAATTAAAAATTAACTTTCTGACATTTTTTTATATAAGTTATAAAATCAATTAATAGAGTGCTTGAAAAATAAACTGACTTGTTAGAAAACGCTCTGAATGTTGGGTATAAAATTGGTAAATATAAACTGGGCATTATTTATATCTTTTAACATAAGTGACGGAAGGTTTCACATTTTTAAAAGTCATAGGTACAAATATGATCAACAGAATAATACAGGCCTTTAAACAAATCTGTAAAAATATGGTTTGTAAAAAAATTTGTTACAAAAAAATATGATCAAGGATTCTATGTTTCATTTTGAAATAATCTTTTATTCAACACGTATCAATTTAAGTTTTAAAGTTGGCATTCAGGGACACATTGTATGAAACCTCCATGAAATTGTCTGAAGTAATAAAACTGAAAAATTCTAAGGTGGGATATTTAATGCCCAGTTTGATTACGTCTCTATAGAATAATAAAAAAAAAATTTTTTTTTTCAGACATAAATAGCTCTGTTTTTTAATAAATTAAAAATAGAGCTATTTAAAGTATATTACAATGTTTAAAAGCTTTTTCGACATTGTCATTTCATAATTTTTATGCTATTATTTAATTCACTACGTTCCGCATTCATTCGTTCCAACCCCTCGTTATTCCACCACAAACATTCCATTGTATACAGTTTCTTGATGACACGTGAAAAATTATGTATATAACATATTTGTGTATAAAAAAAGTAAATTAATTCCCCCATATTCTGTTTTGTGGGGAGAAATTATCCATAAAATTATGCTTATTTAACTGCTTGAGCCATTAAAAAAGTTGGGCATATTACTGCAGTCTTATAACCTCAAGCTTATAGAAATTTTAACCCAACAGTGAAATATTCTTCACCAAAAACTTCCACGCAAATTTTAAATAAACGTAAATTTTTCCATGAACTTTTCTTAACTTTATCGCTTAAATATTTTATCAAAAACATTATATTTTATTTTGACGACAACTTTGAGGGCAGTATTATTGCCAGTTTTATATTGATTAATTAATATATATACGGCATATAGACTGGATAAGAGAATAAAATATATGTTCCAAATATTTCCCTGTAAAAAATATAGCAAGAATTTGCTTTTAAATATCTTACAAATTATTAAACTATACCGGTTTTATGCAAAATGCTTTTAAAGAAAATTTATTTATCTTTATGAAATTTATAGTATGTTTTTTAAGCATGGTACACTACAGTAACCTATTTGTATGAATATACTTTTGCGTAGAGTTATAATTTTAACGGAAAAAAAATTGTTGAAATGAGTTTATTTCTTGTCTCAAGATATTTGTTTTTCTTTCTTTTGACATTCTTCGGCCAATAAAATCATTATTCGAGGAATTTTTATTTAATAACAGTTTCTATCGAAATTAAAATGGGCTTCGAATAATCCTGCGGAACACGTATTTCTATTTTATTAACCGAATTCAAAAAAAGAGGAGGTTTTAAGTGACAAATTAGCTAATGAACTTCAGATTCAGTAAAAATCACAAAATAAAACTTTTAACTCTAAAGAAAAAACCAACTTCAAAAGAAGCTATTCCAAAACAAAGTAATATGGACTAAAGAGTAAAAAATTAACGATAATATAATGTAGTCACAACTATTGTAATTTTTGGAGCCAAGTTAATGTAGCAAACTGTTTTGTCACAGTTTTTTCCTTGGCTGACACCGACTCCAAAAATAACAAAAATTATGATTACATTACACTATCGTTATATTTTTACTTTTAAGTGCATATTAATTTGTTTTGAAATATATTTTTTGAAGACTTTTTTTTTGTTAAAAGTTTTTTTTTTGGAAACATATCAGTTCGAAAAAAATTTCATGGCTATAAAATACCATAATAATAAGTTCATTATATATTGAAATCACATATATTACAATAGAAAATTGGTGATGCAATAAATTATCACAAATTCAAAACTAACAAATGTTATAGTTTAGTTGGTAGTAGATACTAGTTTGTTATAGGAAATATAACCATATACACGGAACTATTATGGAGAATTAGTTTCCGTTTAACATAGGAAATATTATTCCTTATGTGCAGAATATAATATCAATGAATATTGTAAACAATGAATTGTACCATACAATTACTAATAATTCTCATTTACACATATTGTTATAATATCACAGCTATGTAGACCAAGTAGGTAGACTACACCTTTAGAATAACTACATAAACACTGCACTGGTTTGGTTTGGTTCTATGTTTAAATTGTTAATTGAAGAAATATGTAAATTTTATATACATGTTGATTTATGTAAAACTAGCAGATAGTTTGTTCACAAGTTCAAGTGTATTAAATTTTTTTTGTAACCAATTTTGCGATTTGTTTTGCAGATTAACTGGATTAGAGTTTCAGTCAGTTATGGAGTGATATTTTCATAATCTGGGAAGTTGAATTGAACCATTAGGTTTTCAGTCTCAGGAATATCCTGTTTGTATTGCAGAAATCAGACACCTAAAGGAAAGTTATTCGTACGGTATATTTTGGAATAATAGAAACTGAACATACAGAAGTTTACTCTTGATAATATGTGCAAATAATCATGTTTAATTATGTGTATTAATACCTAATATCAATGCCTACAGGATGTTTTTAATTTACGCGCTATAATAGATTTTATTATGGTTTTAAAATTATTGATGATGTTTGAAATTGGACTGACTAAATTATTTTGAATCGGATCTAACTGAATATAAATGGAGATTAATTGATCGAAAAATAGGGATTCATTGATAGATTTTTACCCGACTATCATAGAGTGGTTTTGTTTTTCGCTTGCTTGTAAATTTCTAACTCAATGGATTTCAATAGAAAAGATATCGTTATTCGTATTAAAAACCCAAGTGTTCTTAGATAGGTGTTGAGAAAAGAAAAACAAAATGGCGGATTTTTATGCGTGAAAAAGTGGTAGGTTAATAAACGAAAATCTAACCAAACCTAGCAAGGGTAGTATTAAAGTAAAGGTAATTAAAAGGTGATTACAAAAATGTTTATAAATAATATGTTTAAATTTAGTAAATACAATAAATTGGTTAAAAAAATTTTTAAAATAGTATAAAAAGTGTGTTTTTTTAGTGCCGGGACGCTAAAATGTCTTAAATGAAATAAATAATTAAAACAATCAAACACTCGACTGTGTTAAATAAAATCTGAAAAGAAAGAAACAAGTCCTGTAGTATACACAACTACTTTAACAGTCAGGGCTTATTATTGGAAAGATTTGAGTCGGTCTAGATATTAATGGACCCTATTCTTGAAGCCGCAGTGTATGCTAATGTCTCTTTCTTTTCGGATTTTATTTAACGTAGTCGGGTTTTTGATTTTTGTAATTATTTATTGTATTTTTGTTTGTTTTAATTGATTCATCAAATGATGTTTTAATTTTTTTTTATTGATTCATTAGTTTTTGACATATAGACTCACTCATACGTGTAAATGTCTTCGTTTATTACGAAGGCAGGAAAGTCTATTTTCACAAATGATTTGACTCGATACTTTTTTGTGTATTTTCATCGGTTATTTTCATGCCTGAATAAGATTACGTATGAAATAAGACCTTAACTAACAAGAAATTTATGATTCTCGGACTTTTACATGTTTGTGCATTTTTTGTTGGTTTAATTTTTTGTGCATTTTTTTTACTTTGCCTTTTAAATTCTACAAGTCCTGCCTGAATAAGAACAATATGTACAAACTGTGTTTATATTGTTTGTTTAAAGGTATAGAGAAAACTATATGAAACTTTACATACCGAGAATACGATGATGATTCCATGTAGTCTTAGAGAATATAATAACGTTCAACTTCTATGAAGACAATTTACAAAGTTAAATTAACATCATACATATGAGTGTTTAAATACATACATGCAATATTACACTCTCACACCCGATTACTGATTTTACTGATTAACTAATAATAATATTGTTTACTTTTGTTATTTAATAATTATGTAATAGTCGATAATTAATTATGATATGCAATTATTGCACACGTCACAATTCAATTTTACAATTTAATATAATAATTCAACGTTAGCTATTGTAATAGTTTTTTCTAGAAAATATTTTATTTAACCTTTACCCGGGAGTAAAACCTACTACTAACATCTTAATCGAGGTTCGGGTGCACTTTTTTACCCCCCCCCCCAAGTAAAAAAAGGGGTGTTATAAGTTTGATCGCTATGTGTGTGTGTCTGTGTGTTTGTCTGTCTGTGGCATCGTCGCGCCTGAAGGGATGGATGGACCGATTTTTTTTTCTTTTTCATTTTAAAGGTAATTTATCGGAGAGTGTTTCAAGTGCGACCTAAGGTTTCCGTACCCGAAAAAACTAAAAAATTGGCTATGATCTTCAAAATCGATTCAGTTTGGAAAAGGAATGACATATAAATAATTACTATGGAAATGAATGGTCAATTACACCTGGTTCAAATCATTTTGAAAAGTGAAATGGTAAAATAATTAGGTAATTTAAAACAATAATTCAAAAGAACAAAGTCAACTCAAATATTTCAATTTCTATTAATATATTTCCAAAAATTTGTCCCAAAAAAGGATCGTTCTCTAAGTATCCTTTTCATTTCACCTGATGATCTTGACCATCACTTGATACTGATATTGATTTAAGAAGAAGTTTTAAGTGCTTATTTGTGCGTCTGTGTGTTTCTCAGTTACATCATAACCCCTAAACGGTTGAATCGACTCGATTGAGAACATTTTATAAGTTTCCAAAAATTATAAGGAATAAATTGCATTTTTCGGGGGTTTTTTAAATTTTGTAAATTTCTTTGTTAATGACTGAACTCGGGAAATTCAGTTGTATATCTTGAAACAAGAGATAAATAAATCCTCGCAATCAGAATTGTTTCCCCTTTTCAAATTTAATTTCAAGAAAAAATATTCTTAGTACAAGTAAACATTTCTTACGTCAATAAATTCTGTTATTTTTTCGTATAATTTTTTTTAAAGCTTGAAAATCGCTGTTGTATAAAGTCTTTTCCGAAGTACGATTTTCAAGATCCGATATGAAATCACCGGGCCAAAAGTTTTTTTAAAATTATGAGGCCATTGAAAGTCGAAATTAAGTGGCTTTAACGACTTTTCAGAATATTAATATTGTAAAATAGGATTTTTGCCCTTCATTTTTATAAATCTGCCTTCAAAAAAAAAATTGATAAATCAATATTAAAAAATACTAACCATATGTTTTTCAAGATGTATCCGCCTTAAAAATGGATCATATAATAATTTATCTGGTTCTACATTTATTGGTGACTGTCTTCTACCTTTTGAACACATGTTCCATTGTGGATTGATTAAGCCCCAAAAACCAGGACCTGTAAATAATAAAAAATAGTAACATTATTATTCGTTATTATAATATGAACTAAACATACAAGTTTTAATAGGGGAAAGTCATCTAGGCAGGTCATATGTGTACTCTAGTACACTGTAATTTAAACTCTAAGCAATACATGTGTTTTGAAATCAGTAGAAAACAAGTGGTAACAACAATTGACTGAGTTAATTGTTGAGATACCATGTATGGCCAGTGTTGATTACTTTATCACATTACTCATATACCTATACATGTCATACATACATAACTGATAATCCCATATTAATACATACCTACTATAAAATTTGCATCTAATGTGTGCTCTCGTGAGTAAACAGTGATGTTTACAAATAATTTTATAGACAAAAGTTGTTTATTTTTTTATAAGGAACATTTTTTACATTTAAACTTTTGTTCTATCTCTAACGGTTTACAAGATGACCTATTACTTCATATTCAGTCTGTTTTTTATATATAGGAAAATAATCCATTCTCTCATATACGTCCAGAAAATGGGTTCGAATTGCCCTCAATTTTTAAACTAAAGCTATGAATAAAAGTGAAAAGTATGACTGACCTCAACGACCTTCCCATACGATCTAAAGAAATAATAATAACAATCAATATCAAATATGATAGAAAGAATATTATGATTTACATTTTACATATTGTTATTGTTAACAATATCATCATTATTATTATTGTTATTACTTCAAATGTTTTCTCAACGTGTACTTCAATTGTTTGTTACACAAATGATGAGAGTTCTAGAAAGTTCATTCTAGACTATAACAATAATAATAATAATCATATCATGAAAACTATATTGTCATCGAGAGAATAATATTTTTGTGTTTTTATTTCTCATTTTAAAGTTAAAAAAAATATTTTCAATAGTTTGTAATTTTATACCCAGTATGTATTTCATACACAAGGGCATTATCAGTTTAGATAAAAATTATGAAATGATGTATTTCTAAAAAGGTAATTAATCTTTTATGGAATAATTTAATTTGTACAAATGTTCCATAAGTTACGTATAAGTGCACTAAGAAAGGATTTTCGGAAATTAATCCCTCAAGAAGTTAAAATGAGTGTTGGAAGTTTGTACGAAACTTGGTCAATTTTGAAGTTACAAATGTAAAAATTGATATTTGAGCATAGTTCACTAAAACGTTCCTTTTTTCAAAATATTCGTTTTTCAAGGGGGTGAAAGTTTATATGAAACCCTGTAATTTTGGTGGTGAAAAGGGGATGATAGTTTGTATGAAAATTCGTCATTTTTGAATTAACTACTTAACCGATTTTAAAAACTATATCACTTATAATAAGTTAAAATGCAGAATTTTTGAGATATCGTAATATTTGATTCGATTTTAGTACGTATCTCAAAAACTACTCGACCAGTCATCAAATGTACAAAACCATAAAACGATACAAAAAATCGAGAAATTTTGCAATTAAATTTTTGTTTTTGATTTTGATGAAACTCCCTGGATGGGGTAATTTTGTTCCAAAAAGTATAAAAATCATGTTTATTTAATGATTGGATGTAGAGTTTCTGAGATATCTCAATATTTGGATCGATTTTAGTCCGTATCTCAAAAACTATTCGACCAGTCATCAAATGCACCCGATTTTTGTACTTTTTGAGGAAACTCAGTGGGTGGGCTAATTTTGACCCAAAAAGTATAAAAATTAGGTTTATTTAATGATTTGATACAGAGTTTCTGAGATACCGCAATATTTTTATCGATTTTAGTCCGTATCTCAAAAACTATTCGACCACGCATCAAATGCACCCGATTTTTGTAATTTTTGCGTATTTAATTTTTTCAAGGAAATATTGGCAAAAATAGAAATCTAGCACCTCAAGTTTTCTAACGGTAAAATAATAAAAATTTCAATTCAGCTAGTTACAAAAGCGTGTTTTTTCCTTTTACTTTTAACCATCTTATTTTTCAAAATCATTTAAACTTTTGTATTATCATTATTTTTTTATTTCTGTATATCATTAACGCATGAACGTCCTTAAACAATCATAAGAAATAAACGCGGGAAATGTAAACGATCACTGAATTCGCATGTTCTGTAATAATGAACTGCAAAGAAATAAAATAGTTTGTAAGTATATAAAGTAAGTGGTGTTTACATACATAATGTAAACGACATTTTTATAATATTTCATTCAAGTGATAAATACACAAACGATATTAAACATTTACAATACCCATTAAATAACCTAACATATTCCGTCTACATGTATAAGAAAGCTCTATAATGCTAAATAAATATTTAATTTTATCAATATGGCATGCATATGTTATGTACCATTAATTTATTTATAATATGTAATTTTTTTATTATTTGCATAAACGAATTTCTTTTTCAAGGAAATAGAGCGATTAATTTTGAATCGATGATGAGATTTGTAAACTCAGTGTAACTAATAACTCAATACCAATAATTATACCATGCTTATATGTTAATATAAGTTAATAATTATACCAAGTTTGTAACGCTGAAAAATATTGATGCTACGCATAAAATTTTATACGTGTTCATAAAATCACCTTATTGTTCATAACCGGTTGTCCGTCTATGGACACGATAACTCAATAACGAAAAAAGATATGAAGCTGAAATTTTTCAGCGTACTCAGGACGTAAAAAGTGAGGTCGAGTTCGTAAATGAGCAACGTAGGTCAATCGAGTAGGACCCATCTTATAAACCGTTAGAGATAGAAGATAAGTTTCAGTGTAAAAAATATTCCTTATAAAAAAATAACCAACCTTTGGTTGACACATTTTTTCGTAAACAGCACTGTTTACCCGTGAGGGCGCAAATTAGGCGTAAATTTTATAGTATGTATTAGATGGGAATATTAGTTATGTATGTGTGACATTTATGTGTAATGTGATAGAGTAATCAACACTGTCTATGCATGTTATTTCAACAATTAACTCAGTCAATTGTTTGTTTTCACTTGTTTTTATAGAATTTTAGTTGATATAGAATTTATACGATTTTCTTAAGGGTGTAGATCCCTTGTTTTTGTTTTTGATTTTCATCTTGCTTAAGCATGGTAATTTAAAAACAAAAAATTAATTATCAAATTGGATGAAGCGTGTTGTCTTCTATTTCATAATACGATAGTTTGCCAGTTCACGACTTGAATTAATTCTTTTTTTTACGCACCGTTCAGTTAATACTTCGGGAAGCACAACTCAACACGGTTATAAGTCCATGGCATCTTTTGTACCAAGCAGACGTTTTATTTCATGTGTTTCCATGATAACGATTCACTACTTAATATAATTGTACTGATTGAATTGAATTCCATGGTTTGTATATATGGCTTACATTGAGTAATATGTTAAAGTAATCATGTTAATTTACATTTGAAAAAAATCATTTATACAATTTCATCTCTTATTTTCATAATTTCTAATGCAACAAGTTTAACTAATTCATATTTTTTATAATTTTAATTTGACAATTACTTTACCAATTTCATGTGAACAATTGAAAGTTAGTTATATTAAAAAAAAAAAGCGCAAATTTTATTGAAAATTTCATAACACGACAGAGTATCCTTCAACTACTTCGCATCCAACGAATAAGCCTAACGAAATCGGCCGAAAAAATAGACTTCAATAAAATAAGAAAAACATTTTACCAATACTTATATTTGCATCATACGCTTGTGCCGACAATGTCATACAGTTTCTCACGTTTCAGAAGGTAAAAACTGTCTTCCATCTGGATGTATATTGGGTTAATAGGCTATCAAGTGCCCCGTTACCCATCCAATTGGAATTTTTTAGTAGTTTGTATTTTAGAAAAATATTATTGTCACACGGTATGAAAAATGAATTTTAAATAATATACTGTCAAAGTTTCTATTATATTTTCGACATAAAGTGTTATGCTCTGTATATAAAAAATCATATTTGCTTAAAATATACCTGCAATCTTATGTACGTCTCAAAAAATGTATCCGTACCGTCTATCAAAACACTTTTTTATTTAAATTATCTCAGTATAATATATATTATATATTATTATACACATATAATCATTCGAATAATATAGTTTAAACTAATTCATGTACATTCATGTATACTGTGTCAATTAAAAATCGAACCAGTTTTCTATGCATTGACAATAAAAATTTGATTCCGGAGATAAAATACGAGAGAACAGATAAGTTAGTACGTGAATAGAATTATTCTTTAGAATAAAACAAATTCTGAGAATGCATCATTACATTTATAATTTATGTTTCTGGTTTCATACAAAGGAGTATATTCTACATAAGGTTTAGTGCAGCATGACTATGAGATCATCTTTTAGTTTCTCGAAGATATTGTTGTCTTTCAGGAAGCAACTATTACTCCAGTGCACTTAACGGGTTGGCCCAAAAGTTTTGACATCAATCGTAGTATGTACTTTGACAAGATAAAATACAGGCAAACGACATCAAAATCATAAAATTTGAATGCATAGAAGGCAAGACATAGGCCAAAACGTAAAAAAGGTCGTTTTCTAAGATGGAGGCGAAAGGTTTAATTTCCCAAATACACAAAATCAGATTTAAGGTCTCAAAACAACCCTCTATCGAATGAGTAAATAAAAAAAATTCTAGAGTCACAACTTTTGAGTCACACCTATACGATTTATGTAAGTGCACTGGTATGAAAGTTTATTTGTGTCTGTACAATTCCCTCTTCGGCCTAAGAAGGTTTTGGAGCCTAAAACATATTGAAATATTTCCGGGATAATCAAATTTTGTACTTTGTTCTGGGATTAATTGAATAATCCTAGAGACCTCTGAATTTACTTCATGGTTTTTTACTTATATTGGCAAAAAAATAGAGGAGAGAACCTTATAAGTGGGGACCCAAATTATAAATCGAAACAATCTTTGAAATTATTTGTTACTTGAAACAATCGTATATAGATAATAAATGTACGAATAAATTCGAAAAATTTCATTCTTTTTAACACTATAAATTATTCGAAAAAGTAGATGTGCCCGAGTGTTTTTCATCAAAATTGTATAATGTTTTCTAAAAACGTTAGTATTTATAACCATTTTTGTAAAAAAGATACTACGTTTGTAATCACATAGTTAATTTTTATACTGGGACAAGTATAAATTATTTTTAAAACTAATGTAATACCACACCTTAAAGTTACATTTATTAAAATTCTACGGGGTATAATTTTTTAAATACAATATCGTGATTTAATTTCAACAATTTTTGTTAATAAATTTAATCATAAAAAACTAAAATTTGCATAAATTGAAAATGTTAAATAATAATAATTCGAAAATTAACTGGCTCGTTAAAAAATCTATGCTGCGTGTTTTATTTATAAATAAATTCTTTTGTTTTACACCTCCACACAAAACTAATGAATATTTACCATACAAAAAAAGAATAGTTTAGTCTGAAAAACGCACAGTAACTCCATGTACAAATCAATTTCAAAAAACTTTTAAATCTCAAGTAGCCACTTCCAAATTTCAAAAATATCACGCTGTTTATATATTTTGTAAAAATAAATTAATCTACATTATTTGGAAAATATAAATGTTCATTGGTCTTTCTACTTGTCTATAACATGTAAACAATCATTTTTACTTGATATTCATAGAAATTTGTCTTAGAAAAATTACAGAACAGTACCTATGTATTTCTATAACAGAAGCTTTTTATAATTAGAAATTATTCTTCGTTTATTAGATCTGATTTTTTCGACCGAAGTTATGTTATAGTTTTACATATTTCCGCGGTTTCAAGGCCACAATATCCGAATCAAACCTTTTCAATGTGATATCTGTGTGTGTGTGTACGTCTGTGCGTATGTTTGTTTGGATTTGTTCGCCTCGATTATCTCGGAAACCAGTTATGACATTATCACGTGACTGGGCTAATTCGACGCGTAATCGCGTATTTAAGAACTGGAAGAGGTTTCAGTATAATTCGTTGAGCTGTTTTTTAATGGCAATAAAAAAACTGAAAAAAACCGAATAAACAAAAACCGAATAAAAAAAAGTGGATAAAACACATCATTTATCTATGGAAATAATGATCGTTCCAGCATAAGCTGCAGTACATTTGAAATATAATCTATAAAGGCTAACAAGACCTTTTTTGATTGGTTTTTCCCCCTCTGGGAAGTGAGTCCTGTGGACTACAGGTTTCGCACTCACACGACTTCAGTACCATATCGACTATGTACTGCCAATTTATTAAAAATGAATTTTGAAAACATATAATTATAAATTATAATACAATAATCTCCCATGTAATTACATAGGGGTTATATTTTCATATTATATATAATATTTTCAAAATAACCACAAAATCAAAATATTTTGTTATAAAAGCATTGTTATTACGTGTCCGTCAATTGCAATTATTTATACAACAATAAATTTCTGAAGCAGAGATAATTGTTATTGTTAGATGGCAAAAATTTATAATAAATAAATTTATAATAATTGTGGTTATAAAAAATTTGATTTGTTTTCGTTTTTATATCGTTTTATTTGTTTCGAAATATTTCCTATCTATTTATTCGGAAAATGTATCAAATAAAAAAACTCGTGATCAGCAAGGCTCCATCACTTTGGTCATATTTCACCCTCATGAAATACTTCTTATTATGCGATGCTTTTTATTGAAATAGGACTTTTGTCTTTTAATGTGTTTCAACTCATAAAAGGACGAAGCAGGAGTTCGTGGAGCTTCTTACAGTACCAAAACCCAATTTCAGAACATTCCTTAAACTTTTGTAAACAAAATTTCAACCGTTTGACTTAATTGGATGGGTTTCATTAGAAATCCCGCCCCGCTTTCAGCAGCAATTTCCAACAACTCATAATTCAAGTTCTTCAGATTAAAAGACGTATTTATAACATATACCTACTCCTCTTGGTTGACCATCGATGAACTACTAAAGTTTATATTTTTGGGATAAATATATCTAAAAAATTATTCAAAACTCGTTTATCTGCTGTTAGACAATCTGATGCGGTTGATTATATTTAACAGGATAATTTACACAAAGGTTATTAAATTCATTGTTTAAGTGTTGATATAAAATTGGTTAAAAATCGCATCAAATTTTTGTAGAGTAGCCATACTTTTTATTTTTAATCAAATTACAATATTTTTATGCAGTCTATGAAAAACATTAATCTATCTGCGGCTATTTATCATAATATTGACTTCTTGGAGGTTTTTTCTTTCTGTTAAATAGCAAAACCCTAACATTTTAAAAACAAAAAAATTTTTGTAATTGTGCTAACATTTTTGAAAGCAATATCTTTGCAATGGACTTTTCATAGGTCATTTCTTGCAGCCGAATAAAGATAATTCCGGTGAAAAAACATGGATTTTTAATTTTCTTTAATAGAAAAACCTTCATTTTCCTGGGCTAATTGTTATATATATAATTGAAAATCTAAGTACAATGATATGAACTGTTTGGTTAATGACATGAAGTTTCATCAGATAAGCACATCAAACATAATTTGTTCTATGTAACACACGCCTGTTTATGTCCAAACTGTAATCCCATTAGATTGTATTAATTTGATGTAATAAGAAGGACTTCCACATTATATTAATACATGAACAATATTAGTTCAACCATACCAAATTGAATTTACCATACAAGTGAATTTGTTATTCCGTTTCGTATGACGGATGTGTTCTATTTGAGACTTTTACAAATAAAAGTTTTTATTTAAATCAACTCCAAAATCGTATGATTCCTTTGCCGATTGAGTGCGTAAGCTACTCTCTGAAGATTTCTTTTCTGCACGAATATCCGTGCAATGTAAAATATCTTATTGTAATTGAAGGTGGCAATCTTATATCACGCAAATAGGCAATTACCCATTTCTCGCACGGAAAACAATGCCAGAATAGAGTGCAGGCACAACGAAGTATCGAACGCACGATTCCCTATAGTTAGTATTAAAAAATAATCTTATTATTTGCTCTTGAGGTTTGAAAACTCTAGTACATTCACTGGCATGTCCCCATAGAACAATATAATATGAGTGCTATAACAAAAGGTATAATAAAAACATAGCAAGGTGGCTTTGTCAACAATTGTGCGTAAGCACTTATTAATAGTGACTAATAATAGTGACTATTTATTTTTTTTTACAGGCACCATTGAAGTGAGCATTCCATTTCATATTAGAGTCTATAATAACTCCAAAGAATTTGTTTGGATGAGTTTTTCAATTCAATGTTGTTGTATCCATATTTTTATTGCCATATTTTGATTTTTATCCATATTTTTATTACCTCGATCCAAAACAATAAAATTGGTTTCATATATCCATTTTTAAGGAAATCCGAAGTAAGAACCTTAAGTGTTGGTGGTAGCTCAATTTTTATTCTGGCAACATTTTATTTTTAGCCTCCAGTGGGTTTTGGACATATGAATCAGATAACGTATTTCGATTTTGCAAATTAACACTATTTACAACATGCTTTATGTAAAACACATCTGAAACTAAAAACTTTATTTTGGTTGTGCTATGCTAACAAATATAAAAATATACCATTGCAATAATTTGTGATGTCATGAAACATTTCATTATATTGCTTATGTATAATATACAAGTGTTATACAATCATGTCGTCTAATATATCACATGGTGATGGTAGGTATGTGAACCTATATCATATAGAATCAGTGATGTCAACTGATTTCCGTTACATTTTTTTAATTATGACATGAATATCGATGTTTTATACAAATTTTAGAATGTTATTAGCAATAAATTATTTTCTTTTATTTGCTGGTGTTTTTATTAATGTGTATTTTTCCAGTTTATATCGTACATTGAGTTTATTAACAGTATTACAGCGTGTTCTAAAAGGTTTAACAGATATTTATTTCCTCGCTTTTTAACATCCCAGTATAGAAAGTTATGATTGACAACGGTGGAAAAAAAATGATATCGACTTCCATGAGGTGTAGATCGAAGCTCATTAACGGCTATATGTTAATAAAAGAATTTCATAACATTCGATCAAGTCTCTGCGAGTCGGTCGAGTTTTCATTTTTTTATTTTTTATAACTATTTTTATGCTTATGTTATTCGTGTAGACTTAGGGTCGCATTAAAAATTGTTTAACGATTTCCAGTGTATTTTGAGCTAACGCTTTTAATTATAACCATAGTTTTAAAAAAAATCTTAAACAAAAAATTCAAAATATACGCGCATTAAGTGCTTCCTCCACCAACGTCAATTAAAGCCTGTTAAAACCCAATATTTTTTAATACTCTTGGGTACGTGTTCTCAGCCATGTTGTAATTAAATAAGAACTTTATCAACTTTAGTGGGTTTGACGCTAAATGCAATAACTAAGCACAGTATCAATACTACAATTTATATATTTCATTATGTAATTTTTCAAAAATATTAAATTCTTAACTTTATTTAAAATTAAAAACTCAAAAAATCGTAGTAAAACATGTGTTGCCATAACGAGAAAACAAAAAAAAAATTATTGCAAAGTATATTAGGTATTTCATTTCATTTATATACACGAATACGGGAAAATGGACATTGTAACAACACAGTAAAATAAATAAAAAATAAAAAAACCAACCTAATGAAAAGTATTAACGACATTCGTGGTAAGTCTATTATCACATTTTCACTTCAATGTACAATATATAGGTACATTTTGTTAACGGTTCCCGTATACCTACAGAGTGTGACTAAATTGGTACACTAGTACCAAATAAATATGTATTGTAATATACAATAATAAATATGTATTGTATATTATGGAATAAAAGTTTATTAACAAAGTCGAATTTTCTACGTTTGCTGTTTGTTGACTATTTTTTGCGTGTATTCTGTTCTTTTAATGGTTTTCCATGCTTTTACATAAACTTTTGATAAAATAAAAAACAGTTCTTATAAGTGAAATTTACAAAATTTAAAAAAAATCCAGACAAATTTTGCGGTTACGGAATCTTAAACTCCCACTTGAAACATATATAAGAACATTCTCCATTAAATTACCTTTTTCCTAAAAGGATTTTGAAGATCGTCGCCAATTTTTTAGTTTTTATCGGGTACCGAAGCCTAAACTCGAACTTGAAACGTAGCGAAGAAGACTCTCCGTTAACTTACCTTTCAAATGAAACCAAAAAAATCAAAATTGGTTCACCCATTTATTCGCTACGATACCACAGACAGGCAGGCACACAAGAAAACACAAGGTTCGGGGGTTAAAAACGACTCTGGCATACGTATCTTAATTATTTATTGATTTATAGATTTAGTATCAGATAGTATCTTTCATTGATTTATTTCCTGGCTTCTTTTTCTTTAGCGCCTTTATATGTATATCAAATAAAACAGTTTCGTGAGCAGAAAATGATGTTTAACTTCCATTTTTCAGACATTCCTGTCTGTTACAGAGGTCCCTCATACCAATAATTCTAATATGTATTAAATCTATTTTAAACTCAATTTTTTTTGTGTTAGAACAAACTTTTTTGAAGGATTCTATTTGGATTTTTACATTATTATTATCTATTATTTTTAACTTAAAGTCGTAAAATAAAGTTCACCAAATTACAACGGGACATTTATCAAACCAATTTTCAAATTAAAAAAAAAATTCGTCTGATCTTTCTTTTTTACCGAATAGCTGTGCGTATCAATTGCATGTGGTAGCAGCTTAAATGTGTGCCTTTCTCGACTGTATACAGTAGTAATTTAGCCTTTTGAAGTCGGTCATTGCATGAAGTTGAATATAATGACCGTACGCTTGTGAAGTTACATTTGCAATCCGGTTGATAGTTTTGGCTAGAAGGTCCAATTGACACGATTATTTAAAATCAATTCAGTTTCTCTAAACCTTAAAAAAATTTTGAAGTATACAACGACCTGTAACAAGTTTGAGTCATTGTGTACAACGAGACAACCGAATAGTTTTTTCTCACTTCCAGCCATAACAATTCCTCTCTGTTATAGCGTCCATTCCAATCATTCATAGTAATTTTCGTTCCAACACATTCGCACATATTTACTACATGTGTGAACGCTTTTTTTTTACTTGTATTGTTGTTTTTGTTATATGAGAAAAAAACAACAACGTTACACCATCAGTGTTATAAACATTAAAATATCATGTATTTAAAAAAAAACAAAAAAACAAAAACAAAAAAAACAAAATAAATATCTATCTACCTATATTTTGTATAAATAAATAGAAAAAAACACACCGAATGTGAAATGAAAAACGAAACACAAAATATACACTGAGTTCATGATATCATCATTGCTGACATAAAGTAAATTAAACAAAAGAGGTTTTCGATGTAGAAACAAACCGACACAGTTGTTTTTATGTGGGACAGTGAAGTGTGTAAAATTAAAAACGCTTTCCCACTAATTTTCCCAAATTATTTTTTATCACCTTTATCTGCATTAAAGAGCATTTAACTACTAGAAATTAATTGTGCTTATAGTTAGTTATTTGTATCGTAGTTAATATTGTTAATTGTTTTTAAGTCACTATTGTGCAGTAAAGTAAATTAGAAGTCAAAACATCAATTTTTTCTATTACATTTTTTCTCTTGCGTTTTACCACAATGGAGAAATAGGTTTCCTAAATTTTCATTTGAGTGTGAATGCGCATTATCAAAACAATATTGGAGGTGTTCAAATCCACTGAGAATAATATAATAGCATACTTTCAAAAACGTCTATGTGTAGACGTCATCTTAGTTGAGTTAAAACTTATGATAAAGTACATTTACTTTTAAATTAAATAAATTTACTTAAAAGCACAGATAAAATTAGCTTTAAAGCATGAATAAATTTTTCAGTATGACTAATTTTCTTAAATGTATTACGTAATAAAATAAATTAAAATTTCTACGATCTCTCTTCACAAAGTTTCAAAAAACGCCAACTTTTCTACCCATTCCGTATGTAGGTAGAAACGAAATTTAGAAGTGGTAAAGGAGATAAAATGCATGGACGAAAACTTTCGTTGCGTTTTTTGATTGACGCACCCGTAACAATACAGTAATCCAGAAAATGAAATTCAAATTATGGATAACAAGACAAAATTCGCTCTACATACCTTTTCTAAAGTTAATGGCTTTTTGAAAGCTGTAGCAAATACATTTTTTTACAAAGGGAAAATGGAAAGCTGGTAAAATGGTCTTAAAAACTGATCAAAATACAAATAAGGCCAGGGGGTATCGTAAAAAATTATTCTCGTTTTATGAAAACTCGCCAAGAATTTATATTTACAAAATGTAAAAAAGTATAATAAAATCGATGGGTAATATATTATTTTATCGATTCAATAAAACTAAACGTTTATTTAATTACTTGATGCAGGCGGGAAAGGAAGATTCAGCTTCCCAAAAACCGTCCCATATACACAGCCATGGTTGTGTTCAGGTAAATTAATAATCAACATGAAATTTAAATCTCGAAAGCACAACCAAACGTGATATGAGAATTTATTTATAACTGTAGAGTATAAAGTCAATCACTCAATTGATTACACAATGAAATAGTACTGATGTTAAATTTGTTAGTGTTGACAATCTATCAGAAATTTATTTACTGTCAATCATAAATCCTACAGGAATATATAGGAATATTATGTGTGCAGCATAACACAACATTGTCTAATAAAATATTATCAATACTCATCAATTTATCGTATTTAGTTTAATAATTAATCTGATGATGTATTAGGAATAACTCACTTCATATTACATTTTCATGTTTGTCATATCTAGTTCTAGATACATGAACTATGAAGGGTCTCTTTTATGTGACAGATAATAATAATATCTGTTATAATGTCTGAAATTATGGTTAGTTGTTTAGTTTAGATACCTATATATATGAAATTCATGATTTAGGACATTTCAAGAAAGGTATTGGTATGAGAGCTGACAACAGTTTCGAGGGTTATAAGTACCAACTGATTGATAAATACAAAAAATTTAAGTAATATTGATTTGTCAAGTATGTTAAATCTTTCCAGTCCATTTTAACGAAGGATAGCTGAGATAAGAAAAAATAGAAAGGGTAAAATTTTGGCTAAGTGATTTTCTTCAACTTTACAACTGATCACAATTTTTATTTTCTAAATATTAATTCAAGTTTTGATTTCTACACGCCGGTCTTTTGCCAGTCTTCTCGGCATATTTTAATATTATAGCGCAACGATTGGTGCAAATCCAAAGTCGTTATTACCTTTCATTTCCGAGAAATCATCAAAAGTTCACCAAACACACAGAAACACAAAGACAAATGAGTGAGTATCCACAGATATCAATCTTGTGCTGTTAAAACATTGTCCTAAAAGCATTAAACGTAAAGATAAGTTCATTTTGAGTACGATATTCGAACCAATTACAATAATTTTTCCATACTTAGAAATTAAACATTTACAGCTAAAAACATCGCAATTTGTAAAATCGTTCATTTTCTGATCTCATTATCCACACTCTATAAAATTTCTTGATAATTATCTGAAATACAACTCTCTGAAGAATAAAACCGAATCATTTAAATTCACTCTTTGAAATCCTGTTAATAAAAAACTAAGTAGTTGAGTAAAAACAACTGCATATAAGCTACCGTAAATAATGAAAAATTAAAGACAATTCTTCAGTCTTTATAAAGAAAAAACTAAAAAGAAGACGTTCAAACAATAATATTATTTATCTCGGTAAAGAGTTACACTTACCGAGTACCAACTAACTATAAAATAATAACTCTTTACAGATCTGTTTGTTAGAAGAGGGAAAATTGTTTTTATACGTTTTAAGTTGGCATTTATATGTTGTTGTTGTTGTCGTTGTTCTTGTTATATTGTTGTGTGTAGTGTGTGTATATAAGAAGAACTATACTGTAGATTGAATTTAAAGATGGTACGAGACACGAAAACAAAAGAGGCGGAGAGAAAATATTACAAATCATGATGCAGGGAACTCTTAGAAAGAACTCCATTAACTGTGTGTTTAAATAAATAATTGTGATTGCTTATTAAATTTGGTAAAACTAGCTTTTATAGTTGATGAAATTTGCCTGTTTTAACATTCACTTTGAACCTATACGTGTTATTCTCTTAAATCAGCTTTCGATAATTCATTATTGCTTATAACGATGGTATGTGTAAAATGCACAAAATGCCATTTTAATCTTAAAATGTTCATATCGCTTATAACGACGAAATTTGTTGGTCCATGGCATTATAACCGATTTTGAGCGTAATTCATATTTTATATTTATTGTATATTTCGAAATCAATTACTTTTTGGTCCTATGTTTTTTTCAGAAACATTTCTTCTTTATTTTAATGCAATGAATCCCTAATTTTTATTTGCAATATAAATAATACATTTTATAATATCATTGGAAACCCCTAAAACACATAAATCCCTTCCTTATGCATGTAAATATAACAAGTGATGTTTACAAAATTTAAAAAACCCCAGACAAATTTTTCGGGTACGGAACCCTAAACTCGCGCTTGAACCATATCTAAGAACACTCTCCAATAAGTTATCTTTCAAACAAAAAATAAAATCGGTTCAACCGTTCAGGCGCTACGATGCCACAGACAGACAGGCATACAGACACACACACACACATAGCGCTCAAACTTATAACACGCCTTTTTTATAGGGGGGAGGAGTGAAAGTGGGAATGAACAATTGAATATTTTCAAAAATACCCAAACCTGGTAACAAATAGAAGAGTATGATGTGCACATTAAAAAACTGTTATATGAAAATCAATTCAGCCATGTAAAAGTTGTTAGCACTTTTATCGGAAGTTTATCAAATTTCATAAAATTTACTATATACATCTCATCTATTTCCTCCATGCAACCGTAATATCCCACAGCCAAGTGTGGCAGGGTAAGGCTAGTGTATTATAAATTTGAAAGTAAAAGTCTGTTAGTTTTTAATCAGTTATAAGCAAAAAAGTACTCTCGCTATTTTTTCTCTAGGAACTCTGTTTCGAAGCCTTTTATAAGTTTATTGGAAGGAGGATAAATGGGAGCGAGGAAGGTGAAGGCTACCCGACACGATAATATTTACCCATCTTTACTTTTGAACACACCAAAGCGGGCAGGTATGAAGATACTATGTTATATATTTATATTTTCGGTGTTAATGCGATAACTTTCAATCAGAA
This sequence comes from Chrysoperla carnea, assembly GCF_905475395.1. NCBI lineage: Eukaryota > Metazoa > Arthropoda > Insecta > Neuroptera > Chrysopidae > Chrysoperla > Chrysoperla carnea. Next base: position 40,337,850 of record NC_058340.1, on the reverse strand, counting down.
AATCAACAAGAATCAAGCTAGCTAGTTCATATATAGAGGAGTAGGTGACAATTGTTTAAGGTTAAGTATCTTTGTGTTATTTGATACTCAGAGAATTGAGTAAATATTTCTTATACTTGTACTTCGTCTTTATCTCTTCTTCGTTGTCACTTTTCCTAAGATAGCTTTTGTTACAATATTGTTGGAATAAGTTCTCTGCTCTGGTGTCCTGTTACCTATTTACTTTAATATGTGTGTGGGGGCTGGTATATGTTAAAACATAAATAAACATCAAAGTGTTTTTTCTTTATTCTCAAGTGTTTTGTATTAGTTACGTGTGTTATTTTAGTGTAGGTAACACTGTGATGATAAAATCATTTATTTGGTTGAAGTTTAAAGTTTCATTTTCTTTGATAATCAACAGATTAACCAAACTGCAAATACAAGAGTAATATTTTAATCGACAGGTTGTTATTTGCTTACGTGTAACTGCAGATAAAATTTTATATTCGTCCCAACCCCCAAATAAATCTTTGTATTATAAATAAGTATTTCGACCCCAGTGAAGTCAGCACATCATTATGACTCAGCTAGGCCTAATTGTACACTAATTTGGTTACTGTTGGTGAAACAGTGACCAAATTAACCAAATAAACAAGAATAATTTTACTTAAATTAATCAATAAGGAGAACAATTACGGTAAAATAACTCTTTTAATCTAGTGAAACACTTACCAAATTGGAGTTGCATCTTTCAGGAGAACAATTGCGATTAACGAATTCATACTGATGATGACCAAATAGTATTCGAAAAACGTTTACAAAATAGAAAAATTAATCTTGGCATTAAAGCGAATTTGAAATATTATTTCAATACCAAGAGTTCTGAAAAGTAATTTTTTTTATTCCCGGCTATAAATGGGATCGTTACAAGTTAAACATGTCTTGGTATTTGTGTGTCTATCTGTGGCATTGTAGCTCTTGTGTTCGCAAATCTATGCGCAGATTTTTTGTCGGGTAGTTTCTTTCAATATTAATTTATTTGTACTGCTAATTTTTTTTATGTTCCTAAGACTAACATTTACTTTTCATGTAAATGAATTGGTTTTATATGCCGCATTTCGAATGATGTTCAGGAATAACGAGAATATTCGCCTATTAAAAGCCAAAAAGTTTAATCATTGCGATAAATTCTTATTGTACATTCGGAAATTTTTCTAAAGGAAAATTTTAAGACCACTTGTCTAGCGTAAGACTTGTTTAATTGATAGTTATAAAAATATTTTAAAATGATTTCGTTTAGGATTCAGTTTTTTATTAAGAGAAGAGATCCTTCCTCCATTAAAAGGGTAATGGATAATGAGTTTCTTAAATTTGTATTAAAAATCCACCAAACTTTATTAATACTTAATCAATTAAAAATCAACAAATAATTAACTAAAGTAGGTATAAAATATTCAATGAAAAAAGTCAATGATTTTAAATAAATATTAATATATCTTCCTTTAAATTTCTTAAAACCATATCTTTATGACACGCACAAACATGAAAAATAATACTTATTTGATAATGAATAAAAAACATTTCAAATATTAAATATTTATCACATCAATATTTTATAACCAACATTGTTGTTTGAAAAACACGAACGATTAAAATTTATAAATCACAAAATTAATTAAATATTCATTATTCGAATATTCTACCACGTTGTTGTAGTTGAAGCTAGCAAGAAGACGCGAAGAGTGAAGAAGAATGGTGAAAAATATTATGTTATACATAGATCGTAAGATAATTCCAGATTTGGTCGCGCCATTTTTTCGTTTTTGGCCTCCTAAAAGTAGGGAAGTATTTCACTGTTGACTTCAATTTGAGAGAATATACCACTCGAATTTTTTGGGGATTGAGTCTCGATTTAATTTGCTCATATTGCGTGATTTTGTCGATCTTGGCATCCTTATCAAAAATTTCAATAGGAATAATGAGGAAAAAAACTATTGGCGTTGATATGTGAATAATCACTTTCGAAAAAAATATTCATTAAAAATCGCATTACAAATTACCTCTACATAGTGATTTGAACGTATACTCCACTGTCAATAACTCAGGAACGTTTGGATTTGGATCTTCGTGCCTATTGCGACTTCATGGAGATGTTAAGAATCTCAAAATTTCGCAATATGAGCAAATTTGATTGATATCCAATCCCTATAAGAATAGTGCTAGCAATCCTTTGCAAGTTAACTGCGTGGATAACATATATTTAAAATTTTTTTCAAAATCTTCGTCTTACTTAACACTTTGATTTGCAAAACAATTAAAATAAGCAAATATTACAATAATTTCTTAGATAGTCAGGTACTCATTCCAACTCTTTTTCCAATTGCAATCAATTTAAAAAAGTGTGGGCGTAAGCCTTTTTCAAATATTATATTTAACTTTCTTCAGAAGTGCTTTCGATCCCAACTTTGTAGAGTAATACAAAAACTAAAACTAAAAATCGTAGAATATGTGTAGACGGAATAATTTTTTAATCTAAATACAAAAAAAAAAAAAATATAAAGTGGGTACGTGTAGATGGAGGCGATAAAATTGAAGCTTTTTCCAAAAATGAAACGAATTTTAATGTTGGAGAAATATCAGAAAGTTTTCCTGCTTATAATCAAAACTGATTGTTTTTTTACGTGGCAGAATTGAGAAAAGGAGTCCGTCACCTTGATTTGATATCATCTTACGGTCTAATATTTATACGCACATCTACAAAATTATTAATATAATAATTAAAATTATTAATTAATAAAGTATTAATTATCATCTTCATATCATATTCGAATAATAATAATAATTATAATAAGTGAAGATAAAGATGGATATATTATTGGAAAGTGTAAAGAATATAAATGATTGTGTAGGTAGGGTAAGAAAAACACTTATTTTCATTAGAAATAAAATTTTGTAATTAATAACCAAAAACCGAAAATGGTAAAATATTTTAAAATTTTACATTCGAAACCTTTAAAATCTTTTTATGACACGTGTAAAATTATATCACAACGTTGTAAATACTTTCTTATAGTACTTTTTGTTTTTGTTTACTTTTAATCATGTATACGATATTTATTTTCATCATGGTCTTTCGATTGTATTTGATGTTTTTAATATGACACATACAACGTAAACTAAATATTGACAAATATCTTGTCTTGTAATCTTAATTAAAGAGAATTGAAAAAAAGCGATTTGAAAAAAAAACTTCCTCAGATATTTAACAATAGTATAAGGACCAAAAATTGTTCTAGTTGATATAATCACTCAATATTTTCTTCGCGTTCTATAATCCGTCTTAAAGGCCAGTTTTATGATCATCTTAAAAAAAATCCAACTTATTGTAGCTCGATTTTATTGTAGCTAATTTTTATCAAAATTATTTATGTTTCGAAAATACGTATCAAACAATGAACTGATTTAGGATTGTTATCTGTATAGAACCGAATTTAATTAATAGAAAAAAAATTTTTCCTTCCAAACATTTTTCTGTATCTGTCTAACCTCAAAAGAAAGATCACATAACAGGGTGGAAGAGACAAAAGACTTTTGAGACATACTGTATACATACACAGACATACAATAGAGAACATCGAGAATAATGAAATCAGTGGATGTTATAGACTAAACTCTAAGATAACCTGAGATAGGAGACAATAATTTGAAATGAAAAAAGTTTTTTTATCAAATATAAGAATTTGGATTTATGTTTGTTTAATAAATTTTGTATACACATTTAAACTGTATTTAATATTGTCTTCCGATTATTACTGATGTTTGTTTACGATATAAAAGCGTAAATTATAAAGATAAATTACTTGTCGAGTTAGTCTTAATTAAAGAAAATTGAAAAAAATACACACGTACCAGTCGCACCGAGATCTCTTGGATTCATTTCAAACACCTGAAACAACTTAACCTTTTGTTCTCTTATGTTTTCATTACTTATGTTTGTTTACTAAATGTTTGTTAAATTAAAAGGTTAAAGTCTTTCGATTTGTATTTTGTCATGTCTATGATACAATGGCGTTAACTACAAAGAAAAATAACTTGCCTAGTTAGTTAAAACTATACATTATGCCATTGTGGGTCAGTTGGTCACATATGTATAATATGGGTCAGTTGTTTAAGGGGCTTGACATGTATTTAAGAGATTCGGGTTTGACTCTTGGTATGCATGGACTTTTTTAAATTCTCTTATTAATAATCATTCGGATATTATACTAAATAAAATAAACGATATATTTATTTGATACAAAATATTTTAAACATACATATAAACATTTTGATACGTAATAAAATATGGCTTCTAATTATATAAGTGTTGTTTATGATGTTGGTTTGCCACGATACGAAAATTACGATAATCACAACAGATGGTGTACATATTATGAACAAGTTAAGTACAATAATTGGTAGGGCGCTTGACATGAATCCAAGAAGTCCGGGTTCGAGTCCTGGTTCGAGTGTATTTTTTTTCAATTCTCTTTAATTAAGATTGCTAGACAAGACATTTGTCAATTTAGTTTACGATTGAATGTAACATATTATATATCAAAATTAGTCGAAAGACCATGATGTAAATATTGTGTGCATAATTAAATGTGAACAACAATAATAAGTAATAACAATAAAAAAGTTCCAATATTTCAAGAACATCTGTTATACAATTTTGGAATTTAAATGGTATACTTACACTCAAAATGTAAAGAAATGTTCCTGTGAACTGAACGACTTTGTAATAATTATCTTGTAACACTTGTTGAGGATAAATGTATGGAAACTTAAAGAAACTTTCCAGTCTATTTCCAAATGAATAGTTCCCAAATATAAAAATAATCATTTTTATAAGCTTAATTAAGGACTTTGAAAGAACAAATAAGGTACAAATAACATGCAATAAATGGGTATCATTATTCATAAAAGCAGTTACCTTGCAAATCTGTCTTTTACGATCATTGGGAGAATATAGTTTATATACCATTCTATACCGTTCATATTAATAACCTTACGTCATAGTTTGATAAATAAATGAAGTGGCGGTTTTATTTTAATCAAATTGAGGTTTGCAAATTTTAATTACCCGATAACCGCGAAATCAATGGCGATACTTAAGTTATACATGATAAAATTTATATTGAAAATCTTTTAAATGGTAACGACTGTACAATTATGTAGCGAAGGAATAAGAGCGGTAGTTACCGCGATGCGCTAATAACATAAGTGACACGTCACTGAATTTAATCGAATGTATACTCATGGATGTAATTTCTAATTAAGAAGCCTCTATATAATAATGAAGAAGAAAAGCATAGCAGCATAGCTTCATACCATATATATGGGAAACTCGTCATGGTGTGCTATAAATTTTACATTGGTTCATACCTTTAAGAAATAGAAATCAAAGTACAGTAATAAGATAAAATAAAATAAACTTAATTCAAGTTAGCCTATTCTAAATATTTTAGACAAAATTCTCTCCAAATACCGACATAAAGTAGATTTAAGCAGATCTTATCACTTGGCCCTCACCATACATGCCTCTATGGTTCCAATGCCATTTATGAAAATTACGTTGATCGGATTCTCGCTTACTTGATCTGAAATGTGCTGTTCAAATAAATAAAATTTATATCAATTTATATTTTCTTATTTTTAATTACGTTATTTAAATCAAAAACGCGCATCGTTTCGGAGACACAAATAAATACACCTCATTGGATTAGCATTGTCTAAGGATCTACCAACTACGTCATGCAAATATATTATCTCTTTGGCACTTTTTCAGTCATAAACCCTGTCATAAATTACTTAATATGATGATTTAATTTTTCTGTTTCACTTTTGAACCGAATTTTATAAAACTTTATTTTAGATTTTGACCATTACCAAAAACAAACGATTGACCAAATTTTGCAATAGCAATTTTCAATTAAAAAAATTCGATGAGTTGGTATCCTACGCAAAGGCATACCCAAGGCATACCTAGTTAACTATCTTTTGCTATAATGTAGAAATAGCTTGCTGCTGTAACAACTTCTTGGTTATAACGAACAACGAACATTGACTATATGTATGCACACAGGTAAAATAGCAACATACATATTGAGCTCCACTCATTTTCTCAATATGAGTTTAATAAGACTTTTAAGTTCTTCCTACTCGTATGTCATACAACATATTCTTAGAATATAAACTCTATATTCTCAAGTTGTTCTCCATGATCATGGAAAAGTCTGGTATTGCTACACTGTTTGTTCTTGAGAGTAAACAATTTGTATTTTTATAATGTCATTTCACCAAACATTTCTTGCTTAGTTGCAAATTTAGGTACAATAATTGGAGCTACTCAAATATTTTTCGTTATGAAAATTTGGCTTTATATTCTTCAAATGTAAAACTTTTCTACCGCTGTCATACTTCTTTAACATTGATTCTTTCCATAAATGTGTGAAAAAGTGTACCTTTCAAATAAGTTAAAATCACTTACCATATAATTTCCTATTCGACCAAATACCATGGATAAAAACCTAAACATACGGTATACATCATTTTCTCAGATAATGGGAACCAATTTAAATATGATTTTGAAATGAAGCTTCTCGTGGAACAATAAATAAATAAAAAAGTATACACTCACATAAAATTTCAAAACTAAAAGAGAAATTAGTTTTCATAAAAACTCTTTTTCTGAAGTTCTCAATTTTAGGTAAAGCAAGGTTATATACGTTTCAATTGTAAAAAATAAAGTACTATACCTCGAAGTTTTTCAAGTTTTGTAGAATTATTGATTCATTTATGGTGTCATATCAATCTTAAATTCTTATTTAATAAATTTTTCACTCCGATTTCAAGCGATCGAAAAAAATGCATTCATAATGTCAAATGGATACATTTTTTTAGTTTGTTATAATCGTTATTTGCAAATAAAATGGCAATTCAGAGAGACACGAGTCATCCAAAGTCTCCTGGAATAAACCCAAACACGCGTATCATACAGCATCGGAAATACACAGTGAAATATTTCTGGGAAAAGAATTATTAAAGGAATAAAATAATGCAGAAAATATACGAATTAATTTTATTTTATCTAACATTCTAGAAATTGCAATATCATTTTGATAATATTTTTAATTAATGACGGAATGCAAATTTAGGAAATATGCGTTGCAGGCGTAAACTATTTACGTAAAATATTATTTGAACTAACTTATGATATTATTATGAATTAATGGATAAGATCGACGATTTTCCGACTTAGCTGGAAAATTTTAATGATTCAAAATTATCCACGAATGTTGTCTAAGCCGCTTAAGTTGCGTGGTGTCCAAAATACCACTTCACAAAAATCGAAATTATAGAATTTTATAAAAAAAATATGTAACAACCATCTTTAGACAGTGAAGCCGACTAACACTGCCAGTAAAAGTTTTATTTGCCCAATTTTATAGTTTTCCAACCAAATAAATTAGAATGAAGTTCATGCCAATCCATGTGACGATGATCTTCAACACTCCTTCCACAGCCACACTCTCAAACTTTTGTATGTAGTTATAAATGTACCTCTTCTTCGTATGCTACATAACTAATAAACTAACCTACATAATAATGTACATAAAGAATATGCATCTGCAAACAGATTTAAAATTTTTGAGAGTAGAATCAATGTTGCAAGTATAAAATATCTTGATATATTTTTAAAACCTTTAGAAATACATTGCGCGTTGGGAGATACGCAAAAAATAGGGTCTGACAGCGGTCGATCGACCCTTTTTTTTATAGTATATTAATTTGATGGAAAATTATTTATAGCTTTTTTTAATAATATTCTCAAGGAGGCAATGGTCTTATGGTTACGGTGCCCGCTTCTGATGCGGAATGCCATCAGGATGATCCCTCTACGACAATAGATTTTTAATTATTTTACAGCGAAGGAAAAACATAATTTCCATCTATGATTCCATCATCAGGGTGATAATGACCAAATATTTCGCTCTTTCTTAAAATCAATTTTATCAAGATTTTTTTCTGGGTAAATTTAAGCTTCCAAACGGATCGATCGATTGTGATTTAGAATTTTTTTTTGGCGGGCGAATTAAGAGTATTTTTAGCTTTGTTTCAAAAAAATGATCATTTTATCAACGCCAGAAATTATTAAGGTCAATATTATTACAACTATATAGGCAAAGATTTTTTTCTCGAGGTCTATATCTTCCCATTTACACACTCTAGAAGGATGAGGGTTTTCGTTGTATAAAAAACGGTTTGAATTATGTATAATAACAGTACTTAAGTTTTTTTTTTTAAATTTCGAAAATGATAGGAAAACGAAATACGGCGCAGTTTAGTCCCTCGTTCCTAGAAATGAACATAGCTTTGCGGTTGAGAAAATGAGTTGCAAAAATGTACACAAGCATTAAATTTTACTGAAAAAAAAGTCATATTTTACAATCTTTCATGAAAAAATACGTTTTCCTAAACAGCAAAGGAATTGAGAATGCACCTTAAATGATTGACAAACTTTTATTACATAGAAGAAACACCATACTTCATGTAACTATAAGCTTCATTCATTCTTATTGAAGAACTTTTATTATTTACCAGGTGTTACAGAGAAGAAAAAGTTTTTGTTAATATATGTAAATTAAATACTAATTTATTCGTAGTGAACTCGAAAAAATGTTTTTTTGGTATTTATATACAGAAAAACGAAAGATGATTATATATTATCAAACAAAACTTTTATAATACGATATATGGTAATATTGTTTTTAGAAAATAAATTTTGTAATCGGATTATTACTACAAAAACACAAAAAGAGAATAGATATGTAAAAATTTTTAATGCTTTGTGTACGTGAGACATAATGCCTGAAGAGCGTTTAAAAATTAGTAATATCTACTTTTATTTTGGAATTTGAGATTTTTTTATTCTTAACAATTTAATGGCAACTTATAACAAATAAAATATTTCAATTTTTATAAGCCTCTTAAAAGTTCAATTAAAGCTCTTGTCATTTGAAGTTGGTGAAAAGTTTGGTCAATATTAATGTTTATTTTAAAGTAATATTTGTAATTACAGTAGAGTCACAATAATCGGGACAGTCGATAGTTGAAAACATTCAGTAATCGGTAAATTTTTGGATCATCCATACGAGCCATACCGTTCTCTACAATAACTCAAAACTTTTCAGTTATACATACTCTCGATTATCGAGATTAATTATTTAATTAACAAGGACTTTATTTTTATCAAACATACCCTCACATAGTCACTAGGAAGACTACTCATAGCAAGTGAAATTTACAAAAATTTAAAAGGCTCCCGACAAATTTTTCGTGTAGGGAACCCTTAACCTACATTTGAAACATATCTAAGAACACTCTCCATTAAATTGCCTTTTTCCTGAAAGCAAACTGAACAAATTTGGATTATTATCGACAATTTTTTGTGGATTTGAGTACGAAACCCTGAATTTGCCTTTCAAACATAGCTAAGAACACTTTCTATTAAATTAACTTTCAAACAAATGCAAAAAAAAAAAAATCACACACATAGCGGTCAGACTTATAACACCCCTTTTTTAGTTCGGGGGTTAAAAATTGTTATGATCACTCGGGTCATACAAATTGTTAGAAGTGCTCAATATATCCTTTGATTCACTTTCGTCAGCTCATTTAGTAGTGTTTGCTGAATTATAAAAACATATCCTCCACATTCAATCTTATAAATATTGCTATTGCAGATATCGTGCTACAATTAACAGCTTCATTTTGGTATGTCTTTGATCGGTTGGCTTCCTACCGACCGCCCCTTTAGTTATCTTCACCATTTGAACGGAAGTTGGAGCCAAAGTAGGCCGTAAATAAAATTATTTCATTGGCATAAAATACGGTATGGTCTTACTAAACCATGCGGCAAAAAATTGGAATCAGTAAAACACAAGATAATGTTGAAAGAAATTATCGCAGACGACGTAAACGATAAGAATTTTTTTGTGGATTTAACTATGTCAGTATCGGTGTGAACACCATATATAGTCATGATGGACGGACTCCTGGTGGATGCCTCATTCAATACTTTAATATTACTTATACAAACAAAATTCTTAAAAAAGTCACATGGCGCACTGAAGTGAAATTCAGTCGAAATTTCTATTTTTAATTGAACTTGAACTATATTGAAGACTGAATTATAATTATAGTAACGATAAAATGTTTTTATTGTACATGCAGTACAAAGTAATTAACTTTAGTAATTTTCAATGTTTACATGGTTTATATTACCAGATCGGTCTAAGAAATGCTTCTCTCTCAGCTTATATATATAGGCAGCAACGTGTACATACATAACATCTACAGGGGAAATATTATAGGAAAATAGACAACTTTAGCTTTTGTGGTGGGAAATTATCGTAGTAGAAACAAAACCAAGCTGAGAGAAAATCTTATATTATTAAGTATACGTTTCACATCTATGTAATATATTTTTAATATAATTTATCCAATATTGTTTACAACATCATTGCCTGTTGTCTGTTATGTAAGAAAATTATTACATTCTTAGATGTTATTTACTTCGTGCAAGGTTTCATGCTTTTCAATTTTATTTTACTTTTTTTTTTCTTTATTCTTTTACTACAGCACGTTAATACAATTAGTTCGACTATGATGGTTTATTATTGTGTTGGACCAGTTAACTCAGATTAAAAAATTTTGATTCCTTTGATTCAATGTGAGCCATCCTTTTTGGTTTTTTTAACCCCCGAACTAAAAAAAGGGGTGTTATAAGTTTGACCGCTATGTGTGTGTCTGCCTGCCTGTCTGTGGCATCGTAAAAGCCTTAACGGATCAACCGATTTTGTTTTTTTTGGTTTTGTTTGAAAGGTAATTTAATAGAAAATGTTCTTCACTTTTTCAGTTTCAAGTGCGATTTTATGGTTATTTACCCGAAAAAACTAAAAATTGGTGATGATCTTCCAAATCGGCTCAATTTGGAAAAGCTTTAAGGAAAAAGGCAATTTAATGGAGAGTGTTTTCAGATATTTTTCCAATGCTAGTTTAGGAATCCGTACCCAAAAAATTTGTCAGGTTTTTTTTTTTAAATTTTGTAAATTTGACTTGTGCCTGGAAGTACTTAATTACTAAGGGCAAAGTTTTCCTGGAAAATCAGTTATCACAATTTAAGAAACCGTGATTTCAGAAATACAATTTTTTGCATTGGTATGCGTATGTGTAACATCAGATTTCTCCTAAACAAACGATCTAGTTCATTCTAATTTGTTCATACAGTTGAGCATGACAATACGCATGTGGTCCTTTAGCTGGAGGTCGAAGCATTATTTAGATCGAAGGTTTTTATGGAATGGATTCTGGAGCCAAAAAAATTTGCAGCCTTACAACCTGCTGAAAATTGATATCTACTCATTCTTTGTTATTCTAATGAAATGAAAATAACAAATAACAAATGCAATACCTAATCGTTTAGCCCTAAACTCAATAAAACTATCTATGTGTCGATACTATCAAAAATGAAGAAAAGTTTTCAAAAAACGGACACGTCGTTTTAACGATTATCGGGCAGGGGGGTGTTGCTTACCGAGTTTTTCCAAAATTTGCGGGATCCGTAAAATAGAATGACCCATTTACAATTTCGTCCAATGGATCGACATTCACCTAAATCAGAAATATTCAGTACAACATTAGGATCGTATACAGGAATATTTTCTCTATTTATTGTTTAAGATTTTTACGTTTTCTTCTTACTTTGTTCTAGAAGATGAGTACAATGTTTAACATGATTTTCTTTGTAATTTAAAATTAAATTTATTCCTAATAAAAATACGGTATGATGTGTCATTATCACATTCACGAGTACGTGTATTTATGCTTGATTGGCTCATGGAAATGTAAAATACGAGTTGTCATTTCACGGTCATTGCAAATTCATAATTTATAATTACAATCGTAGAATATCATAAACTCAAATAAAAGTATCTGTTTATGACATTTGAAAGGTCGTCAATAAGTTTCCATTTGTCGTTCTACCTGGATAATATAAATTATGTTAATCATTATTTTTTAACCATTGTAGATAGTCTTATTAACTTTACAGTATAAGGAAGTTCTTGAGATCGAAATTTTCGAGATATCTTTATTATTCATAGCCAAGAATCACCACATATAATAGATTATTATTGTTGTCGGTGTATATGCAGATATGTTCGTTCGTTCGTTCGTAGGTATTTTTTCTTTCACAGTTTTTCGTTAGTGGCAGATGATAGCCACCTCGAATATAAGCCAGTCGTTGTATTATAATGCCAGAATATGTAGCAAATGTTGACAATAATCTGCGCCTAGAAATTGGGGTTTTGACAGGGAGGAGAGAATAAAACTTTTAAAATTTACAAAGCTGGTAATTTTGATCATTAGTCAAGTTGAAGAACATGAATAATTTATCCCTGATCATTTTTTCTGTGAAACTAATTTTTACAAAAATATTTAGTATATTTGATTTTATGAATTAGTATAATATCCATTGAAATTTTTGATGTTGCTGTCAGGTTTTAATTCCAGTTCTTCTGGCATAGATAGCGTATGTTTATCCTCTAAGCTACACGCCTTTGTTATTATTCAACGACTAATATTGTAGTGTTAACAGCAGTATTTGAAAGTTGATCATCTGCGAAAAGTTATATCAAGAATGTAGTTTAGCTAATATTTGTTTTAAATACAAAAATGCATATAAACATTGTCATTATCATTTCCACAAAACAATTTACCGAAACTAAGTTTAATCAAATCAATTTGATCTTTTTATTTTAAATATTCTGGGAGTTCATTGTCTGGACCATATGCGTCATACACACACAACGGCTTATTTAGGCTTCTTTCACTTCATTAATATCTTTAAATTCAATCAAGTCACTTTATTTCGTTCCAGAAATTAAAATGCATTCAAGTTAATACTTGTGATTTTCGTTATATATAATGCATCCTTCTTTTGATTTTGGATAGTATTGAATTTGCATGTAGAGGTTTACTTTAATGGCGGGCTTACAAGATTTACCTTTTCCAAGATCTTTTTCGATAGCTACTTTTCTTAAATTATCCTGTACCTAAGTGTTGTATAGTATATATAAATAATATTTTAATCCACATTATAAACTTAAAGCCAATTAAATTTTGAAATTTATATGCTGTGAATATTTCAACAAAACATCGTATAAGGCTTGTATCTTCCTGATAGCAAGTTATTGTTATTTCTACGAAATTATCGGACCAATTTTTATAGGAGTTTTATGCGTCAAGATCCCATTAGATTGCCCTAACAAGGAGATAAGTATCAGCAAAATTCTACAAAATAAATTTAACATAAAACTGTTTTTTCTTTAAATCAAAAATTACCAAAGTTTTTTTATTGTATCTAAATGCCCATAATGCTTTTGAATACATTCTTAACTAAATATTTATAACTATAACTAGTCTGTTATATATATTTCGAGTATTTAGATATATATAAGTTCACTGTACTCCTAGTAAACGGTCCACTACAACTGTTTTCGAGGGTTCCGCACCCAAAAAATTAAATTTCATTAAGTGGTGGAAGCGCATATAAATCATATATTACATTAAATTTGAACTTACTACATACTATGTATTTTTAACGGTATTGAGGTATTAGTTATTATTATCAGATATTGTGAAAAGCCATTCATTAGAGCTATATGCGAGCGCAGCGATCTCAACTGCCGAAAGCTCCAGCCAGTCCGAGGGCCGATGGTCGGGTCGTGGCCTGTCCAATAGGCAGGAGTAAAATTCAGACTTATTAATGAGCTGGAGCTACGTTTCCACAGGACAACGTCTGTCGTATCCGCTAGTATAATGTAAATATTTATTATCTATGACTATAACTATCGTTTTCTAATATTATTTTCGATATATATAGGCAATATTATTTCATAAATAAAAAATAATTGTGTGGAAAATAAAATTAATATTATAATTCTGCACTCAAAGAATACATTTCTATTCAATATACTTAATATTCTAAAACTTAGTTTTCTTCCCTCCCGGAGGAAAGTGTCATTCTGTTGTATGAAACGAAGTTGCCGCTTCCATCTCCGCTGAGCACAAAAATATTATACACAATACGGGAGCAAGTAAAGAACCATTGTGCACGAGGCGAAGCCAACATTCTTTACTTTTTCAATAAATGTGTAATATACCTACTATTAATCTGTCGATTTGCGTGTTAAATTTATTTACAAATAATTTTGGAATGTTATAGTATAAATTCTTGTTACTTTTTTTTTTAAGTACTGCAAAAAATATGTCTTAAAAACATACGAACCTTTGATAAAACAGCTATTGGCCTTGTTTCTAAGCGCCATATCTCCACAAGGCTTGTTGTATGTTTGTTATTTGTTAGGATACAACAACATAGGATACTTTCTTCCTCTCATGTACTAATATATTAACGAGGAATGAATTATAATTTTACTTAGTTTTGTGAGTCGTTCGTCTAACGCTCTAACATCTATAATATAGCTTCAAATTAATGTAGTAACATTGTTTGGATTTTAATATAGAGGATTAATCATTTCATAAGGCTTTCACTCTTACATAGACACATTATATACATATTATATACAATAGTTAATGTTTACGCATTTTATATTATAAAGGCCTTTGTTGTTGTTTTGTAAATCAAATTTATGTGTATCGTTGTAACGATTACATGTAAAATATACATGTACTATGAATCTGTATGTATAGTGTAACATGATACAGCTTTTATCATTAAATAATAATTATTAACTAAAAAATTGTTACATTTTTTGGAATAATTTTTAAATAAAAAGACTACAGTATTAAATTATACATAGAAGATTGTGATTAAATCTTAGTCAGGAGAAATTTTATTGGTCAGTTGAGAAAGCACACAGAAAGCACCTTTTTTGGGCTAAAGTACCTTTTTTTACCTTTTAATATTTCATTTTTTCTTTAACTTTCAACTTTTGCATACAATTTCGATCTAAATTTTACCTATTTTAAAGTTAAATTGTACCATTAATAAACATTAAATGGTGGAAATAGTTTTACGACTAGAATTTCGTGCACTTATTTCTCACCAGCAATTGACGATTGCGGACGGTCGAAAAGCAGTAAAAGTTTCTATTTAAAAACTATGTTAATTTTAAAATATTTCAAATTTTAAAGATAAATGACTTTAAATCTCAAAATCAAGACAGCGACTACTTCAGTAGGAATTCCATATCTAATTTGACTGGATTATTCTGGGAGATTCTCAAACCGCCATTGGATTTTCTCGAAACTTTAATTTAACGAAAATTTTCTTTGTTTCTTTGATAATTTAAAAGTTCAACATTAATTGAAAATGATAGGGGCTTACTCAAAATTACTATATATCTCCAATTATTTAGTACAATTTCACCGTAGACAATATCGAAGACCTATATTTCATCTAGCTTCTAAATCAGATGTTATAAAATAAGTTCACTCCCCCACCGTTTTGTATTGAAGGCTCGTGGAATGAAAAAAGATATTATATTATTCAAAATTAAGGGACTTACTTTTCCATCTTTCCAGACCCGTCGCAAAACAATATAAGGTAAAAAATAATATTTCTTCATTTCCAAAATCTAAAAAGTACAAGTCGTCAGATTTTTTTATGGAAACTCTTTTTAATTTAATTAAAATATAAAAGATGAAGGATAAAGTGCACGTTATTTTAATTTTCTACAACTTTGCTTATTATAAAAGTTGTAATTTTCTACTTAATGGTACATCTCAATTATTTGATGTTATCAAATTGAAAGATTTTAAGGGTATTTTAGAAGCCCTTTGTTAGTATACTTCTAGAATGCGATAACAACAGTATAATCCTAAGCAGTATAAAGACTTACTTCAGTATCATAGCTTTCCTTGATTACCCAAACTTAATAAAAATCGTCATGGACTAGTAATCATAACAAAACAACTTTTCAAATATCGCATGTCTTCTGTAAACAAAATTTTAAAGGTTAAAAAATAATATAAAAGTATTTTGTACACCTTAAAGTAAAACCTGTCTAAAAATATCTCTTTAAATATATACTTTATTTGTATGTGTGTGTGTGTGTGTATGTGTATGATACTTTTTATATTCATTTTATTTGAATATTATATATTTACACTTGAATGAACCCTTTTATAATATGTCTAAAGATATTCACTTCATTTTTCAAAATCTCACATCATTTGTCAGTAAGTTGCTAGCTATCAACTGTACATACTTTCTTGTACGTAGTTCTTCTTCACCTTCTTATTCTTCTGCGTATTCGTCTATCATCCTTTATTCTATTTATTCGTGTGTAATGAGTGATCCAAGTTAAATTTCCAAACTTCCTTTTCTAAATTTAAAACAGATTAAACAAATTTTTCGAATTTTTTGATAAATCGAATCGAATGTAACCTTTTTTATTTTAAGTATGAGGTGGATGAGATGAAATAACTACTAGAGAGCATCTTGAATGTTCGATTCAAGATGCATTAGATTTTTGTTCGAACAAAAATCCAATGTATCTAGTCAAGAAGTTTCCAACGCAAAACGAAATTTTTATAAATCGAGGAAAGCGTTTATTCTGGAAAACTTGTTAGATCTCCAACTTTGTGTGGATGTCTTTTATGAATAAATATTACATTTGGATGCCATTGTTGTGAAGTGATACCATATTAGAGATTTACCACATGACAACTAACGTCAACGGTGATATGTAACAATAGATATAATATCAATTAAAAGCATGAGTAATATATCGGGAAAATAAATAGCGGCGTGAAGCAGTAAATTTCGCAGTAATAAATAGGCTTGAATCTTAAAATTACAGCTATAGTCTCTTTATTGGACAGAATTGGGTAGAATTCTTGTAAATTACTATGGTTTCTTAATATCTATCGGTTTAGTCAACTCGTATTGAAACTCAGTTGTGCTTATATTGTACTTACTCGTACTGTTATTGTTGTCTTATTTTGAGACAACGGCTTTAACACGTTTTTTCCAGTATCAATGCCATAGGTTTCTTGTTGTAAAAAATGTAAAACTTTTTCCAAATAGGGTATATTGGATGGATATGGTTTTTTTTTGGAAATAAATGGTTTCAGTCATATAAATTTATTGGAATCATGTACTGAATTTCTGTACGTACTCTGAAAGGTGGATTGTGGCTATAAAATTAAGAACATTTTTTTTGAATAATAAGTCAATTTTATGCCAAATCTTGAATCCGCATACACATTTCGTATAAATTTGTCGTTGCAAACTATTAGTCAGCTTTGTTAGTATACGTGTTCATTGCGAACTATAAAATATGCAGTGCAAATATAACTATAAAGCTCTTTGAGAGAAGTACGGCCGACTACTAGCTTTTTTACCACGAATTAATTTTTTTAAATTTAAAATAGATATTATTTCCTTAAAAAAAATTTTCATTACTTGGTGAGAACCTTCATAGATTATTCTTCGGACATGTACTTATGCAGGAACGATCATTATCTGCATAGATAAATGATGTGTTTTATCATATTTTCAGATTCTGTTTACTCAGTTTTTTCCAGTTTTTTATTATCATTAGAAAACGACTCAACCAATTCTGCTGAAAACTCTTTAAGTTTTTAAATACGCAATTACCCGTCGAATAAGCCCAGTCAGTTTTAATGTCGCGAGATAATCGAGGCGAAAGAATCCGAACGAACATACGCATATCCGTACACACACACACAGACATCACATTGAAAAGGTTTGATTCGGATATTGCGGCCTTAAAACCTCAGAAATATGTAAAACTGGAGATTTTCAAAATCAGCCCGATTACATTAACTTCCTCTGGGAAGTTAAAAAAACTATTCAATAGATTTTTATCCCATTCCAACACACTTTGTACATTATATTTCACAAAACATCACTTTCACTTCTTCCTCAAACCAATGTTATTTTTTCCACTCACGCACAACATAATGTTGTTTGAAAAGAAAACCATAAAATTTTCCCCACATTAAAGTCTATACATACAAAATCATCATGCATATTACTGTTGCGCGTCGTTCCCTTTTGTAAAGATAATAAACACCATTTCCTAATAAAGACTTTTTTGGTTATAACAAGAATGTTTTAAATGTTTTACTTCCAATATACTTTATTATATAAATGAGAAATATACTTTCTGAAACGCATACAACTTTCAAAGATTTAAAATATATTAAAACAAAGTAACCAAATTCACTTTGTAAGAATTATAGTTAAATATTGATTTTTCGTACATTTATGAATGATTTGAAGTTAAAAATTGATGTACAACATAGATAACCCATATTTTTTAACCCCCGAGCTAAAAAAAGGGGTGTTATAAGTTTGTCCACTATGTGTGTGTGTCTATCTGTGGCATCTTATCGCCTGAACGGATGAATCAATTTTAATTTTTTTGGTTTCATTTGAAAGGTTTTTGAAGGGAGAGTGTTCTCAGCTATGTTTCAAGTGCGAGCTTAGGTTTTAGTCCCCGAAAAAAACTAAAAAATTCGCGATAAGTGAAATGGAAAAATAATTAGGAAATTCAAAACAATAATTCGAAAGAACAAAGTAAACTCAAATATTTCAATTTCAATTACAATATTTCCAAAAATTGGTCCCAAAAAATGATAGTTCTATAAGTATCCTTTTCATCTCATCTGATGTCCTTGGCCATCACTTTGATATTGATTTAAGAAAGACTGTCATAAGTTTAAAGTGTTTATCTGTGCGTCTCTGTGTTTTTCAGTGGCATCGTAGCCCCTAAACGGTCGAACCGACTTTATTGAGAACATTTTATAGCTAAGTTTCCAAAAATCGGTTTACAAGGAATAAATCGCATTTGTCGGAGGTTTTTAAAATTTTGTAAATTTCACTTGTGTGTTTATGGATTATTTAAGTTAATTAAGTCGCAAAGTATAATTAAATCTAGCACCCTTGCAATAAAATGAGTATTTTTCAAGATATCTTCAGAATCGTTTTAAAGTAATGGCTTTTCGTAAAGGATATAAAGGGATATCATAAAAACTGTTCATACAATCCTTAATATAGTTCGAATTTATATTTTTTAAGTCAAAATTACTCCATATACCAAAAATGCGTTTCGAAATCCGAAAATTTTGTTTTTTCGATTTTCGATCTAATCCTTTTGATGATTTCTGAGATATCAACTAAAATCGTTTACGAAGGGTATCAGCCATAGTCATTTTTTTAGTCGATATGTTCAATACTTGTTGTTCAGTCGTCAAATCCACTCTGTTTTCGTGTCTGTGGATTATTTATGACAAATAAACCCAATAAATATTAAAAACTTGCAAACTGACAATAAAAAGAATATTTTTTGATATAACTTTAGTATCTTAAAATAAGGTTTTTGTAGTAAACTATTTTGTTTGCCAAGTATTTTCAAATTTTTAAAACAAAACAAAAGTGATATTTCGAGGCCATTTCAATCGAAAGGTAAGTTTCAAGTACAGCGAAGGTACAAAATATACAATTATGTCTTCATATAATACGTCTATGTCTCTTTGAACAATGATGAACAATAATCGTACAGTGCAACATTAAAAACAAAGCAGTCGGTTTAAAAAAACATAAAAAAGTACAATTGTACGACGAGTTACGTTATGTGTGGCTTTAACCGATGTTGATATCGACCGGACATGAAAGTACCACATAATAACTATATACCTCTATACATGTAGTGCAATGTGGTTAGCCATGAGTTAACCATAGGTATATGGTTTGCAAACTAAGTGATGTTATCGTAATTAGGTGTAACATTCCACAAGAATTTGTGTTTATGAATATTTTATATTTTACTCTCTACAAGGTGTATTATTTAACTCGATACTGAGCTGTAACTTGAATAAAAAAAAGAAGGATTACGAAATAATCTGGTTCAATTTGGTGAAATATAGAAATAATGGTCATAAAAATACGGATGATAGCTTTTTAGATTCAAATGATGTTAAGAAAATTATGCCAGAAGCATTTTTCAGCACTTAAAAAAATACAAAAGTTATAAACAGTTAAAGATGATAAAAAAGATATTTCGTTTTTCACCAATATTTCATAAAACAATAATATTTAAGAAATTAAAAAAAAAAATTTTTAAAGAGGAAGAAAATGCATCATTTTTCATTTTTGGGTAACTTTAAAATTTTTATAAACAAAGTATTAAATTTTTTTTTAATCTTTTGACGTGATCTTGTTAAGTATGTATATAAAAAATACTTAAAAATTAACTTTAAGATAAATTTCCAACTAGATTAGATAAGATAGACTCTTAAGAGTGTTCAGAATAAATATAGTTGTTTTTAAATACCTTAAAGAAAATTATTTTGTGTGAGATACTCGTTTTAAACAATATAACAACAATCTAAAAATGACGGTGGTCGCTTTCGTCCTAGTTCCACGGCATTTCGGCGCTTTAAATTGAAAAAAATTAAAGCAAAAAAACAAAAACTGAGTTAAAACAGAACTCCAAAATACCTCATTTTTAATTCCCGAACTAAAAAGGGGGTGTTATAAGTTTGACCGCTATATGTGTGAGTCTGTCTGTCTGTGACATCGTAGCGCCTAAATGAATGAACCAATTTTGAAGTTTTTGGTTTTGTTTGAAAGGTAATTTTATGAAGAGTATTCTTATCTATGTATCAAATGCGAGTTAAGGGTTCCGTAGCCAAAAAAGTTGTCGGGGGTTTTGTAAATTTTGTAAATTATATATCATCTTTAAAATATATGTAAATCAACTAGGAGCCTTCTCTTCTGATAGATGCGAGGTCTTCAAATCATTGTAGATATGTAGGTTTTTATGACCCAGATCCTGTTGAAGAACTCTATACTATCTATTAGCTTGATGATAAGGTATAATATAAAAAAAATTAAAAGTGATGAAAAAACATAAAATATATAAAATTCAATTGAAAAAGACGCACAAAAGCATTGAAAAAACTGAAAGGCAAACAATATATTCTTTTTGCTATAACAGCTCACACAAAATACAGCTACCAAATGTTACATGGGCAAATAAAACCTCCCTTCTGAAATGTTATACATTTATATTCTTGTGTAAAACACAATTTTTTGACATGAAAATAGTTGTAATGTCAATCATCATTCAAAAAAAATATATATATGATTACATAGCCCCCTTACCGCCTCCTTAAAAAATGAAAGTATGACAGATGATTTGTTACGCTTCCTAAGTCAACAATTTATCCTCTATATAAACACTGTAAAAAATTCTTCTTTTATACATCAGACAACATATACATGCTAGCTACTGGTGGATTTACAAACAGACTTTTGTAATATTCGTTATTATTTGTAAGTGAATAATTTATGTTAATCATAACAAAGAATAAAAAACTGCTGAGATATACGAGAAAACTAAAAGAATATCTTTTCCAAATAATGCCAATTAAATTCGTATGCTAATGATTTTTGTGATCAAGCTACATCTTTCGCATTTTCAATTGCCAGAAAATTTTAAAACTCAGAAAATGCCATGTTTTCTTTACAAAATGAGGTCTTTACTTTTTGATTATTTCAACACAATTTTTGATTATACCGTTTTCCTATGATAAATTCTTTGGTAATAATTCTTTCAGTATACATAGCACGGCGGACAAAATCGTAGCTGTTTCGAAAAATAAAAAATCTATTTCATATTAAACCACGCATGAACCTATTTCAAAATCATTCAAGGAAAAGCCATACCTTTCTGTCATCACCTTGCTGCCTACACAGTGGCCAGCAAATGTTTAATTTTCCAACGGGTTTAATTGAAAAACTAAGTAAGGTAAGGTTTACGTGTTTGGCCTGTTTGACGCGACACCCCTTCACTCGGCGATCATCTTACTATTACAAAAATCGTAAATTTCAAAAGCCATTCATGAAATATACAGAATGTCAATCAATATATAAAATATATAATTTTAATTATTGATTGTACATTTTGTAACATTAATATAACCTCAAGAAGAACTCTTTCTCAAGTCTTCACTTCTAACTAAATGAATTATCAAAGTGTTGTAGTACTATGACTTTTAAAAAAGAAATTTGATCAAATAGACATTTCAAAGTAACAATTTCCATTTGTTTACAAGGAGGAAGTTCTAGTTGTTCTATTATTAAAAGCACGTTTTTGAAACAAACATTTATGTTCTCTCATTTGAACTTTTTCAACTTGCCTATATAACACAACAAACTCACTGAATGACTGACTAACTTCACTGTGAGTGAATATAGTGACTGACTTCACTGTTTTAAACATAACCAACTCTAACTATTTGATATTTAAGACACGTTGTATATTCTCTCTTATACGAACTTCATTCAATAGTTAGTTGCTTACCTTAAGGTGCTTGGTGCATTCGAAAAGTTATTAATATCCTTTTACATGTTATTTTTAAGTTTAAATTACACAAGGTAATTATCAGTCTCAGGGGAGTACGGTCGTGCTTACGGGTGAGTGAATTTAGTTCTTGGGGTTTTGCTGGACACAGTTATAGGAAAAAAAGAAAACACAGGTAGAGGAAAAGAAGGGATTTTTGACCATCGATAAGAACGTTAAAAAAATAATCTCGACAGAATAAGGAAATTTTGAATAATTCGAAATAAATAGAAACAAAACTATTAGAAGTTCTTATTTGTTAAACCACCAGAGCTACTACAAAAGATTTTTTTTTTCAAAACACTTGATGATGAGTATTTGAAAACAAAACCCCCTTCATAATCAGATAAAAACTAGTTTCACATCTAAGTGTAAGATGGAAAAAACTGCTATGGTCGTAAAAAATTACTACTTTTTGATAATTTACAAGAGCAATTACTACTTGGCAAACTATTTTGCGAAAATTATATGTCAAAACAAAATACGAACGTAGACTTGGACCAAAGTACCATGTGGACATTTCCTCTTATAATTTATTCAAATAAAGTTCCGTTTATACAAGATAACGACTGAGACTAAGCTACTCGATATGGGAGCTCACTATTTATTTGGTAGGCCCGCCTAAAAGTTCTGAGTTAAAGTAACAAATAACTGCTTCCTCATTTATAAAGAAACAGTGAAAGGATGAGAACACCTTGTAAAAAGAAAAATGAAACTTTGGTAACGTTTTATAAGGCAAAAAGTTATATAAAAAAAACCAACTAATTTCGATGAATAACTTTAGTTATAACGTCAACATCCTTAACAAAAAATTTTCAATGTTCTGTGTTCTGGTTCTTCTTCTTCGATGTTGTTGTCTAAGTAGTAACCTATGTGAGAGTTGTTTTTGAATTTCTATACTTCTTGCTTGGCTCGCTACATAACCTATTTTCTATCAATATATAATCGAAGATGATGGTAAGAAACAAGGAGTAAGTAACTAAAAACGTTAACTTCATTGGTTACTTCTTGTTTTCTTCATTTTTAAGCAATATCTTTATATTGCCAAGAAAACTTCATCATTACGACTATTATTATTATTATTATTTTTATAGATATACCATCGATGATCAGTTCGACAGATAGACCGTTTGTTATTATGGCACGTCGTCAAGTTTTTGTGTTTTCAAATATCGATTATTTTATTTATTTTCATTCTTAGAAATGTAATAATGTGCCTGTCCTACATAATATAATAATTTTTGTGTACAATGTCGATGATAAAGTGTAATTATGAATTTCCAACAAAATATCACCAAGTACAATTAAAAGTTAATAATTTGTTTGTTACGCTTTCACGCAAAATCTAGTAAATGGATTTGAATAAAATTGTACAACAATATAGCTCATACATCAGAATAACACATGAGCTATAATTTATAAAGATATATTAAAAAAATTTAATTTTTCTGACTTTTTACTGCTCCATCTATGATCATTAGTTTGTACCATAAATTAAAGATTTCTGAGAAAATTTAAAATAGTAAATGTCAAACCATTCAAGGCCATCTTTTCTGATATACTCAATGAATTATTACTATTTTACACTTAAAAAAATCGAAAACTGTGCATATATTTTAGTGAGATCAAGAGAATAAGTGACATCAAAAGAGGTGGAGGCTCTAGCGCGGTGGTTTTTACTTTTCAGCCCAATGAAGCGGTCGGGTATCAAACCAGTTATTAGATAAATACGTCTTTTTTTCGAACAAATAGAAAATTTTAATTCGGAAAAAAATACGTTCTGTCTTAAAACTTTTGGTAAAGCCTCATAAAATGTAACTTCACAAGAAAATTATTTGAAAGTTTATTTTAGAATAGTATTATTCTCATCCTAAAATTCTAAATCAAAAATTTTATGAATGAACGTCAATTCCGTTTCAACAATCAAACAAACCGGGTAACCGACTGCTTCACCTCAAGCTGCAATATATGTGGTTGAATTCATTTACTTTGAGAGAACCAAGGCTGCGTCTCAACTTACGACACAGACATAACGCAGACGACAGATATTCAGAAATTGCACCCATTCTCGTGTCTGCCAATAATGTGACTATGGCATTATACAATAATTTAATAATATCAGACATAGCGTGCTGATATATATTTTATTTATTAATTTAGAGGTTAAAAAGTCATTATTATTGTCGTTAAATGCTGATTAATGTGAGAAAAATGATCGTTAAATTTCTTTTAATAAAATCCATTCAATGTTTTTATTATAATGTGTGTAATTGGAGTGAGGTAAGTATATGAAAGGACATTTGACATGATGCGGTATTTCTATTGTAATTAACATACCGACATGATTAAGCTTTTATTATGCTTGTTATTAATGATAATAGTGATTTGAACAAAATAAAAGTTATAAAACTGTAATTCTTTATAGTTGTCTCTTTTAATTCTATATACCAACAATGAAGTGAAAACAAGATCAGATAGGCCATATTTTTTATATTTTAAACCCCCGAACTAAAAAAAGGAGTGTTATAAGTTTGACTGTTATCTGTGTGTGTCTGTGTGTTTGTCTGTCTGTGGCATTGTGGCGCCTAAACGGATGAACTGATTTTAATTTTTTTTGGTTTCATTTGAAAGTTAATTTAACGGAGAGTGTCCTTAGCTATGTTTCAAGTGCAAACTTAGGGTTTCGCACCCGAAAAAACTAAAAAATTGGCGATTATGACATAATATTTTTATATATAAATAAAATTACTATGGAAATGAATGGTCAAATAAACTTGGCTTAGTTCATTTCCAAAGGTGAAATAGTAAAATAATTAGGTAATTCAAAACAATAATTCAAAAGAACAAACTCAGCTCAAATGTTTCAATTTCAATTAAAATATTTCCAAAAATTTGTCCCAAAAAATGATAGTTCTATAAGTATCCTTTTCATCTCATCTGATGTCCTTGACCATCACTTTGATATTGATTTAAGAAGGAGTGTTATAAGTTTAAAGTATTTATCTATGCGTCTGTGTTTTTCTCAGTGGCCTCGTAGCCCCTAAACGATCGAACCGACTTGATTGAGAATATTTTATAGCTAAGTTTCCTAGAATCGGTTTACAAGAAATAATTCGAATTTGTCGGGGATTTTTAAAATTTTGTAGATTTCACTTGTTTTTTGCTTTCTTTTTCTTTAGTATCTAAATCGTGCTTATTATCATTTCAAATTAATGTAACTTATACTACAATTTCTTAGCACTGCCTGGTCCAAAAAGATTTTATTTTCTACGTCGGGAGTTTTTGAAATATGCAAATAATTAGCTTTCAACTTTTATGTGAAATTTTCACTCCTATAATGGCAAATTCGTGTCAAAATATCACTATTGTTAAAATCAATTTATTTTTATACATTTCCTGATGCAGAACCCCAGATGATAGAAAAAAGATGTATCTTAGACACATTATAACAAATATAACTTACAAAGTATAATATTATATGTAAAAAGCTATAAAACTAGATTTTCATTGCGGTCGTATCTAAATAATAGCACATGTAATGCATGTTGCCTATCATGTTAATAACCTACATTTAAAAAAAGAAAACTAATTAAGATTTTAATTAGTGTGTTGTAGAGTAATAACTCCAAGTATTTTTATTATTTTTAATATGACCTCGTTATTAGCATAACGAACGAATGAATTTATCAGTTATGAGGTAAACATACTTTGGAGATTATATACTGACTCGACAGTATACGATATAATGTATAGAAAATAATGATTCAGAAGACAGTATGTTTTATGATAGAGACTCCGTCGCCAAATATACATATATTTTTGAATAGTTTTATTCGCCTTTATGTCTAGAATGGCAAAAAAAAAAATTCAATACTCCAATGAAAAAGTTCTACCACCAAACTATCATGTTTCTTCTTTATTTCACGAAAATCGTCATGGCATATATTTCTGACGCTTCCAAATAGCCGGTATCTACCGCAATTATGCCGTGTGTTAGACAGTTGGGCAATATTTTTGTGAATAACCGCAGAGAAATGATACGGTAACACAAACTTGGCCATTAGTAAACAAAATAACGAATGCAGTACTTTATTTTAACCGTCCTTCGAATAACAAAAATAACGTCCTTTTGACGGGTCGTCAAAGTGTAACAAATGCAAATTTTGAATCATAGTGAATAAATTAACAGCTCTTTGTTGCTTTTGGTAGTTCCCCTGTTTTATTCTAGGAATTCAATCTGCTTTCTAAGCGCATTTTCCTTTTTTTGATAAGCAAATTGATGTTAGTTGATAAGCCTACTTGGGGGCTGGGGCTAGCATCTAGATCCTAGATTACTATGATGGAAGTTATGTATGCATGTAGCTACATATTTTTTTATTATAAAAATATACTACTGCATATATTTTAATAATTTAGCATTTTTTTAAAAGACTGAAAAACACAAGATGGTTATTAACCTTTGTTTATGAAGAATTTTATAATATTTATATTATGCTAAACGATGAAGTGGTCCAGTTTTGAAAAGGTATTGTATGTAATAATTTAAAAAAATGTAGGTTACAGTTTTTTCTAATTTACTAGCTGACTCGGAAAACTTTCACCTAAAATTAATTTGATCATAACTTTTGATCATCGATGATTCATCTTAATTAACCTGCAGCTCCAATTCATAATAGAAATATATACGAAGTAGAAATATATACGAAGTGACCTGTAAAATTCTTTTGTCTAGAATTAATTGGTTTCGATACTTGTTCTAACGTTTGTACGTCAACTCAACCACGGTTGATTTATCTTGCGGATCGCTATATAATTATATAATTTTATTTCAACCATTTGATATGAGTCACAATAATTGTAGACTTAGATTTTCTTTTAGAAGAAAAGTTATTTTTTAATATTCCGAAAAATATATTCAACAGATATCATATCTGTTAACATAATACTATGAGGCATTACAGTTTAAGCATTTATAGATGCTTGGTTTTTCGAAGTTAACTGACCAAGGTTCCTTTTTCTTTTACTTTTTTCGCACTTTCCCGATTTTCATGAATGTAATCAACATATTGCTTCTCAAAGTGTTTTTTTTTTTATAGTTTAAGTAATAAAAAGTAGTTTAGGGCCAGTAGTATGAGAAAATGATGCAATATCAGACGGTTTTTGATACTTTAACTTTCTGAACTAACTGGAATACTAAGGCCAACCATGCTTTGCAGCGGCTCAACCCGATATTTATTATCAGAGAAGGAAATACCAAAATTCTAGGGAACATAAATTTACCGAGAAAACACGTATTATTCAATTCTCAACTTGACTACTTCCATCGACTACTTTTCGAGTTTTGTGGACGCAAGCATATAGAATCTGAATTGTTATCCATTGACTACTTTTCGAATTTTGTGGACGCAAGCATATGGAAGCTGAATATTTGTATGCGTAAGATTTTCCCATTTTATACTTTAATTGTGAAACCAAATGAGTTCTTTGAAATGACGAAATGAAGGTGTTGGTGACCGGCAAGATTCTAAGAGACTGCAATGTTTGGGTGTAGTTTGGTTTGTAGGTAGCATGAACGAAGTTAAACTTCTTGAGTTTTGGAATATTTTGCCAATTTTCTATAGAAATAAATTTTTTATTTTCTTTCATATCAATAGTTTCTTTTAACAGTATAACGTATAAAATTTATCATTTTTATTGACACCTTTACAAACACATATATAGCTAGTTGGAAAATTTATTTTAGAAATTATCATGCAGGATATCAATTAAAATCCTTAAAATTAGTTTTATTGTGGTAGATAATCTTGAGCGATATGAAATTGCACTATACTCAAATATTTTCTCAACACGCAATTAGCGTCAAATGTAATACGTATTTTGTATTTTATTTACTTTTATTGTTATTAAATAATAAAATGTTTTTCACGCTTTTCATCTAGGAGTATAATTTAGTACATGAATTTTTCACGACAAAACCTTGAAGAAAAAAAACATACAAAAATGTTTAAAATATTATAAATAATTTTTTATAGCCTGTTATTAAATATTTTAATTAGTTTTCTAGTAACTGAAAATATATGTACAAAAATAAATATTCTTCCCACTCACAAATACACTCAGGTACAATAAAAATATTAATTTTCTGATGAGGTATCGGCAGCTTTCACCATGAAAAAAACAATTCAAAATTTTGTGATATTTTTTGAGATTTCTATAATGCGAATGTGTCGTTTTCTATAAGAAAAGGATCTATTATGATAGGCAATCAAAGTTGAGAATTGTACAAGTGAAATTTACAAAAGTTAAAACCCTCTCAAATTTTTCAGGTACGGAACCCTAAACTCGCACTTGAAACATAACTAAGAAGACTCACCATTAAATTACCTTTGAAACGAAACAAAATCAAAATATGTTCATCCGTTTAGGCGCTACGATGCCACAGACAGATAGACACTCAGACAGATAAACACACATAGTGGTCCAACTAATAACACACCTTTTTTTAGTTCGGGGGTTAAAAAGGAGGCTATTGATGAGGAGAACGAAAAGTTTGGAAGGCCTTGGATAATATCAGTTTTCCTACAATTCATCATCAAACTCTTCTTCTGTAATCAATTTCCGAAATATTTTTCGGTAAAACAAAAAATTTGGTAATTCAATTTTTAAATTTTCATTGTCTTAAGTGATACTTAACTTACTGGATAGAAAATTCTTTTTTTACTACGAAAGTCTTGACATAATTGAAATGTTAAAACAACATGTCTTCAAATTTTTAAGTTTCGAAATTATGTGATATATGAGAAAGAATTAACCAGACTATGCAATTTATTGGACTAACCTACATGTCACATCCCCACAGACTATTCTTTAATTAGTTACAAATGAAATGAATAAAAAACGGTTGGTCGTTTTATGTGTATGTTAATTATATGTTATTATGATTATAAATTTTATAATATGTTAATATTTTATAACATTTGTAATGTTGATTATTTCTATAAGTTGCAAAATTAGGGAGACTTAGATCAGCATTATGTATTTCTATTATTGTGCAATGAATTTCCTGTATGAACACTAGGGGCCAGTGTCCAGGGCGGCAAAATTTCCAGAAGCGGTTAAGTCTTTTCTTAAAAATCGTTCTTTTGTCCGTGTATTGTGAATTCTTAACCTGAAGTGATAAAAAAATTTGACAAAAAGCCCATTTCTTAAAGTATAAGTGCGAAGCACTTGGGTATGCATTACTTACTCTCTTCTAAAAGGTTTTTTTTACAGTAAACCGAACATACTTTTTTTTTCGAGTGACGTTTAATATAAATATTTAGAAATTAAAAATAACATCGTTTTTCAATTAAATAGGTTTTGTCGCCCTAAAAGGTTTTATTTTACAGTATACAGAACATGCATTTTTTTCGAGTAACGTTTAATCTTATTATTCAGAAATTAAAAATAGTATCGTTTTTCAATGATATAGTTTTTGTATGCATGTCCTTTAGCCTAAGTTTTCAACTACAAACTACGTATTATATTTATTCAGAAATCAAGATTTTTTTCGAAACCCAGGGTAGCCTCAAAAGTAAATCGGGCCCTGCGTTTTTGAATCCTATGAGCCGTCTTAAAGGGTATTGAGTATTGTTCTTAGAGCCTAGAGCGGAAAAGCCGCGACTATTTGAATAAAAACAACAATTAACTCTCATATCGTAATTCAGAAATTCATTTTTATTCAGACAACAAAAGTATTTCTTGTGACCTTATAATTTACTCAAAATAATTACATATAAAGTCAATATTACAACCTTATACGTCTAACGACTTTTGATATATGCAAGATAAGTAGGTAGGTATAAATGATGCTCGTGTTTTATACGGAGTTAGAAACATAATTTTTACACTAAGAAATCAATAAATAAGTAAAACAATTTTAAAAATTTCTCTTACTAGTTTTATATAATGTTGATATACTTCAACATAGATATCAATTCATTCTATTCGGAGTTTTTTAAATTATTTACATTTTGTTTATTTTTATAAAACATGAAATTAAATAACTCAGGTGTGTTATTTATTCATATACTGTCCTTTTTTTATATAAAACAAAAAATACGTGCAAAAAATTCATTTTCAATATGCCGTACCAAGTCGATTTCAAATTATTTTTGGACCAAAAAGCTAAATAATCAATATCTATCTATTATAAATGTGAAAGTTTGCTTGTTTGTAAGCTTTTGCGCAAAAAGTTAGAAATATAAAATGAGCTCACGAGCTCATGGTTTGAGATAAAAGTTGATTTTACTTTTATCATAAAAATTCATTCTTTAAAAGGGTCAAAATTGGGATTAAAAGTTTATATGAAACTGTGTAGTTTTGGTAGTTTAAAGGGGATGATAGTTTGTATGATTCGTCCTTTTTGAAACAACTACTTAACCGCTTTTAAAAACTATTTCAACTTATAATAAGTGACAATGCAGAGTTTCTGAGAAATCGCAATGTTTGGTTCGATTTTAGTCCGTATCTCAAAAACTATTCGACCAGTCATCAAATGCACCCGATTTTTTTGGGCCAAAATTACCTTATATACTGAGTTTTATCGAAATTTGAGATAAAAAAATTTCTCGATTTTTTAGATGTACCCCTTTGAAAAAATTGAGCAAAACACAAAAAAAATTTTACTTTGGAATTTGATGAAACTGAGTGGATGGGGTAATTTTGATCCAAAAAGTATAAAAATCAGGTTAATTTAATGATTGGATCTATAAAAAGCTACAATGCCAGCGAGTATCATGGACAAAAAATTAAAATCCATCAAATTGTGAAAAATAAATTAATAAATAAATTAATTTATTATTTGACATTTCACTGCGGCGCCATCTAATAACATCATTGTAAAGAAAAAATGAACGATTTCTGTAAAAATGGTGAACGAGATACAAGTTATGACCATCTGTTTAATCAGAGTTTTCTGTTAAATTCAATGCTGCTGTATTAGTTGTACTTTTTTATCCGAATGTGGGCACAGCTAGTTTTCGTTTTGCTGCGTTTATCGAAATCTAAAAAAATTGTGTCTTCGAAGGTGTTTAATGATATATTAGGCTTCGTATGAAAATAGATAATTTTAAAATATTTCTGAATCCTTTGCATTTTCGAATATACTCATATTTAGCAAATAAACTTCTTCCTTCATACATTAATTCCTGGGAAGTATATGTTATTAGTACTAAAACTAATACAAGCTACATTATATATTTTATCTATTCTATATACATTAAAGTTTTTGTTTTCTTTTTTTCTTTACCATAAAACACTGTGTTCTAGAATTTACCTACACAAATCCATGGTACCTTCTTAATTGGGTAATTTTACACACATGGTGTGTTGTATTAGGTTTTTATTTATTTTATTCTTCTAAGCTTATGTAACTTATATATTCTATATATAATAAGAATATAGAGAAGAATAACATCTTATTTTTAATAATACTACTAATATTTATAATAATCTCTGTACCTCATTTATGGTATCTCA
The DNA here is from genome assembly GCF_905475395.1 of Chrysoperla carnea. Lineage (NCBI taxonomy): Eukaryota > Metazoa > Arthropoda > Insecta > Neuroptera > Chrysopidae > Chrysoperla > Chrysoperla carnea. The sequence goes on along the minus strand of NC_058340.1, from coordinate 40,305,841 downwards.
TTATTTTTAAATATAAAAATTTAAATATAAATTACTGACTGATTATACAAAGTATAGCAAAATTAAATGTCGTAAGTTTGATATTAGTTATGACAAAAAATTTCTTGATAATTGACATTTTTTGTTATTCTTGCAAAACAGACCTGACACCGTGAGTAGCAGCTAATTTAATAACTGCACACTAAGTTTTTGTCTAATATTTACCGTACGAAAGCTGGCTAAGACTATTAAAGTAAAAAAAAATCAGTTAATGCAACAGTTTCAGGTATCAGGCGCACTTCATCCCTACCTAATACGATTAATTTGCAATATAATTTGAAAAGTTAAGATACAAAGTTTGTAATTTATAGTGCTATGTCCAGAAAACTATTTCGTAATCCGGGATGCAATCGATTTCATTGGAATACTACTTGTCTGGCAGAATTTTTCTTGTGCCGAGTTTTATGTACATTTGAATGGACGTTGAAAGGCTGTGATTGGTTATTTTATTGAGTAGGAATTTACGGAATAATAAAAATATGGAAAAGACAAAAAGAATAAAGTTACCTGTTTAAGTATTATTTTCATCACTTTCGTAAAAATACATAAAACTTCATCTTTCCCTATAGAGTCTGAAACATATTTTTGCAATGCTTTGTAAATACACACACAATAGGAAAGAAGTTTATTGCACAGTCAAGCTGGTTTCCTTAATAATGCGGTAAAGGTGAATTTATATTAATTACTAAGAGTATTTTGAGCAAAACTAAGAGATTATAGCTAAAATATGTATCCATAGTTATCGAAGAAGAATTACTGTAGTAATTGTCTAACTATTTACAGGTTTGGCGTTGTTATAGTTCAAGGTATTTTACAATGGAGCTTAGATCAAACGTACCTACCACTGGTGTGCTGCTAAGCGTACCATTCGATCGAATGTAGCGCCGGCCGCACAAGCGCTATACTATGCGAGCCACCTTTAAGTTTTCATAAAATCTCTTTACAGTTTTATTTCCTTATTTAAATTTAATTACACAGAAAAAGAAAAATATTTACGTAAAATATTGATTAAAATTATAATTGTGATTATATAAAAGTCCTATTAATAAACACCAACTAGTAACTATAATTATTATCAATAATAAAAGTTTGCTTATCAATCACAAAGTCACGCAATCAACCAAATAACAACAATAACCATCGAACGCACCAACATACTATGTATACAAATATGGGAAGGTTGTTATGGGTGACCACATTTTTGTCGTTTAATGAAGATTTTGTATTTAAAAATGATGTGACAAATGAATTTGAATGGAATAATAATTTTAATTTTGCTAATTTTTCTCCTTTGTTATTCCACTCGTCATATTCCTAACATTTAGTCAATTTTTTTTCCACATATCGCCGCAAAATAGCCATCATGACAAAAGCCGTCATGAAAATTTACCGCAGTGGGCAACAAATTTTTGAAAATATTCTGAAATGATGTGACAATTGAGTTGAATAGAATTATAATTTTAATTTTGCTAACTTTTCAGCTTTATTTTTTTACTCGTAATATTCCTGACATTTCGTCAAAACTTTCTCCACATATCGCTGCTAAATAACCGTCAACACAAGTTTTACGACCTTCATATCACTCCAACCGTGTTTTTCGGAAATATATTGCGTCCTATATTTTCACGATATTCCCATAATTTTACAACTAGGCCGACCAATTTACATTAAAAAAAAAATGGCAGACACAACTTTTTGTTTACAATCCCATTTGGTCTAATTTTAACCAACTGTTCGTTAAATTTGTTTTGTAGAATTGAGATCTGATAGAACTTGACTGAAAAAATTGCCATCTAAGACAGTATAAACTGGTTTATTAACTCACGCTTAAGAGGTAGCGTGTACACAAAGTCTGTCTTGAATCTACATAGACCACATCTATAATATATTTGTATAGTAATGATAAAATTCCTCGCCTTCCTTCACAGGGGACTGACCTAGACAACTCTTTCTTACATATTTTATTGTATAAAACTATAAATGAAAGCCTATATTATGAAAAGTTTACATAACCTTTTATTAATTTATTTTATTTTAATTTCCATTATTTACAAATTTAATTTAATTTTTCTTTTTAACAATCATTAAATTTAAGTGTATCTGATTAATAATTCTTATTGAAATGTATTTAATCAATCATCATTTACATTGTATGAATTTAGTTCCTCGGCTAGAAAATTATTTTGAAATTAAATTTGTTTTATAATAGAATCCGGCTCAATTATAGTTACGTAATACTAGTTCCTCAATAGTGCATTTTTGAACTTCTAAATCTATACCAAGAGCATTATTAACATGAAAATATAATTGTTTGTAATCATTTTTGATTATTATTCCTTCTTTTAGAAGATTGTACGCTCCATATTCTCAACAATAAAGAACCGGATACCGGAATACCGGCAAGAAACTCAATTCTTCAAGGATTTAAACAGGTAGGTTTCATTGATTAGGTAAATGTTCATACAGGTAAGCCACAGTGATGTATCCATCAAATTTTTTTTATGGCTTAAATGGAGGACGAACAGCAGCTTATATTATCTGAAACACAAACGTAGAATGTGATTCCATAGTATGTTGCCGATAAAATTGCACTAAAAGGCGCATCTCAAATTGTTACACGGCATCATCGTCACCATTAGATGGTTGTCGTATCTAAAAAAAATTTACCTTTGAAAATTTATTCAAAAAGTAAATGCTCTAACTAGAATGAATTTTTAATAAGAATTTGAGGCAAATTTGGCATAAACACCAAAAATTTGGTACTAACACTTGTTTTTTTGTTTTTTAAGAATTAATTAACTTTTATGTACCTACAGTTTTAAAGCTAACTTCCTTACCTTTTCAATTTTTTTATTTACAATAAATTTAAAATATATTCAATTTTTTTACTTACAAAATGCAAATTTTCAAAAATCATTAGGAATAACTGGAAACTCACCTGCAAACAACAAAATAACAAAATTAGTTATAGGAAAAGTAATAAATTTTATCAAAAATAATTTTGCAGGAAAAAATTGATGTGGGTACGCCAAGGTGCCCCATTTCATCACTTCCGACTCATGACTGGGAAACTGACACTCTTCACAAAGTAAGTTTTGTAATTTTTGGAATATCTACGATTGTTTGATGTTTGCGGAAAGTATGATAGAACCAATAATAGGAAATAGATATATATGAGGATTTAAGTGAGAACCCGCGTTTTATCAATCAAAGGTTTGAAAGTGAACACCGTGATGACCACGAAAAACAATAGTATTACTTATAAAAAAAATAATAAAGTCAAATGGCCAAGTAAATATTAACGACAAAAACAGCAAAAACTCCCTCTCTCAAATTTTGTCTCATTGATAGTTAATTCGGAAATACTTTTTACTCTCCCTCCAAGCAGAAATGATATCAAAAGACCCAAATCTGTCACCAATCTACTGTTTCTTTGATTTATTTTGCATGATTATGTTCAATAAAAACAACAATCTTGTTTTGCCATGGAAGTGATTTTGATATATGACAATAACCAATAGTAAGTAATAAATAAAAGAATAAACGAGATTTTTACATAAACTTATTGTTACTGTCATTGCATTATTATTAAATTATGCAGGATCAAATTTACTGGTAATATTGATTATAATTATAGAAAGGCTTCATACCAGAAGGAGGTATCTACCAAATCTTTGTAGAATAACCACTTGGAGAAGTACCAATTTTTCAATTATGTCGTTTAAATATCCACATATTTAAAAAAACTTAATATAATAATTCTTATTCAATTTTTTTAATTTATTCAGGTCTAACAGTTCATGTGTCTTTATGAAATTATTCTAACGCTTAGTATCCTTCTTCCATAGTATCATTATTTATTTTTAATTGCTTTACAAATTTGTGAATAGATTTTTAAAAATACATATGACTGCTATTACTCCAAGAATGTATGTAGACACTCTATTAATTTTCAGATTTTCCTGCACGAAAAAATTTTATTTATCAACTTTATAGTCTAAAGTTTTTTGGAAGGATAATCATAATTGATGGGAGTGGCTTCCGGATCATGGTTCCAAATAATTTACGGGCTACTGATTTGTCTACTAAAAATATTATATGAATAAAACTCCTGAAAAAATTGAAATGCACTAATATCTCCAAATCAGAAAATTTTCAGTCGCCCTTCTGGCTTATCGGCCGCTGTTATGTATTATACGTATGTTTGTAAGTGATAGAACATAATCGTCTGTCAGTCTGTCAATATATGTCGACTGTCGTATGTCGATTGTTAAATTGCGTACCAAATGTTTACATTGTCAACTAACTGATCAAATATTATTGTAACTATTAATACAGTCAGTGTTGATGTAGCTGGAGCTGATATATAGGTCTATGAGGTGGCTGGTATGAACGTAGTGAGCTATGTTTGTTACTGACAAGCTGTTTGGTGTTAGGCGGCTTTATTAAAATGGGTGCTTACTGGGCTTGTACCTACGTAGTGTTGATACACATAATAACAATAGTTTGTATTTACAAATTAGGGTAGATTCGGATAAAGAAAGAACTAATTTTGTAATTAATTCATCAAACATGTTAGATCCGTCTTTCCTTCGCTCGAAAATGGACCAAGACCCCGACCTGAATACCACTCACATCAATTGCTAGATCCCTCTGAAAACCCTTATAGTACCGATAATACTCTATCAAGATTTCTTGGGAAAAAAAAACTACATATGATTTAAGAAGCTAACTCATATGCCATTTTTTAAAAACTTTCAGTTTTATATTAAAAAAAAAAAAAAAAAAAATTGTGCGTTATATTACGAAGTAAACGTGAATGAACAAAATCGAAGATTCTTGAACCTATTTAGGAGACGTATCTTGTCTGTATATATTAAGGTATATAATTGTTAAAAATATAATTATGACACTATTTTTCACACTGTTTATAAGCCTATTTTGTTATTTATTAACCCCCGAACCAAAAAAAGGGTCTCATAAGTTTGACTGCTATGTGCGTGTGTCTGTATGCCTGTGGTATCGTAGCGCCAAAACGGATGAACCGATTTTGTTGTTTTTGTTTCGTTGGAAATATAATTTAATGGAGAGTGTTCGTTGCTATGTTTCCTACAACAACTAAAAAAGAGGGCAATGATCCTCAGAATCGGTTTAGTTTGGAGAAGGCTTCAAAAAAGAAGGTAATGTAATGGAGAGTGTTTTAGATATGTTTCAAGTGCGAGTTAAGGGTTCCGTACCCGAAAAATTTGTCGGATTTTTTATATATTTAGTAAATTTCACTTGTTTTAATTGCAATTAATTAATTTTCTCCAATTAAATAAGAAAATTTATCTGTGTTTTCTTATCAAATCAAGTTGCAACGAATTCGAAGGTAAAGTTTAATGGTGGGTACCATCACCGTTTTACTAAAAATGATCGAAGGGTTATCAATAAGTTTAAATAACGATATCAAACAATTTTACCCTATTAAAATATACACCAACCAAAACATCAATAACATTTTTAATAAAATGAAATATAAGAGAATTATTAATTTTTCTATCATAAAATTGTAAGGTTTATTGACCGATGGTAAACAAACAGACACACTCACTAGCTTATAGACTAAAATAAATATAAACACATAGATATATGGGTTGTGTAAATATTTTCTTAAATATTATTTTTCAAGAAATCTGATATTACTTTCATTATATTTATTCAAATATTGTTTCATATAAACTATTACCACAGTAAAAGAGGTGAATCAAAAGTCTTAGAATAGGCGAATAGGCTCGGGAAGCCAAAGGGTGAAATAGAGAATATTTATGAAATTTAAATTTGTTTTAAATATTTTTCATCTGTAACGTTAATGACTGGGCATTTTAACTAAACCATTATTTTAGTAATTAATATCTCTTTAATTACTTAAAATTAATTCATAAAAGTAAAAATTCAGTGAGGGCACTTAAAAATTTTTTTAAAACGGAAAGTCAAATTTTTATACGAACGTGACATCATAGTACGGGCTTGTCAAATTTGTTGACATACTGTATGATATTAATTAATTACTTACATTTTATATGGTATTTCATTAAATTATACTATTCAAGGGCTTTTTATTAAAAAACTTAATAATAACGAGTGTAAATTTTGTGTTGTAAATTCATTTTTTTAAAGTGTAAATTCTACATTCAACTGTCACCAATTGACAGATCACGTACTTATACGTCATCAACGGAGAGCGCCAAAATACTGCCTTTAAATATCTCAAAATTATAATATATTTTAAATATTTTTTTACACTTAAATACAGCATTTTTCAGCAGTATTTATATTTTTTACTTTGTTATAACGGTGTAAACACTGTGTTTAAAATTAAAAAAAAGTACATGAATATTCCCTATTCGATTTCTACTTGAAACTCCTTTACCGAACAACATTTGATAAATGTAGAAACTTATAGGACCTATTTATAAACATTGGACAGATAATTATTCATTTAACCGCCATGGTGTAATTTTAGCGGTACAGATCAGTACAGATGAGAATAGGAATGATGCAGTTACTCCTGATTTCTCACCCCCGCTCCAGCAAATATGTACGGCGTCGCAAGATACTAGCTCTGAATACGTATTTGAAGCGGATCACATAAATCCTGTACAGAAATAATTCGAGTATAGAGCTTCGGAAATTGATGAGAAATCAAAAGCAGAGTTAGTATCCAGCTACGCCGTACACATTTGCTGGTGTAGCGGTAAGACTCCAAGGAATATGATATTCATATTTTAATCTGTACTTACCTGTTGCGTGCAAAACTGTCGCCATGGTTCTTAAGCTTTTCTTTACATTCAAGAGAATCCTTTTCACAATGATTCCTGGTGAGTCATTTCATCTCAAAAATTTTAGCATGGGCTTGAAGTCTATAATTTATGTTTGATTTATTTATTTGTAAGAATTCTTGATTGGCTTTCAAAACAAGTATGAAATTGGTGGGAGCGCAAGTAATAAAAACTAGCTACGTCACGGGAAAATTGTTTTTTAGGTGGATGGATCTTGGATAATCATTTTCTAATTGAAATTAGGTATTAGATAAAAATTTAAATTAGATAGAAGTATGTTAAATACAGCCGAATTGAGAACTTTAACCTTTTAAGAAGTTGGTTTAAAATTTGTAAAAAAAAATTTGTTTACAATCTGTTTATTTTTGCGAAGACTTTTATATTTTGTTTCGTTTTGACGGCCTTTGTTTTGGCGTTCCTTAAAATGAGGTACTAAAAAAAATTTGTAACCAGTTGTTACTACTAATGTACAATAAAAGAATCACGATTTCGATTCATGTAAAAAGCGCGAAGATACCTATAAAAAAATATTACATTTGGATTGAATTCAACTTTAGATACCTAGATTTTTTTCTTACTAGTGTGATAGAATCGACATATAATAGTAATACAGATCACACATACGTCGAACGGATGGTTAGTGGTTTGAAGGAGATTTGATTTCCGTTTTTTCTATCATGATGATAATATTATGGTGTTGTGCAGATGGGTATGTTAGACAAAACAGAACGGTATCGGAGTCACTTTTTACACGAAGAGTCGTTTATTTTTTTTTCTATTTAGTTAAATAGAAATGATCTTCTGTTTGTCGTATTTGAGAAAAGATTGATAAAATATACTACAGCAAGGACCATTTTATTTAATTCCTTATTATGGAATGAAAAAAAGCTAGAGCAATATTTATATATCTCTAAAATGTTATAACAATTACAGATTATGTTTTGTATTGAAAATAGGTTAAAATGAAACCATCAAGGCGAAAAAGCCAATACGAAATAATTAAGGCTGCAGAAAAAGAACCTTTGACTACAGCACTCCATAGAACATGTATCATTTCATAGTTTAAGTGTTGATTGCTGCAATCGACTCAAAATAATGTTCATGTTTGACCCATTTGTTTGATAGCTTTTGACACTGGCTATTTCACAACCTCAGGAGATTACAAATATGGAGCACCACACGATAAGCAATTTTGATGGGGGTATCCGACAGAACGCGTTGAATTCTTACTCATGTCGATGCAAATTTAGCTTCATATATTCAAAAGATCCTTAAATCTCGACAAAACGGACGTAGCACAGTTCAAACTTAAACCTGAAAATTTGAAATTAACAGTGCTTTCTAACGGAAGGAACATTGTTATTATCATTTGTTACTTATTTTGTGAAAATTGTAATTATTTGTTATAAAACTTTTTATTATGAAAACTTCAACTTGAATAATTATATTACAAACGATAGTTAAGGAATTAACGATAATTAACGATTTTATACTCCGCATCGTTCTGTCCGTCTTATCAAATAGTTTTGAGACATGTATAAAATTTGTATTTCTGGACTTACTTGCAAACACTTCAAAATCTTAATGAATACTAAATAATCAACTTAATAATAATTTTTACAAATATACCTATTTGTCGTTCATTTTACTATTTTTAGAAAACAGTTATGTTAACCTCTTTATTTTAAATAATAAAAGTAAGACAAGAAAGGTCTTTACTGTAACAGCAAACGATGCGGTTTTTCATGATAAGGAGAAAAACGATATCTTTTCTTGTATCGATATTGATAATAGCTATCATTTATTCCAACGTAATCGTGTATATATTACCAATATATATACATATAATCGAAGTAAAAGATAAGGGAACTTTTCGTTGGTATTACAAGAGATATTGCGTATGTAGAATGCCAAGTTAAATCTTCTAAGTGATTTGTAGTATATGTGATATGTGTATCTCTATCACATATAAAGTGATTTTTTCAAAAATTTTCAAATGTTTAAATTATTTATCCCTATTTCTATATATTATAAATGCGAAAGTAAGGATGTTTGTTTTTTTGTTTGTTACACTTTGACGCAAAATCTAATGAATGGAATTAAATGAAACAGAACAATAATGTAGGTTATACATCAGAATAACACATGAACTATAATTTATATTTAAATAACACATGAGCTATAATTAATAATAAGATATATTTATATATATATATAAATATATATATATATATATATATATATATATATATATATATATATATATATATATATTTGAATTTAATGTAATCTGATATTTTACTGCTCCATCTATGATCATCATTTCGAAACATAAATTAAAGATTACTGTAAAAATTTAAAATAGTAAATTTCAAACAATTTATGGCCATATTTTCTGATATACTCAACGAATTATGACTATTTTACACTTACAAAAAATTGAAAACTGCATTTATTGTAGCTGTTTAAAACAATCCTTTCGAGAGTTATGGAAGAGGAATAAGTGAGATCAAGAGAGAAGCGGGCGGGTATGAAAATAAAAGAACAACAGATGTCGTGGGATGCCCGATAGGAACTATGTTCCTTTCGTTATAAATTATTTATTATTGAAGCACAGTGAAGGAATGGCAACAAAATTGCATTTAATAATTTTTGCAATTATGTATAAAATAATTTTTTTCATTTGTTTTGGTAAATTATCAAGAATAAGATCAGAATAATTATGTTTTGATTAGTGTTCATAATAATTAAAATGAAAGATGTGTAATCCGAAGTTATCAAAGAGCAAAACTAGAAGTTATTTAACATAATGTATTTTTTAAATCAATTGGGGTGGGTGACTTTTGACCTGACGATATTTCGCATGAAGACTGATAACCAAAATTTCAAGACCACAGTCTCAATAATATTTCAATAATAAACTACACAAACTGTCGATCTGATTCTATTTTTCTGGTCACACTATCTATAGAGGATAAGGCGATAAGTGATTTATTGTATTTTTTTTTTGTTTTCCATTCCGCTTTGTAACAACTAGAGTGAAATCTTTTTAAAAAAATATTCCTGTATATGAATGTTTTTTCTCCTTCTCTTTCAATGTAAATTGATTGATTTTGCTTTAAGACAAAAACACATTAGTAAAGTATTTGAGGAATATATAGTAATAGTTTATTGTTTATATTGGTTTTATTATTATTGAAATATTTAAAACTAAAAACTGGTAGTATGTATGTGTTTTTTAAAGGTTTTTTGAAGGCATATTTTAAAAAATATGACAATTTTTAAAAATGGACCTTTTTTTATTTAAAAGAACAAATCGGCAGTTTAAAGCGGATACATTCAAATTTGAAATCATGGATAATGATGTCGCTTTAAATATTAGATATTATCCTTATTTTTATGATTTTAACTATAGTTTTGTTGGTTAATTATTCATATAAAGATCATAACTATGCATATACCTTTCCACTCTGGGGCTTTTCACCAATAAAAGTTATTATGAATTATGTGACCTTCCATGCGGGAGATTAATAGCTAACCTAATCTAAGGATGATGAACTTAATAAAAACCAAACCCATAATATAAATTAGGCGATTCAACAATATCAGAAAACAAGTCTATCAATATTAAATTAATTATTTAAATTAATTTTTTTATTAATTAATGAATAGAATAACATCCATTTATCGATTTTTCCAACATTTGTCTGATGTTTTTACGCATTAAAACTTATTTGTTACAATTATTTTATGTTATTCCTGTTGTGATCTTTTAACTACCTTGTGAAACATATAGGCAGAGTTGTGAGACGAATACATTCGATGTTGAGTTTTGTACATAAATAAATCCATTTTGATTTTTTTCGGAGTAACGACATTATGATTGTTTTCCACCAATAATTCCCGAACCTAATTTAATTACAACATTTGTGTATAAGAAACAAATTTTTTATTTTATTTTTAAGAGAATTTTAGTTTTGAATTGTATTTTAATTGTACTTTGTTAATGGCTGTATGGCAATTGCTGAAGCCGGTTTTAAAAAAAAAAAAAAAAAAAAAAGAGAATTTTATGTCAATTTGTTTATATTATGTCAAATATTATGATGAAACCAACCGTATCGAATTAATTCATACAGTAAAAACTAAAAGTAGCTTTCAAATTAATTTCCTTAAAGAATCAAACAAGTCTTGACTTCTTAAATTAATACCTTAAAATTTCAGAAAAATATTTTGTATATAAAAAAGTAAGTCCTACATTTATAGTGTACCATGGAACGAAAGAAGTATATAATTCCTACCTGGTGTTCTACGATACCTCTCGTCCTTTTATTAACGTATTTAGAACTGGATCTCTAACAAATAACATGGATAATACTCTTAAATTTACGATAAATTTATAGCTTCTTTATAATGTAAAAAAATCAAATGTCCTGCGGCTGCTGTAACTTTTAGTTATGCAATTTATAATTTCCTTATGCAATCTATAATTTAGCTATGCAATTTATAAGTCCTTGTATATACATTAAAATAAAACTTAATTTTCAGATTTCAATTCATGATGAATATTTTAAAATCCATTTAGACTAGTTTTTAAACGTACAAGGAAGTCATTTGGTGTCCGTATTCAGATTTTTATTTTTAAATGTAATGCTCCTTATCGTACTCCTACACAACACCTATACAAGAAACATTTAAAAATTTTTATAGATAGCTTTATAGCTTTATATAATAGTTAAGTGCTTTACATTTTTATAAACTGTGTATCAATATTTATGTTTATATAGAGTGTTTTCAATAAAATTTAACACACGATATACGAATATGATACTTATTTAATGTTAAAATGATCGTTGACAACATAAAATTGTTTGATCTAAATTAGATCGTAAAATCTTCAAGAAACTTCATTCAGAATATTTTGTAAAGCGATAAACCTTGACAAAATTTATATCAATACTAGCCTGATACCCGCCCATTTCACTGGGCTTAAAAGTAAAAAACACGGCTTCTTGTTTTTTCATAGCCTCCACCTCTCGTGATGTGCACAGTTTTCAATTTTGTTAAACGTAAAATAGTCATAATTCATTGAGTATACCAAAATAATTGGCTATGATTTGTTTGACATTTATTATTTTAAATTTTTACAGAATTCTTTAATTTATGGTTCAAAATGATGATCATCTTCTTTATCTATAATCATCATTCTGAACCATAAATTAAAGATTTCTGTAAAAATTTAAAAATGGTAAATATCAAATTAAATTAAATTTTTTTATTTTTTTTAAATATATCTTTATAAATTATAGTTAATGTGTTATTTTGATATATCAGCTATATTGCTGTATAGTTTCAGCAAAAGCTATTCGCTAGTTTTAGCGTGAAAGCGTAACAAACAAACAAACAAACAAACAAAAAAAACATGCTTACTTTCACATTTACAATATATAGAGATAGAGATAGAGATTTTTCTTTACTGGTTGTGTAACATTTATGTTTTTGAATGAAAATATAGGGTAGTCAACTACAAGTGCCCTTTTGAAAATTACTTTTGAAAAGAAACAAAAAAAAAATTAAAATCCGTTCATCCTTTTAAGTGTTCCGATGCCACAGACAGACACACGCCCAGACACACACTCATAGCGGTCAAACTTATAACACCTCTTTTTTAGTTCGGGGGTTAAAAACAGTATAAACACTTTTTATCAAAAAACTTTATGCATCGATTTTTATTGGACGTAAAACTGAGTTGGTAATCTGAGTTGGTAAACTTATACATTACGGGCTTACTCTTGTCAACGATTTCTTTTGTAATTTTGTTCCTAAAAATTGGTTTTCAGAGATACTAAAAACATCCGTATATTTAACCTAGAAATCATTAGAAAGAGAATTAATTTCACGTAAAAACATATTGTATATAAAATGTCAGCTAAATAATGGTAAAAATAACGAAAAATAACAGTTTTTTTTTTTAAGTTAAACAGTCTTTTTTAGTGTATTTTTTCCGCTTATTCGTTGTTCGTTCGTTCACAAGACTAATAAAATATTTATGGTTCAACATTTTGGTGTGTATAATATTATGTTGTGGATCATAAATGTTGTTTTCTCGTAAATATTATGGGTGAGATATTATACTAAATATTAAATATTCAAACACTTTAAGTAACACGTTAAGCCTTTTAATATTCTTTTTTTTTAACCTTTTTTAGCCGACTTCAAACAAAAAAGAAGAAGGTTATCAATTCAAGTGAATTTGTATACCATGTATATTTGAAATATACATAGTATATTAAGTTTAGTCCTAAGTTTGTAATGCTTGAAAATATTGATGCTACGAAAAAACTTTCGGTATAGGTGTTCATAGAATCACCTAATTAGTCCATTTCCGGTTGTCTGTCCGTCTGTACGTCGGTCCATTTGTCCGTCTGTCTGTCAACACGATAACCCAAAAACGCAAAGAAATATCTAGCTGGAATTTTTATAGCGTACTCAGGACGTAATATAGATCAATTGGGTCTTGTAAACCGTAAGAGATAGAACAATAGTTTAAGTGTAAAAAATGTTCCTCATAAAAAAATAAACAACTTTTGTTTGAAACATTTTTTTGTGAAGGTCACTGTTTACCCACCAGGACGCTAATTAGGTGCAAACTTTATAACTTAAACTATTTAAAATGTCGATATCTTTTTTTATTTACGTGATATCAAAAAACAAACAATTGCATCTTCAACACTGTCTATACATGGTATTTCAACAATTAACTGAGTTAATTATTTGTTTTAACTTGTTTTTAATGTGTGTTACCTCAAAACTTTCGACTGGGTCAACCGATTTTGATGATTCTTTATCTATTTGAAAGCTGGTGCTTCCCGTGTGGTCCCATTTTATTTTGGTCCAGTTTTGACTACGGCATCCTTGAAAAAAAACATAAAAATCTTAAATTTGCATAAAGTATGCACGGCAAGAGGCCGAATAACTCAATATCACGTCAACCAATTTCGATTATTCTTTTTTTAGTTAAAAATTAGCTAGTGTACTTCAGATTCACTAAAAATCACAAAATAAAAAAACTTTTAACAAAAAGAAAACCGACTTCAAAATATAAACTTCCAAAATAAATTAATATGCACTAAAAAGTAAAAAAATAACGATAATAAAATGTAGTTAAAAATATTGATAGTTTTGGAGTCGGTGTCATCCAAGCTAATGTAGCAAACTGTTCTATCAGAGAATATTTTTAACTACATTTTATTATCGTTATTTTTTTACTTTTTGGTGCATATTAATTTGTTTTGGAAAAGTTTTTCTTTTGACGTCGGTTTTCTTTTTGTTAAAAGTTTTTTATACTCGTGTGTATGTGTTTTTTTTTATAGAAACCGGTTTTATACGTCTCTCTGTCTTCGTTTTCTCTAAAAAAATTTCAATTTTAATGTCGTTAGTTAGATATTTTTTTATGTACAAATTTAAAAACATAAATGATAATTTTTTAATGTCTAATTTTGATTTCTTTAAATATTTTTTTAAGGTACGAGAACTGGCAACGTTTTGAAGAGTTTATTTTAAGACGATTGGATTTTGTTATTGAAATTAGGTTAGAGCATAACACAAATGAGAAAATGGCTGTTAAAACTTAGCAAGCTGTAAAAACTAAATAATTGTTAAAACTGAGCCAGATATTATTACAATAAGTAAAAAACAATTCAAATAAAATGTGTGTGGCTATAATTTTAATATGAGTTACTTTTATTAGAATGCAATTTTATGCTTATCCCTCCTTCAATAAGGAAAACAATATCTGAAATTCAGCCGTCTCAAAATATAACTCAACACCGTTGTCAGATCTGTTACCAATATTTAATCTTCAATTTACTGTTGTCATTAAATTGTTTATTAAAAATAATAATTAATATTAGCAAAGGGTTTCTTAGGTCATATTTCACATGATTTCTGTTTACTTGTAGTTACAGTCGATTCTGCATCAGTCCTTATACATATTGTGCTTCGAAAGGCATCGTTCTACCAAGTAGTTGAAGGTAATAAGAATCATTTAAAATTTTGATAATGTTTATTAAATGCAGGTACCCGGGTACCTCTTCACTAAAATGATGTTGTTGTTCTATCACTCCGCTATCAGAGTTCACTGCACTACTACTAAACCACTAATAGCTATAGACCTACCTAGCAAAAACATGTTGATGAAAATGATGATGACGTAGCATTGATTACGCGAATCCATAATATTGTATCCTTCCAAAAATCATCTAACGCGCTTCAAGAAGTTTTCACTTCAAAAAAATTTCAGAATTGTCCTAACATGTGATTAGACATGAAATAATTATTAATATTCAAAGTTTTGTAACACAACAATAACATTTAATATAATGGTATTGCAAGAACACAGACAATAGATAAAGAAGGAAGATGATGGTAATTATAACTATTACCATATGATGAGTGAACATATGGTAATGGTGTTGGTTGGTGGGAGACTTTGTGGGAATAGTGAATGTGTTGATAAATGGTAGTGATAGCGTGAATACAGAGTGTAATATAATTAGAAAGGGCGTTGGAAGCCTATTTCAAGTTGATTTTAAAAAAAATTTAAAGCTCTTATGCTAAAAACGAATGTTGACTACTATGAACAGTCGTTTTAATTCGTGAAATATTTGTTTTATAATGAGGTTTAACTTCCGTTATTTAGACATACACATCTATAACAGAGCCCACCTACATCATTATTTTTAATCTTTATTTATTTTTAATCTACAACCGAATATATACATACAATTAAATTTAGGATGTGGGTGGAGTCGGTAATTTCGTTTTTATCCAAGCAACGACCGTGTGATCAATGTACCGCCCTATTAATTATAATTGATCTGAGTGCCGCTGCTTTGATTCGAACCGGCAACCTGCCAGCCTTTACTCGGCCGGGCACTTAGCTGATTTATGAGCCGAAATATTAGTTATATATAGTAGGCATGAATGGTATAATTATATTATGTAAAAATTATGGTTAGTGCCACCAAAGATTTGTTTATATCTCTTTCTATCAAAACAGAATTTACAGAGTTTTGTATGGGGTAGCCTGGGTTAAATATGGCCGTGGTAGACTCTGACGGCACACTCTTTGTTGGATTTTTCTGTCTTATATCATTATAATACGTAGTTAAAGTGCCTAGAAATATTAAATCATCTGTATGTGTCAGGCCAATTCTAATTTTTGTTTCATTTTTTATCATCTGTTTGACGGTATTTTATATTTTGTTAAGAAATTCGAAAAAAAACTTGCATGCATATTCCAAATTGAAATCTTTTTTCACATATGTGGGAACTCCTTGTATATGGTTATATGTTGTTCATGTTAAGTATTATTATAATATCCTAGTGTAGAGTAAATCGTATACATAAAGGACAACAAACATCTACACCAACAAATGTACAATCACAGCTTGTTATGATATCATATACATCTTATGTGTGAATATGTGTGAAAGTACGCTGACTTATGCATGTACTATGTATATATCGTACGTACGAAACAAGTATATGTTATGAACATTATATACTATTATCATTGTATGGCGTTGTTGTAATATATATAGCTAAAACGAACTAGCAACCAGAATCCTTTGTATATACACACAAACCTAACAGCGGTTATATGTTAGATGAATTCGATAGAGAATGCCACACAATGGATTCTGGTTCCTAACTGATTTAAATTTTATGTGAATTATACTAAAAAACTATCTTTGCATATGAAAGCATTCATTTTTTCTTTACAAATATTAAAAATTCATGAATAGGTTGTATTTTTCTAATTAAAAATATGATGGCTTAATATAGGTAATGTGCTTTCCAAAAAGCAAAGAAACAAGTTGATTTTCGTCCTAAATGCCCCCATGATAACAACTTTCTGTATTTATTTTACATCTTTACAAATACTTATAGCCAAATTATTAATCAATATGGATTTCTGGTAAATTTATTTGCTACTTTACTAAAGTATGAAATTCTTGTAGTGCGCGCAAGCTTTTTGTTTTTCAGTAAAAAAAAGTTTTAGTTGCTAAATTCCTTACATGACGAAGAACTGAGCAATGGTTTTGTAAATGTTTCGATCAATATACATGACTAGCTTGATACCTGCCCGCTTCACTGGCCTTTAAAGCCTTCACCTTTCTTGATCTCACTTATCCCCTTTCCATAAAATTTAAAGGGATTGTTTTACACAGCTAAACTATATGAAAAGATTTCAATTTTTGTAAATGTATAGTCACAATTCATTGAGTATAGCAGAAAAAATGAATTGCTATTTATATACTATTTAAAATTTTTACAGAAAGCATTATTTTATGATTCAAAATGATAATCATAGATGAAGCAATAAAATGTCAAAATAAATTTTATATATATATATATTTTTAAATATATCTTTATAAATTATAGCTCATGTGTTAGTCTGATGTATGAACTATATTGTTGTACAGTTTGATTGATTTCCATTCGGCAGTTTTTTCGTGAAAACGTAACAAACAAAGAAACAAACATCCTTACTTTCACATTTATAATATACTAGCTTGATACCTGACCGCTTCACTGGGCTTAAAAGTAAAAACCATTGCTCTATAGAATCCACTTCTCTTCTTCTATTTTACACAGTTAAGATAGACGCACAGTTTTCAATATTTTAAAGTGTTAAACAGTCATAATTTATTTAGTATTTCAGAAGAGATATAATATATAGGGAAAAGGATTCTTAACATAAGGAACAAATCTATACTTCCTACTTCAGGGTTAAAGAGGCTGCCCCTTGCTACAAGATTAATATATAAATACTATTAACCACTTAAAATTATACACCAATATCTTCCAACATTAATAACATTCATATGATTCACAATCTATTGTCTTTTGTTCATCCACTTATACTCTTGGTGAATGCATACAGAGACAAATCTTCCACAAATTTCTATCCCATTATTATTCGTAGGTATTCGTAACCACAACGAGACTCTTCATCAAAACAGAACCGCATATACTTATGACTACATATTACAATATTGTGCAACATTAATCATGAAAACAATAGACAAGCAACAACTGCTACTACAGTTTACCCATTATAGTATAGTAATTCTAGAGAATGCTACACAATATATAATATTGCACGTTTGACATGTGCTATGTTAGATAGTACATGTTTTCTAACAAACAGTTTAAATTTTTTAATCATAAGATTTCAAGTCGACAATAATGAGTGATCTTATTACTAGCTTTAATTAATTTAGTTTCATCTGCCATTTGGTTATATAACGAGAACCACGCGTATAAATTGAAATGATAGAAAATTAATATTAATAAAAATTGAATACCAAACACTAACAGATGCCCGTCCACTATGCAAGGCAACTTGAACTATAATAAAAAAACTTTTAACAAAAAGAAAACCGACTACAAAAGAAAAACTTTTTCAAAACAAATTAATATGTATTAAAAAGTAAAAAAATAACGAAAATATAATTTAGTTAAAATTATAGCTATTTTTGGTGTCGGTGTCAGCCAAGGAAACAACTCTGACAGAACAGTTTGCTACATTAGCTTGGCTGACACCGACTACAAAAATAACAATAATTTACATTATATGACAATAACTACATTATATTATCGTTATTTTTTTACTTTTTAGTGCATATTAATTTGTTTTGGAAAAGTTTTTCTTTTGAAGTCGGATTTCTTTTTGTTAAAATTTTTTTTTTTTTGTGATTTTTTGTGAATCTGAAGTACACTTACGAATTTTTCACTAAAAAAAGAACATCGAAATCGGTTGGCGTGATATTGAGTTATTCGTCCTCTTGTCGTGCATACTTAATGCAAATTTAAGACTTTTATGCATTTTTCATGGAATTTTGGTTTTCTCATGGAATTTTTGGAAGACTTTTATGGTTTTTTATTTTGACCCAGTTCTGACAACGGTAGAGTGGCACCGCACGGGAAGCACCAGCTTTCAAATAGATAAGGAATCATCAAAATCGGTTCACCCAGTCGAAAGTTCTTAGGTAACACACATAAAAAATATAAAAATACAGTCGAATTGATAGCCTCCTCCATTTTTGTTTGAAGTCAGTTAAAAATAGGGACATATATCAAATAAACATTGAATGTTCAAGTTTCATATCACAAAATGTTTTACATAAAACATCGTGATTCCACTGAAATTTTTCGCTTTTTAACTTAAAAAAAAAAACTTATCACGTATCAATTTACATTTTTTCTTATGAATCTACAAAGGATTCAACCTAAGCAATTACCTAAGATGTTATCACGGTTAAAATCGTTTGACATTCAGTCTATGTAATCTATCGTCAATGATATACATGGTTAGATAGTAGGATGAAATAAGTGATGGTGGAAGTGCAAGTAATATTTACAGCAATATTATCTTATGTTGTATTTTGTATTTATTTACGCTCCCACCATAAGTAATAAATTCATTTGTGTGAGAGAAAGAAATAAAAGACTAACAAAAATAACCAAGAAATATTGAGTATTAATTTTTTAAATCAGGAATGTTGTGAATATAAAAAATCGAATTATAGTGTTATTATTCAATGTGGTTTGAAATAAATGTCAACAAATATACGATATGAACCATGATATAGTATCTATTGTTGAGAATAATAATATAAGGTACTTTACAACAATACTCTTTTAACTTAATGTATTAATAATTACATAATATTTTATTATTGACTAATCATTAATACTTGTATTTATTGAATACCTTGATGTTATTAATACCAGGAAAAACAATTTAGCTACTATTGAACGAACACAAAATTTAAAAAGGCGAAAACTTTTAAAACTGAAAATGAAAAAATTGTGAATATATTACTTTGGCAATATTCTTAATATGATGTATACTTGCATTGAATAAAAACACGACAAAAATTTTGATTACTCGAACAAAATTTTAGGATAAAAAAACGTTTGTTTTGAATAATAATCAGAAATAATTTATTCTTTCGAAACAAGATATTATTAATTTATAAAACTAATGTATAGGCTCTAATCATCAGAAGTATTTTTAGCCGTACTTGATTGTTATGCATGAAATATCTGGTTTTAATTTAATTTTGATTTTATATATCTAAACTTCTAATATAATCAAAACCAAATTTACATCCACAAAATTAAAGAGCTTTTTAGATAAAATCATTTTTAAACGATTAAAAAAAAAATGAAATAGTCTCTAAAATTTAAAGTAAATTAAATAAATAAAATTAAAAACTCTTATTGGATCATAATTTAAAATGAAACTGTGATGTTGGTAATATGTTAAGAGGTAATTAAACATTAAAAATTGGATTTAAATGATTTTTTGATTCACATAGTATGAAAATGAGGTGAAATGTTATAATATTCATAACGTAGCTATGTAAATATATCCATCTCTCCACCTGGTTAAATTATTTAATTTAATAATGAAAAAAAAAAGATGAAACAACAACAAATTAAAACTTTATTTATTTATACAATCATATAATAATATACCTGTTTTTATATTTAAACATATAAATTATGTTCCTTTTCTAATAATAAACCGATTATAGTATAATATCCAAATAATTATATTAAAAGTTAATCTTTATCATTGATCAACTAATTTTATGA
This sequence comes from Chrysoperla carnea, assembly GCF_905475395.1. NCBI lineage: Eukaryota > Metazoa > Arthropoda > Insecta > Neuroptera > Chrysopidae > Chrysoperla > Chrysoperla carnea. Next base: position 40,285,310 of record NC_058340.1, on the reverse strand, counting down.
ACAAACTAGCATGACACCCACCCGCTTCACTGGGTTTTAAAGTAAAGACCGCCCTGTCATAGCTTTTACCTCTCTTGCTTTCATGTATCTTCCTTTCGTTATACTCTAATATGGATAGGGATTGTTATAGGGTGGGTAAAAACCACTTTTCAACAGATTTTTACGATTTTTTCACAGGCAAAAAACGAAGCTTGCTATAAATTCCAAAGTTTCGAAACTTTTGACCGTTTAAAACACGAGATAATTAATGCCTTAGTTTCCAATTTTGACAATATTACGTCAAAATTAATATCTCGAAAACAAAAACTCACCGCGCGATCAAAACGACTTAAAACTTTGCAATTTCGGGATCACACAGTTAACACTATTCTGAGTTAAAAATAGGCCAAACCTGTCGATAAGTGCTTTCATGCTGGAACTACCTTTAACAGGTTAAAGTATAAGTACAGTTTTCAATTTTTATTAAATGTAAAATAGTCATGATGCATTGAGTATATCAGATAGTCCTGGTTGAATAGAAGACCATAAATTGTATCTCGTTCAAACTTGCTACGGAAGTCTTTAATTTTTGCTATAAATTTATTATTATTATTTATTTATTTATTTTACTTAAATAGTAGCACATGTGTTATTTTGATGTATCAGCTATGCTATTTTAAAGTTTTCATTAAAATCCATTGAGTAATTTTTGAGTGAAAGCGTAGTAAACAAGCAAACAAGCAAGCTCACTTTCACATTTATAATACTTTTAGAGATATTACCAAAATAGTTGTTTATATAAAAAATTTACAACAAATAACCGAATTTTATTCACCAACATAGCTCAAAATTAAATTAATGAAAACTGGTTTTAGTAAGTATTGCAAACAGTTATTCTTGGGTGCAAGCGACAACTTTACGGTTTTGTTAATTAAACTTCTCAAGGTATATTTTTGAAGTACAGATTAGAAAAAGAGAAGCATCTTAAGTAGCTACCATTTATGTTTCGCTCCTTGTTCTTTAAACTCGCTTGATTCTAATCTTGTACCTTTTATACATAATTCATTGGTCATTTCTGTATTATGTACTTACAGAAAAATATATTTGAAATTGACATTAAGTTTACAAGCTTCAACTTCTACATCCATTTAAGGCAACACTCAAATAATTTTCAGCCCAAGGCAAAGTAGAAATGTACCACTAAATATTATTAATTTAAAAGGAAATTATTTGACAAATGTTAAATACGATTATCTAAGTGTTGATGACAAAATGAATCTCTATCAAAACTTTGAGACGTACGCCTAATGTATACAAAAGCACCAACAAATCTTCGTGACTTACGGAGTAAAATTTGAAAATTTTTACAAATTTATTTATTTTTTTTGAAGAGAATTTTAAGTTTTTAAAATTAATTAATTTCACTTATCATTAAGCTTTCGGAACATTTTGCACAGTCTCACAGATAAATTCAAAATTTTCCTGAGCTGAAAAGGTTAAAAAATGTAAACGGCAGCTTAACAGACGACTTTTTTTATCGGATTCTGCTTATAAAAGATTAATAAAAAATTTTTTTGCTCATTTATATTTTTAACAAATTTGTTAAATGAACTTTTATGATGGCTGTAGCTATTCACCAATGGCATTTTGATTTCCTTTTTCAAATACACTTTATACACTTTGTATATATTTGTCTGGGGAAAACTAAAATGAAAATTGTAATAAAAAATTATAAATGTAACAGGATGTTAAAAAGCTGTAAGCTGTCTTACTTCTATGACGTCACCATTTCCTGTGTTAGTATAATACTCGTAGTAGTGCTTACGTTAAATTTCTTATGGTTATTACCACAGGAATTTTTATCTGAATTCTAGAACTTAAAGGAAAAATAAAACTATCAATGATAAAAGATAAAAATATTGAATTATTTTATTTTCATCTGAAAGGTCCAGCAGAGTTGAAAATTATTGTTTTGTATCGTTTTTGTGTCAAGTATTGATATTATCTTAAGTTAACGTCTGTTTCGACAAGGAACTAAGCAATGAAACTATTGTTAAGATTGTTACGTTTCGTCTATTGAGAAAATTATTGAAGACGTCATGTAGTCAATATAGCAGTCATTTGCAAAGCTTCAAAAACACAAGCAGTCGTTGAGGGAATAATTAGATCCTTAAAAGGGATCAAGAATGACCAACACTAAATTCAGTTTTGTTGCAAATTACTATGTTTTCTGAATATGCCACCCAGTTTATAATTGTATTACTTCAATCTTCTGGTTGTTGTAGAACAAAATGAGTTTTAACTCCCAAACCAAACATATGGGTGTTATAAGATTGACTGCTGTGTGTGTGTATGTGGTTCTTCTTGTCTGTGTGACGGTCTGTGACATCCAAGCTAATAAACGGATGAATTTATTTTTATTTTTTGTTTTGTATAAAGGTAAGTTTTCAAGAAATCGGTTCAGTTTGGACAAAGCTACTTTGAAGAAAGCTCCATGGAAAAAAGCGTACTCATAAAATGTTTTTCAAATTTTATAAATTTCACTTGTCAATATATTTATTTTCTCTCTATCTCGCATGTCACACACAATTATGAAAGTGTGCCTTTACTTAAAAAAGTTCAATTGTTTCTCTCCTTGTCAAAATTCATCATCCAAATTTTTGACAGCGTACTCAATTGAAAGGACTACAATCAAAATTATCACCGTTTACTGCAACAACTAAATTATTTTGGAAAGTAGTCTACAAAATAATGTAATGGCAAGAATTCAGATATTGATAGTAAAATTAAAATGTGTATATTTTATAAAATCACGAGAGAACTTTATAAAAAACATATTTAAATATACAAATTCCATAAACATTATATATAACATTTATATATTATAATCACAATATTTTAATTAAAAATTTTATTTTATTTTTAACCTAAAAATATTATTTATTTTAAATTAAATATCATTTTTAATAATAAGCTGCTTATATTCTGCGAATGTAAAAACATCAGTTTTTTATTTTATTTTAAATAATTTTATAATTTCAATATAATCCGGCCAAAGTAGTAATATTAACAAATAATTATTATTTATATTTTTTAAGGATTCTTCTTTTTGGATTTTTTTTAGGATTTTTTAGGCTTCTCCATAAACTGAGAATGTAAAAACCTCAGTTTTTTTTTTTATATTTAATATAATTTTATAATTTTAATTTAATAAAAAAGTAGTAATATTAACAAATAATTATAATTAATATTTTTTTGGCTTCCGTTTCTCCATAAATGTTCCACAGCATTGATTTTTGTCGATTCAATAATTTACTTTGAAAATTGTCATCATTTATTATGAAATCGTCACAAAATTGAAACGAACAGTTTATACCGTTTGTCAGTTAAGGGATAAAAAATCACTGATTCTTTTAAACTGTTTTTTGAAAGATGCACACAGAGAAGTTTACAAAATTTAAACCTAAACAAAGTCAGGAGTGTCTTTCACAAAAATATGAAGGCATTGACACAAGAAGTAGACCAAAAAAATTAAAGTTTGCATGGGCCAAATGGGTTGAAAACGAATTGATTTATTCGTGCGACTCTTTTTCCCACACTTTTTGTAATAAATAAAATTATGTAGTCTTTTAACAATTTTATATCGTATATTGACGTTCAAAAGTCATTTATAACCTCGATTACCATTACCTATCATGTTTAATGAAAATGTCTTTTTCTTCGGAAGCCATGACATCGGCTAGTTTCGTAATCGTAAAATGTATTAACAATATTTGCGTGACCGTAAAAATATGAAAGTATTCTTGCCATAAAACCGAAATTTTTGTTTGTAAATTATGCTATCTTGCTTACGGTTTTTATTCGAAAAAGAACAGGGCTTATCATATCCATTACTGGGATACAGAGTTAATTGAAAAATATTTTAAGATTCAAAATATTTATCTTCTTTCTTAATTAACAACGAAAATTTTATACACTAAAGCAATGCAACCCCGTTATAAAATACATCACTTAAGCGATGCATAAACTAAACGAATTCTCTCCTTCGAATAATTGAAAATAAAAGTGTCATTTGATGAATCTCTCTACATATTATAAATGCGAAAATAAGCATATTTGTTTGTTTGTTTGTTGGTACGCTTTCGGGCTGAAACTAGCGAATGGAACATTTTTAATGAAACTGTACAGCATTATAGGTCATACTTCAGAATAACACATGAGATATAATTCATAAAGATATATTAATAAAAAAAATAACCATTAATTACAGAATTCTGTAAAAGTAGTCAATTGACAGTACCATAAATTGCAAATTTCTGTAAAATAGTCAATATAAAATATTTCACGGTAATCTTTTCTGCTATACTCAATGAATAATTACGACTATTATACATTTAAAAAACAAAAAATACATATATTTTACCTGTGTTAAACAATCCTTACCATTATTTTGAGTGTTATAGAAAGGGGATAGCAAGCTTTATCATTCTTTTCTTTTAAATCCAGCGAAGCGGGTGGGTATCACTCTAGTATAAAATATATTTCTCGCTAGTCTTGTTATACTTATATTGGATTAAAATGCACAAATAAATTAAAGTAAAATGTATAGCCGACGTCTGTGCTTTTGATTTCTCAAACCGTTTAACTATATCGTTAAATTTTACTTCTAGTAAAACAGATTCATTGTAGTGATCAAACAGTCTATAACAGATTTGACACTAATCAATGATTCTAATGTCTATAACAGATTTGACACTAATCAATGACACTAACTAATATTTAATGAAAAATTTTAATAATTCTATTTCAGTGTCCCCTCACCCAGTGTATAATCTTTTATTTTAAGCGTAAGCGAAAGTAGACTTTATTTAAATCAAAAGCCGTTAGAATTTAAAGAAAATTGTAACAAAGTTTAACATTCTCTACGTAGGATAAGAGGATATTCGAAGGGACATCTCCTAAATTCAATCGTTGCTACATAGCCATAGGTATATTTTCCTTGAAGAGGAAATTCCCCACGAGTACTTACTTGTTCTTATTATGTTTTTATCTAAAATACACAATAACTAATATTATATGATCCACCTAGAATTAGTACTGTGTTTGTCGCTTTACTTACACCACACATCACCTTTCATAACTCGAAGTCACGTTTCGTAACATATTTCTTCTTAATACAAGTATATTTTACCTTTAGCATATAATAATAAAGTAAGAGTATAAAGGTATATTTACCGTTCGTCTTCAACACACACAGTCACTACTCACTCACTCACTGCTAATGCAATGCAGTATGGTGTTTCTTAATAAAACAAATATTATTTTGGTCATATACCGAAATCATGGATGTATTTTTTAAATATTGGTCAAAATCATTTATGATTTTTTTTAGTGCAAGATCCGTATTAGGGTGGACCTTCAAGCATCTGATTACCGAATGAAAGTTCTTTTTTATGAAATATAAAATATTAATAAATATTTCTGTAATGGGTTGCCAAAAAAAATATGGTCAAGACTATTTAAAATACAAATATCAAAACTTGGAAAGCTTGTAAACTTTATTTTTGACCAATCTTTCGTGGCCAATGATATGCCACCGTATTTGTAACAAAATTATCTTTATTTAGATATGCGAGTCAATGAATTAACAGATGCACGTAACTACTATTTTCAACTTGTATGTATACGATAATAGTGAACGAAAAGATGCAGACAATTCAGCTGCTGCATATTTCTTATGGATTTTACTTTCAGGTAGACCAAAAGTCGTTAGATATGCAAGTGAGAGAAGTTTCAAAAGATTTTACTCTTGGTATTTTCACTAAAAGTAGTTTTGATCGCATTTCTTTAGGCAACCATTGCAGTGATATTTGTTAACATTTTATACTTCATAAAAAATAATATTCATTCGGAAAGCAGATGGGCCAAGGTCGATCCTACTTCAGATCTGAGACTATGAAAATCTTTCTTTTTGAAGAATAATAGGTAGAAAATTATATACAACTGCGAGAATTCTGCTAGAAATACTTTGAGAAGCCTTAATCCAGTTTAATAAACTTTATTTTACTAATAATTAATCCGTAGCAAATAGAACTAGGAAAATAAATGATTGATTGATTGGCAGATTATTTATTTTAAGTCAACGTCGATATGGGAAAACAAATGAATTAATAAATCTTTCTGTATTTATAATTTAGCAGACATATAAAATCCTGTTCCATGAAATCAAAGACTACTTTCTTCGTGAAACGATAACATAATTTGTAGGAAGTTTAATTGAGTAAGCGAATTTAACAAATTTAAAGAAGTTTCTTACAGTATTTATAAAAATTACTGCAGATTGTAATATGTGTAAGTACTGGGGCAAGCGATTACCAGGAGATCTTATTAAACTGTTTACTGGTCTCATCGTTCATCGCTCTGGTTTATGGAGTTTTCTCATACCATAAATTCTTGGAGGGCCAGTCTTATTACTAGAACTTGTTTTCCACGTCTTGACCTATTCTTTTAAGTTTAGTAGAATCCTTGCCAGTTAACAAGTCCGTATCTTTATCACTGGAATTTAACGTTGTTGCATCTATACAAGTTTTTATTTTTTAAGTTTTAATTAAATTAACAGTTATTATTTGAAAAACAAATTATTGAGCCCCATTTTAAAATCAATTTTTTTAATTTTATTGTCAAAATTCAATTCAATACTTATTATTCCAATCAGTTATGCTAACTAAATTTAAACATATTACTTTTACATATTTTTGTAGTCCCTTTTTCCTTTATTTTGATACCCTACTCTGAAAGTTTGGCTAATTTTTTTAGTGTATTATTATTTAACGTCATTTTGTTTTTTTTTCCAACCGGATATATTAAACTAAATCTAACTAACATTTTTTCGTTTTTTCAGCTGTGTAAAAATGGATATGTTATAGAAATTGTTCTTTGACGATTATCTGGATATATTTTAAAATAAGTTGTAAAATCTACAATGTTTTTTAACCAAAATCATTGTTTGATAGTAGGTATGTTCATACGATCAATATATTTTACGATATTTTACTCGTTGTATACATATCCATGGAAAACCTCTTTACGTAGGTAGAGAGAGTTATGCAAATAAGCAATTGGGATAAATGTGCATTTGTAGCCAATAATTTAATGAAATTCTACATATAATATGTTGTAAATAACTTAGAAGAAGCAATACATGTTAAAAATAATTATATAACATGTTTATTAAAAAATTAGTATCGCTTTAGTTAACGCTCGTTGTTTCTAATTTTGGAATGAGTCCTTTAAGAGAGAAGCTTTTATAGAAAGACGTCTAATAATCCATTATCATAAACAGACTTTATCCAGTCTGTTTATGCAGAGTGCAATCCAGTAATACTTTACAATTTCAAATGAAGATAATGGTTAAGAATGAAAGTATTGTAAGCTGTATTAGCCCAAAAAAATATCGGTTCATAAACTTCTCATAGTATATGTCAGAATTTATACTCTCAAATAAAGCTAATGGCAGAAAATCGATACGCTTTGTTTAATTGTAAACTGGTTTTAAAGCCACAATTTAGAAAATAAAAAGTCATATATACAATAATCACTTTATATAAATTGGAAAAATTTAAAACATTTTTATGTAGAATAAATTTTACTCGACATGATTCTCAATGGAATTTGATTTATTTGAAATACTTCCGTTGTTATTTTTATAGTTTACAAATAATTTCAAAACAATGAAAATTAAAATGGAAAATAAAAAACTTTATCCCGCATATAAAAACGACAAATTACATTTTAAACTTCATGTAATTCAATTGTTTTTACTTCGGTGCCATCATTTTATATTTATACATTTTTTGTTTAAAAAAAAAAAAGTGGAAAAAATAAAAAGAATACACCATCATTATATTATTTGAGTAAACCACCACCACCACAAAAAAAAAATAAAATGTTGAAGACTTCTCTGCTTTTTCTTCTCTATGGAAAACAACATTTTCACATAGATATGATCGCAGAAAAACAAATGACAATGCAATGACAAAGACATTTTCAAGTTTGTTCAACCTCTTTCTTGTTTGTGTTTTCTTCCACGATAATATGGAACTTTTAAAATCTGTTTATCAGTTTTACTTACTACTCAAAATATATTTATCGTTATAGGTAACATATGCTAATAGTTGTTCCTAACTTTCCAACTTACGTAGTTTGTTTTGTTTTAGGTTAAATTTTCTTCTTCACAAAACTGTGTGTATAGCTCCATTTCCTTTTCTCTACCACAATACACCAGTAGTACCTATTCAATCTTATATAAATACATACCATGTATATTTGATTATGGCGTTCATACACTTAATGTGAGAAAAATTTTGGTCACGGCGGTTTAAGTTTGAAAATCGAGATTGCAATAATTAAATCCCAATTGAGTTGTTGCACAAAAATCGCATAAAGGATTTTAACAAAACTGTTTTTATTTTTTCAAGTTACACACGCTTTTAGAAAACCTTTCAAAAGAAGAAACTAAAACGTCCGATTTTCATAAAACATTTTTGTGGGACACCAATTTTAATAGGGTATTCCCCTATTTTTGAAAAAGTACTTCAAAATGTTGATTTTGCTAAAAAAAAGCCTTTATTTCGGAAAAATACACACGCTTTCTTGCCAAAAACTTAAATTAAATTTTAAACATTTTTTGAAACAGTCAAAAAATTTGATGACGTAATATCGGTATCATTATACGAAATAACACAAATAAGTTTGACAGATATATTCATAGACATCTGATTATAATAAATATAGATGCTGAATACACCTCCTTCATGCATATACCATGCACTGCACTACACCATCCCATCGCAACTATTAACTAAATTAACTTTGTTGCAATGGCGGAAATCGATAAATCAATATTTGAGGAAAGAGCAAAGTTACAACAACAAATTTCAAAGATTTGATTTTAAGAAAAATTTTTTTCCACATCGTATATGTATGTTAGGCATTGTTAATGTATAGACAATACTATTTCCGTTCCCAGTTTCATTACTTCTATAGTTTCAACTCAATGCTATTATTGTTGTGTTAGTTTCAAATATGTATATACAGAATGAAACAGAGACATGTGCGATTTAAAAACGCTATAAAACCAAAACCCATCAATTTAAAAAAAAAAATTATATTCTAGAAATTGAATATTAAAAAAACAGAAAATAAACATAAATTGAATTTTTAAGTAAATTATAAACTGTATTTTAATTAAATAAATTTAATTAAGTCGCATTACAAATTTGTCGAATTCAACAACTGACGATTTTTTGTACTGAGTTTACCGAAAAATTCAAAGTTAGAACTTGGTCTTTTGGAATAATGTGAACGGCTAAATGGACGGTACCTCCCAAAAAAAGTTTTTTCTCAGGTTCATTAAGTTTATTTGCTTGATTTTTTTTAAAATAATACCTTAATTCCAGTTGTACAAAACACAATTTACTAAACTAAGTCATAAGTGCAATTTATAATTGACAAAATACAATCAATGTAATTTTCTTAAATGTATTATTCATCTTAAGATGATAAGAAAATAATATGGAATAAAAAAAAACTTTTAACAAAAAGAAAAGTGACTTCAAAAAAAAAACTTTTCCAAAACCAATTAATATGCACTAAAAAGTAAAAAAATAACGATAATATAGTGCAGTCAAGGAAACAATTCTGACAGAACAGTTTGCTATATTAGCTTGGCTGATACCGACTCAAAAAATAACAATAATTTTAACTGCACTATATTATCGTTATTTTTTTACTTTTTAGTGCATGTTAATTGGTTTAGGAAAAGTTTTTCTTTTGAAGTCGATTTTCTTTTCTTTTTTTTTCTTTTTTTTATTTTGTGATTTTTAGTGAATCTGCAGTACACTAACTAATTTGTCACTAAAAAAGAATAATTGGAATCGGTTGGCATGATATTGAGTTATTCGTCCTCTTGACTTTTATGTTTTTTTCGTGGATTCCGTTGTCAGAACTAGACCAAAATGAAATGGGACCACACGGGAAGGACCAGATTTCATTTAGATAAAGAATCGTCAAAATCGGTTAACCCAGTCAAAAGTTCTGAAATACGAAACATTAAAAAAAAATACAGTCGAATTGAGAACCTCTTTTTTTTGGTTTGAGGTCGGCTTGACTTTACTAGTCGAAATTGACGAGTGTTTTAATTTTCGTAGCGTTTTTAAAATCGCACACTTCTTTGCTCCATCCTAAATACATTGAAGCGGTGGAAAGAGAATGTCTTTAGAATAACATTAAGGTTAGGTTGTTTGGTACATATCGTTCGTGAATAGGTTTGCTATTTCGGTTTAGGTCATGGAAATGACAATTTTATATTTGAATTAAGATGAAATTGGTTAAAGTTTCATTTACCACCTATACCTCCTATTTATATCTTACGAATGGATATGCAAATTAAACATTATTAGTTAAAGAGCTAAGAATTCTGAACGAATTGTGATCTTAGAAGACATTTCTAATTTGAAAAAGAAAACTTTTCTTCCACCGTGACAAAAAAACAGTGGTGTTTAAAAATTGAAGCAGATATTTGCAGTTCTACTTACTTAAGGATTGTTTTAAAAATGTTGTATTCCAAAATAAAATGCTTGTGAATTTATTTAGGGATTAAGATGGTACTTTTAACTCGCATGGCAATATGGCAATATGATATCGACAAAAAAATAAAAGAAAAAAACAGGTCAACTGCCTATTTTTTGAGAAGTAAGACGGCGCCGTGTTCAAACCAAAGTTTGAAGCCGCCTACAAACTTTGTAAACAAACGTGATGAGGGAGTAATGAAAAACTGGAAAATAAATATCAGTTAAAAAGGGTCAGATTTGGATACTTTGGGGCTTTGGGAAACATTCTAGAAAAAAAGGTAGGAAATACTTGTGAAAATTACGAAATTTTTGAAAGTAAGTTTTCTCGATTTTTCAAAGGGGTACCCCTTAAAAAAATTGCAAATAAACGAGAAATTTAATTTTGACCGAAAAAGTACAAAAATCTTGTGCTTTGATGGCTGGTCGAATAGTTTTTGAGATACGGACTAAAATGGATCCAAATATTGTGATATCCTCAGAAACTCCGAATCCAATCATTAAATTAACCGAATTTTTATAATTTTTGGATCAATCTCATCCACCAAGTTTCATTAAATTCCAAAAAAAAATATTTTTGCGTTTTTTTCAGTTTTTTCAAAGGGATACCCCTAAAAAAAATTGCAAAAAACCGAGAAATATTTTTTATCTCCAATTGCGATAAAACTCAGTATATAAGGTAATTTTGACCCAAAAAATTAGAAAAATCGAGTGAATTTGATGACTGGTCGGATTTGAGATACGGACTAAAATGGATTCATATATGTAAAAGTTGTAAAAGAGATCTAGAAGCTTATCATATTAATTAAGACATGATTGATATGAACATATCAATAAAGATATTATTTATTTTATTTGATTTGATTTAAAGATTTTTTTAAAAATTGTATGGAATAACGTATATTTTCAGTGGCAAGGTCACACTGGAAACACACTTCCTTTTTATTATAACGATGGTTTTATGGTAGAATATTCCTAGACTATATTTGATAAATAAACAAAGAAGTGATGCAATGTAAATTATGCTGAATAATCAACATAATTTATATAAAGATTTTATAATATTCATACCTTCATATAACATAAATACCCATACTATGCTTTTATTGCTTCAGGTAATTAGCGAACCATCGTTATTTTATCGAAAATAATATTGGCTGTATGCATACTCTTCGTTAATTATTCTCTAGCCACATTCTAGAATACTCATCACATTTAATGTTACAATAATAACGCTTAGAATGTTTTAACTGGTGCATTTTTAATGACACCTTTAAGTTGACTAAAGATCAGTTATAACCAGAATCATTATCAGTAAATAGTGTAAAATATTCACACTATTTTCTCAAAGAAAAGTTCCCTGCACATGCTGTTCATGCCTGTCCTTTCAGAGCATACACTAAAGATCCATGAATTCAGGATGAAAATAAATTTTATTTGAACATATAAGGTGGTTCATTAATATTGAAAAAAATTTGAGGAGAGATTCTTTCCAAAAAAATAAGCAAAAAAATTTATTCAAACCTAGTTAAATATTTTTTGGAGATATTCGTTGATAATGTTTCGAATACTTAAAGAAGTGAAATTTTAATCACAAAGTCAAAATGGTTTATATATAAACGTGTAGCAGATGTTCGTATAAACAGATGAACCATTTTTGACATAAATAACGATAAAGTTTTGAAATTATTTTTGTATTTCAATATCTCGAAAATGAAAAGATTTTAACCTATCTTGTTGAATTGAATCTCAGATACAATGAAACAAAAAACATTTACTCTCTCTCTCTCTCTCTCTCTCTCTCTTTCTCTCTTGCCATTATTACAAGTACCTGTATGACCGAGCTTTTCTCGGTATTTTTATTTTTTTAAGACACAATTTTTATCACTAATCACGAATGTCCCGATAATGTTTATGTCGTTAACTACGATATATACCAATAGATGTCAAGAAGAGTTATATTTTTCAGTGTATGTTTCAGTTTTTCCTGAAAAAAAAAAACAGATAAAACGACGTTTTTTTTTTTTTTTTAAATGAAACCTCGTTTAAATATATAAGATTTTTGTTCAAAACTTTGTCATCGTAAATCTCGAAAAGTCTTTTATACATATCTTTATCTTATTTTTGGACAAAGACTAACACCTTCAAATTCTTTTGTAATATTAATGGGATAGATAATAGATGTTCTAGAAACCGAAATATGTGTGTCAAACTTAATTCTGCCGTTCAGGAAAGAAAAATGAAGAACACGTCTTTTTACTGAACATAATCACGTATGATTACTTTACTAGAAGTAATTTTGTTTGTTTTATATTTATAAAACGAAGCCTTAAGGTAAAAAATTTTAAATTAAGTTATGAATTGTATTATTTGCCTTAATATTTAAAATCTTTTTTTATCTAAATGTTTTTAAAATTAGATAGAAAAAAAAAACAGCAGACACAAAGTTAATTTAAAAATTTGTTTGTAAACGTCTATTAATATAAGTTGATAAAATTTTCAGCCTCCGTAAGAGCCTATTTTATTATTATTCCTGGCATATATGTAATATGCAAGGTATACTAAGTTTAGTCCCAAGTTTGTAACGCTTAAAAATATTGATGCTTTGAACAAAATTTTGTTATAGGTGTTTATAAAATCACCTAATTAGTCTATTTTAGGTTGTCTGCCCATCTGTCCGTCTGCCCGTCTGTCCGCCTGTCCGCCTGTCCGTCTGTCTGTCTGCCCGTCTGTCTGCCAACTCAAAAACTAAAAAATATATCAAGCTGAAATTTTTACAGCGTACTCAGTATGTGAAAAGGGGGGTCCTGTTCGTAAATGAGCAACATAGGTCAATTGGGTCTTGACTTATGAGTCCGTAGGACCCATCTTGTAAACCGTTAGAGATAGAACAAAAGTTTAAATGTAAAAAATCTTTCTTATAAAAAAATAAACAACTTTTGTTTGAAACATTTTTTCGTAAACATCACTGTTTATCCGTGATAGTATGTATTATATGGGGATGTCAGTTATGTATGTGTGACATGTAAGTATGTATAATGTGATAGAGTAATTCAACAATGTCTATGCATGGTATTTCAACCATTAACTCAGACAATTGTTTGTTGTCACTTGTTATATTAAATTTTAAAACATAAAATTTTGTTTAGTCTATTTCGTTTTTATTAAAATTCTCAATAGCAATGGCAAATTACATTATTCTAGTCTTTTAGAAGCAAGTGAATTAAATATTCATTGAGACTTTATGCTAGTAATGTTCATGGATTTATGCTCACTAGAAATTAACATCTATAACTCTATTTTAAATTCAAATCATATGGGTCTTTAGTTTCGAAAATATGAGGGAATATGCATTTCCTGAAAAAATACTGCCAGTTACACACAAGTTCTCAACAATATTTGAATAAAGTTTAATATATTTAAATCGAAAAAAAACGATGTAGACAGTATACGTACAATGAATTCACTTTCCAACTTTCAATAATAAAATAATATTAGAATTGTTACACATTCAGCATTTATTTTATTTTTGGTTTACTATTAATGTTATTTCTAAACTTTAGTAAAACAACATAGGTACAAATGTTTTCAGCTTAAGTACGGATCAAAAATATTTACGGAGCGAGAAAATTGACATCCATACTCTAAGCAGTAATCTGCTTCGAGGAGTAAAACTATTACCTCAAAAAGTTTTGTTCAAAAACTGATTATGGAGGTTATGAATCTGTGAGATCTGCGCGGCTAGAAAATATCTATAGACATCAGAAACACTTAAACTATACGCAGTTCCCTCATAGATATAAAGGATTTTTGTTTATAACTGTGTATCTAAATGACTCCAGACTTATAGTTCTCCAGTTCTATAGTATGACTTTAGTTAGGCCCTAGAATATTTAAGCATTGTAGTAAGTGTATTTAAAACAATAGTGGTCTAATAAAAGGTGTGACCTATTTTTAATTTGGCATTTCATTCTTAATTGTATTTTCATGAATTACTATGAATTCTTAATAGCCATTTATTCAGGGCCATCTGCAATCCAGTTTAATCATATAATCGTCCAATCCAGTTTGAAACAACCGGTTGTCGCATGGCAAAATGTCCACTCAGCACAGTTTGCGTCAACTTTCATATTTTTATTTTTTGTGATATGACGTCCGGTTTTTGCCGTATTGGATTTTGATTCATGTCATGTTCTTAAGTATACTCGAAAGATTAAAACCAATCGATTGACTTAAAATCATCAAAATCGGTCGAACAAACACATATACATACATACACATCGGCTGATAAACTCATTACCACTCCTTTACCACTCCTCTGCGTCGCGCAGTCGGGTAAAAATATACTCTTGTGAAACAACTTTGAAATTTTTTTAATAACAGTTAGGTTATTCTCATTATTGACAACAAATACATAATAATATCAATATAAACATAATAAAGTTAAAACAATAACATTTATTTTATATTGATATTTGTATTTGAGACAAAGATAAATACATTTATTTTATTATTGTCGTCGCAAGTATAATAATCATAATCATAATAATAATATTCACTTGTCTTTATTTGTTATTGTTATGCGTTGTTGTTGTTCTTACTCTTGTTGTTGTTATTGTTCAATTTTGTTTGTTGACAAAAATATGGTTGGCTGTCCGATGCGTGTTAATAAATAAATCTTGGTACTGTTATTGGGTGGATAAAGTGGTAGAAAATCTTGAAAAAAAATTTGCAAATATACCAGGTGGCCTGTTTTTAACAATCCAGCAAAAAGTCTCACCAATTAAAAGCATTTGGAAAAATGAATAATGTAAAAATTATAATACTCGGAGAGAATCTCACAGGCCTTAAATTTCTTAATAAAACACAATCTTTTTTTCTTGCTCTTTAATTTCGGTGGA
Organism: Chrysoperla carnea; assembly: GCF_905475395.1. Taxonomy (NCBI): domain Eukaryota; kingdom Metazoa; phylum Arthropoda; class Insecta; order Neuroptera; family Chrysopidae; genus Chrysoperla; species Chrysoperla carnea. Next base: position 40,269,802 of record NC_058340.1, on the reverse strand, counting down.
AGATTATCCATTTTGATTTCTCTCTCTTCTCTCTCTTTGTAACATGAAACGTGCGTGCGAAAAAGATAATCTGGGTGTTGCATTTAAAAAACAAAAATTATCATTTCTTTTTCAAGTTATAATATTTCACAAAAAGGCTATTTTGTACACATTTTATGATATTCAACATTCGATTAAAGGGTTGTTACATAATTTATTACAAGTTTTTCACATGTTCATTTATTTATCGATAAAACAGTATCCAGTTACAAGAAACAATAAAAAACTGACCATTTTTTTAAAAGATATTTTTGAAAATTCTAAATTTACATATTATTTTTTGTACACCGAAGATAAACTTGGCCGCGTTTATGTTAAAGCTTAGGGAATGGTGATTACAGTACTTTTAAGAAATATAAGATCAAAAGAAGGCATCATTTCTTACGTTTGGTAGTATAGAAATCTTCGTTTTAATACTTATACAAGGAAAACTGGTAATTATAATAATGAGGTAATTTTGTACATAAATATTTTGGATATCTTGTGTGCTAATAATTTCCGTAGTAGCCACGTAGTTCCCTCGAATATTTGCCGAAACAGAAGTGCTTAAACTGAGCAGCACCCGTACATTTCACCATTATACACGCTATTGAGTTTTCATCATCACTAAACATGCTGTTATTCAAATCAATTAAATTCACATCGATTAAAAACAATTGTTTGTTTATTTCAGCACCCATAGAATTAAATTGTATTGCCTTTCAAATTTTCTAATATTTGTTTTGAATAGTCAAGAACATGTCAAAGGAAACAAATACTTGAAATATGGATTGAGACAGAACTGTAGAAGCAGCACTACTGCTGAAAATAGAGCGCCCTAGTGTTAAAAATGTCAAAGAAAGTGATGTAAACAGTGCAATAAATAGTATTGTTAGTAATTAAAAATGCAAAAAATAACTAAATTTGGATTCTTGCCCGTCAAATGTACCGAAAAATTTTTTGGATTCAATTAAGAAATTTCTTAATTTAACAACTTTGTAATTGTTTTGTATACCACTTGCCATCACTTTGTTTCACATTTGCCACGCCAGATGGTGTCAAAGTCATCTTTCTCAATCCCTATAAACTTTATAATTTTCAATGTATGTTATTTTTTTCTATGGTGTTAAAAATATCTGACTGAAAACTGCTATATATTTATAAATCAAACCAATTCACTAAAAATGATTTACTGATGATTTTGTGCACCGGGTATAAAATTTTGTCAAGCTAGAGCTAGAGCGACGATATTAAAGAGTTTATGAGGCCAAGATCTTGACTTAAAAATTCCAACACGAAATAATTTTTCCAAATTTGTTGATTACTTTTGCACTGTCTTGTACATATCTCTATGCCATATTTTATTTCTATATAATTTTAAATAAAACAATCGCTGTAATAATTTATCCTAAAATTTATTATACTTGGGAAATAGATATGTTATGTTTAGTGAGTCGAATACAATGCCGAATATTACCGATTATATTGTTACTTGTCTTTTTAAAACCATTCGTTCATATACAATAAATTTTCAAAAGTGATTCAATATATAGTGAGCTTAATAATAATATTGAGAGAATGAATTGTATATGTTTATTTTAGTATCATATATTTATGGAGAGTTTAAAGTTGTATATTTATTTGAAAAATAAATTAAGGTATATGAATTTAGTATTTAATTGAAACATTATCTATTATGGTATAGACCAAAATAGTTCCTATGTCAATATGTATGTTGTGTCTTTGTCAGATGCAAGAGCTTCTATTTATGTTATAAAGTGTGAGACAATGTTATCTGGTAAGAGACTGGGACCAACATAAATGACTTAATTCAATAATAAAATCGTTAAACATTTAATTCGAAGAGATTAAAGCAAAAAAATTTTTCTTTTCAAAACTTCCATTAACTTTTATAAATAACCATATGAAAATAGATCGGATAATTAATGGCCCGAGTGGAGGCTCTTATTGATGAACAAGAGCAAGACCTTTTTCGATTATATTATTTATTTAACTCACTGTCTTTCGAGTTTTATATCTTTGGCGTACAAGTCTTGGTTTTGATAGACTTGTTTGGCCTTGTAAAAGATTAAGAGCAAGAATAGAGTAAAAAGGCAACTGAATAATTTATGGATAATTAGGATTTGGGTGTAGGAGCAAAGTACAAGTCTGTGCGTAAGATCAAGAGAGTCAAATTTGTTATTTTGCGGCTTTACTGTTCAAAAATTTCTGAAGGAAGGAACTAAAAAGTAGAAGCATAAAACGTACAAACCAATTACTTACTCAGAAAACGAACATGACTATTGCATGCAACAAAAAATGATTTGCATTCGCGCTGCTTTCTATGCGATAATTCAAAGACTCGTTCAAAGATTATTATTAAAGAGCTATAAACTAAGAACATTTTCAAGATTAGTTCTTGCACTGTGCCTCAGATTTGCTATACATGAAAACAGAGCAAGGAGTCCAAAAAACGATAAAACACAAAATAAATATATTGTATATGTTACTACTGAATAATATTAGAAAATTTCGCAAGTGGGAAGAATTTCCAACAGTGAAGAATTGCGAACAATAATTATCGCAGCGAGTGTAATGAAATAGTGGAAACAATTGAGCATTTTGTGTGTACTTACCAATATTGGAAAACTAGTGGATCATTATGGTACAACACTGTAAGGCCGAAAGCAGCAAATAGATATTGGACTTTGCACGAGACTGAAAATTTTTAATTAAGTGATAACCAGTCAGAAGAATGCACTGCGCTGGTAGGAGCGTGTTTTTAGTGGACAAATCCCTTGAAATAAATAAACCACTAATAGATTTCTTTTGTCATAATGATATTCTCCATCATTATATGTATAATGTAAATAACAGCAACATCTATATTCACTTAAAATGTCAATATATTATATATATATTCGATCATAAACATACTACACCGATACAGATATTATAAAAAAAATAGTGCAGGAGCTGCGTCAGCTAGGCGAATTCCATCAGAGATAGAAAAAACAAAACATTTTTCTTAAAATCGAAATCGATAAAATTTCCATTTTTAGAAGGATATTGCATTTCAAGAACTTTTATTTCAAAAACTAAGCGTCTAGAGAAAAATTCACTAGAGTATCTTTTTGCTTAAAACTGATCATTTTTGTAATTTTTTAAAATTTTGTAATTTGCGCACCTCTCCACCCCTTGTTTATCTGTCGATTTTTCCCATTAACCTTCTTGATAAGTAATTTTATTCAAATCGGACTTAAATTGCGACCGTCAGAAAGAGTACACATAAACACGTAAACGTATAGATACATTTGTCTCTAAATATATAGATTTTAACGACATTTTTAACGTCTATTAGGTAGGATCGATGAACATTTGAAGAAATTTTTCCAAAATACCATCATCAGTACAAAAACAATATCTCCATTTTCTACGGCAATTCGCTAATATAGTATTGAAATTGAAACCTCGTACGAAAATTTCATGGAAAGTTAAGCTCCATCACTAAAGTCATATTTTTTCCTCATTATTCGTTTCTTATAAGCAAATGCTTTAACTGAAGATTTTACAAAACCAAAAGGCACGTCTTCAACCTGGACACAACATACAAACTTGTAACCCTTTAACTCCATTTAGAGAAAGCGTAGAGGTGAACATAACTTTACAAATTTCAATGTGTGAGATAGTAAATAGGTATTGCAAAACTTAGTTTTAGGCGAAATTTTTGAATTGTTTAATTGTATTATGGTTTTGGCTTGTTTGAGGCTCACGCTGCGCTTATACTTATATATATATTAAATTACCCTCACAATTTTGACAGTAAATATCGCAACCGTTCTCCAAAGAAACGAAATCTTTGCGTCTTTCGTTATGCCATGTGTAAAAGGGACTATCGATGACTTCAAAAATTCAAATCGTCCTAGAAATACGGACAAGCATTTTTAGTTACAAATTTTACGAACATTAGAGAGACAGAGAGATCGCACATAGTATTTTACGACATATACTATGTTTGCCATAAAACTTCATGCTCAGTTTTGTTACAAATAGATACAAACAAATCTTTAATTTTCTTTGCTGTTTTTATAATTATTCGAAAAATAATTTTGCTTTTTGTTACATGAATGAAACTTTATTAAAACAAAAAGAAATGCAACAATATTTTCTATTATCGGACACATAAACATATTAAACCAAAATATTTATATGTTTTTTGATGTATTGAAAGTTTATGCATACATAAAATTTCAAAATTAATAATAAATATTATCATTAGTTGACAAATTCAATTAGTTTTCACTTGATTTATAAACGCATTTACCTCTATAACTCTATCTCTCTATATCTGTAAAAACATTAAATATTATAATATAAAATATTAAAACCACAAATTGAGTTTTCTAAAATTAAATCTTTCGTATTTAATTTACTATCAACCAATTAATAGCTCGCTGAACATTGGAAGAGTATATATGTGATTTTAAAATCTATATATATATATATATATATATATATGAAAAAGGAAGCTGATTGGTAGATCTATGCACAGCTAAAACGCTGGGTCTGCATGAAAGCATGAAATTTTGTCCAAACGTCCTTAAGTTACGTAAGCGTGCACTAAAAATGATAAACGGAAGTTTGTATGAAACTTGAAATAATGATGAGATATGTGCATGGTTCAAAACAAAAGTTTCCTGTGTTACTGTTTTCAAAAAATTCGTCAAGGGGATAAAATAGGGGGTGAAAGCTTATTTGAAACTTTGTCATTTTCAAAGTTAGAAATGTGAAACTTGATATATGAGCTCATGGTTTGAGACAAAAGTTTATTTTACTTTTTTCAAAAAAATCCATTCTTTAAGACGGTCAAATTGGGGATGTAAGTTTATATGAATCTCCGTAATTTTGGTGGTTAAAAAAGGATGATAGTTTGTAAGAAAATTCGTCAATTTTGAATTAACTACTTACTATTCGTTATTTGTGAATTAACCGATTTTTAAAATTATTTATCCTATAGATAGTTACAATATCAGCCAGTATCAGGTAGAAATTGCTCAGCAAAGCGGGCGGGTATCTGCTAGTAAATAGTATACACTTTAAACTAGAATTATAGAGCTTATTTCGAAAGAATTGGGGTACTTTGTTTAAATTTACCATGTGAAGAAGCGGTTAAAGACAGTGTTCTTTAGACTAGCATTGCATGGGTGATAGGAAGTAGCCGACAATAAATGTAACGGTTTCTCTAATTTCTCTTTACGATGAAAATACGATTGTTGTGCACGAAACCACTTTCGAAATTAAGTAAAAAGGAAGTAGATAAAAATAGATGTTTGAATAATGCTGAGAACAGCTATTAAAGGTCCACTATCATATAAACTGAAATATAAAAACATATAACACAAGAAACTGTACTTAGTATCATTTAACACACCCGGTATATTATAGGCTTTACCTGGATGAGTAAAATTTTAATGATTAATAACTCTATATGGAGTATGATGATATATATGTATGATGAGTTTTGATTTGATTAGTTGTTTATTCATTTATATATAGATCTCTTTAAATTGATTTATATATTACAAATTATTACGTATATTTTATGTACACATGTATGATTGTTGTTAATATTTTATGCACTATTGAATTCAATAATAAAGCTCCATCATATTATATACATATTACTAGTCACATCATATAATTATTTAGACATCATAATCAATATTATATGTGTGGTTTGATAAAGTTGACAATATTTTTAAACTAAAATGATTTGAAATAAATTTTATAGAGTAGTACTGGAGGAATACCTATTTTATATAGTAGTACCGGAGAAATTGGTACCTAGCACCTAGACTAAAAGGCAAAAAAGAGGTGCTATTTTAAGCAAACATTCTATACCGGACACCCTTTAAATTTCTGTAGGTGCAAATAACAAGTGTGAAGATTTATAGCCCTCAAAACAGGCCCTACAAGTGTGATCATCAGGTCCACAATGTTAAGGAGATGGTATTGTAATAGACACTGTACTATCAAGAGTGCACCATCCTTCTTTTCTAGAGAGTTTCAGCCGAGATTAGTCGAATGGCCAAGATGCGGTTATGTACAACCTGGCCTTTCGCATGCCCCGCGTAAGATTCCAGTAATCAAAATGAGTTTCTCGTAGCGATTTTTTGATGCGGTTAATTACAGAGCTTTTTACTAAGAGAATGTCAGGTAAAAGTATCGTTTGGGACTATCAATCTAATATACAAAACTATTCATTTCTTCTTCATCTTATCCCAATACTGAAAGTTTTTTTAATATAATTGAATAGTTTACAAAGCACAAATTGAAAAATAATCGTCAATATGCCTTTTAAGACTACGTAATGCGTAGTGCGTTACAATCATAAAAGTTTGTTTCTTTAAAAAACATTGTTCCATATATTAACTGTACACCACCAAACAAGTAATAAGAACTACACTTTACCTAAATAATATAAAGTATGTTTTCCATTAGGTGTGTCTGAACTTTAAACTAAGCTTTAACAAGTTGTATATGATATATCATGAATTTTTTTAAATAGCAATTAATGTAATTTTTTGTGATATCAGTAAAATGGCAACCGAAACTTCGCTGAGCTGCTCCATGTAATGGATATTGAGAAAATTATCATGGAAAGTCAAAATACAATGTTGAGTAACGTATGCAGATTATTTAACTTGTTTATCAGTTCGAATTTACTGCCAGGCTTAACAGGTGAATTTTTTCTCTCATATGGTAAACATTACCAAACCGGGTAAACTGATCCAGTTTTTTTTTTTAAATAAACTAAAATATTTCGTTTATGATGTGGAGACCGCTCGATTTGATGGAGTCGTCAAAAATATTATATTTTCGGAGTAAACCAGCGATAACATTTGTTGGCAATGTCCCGACTGACATATCAACACTCAGCTTATACAACTAATGATTGATGAATGAAGTTTTGACAGAATATTTATTTGATACTGAAGGTGATATTTTGGATAGACTGTTAAAAATAATTCCTCAAAATAGGAAACGAAAATTGTGTAAAGATCCGTCCTTTTTGAGTAACATTAAAAAATCAAAACCAATTAATTTGTGTAAAAAAGGAAATTTTTGTGAGGGTAAGGAAATTTTAGACTATATAACGCGGTACTGTTTGTTTTTAAAGATGAAATTGACCACCGGCGGTTAGCTGCTAGTATCAATTAAAATAACAGAAAATACACTTTAAAAACAAGATTGATATTTCATACGTAATATGTTTAATGTAACCCTACAGTTCACTCCTAATGGAAGAGTCTTAAATTTTATAGGTTGTGTCCCAATTTGCTCTTTGTTAAATTTAACCACCCACATAAGTATACACATTTAAAGGATATGCAATGTTTAAAATGAAATTTATGAAATATCTTAAAACCTCATCAAAGGAATATTTTATTATTATTATATACCTGCTATATGTAGGCAACAATACAAGTGGTAGGGATTAAATATATTCACAACATCCAACAACAGTAAGCAACAACTTGACTTCAGCCACGACCTAAGGCTCTAATAGGTAGGTAAAACTACGATGGAAATATCGTTCGAGCGTAATAAGTTAAAAGTATATACCTGGAGAGTATTTTTAAAGTATACTCATGTAGAAATTAATAGTTTATACCATATTTTAGCTTACTTAAAATAGTTAGAAACTTTTGGAATTATTGTAGAAAGATTATTCGCATAGTTCATTATAGAAAAATTGGAATTATTTAATTAGTTCAAATACATTTAGGGTGGTGCGGTTGATGCCTTCAGGATATCACCACTTATAGATAACTTTAGGTCAAATTTGAAAAAATACTAGTGAAAATTACTTAAGAATATTATCAATAATCGAATCTACAAAATTTGTTTTTTGATTTTTTTCTTGTTGTTATGGTTTTAAGACGTACCCTTTGTAACAATGAAAGAAAATTACAAAAAAAGATTGTTTCGTTTTTCGATAAAACTTACATGGTAATGGAGTAATTTCAACCCAAAAAGTATACAAATTTGATCATTTAATAATTAAATATGTGTAATAAGTGCTTTTATGTCCACGCGACTGTCTAGATATCTCGAAAAATACTCTTATCGACAAACGAGGAGACTTGTTATATTTTTTGGCTGATCATATTTACCTAAATAATTTCATTGGACGAAAAGCTGATTGGTTTTATGGTTGAAATATAAGTATCTGAGGTAAAGATTAAAGAAATTGCTCCGGAAAATGCACGAAAACGACTTCAGGTGACATCTGAGAAACAAGACGCTTCATCATCAAATGAAGTCAATTTTTGCAGTATTTGGGTGAAAACTACTCTAGACAATGAGTTGTATTCAAATGATATGTAAAAAAAATGTTTTCGATTTCTTGCAATTTTCTTTGGAAAAATCGTGAATATCATAAAAAAATTTTGTTTCAAAATTCGTTAAAAAATTTAACAGGTAGGGTTATTTTGACAAACATCTGAAATAATTTTATTTCTAAGAGGTAGAAAAACATGGAAAATATGTCGAAAAAAAATCTAATGGTTAAATGAGCTTAATTTTATGTTTTTGAGCCCTAAAAAATCTAAATAATACAAGGATAAAAAGTTATTGATTGGAAAAATGAATCTTCAATATCATCTCTTAACGGTTTTAAACGTTTTTCTTTGGACATACTTATTTTATTCTCTGCAGATATCCTCTGTTTTTTTGATACAATTATATATTGTTATTCAATGTGTGGCACTCTCACTTTTGGTTGAATTCACTTTTTCAACTTTTTTGTTAATAAATATGTTCCAAATATGAAGCTTAAATAACGTCTTTTTTCAATATAGTCCCTGTTTGATTTACAGAAAAGCTCTGCACCTCTCCCTATACGTACATTACAAGTACAAGAGTTCTTAGTAGAAAGCTTTATTATTTATTAAGAGGTTATAAAATGTAATATATGTTATGTTATAATGCAGTTACAGTGATGCCCATTCATTATTTTTATTTCGCATTACTAAAATAAATTTCAAGTGATTTGTTATATTGATAAATAAAAAAAATAGCAATTTATTTTTCTTTCATAATAAACGCCACTATCTGTAAGTTTGTCATTAAGAGTGATCGAATTTTTAATTTAAATTAAACAACTTTATGATATTAGTATTTTATAATAATTTGCCTGGATGCGTGATGCAAAAAGTAAAATTGTTCGATTTATCGTCGACTTTGTAGATACTGTTCGGCATCATCGATGACATTCAGTAATGGTCTTAAATTAATGGGGCTCCACCAAACCTCATTTTATGACATCGTTTGGAAATAGTCTGATTATTTTCTGAATTTAGCTGATTTAAAATTCCCTACAATTAGTTTACAGCCAGTTATATCGGAAATCATCGCTTGTAATAACAATAATAATAAAAGTGGGTTTAATCTCCTTTCTCAGACCACTTCCATAACACAGGCCACCCACATCACTTTTTTAAAAAATCTTTTTGTATTAATTAAACTACTACCATGATTATTTTCCCATGCCAAAAAAATGACATAGCCTTTCTAATAATCACACAGTATTTTAAAAATAAAATTTTACTATTCATGAAATGACTAACTTAATGGAAAACTCTGTATAAACACTCTTGGAATCAGTGAGAACTGGCTGCCACCATCTTTAAATAATAATAATTTACTTAAACAATCATAAACAAAGAAAAGTTTTAAATCGAGATAGAATGTAAATAAAATTATAATCTTTTTTGTTTATTCGTTTGTGTATAAAATAATTATTAAAATTATTTATATTTATTTATACATTTGTCTATATTTTATTGTATTGCAAAGAAGAAATTTGATCTATGCTATTTTCCTTGTTATTTTACAGTAATTAGTACTAAATGTTATACACTGCTTTATATTGGCCAAGGTAAAGAGAGTGCATAAATTCATATAGCTATAGGTACAACATTTTTTAGTCATTAAAATTCCTAAAAAACGCAATATAAAATATTGCACATTCGAAATACGAAATTAGTTACCGAAAACGATCTATATTAGATACTTAACCAGAAAAAGTTCTTAAAATTGTTTATATTGCTTTTAGAAATCAATCAATCAAATAAGGTACATTTTTTTAAATGACTTACTTTGTACGTTCGTGCAACGAAATATATCAAGTTTCTTGTTTGAAGATTGACTTACGCTTAGTTTTCGTAAAAAACGTTATACTTTATATTATTTAACATTATACTTATTTTCTGTCTCTGGAAGAAACAACTTTTGTGTTTGATTTTCTCTTCTTAGATATTTTATATTTTTACATGTTGTATAGCTATGGAGGAATTATTTACATACCTAATGATTCTATGAAAACTGTATACGGTATACCTAGAAGCTAACATAAATTTTTAACCGACAAAAAACGATGAACGTTCTGAATAGCATTATTTTTGTTTGATACAAATTTAAAAAATTTCGCTCACAAGTGTAAACATACAGGGAATTTCACCTCAAGTTCTGCACCGATTAAAAAATTCAGTTTGTTGCTTGAAATGGCATACTCTCCATAATTATCTCATTAAAATCAATTTAGTAGTTTTTAAGATAAGGACTAGTACATGTAAGTAAATTTGTTTATTACGTACGGAAATAGATCTGAACTAACTAAAATTCAAAAAAAAAAAAAAAAAAATTATCAAAAATGCACAAAAAGTAAAAATAGTTTTAAAAATACTGATTCCAATCAATAATTCCTATGTGAGCAAGTCGCTCATCATGCTATTAGCTAAAAATTTGTTCATGTTATCGATTTTAAAGAGTAATTGCTCACAGGGAAATTATGGATATAAAAAAAATTAAATATGTTTTGCTTTTTGTGTATTTTGCGTCGGTTCTTTTATTTCAATTTTTATACATTATAATGCAAATTCTTAAATTTAGCTGATTGCGGGGTTAAAGATTCATTTTTCATGCAAAATTTTTTTGTCTTAATAATTAGCGCAACACAATACTGAATATAACGAAAACGGCAGATTTCCCTAGCCCAGCGTAGGTATCTAATTTTACTGAAAAAAAAAACATTTATTTTTATAACAATTAATTTTGTAAATTAAAACAACAAATGTTATATTTGTATTTACTTTATTAATTTTTGCATAATCCAATTTTAAAAAAAATTTTGCAAAAGAAAAATTAATTGTTTTGTTTAACATGCATTCGATCTATCATCTTCAGAACATTCAGAACAAGTTAAAATTAAAAATTTTACAAGTTTATACCCTGTTTGCTTATTATGTAATTACAGGTAATAAAAACAACTTAACAACTTGTTCAATATTTTGTTAAAAATACATATTATTTTACCGAAACTATTTCTATTTACATTGAAGGTCAAGTGGATAAAAATTATTTAATAATTTTATTGTTTGTTTTTCAAAATTTTTTAAATATATCAGGTGTAATTTGAATAGCTATCATAAGTAAATATTGTCAGATTAATTAAATACATGTAATATGTAAGTCGTATATGGAAAGCTGAAAACATTAGTATGTGAAGATTTAAACTTGTACAACTTCCAACGACCCTGATATTGAAATGTTTATTTCTTCTTTATTTCAATAGCTGAAATAAAGAAGATGAGATAAGGTTAGTTTGGTCGTTTAACAATATATCAGGACCTTCTTTGTGTCTAAACACCTCTAGTGACTCTAGCAGGTTGAGTTTTTGTCCTTTGTCAGTGATATGTAATATTTCGAAGTTAATGTTTTTTGGTGTAATGAATAATTAATTTTATGTTTTGTCATCAATATTAATCATTCGGAACTCATATCCATTCGATTTATTCTTAGTGGGCAAAAGCCAATTGCTACTGAACTACACAAATAATCACAAGAATGTAAAAATGATACTCGCCTGTACTCGTGTGAATGCCTCATGTTGCTTTTGACTCGAGTAAAAACAACCACTTTTTCAGCGAAGTAGGGCCAAGTAAGAAGATTTAACATAAATAATGAAATGCACGAGTAGACTATTTGTAAACACAGAGAAATTATATCGCATTTAATATAAATTATTTATCAGAGTTATTACGAACCTCTATAGCTTCTTACACATAGACTATGTCTAATTTCAATTTTAATTTTATCCTATAATATAGATGATACATACAGGAAGAAAAGCTGTTAAGAGAAAAAGGTAAGCTATGTAAAATTATAATATAATAGAAAATTATTTAGGTTAAAATGTGCATTCGTGGTGTATAAATAAATACCAGTAAAATTTATATTATTTAAATAATACACCTTGAACTCACACAAAAGTATATACAATTAACCTTTTTGTACTTATTATAAATAAAATAAACTTTAATACAGTACAGTGTGCAATAAGGGAAGATTGATGTACCTTCGATCATTTTTAACATTTATGCGGTAAGAAGGCATTTTTTGGATCGTTTTTAAACTGGCGATTATATTGACATGCGGCGCTCCAATGTCGTCCTTCATGTGGCATAAATTTATAATTATATTTTCCGTCAGCGAAATTAATCGATAATAATATAATCGCAAATAATAGACCAACAAACTACAAGTTTACCATGTTACCTTTTAAATATTTCGATCATTCAAATGGAACATTTCAATAATTTTAATAATAATTTTTCAATACTTCCCAACATTAATTAACATATGGTCAATTAATGTTGGGAAGTATTGAAGTAATGTTGGGAAGGTGAGTCAATTGAAAATGTAATTCTTACCTTTGAGAGACCATTAAAGCTTTGCAAAGCGCAATTAAAGTGATTTAATGAAACCCAAGCTTAACAGAAGATCATATCATATAAAATTTACTAATACTTAGGTTGTTAAGCAATTATTTCAATGAAAGATGGTTTTATTTCAACCAGAATGTTAACTCTTGAAAAATAAAATACTTTTCAATGGAAAATAATTTTTTGCATTTGTATTTATATACACTTAAAGAGCGGATGGCATACATTTAAAGGCATTTCTTAAAATGTATATATTTTGGAATGATATGTATAAATACATAGCGCACTCGATCATAACAGTCTAAAGTATTAACCATAAAGAACTGTCTTCAGAGACTACTTCAAAGTTTGTTAGAGACTAATTAAGAAACAATTGTAACTACTATTTTTATACTATGTATATATGAAATATATCAAGGTATACTAAGTTTAGTCTCAAGTTTGAAACGCTTTTCCATCTGTCTGTCAACACGATAGCTCAAGCTGAAATTTTTATACCGTGCTCAGGGCATAAAAAGTGAGATCAAGTTCGTAAATGAGCAACATAGGTCAAGTTTTCGGTCTGTAGGACCCATTTTGTAAACCGTTCAAGATAGAACAAAAGTATAAATGTAAAAAATATTCCTTATAAAAAATTAAACTTTTGTTATTAAACATCTCGTACTTACACGATAAAAAAGTTTTTGAGGATAGTCAGTAACAGTGTGAATCGTAACGCTAGCAACAGTTATGGCAGACGAGTCAATGCAGTGTAGGCGTCGGGCACATAGTGTTTAGCGATACCCGCAATACTTCTGGTGGGTATTCAATATTGTAATGTTATTTATGCTGACATAGATACTATGTAGTAAACGCCATATATTTTTTACCATGTACGTATATGTAGCCATTGGTCAGTAGTATAGTATGTTTCTTAAATCTAAGGTACATGATTGCTCATGTGCTCAAACTCTACCACCCCAATATTTTACTTTTTATCAAAATTTACCTCCTCAACATTAATTATTATTATTAAACAGTGATTGAAGGTACAAAACACAATAACCACCTTGCAAAAAATAACCGAAAAAAGAATTCTCTTTTGAGCACATACAGGTTAACTTAGGACGACAAGGTATAATTCCTTACCTTGCAGTTACAGTGTTGTAGTCGAAGGTACAACAAGGTAGGTAGAGGTGTACCTTTTACTGTTATAATTTATTTTCATTACTTATTCTATTCCTACATTATTCAGTAGCAGTTACTACTATATAGAAGAAAATACACTGTGTTTTTGTTATAATGTTTTGTTACTTTGTTTGTGCTTGTGTACCTTTCTCCTTCTATTATTCTCTATATTGTTGAAATGCTACAGTCATTTTAAATCAGTTTATCACAGGTTGGTGCCGTCGGATTTATAAGAGTCATACAAAGAGAGTACCGAACACGGGGGTCATTATAGGAAATTATACTGTCAGATTCAATTCAATTCAATTATTTATTTTTTTTAACAATATACAAGTTTAACAATACACAAAGGGAAGAGGAAGGCATTCAGGTATCGGTGGATTGATCAAAATCAAAGAAAAGGAAATAAAACGTAGCAATTATTGCAAGGAACGTCTGCTAGATCGATACCTGGGACTTACCTTTACATTCTAATTAATGGTGGCGATGGAAATAAAAATTTAGTAGTTAATAATGTACGTTCAATTTTTCTATTTATAACATAAGATTCCAAAATGATCAATAGTTTGTGCTGATATTTTTGTAAGGCTAAAAGCTAAAATGACTGCAGTATAAATGTTGCAGAAGATTTTATGTATAAAACATTTATAAATATTTTAATCTATAACATTTGAAACTACAATAATAACTATACACAATTTTTGAAACTAAAAAGTGAGTTTTGTTATAGCATTTAAAAGTAAAATAACAATTTTTATTATTTTAATCTCGTAGAGGATTTTATCCGAATTGCCCCGATTATGGAAAGTATTATTTTTCAGGACTAGGTACGTTTCTTTCTGTGTACTGATGCATGTATTTATTGAGTACATTGTTTTCTTGGACTCTCTCTCTAGTAGACTCTACGGATTTTGATAAGTAGAATTCTGCATGAATTCTATATTATATTTCTTTATTTTGACATCTTGAATTTTGTCACCGATTATCTAATTACTATACCATGGATATAAAAAATATATCAAGGTATACTAATTTTAGTTCCAAGTTTGTAACGCTTAAAAATATTGATACTATTAGCAAAATTTTGATATAGTGATCATACAATCACCTTATTAGTCCTTTTTTGATTGTCCGTATCTCTGTCGACACAATAACTCAAAAAAAAAAAAGAAAAAAAATATCCAGCCAAAAAATTTTTATAGTGTGCTTAAGACGTAAAAAGTGAGGTCAAGTTCGTAAATGATTAACATAGGTAAACTTGGTCCTGGGTCTGTAGGACCCATCTTGTATTCCGTAAGATAGAACAAAAGTTTAAATGTAAAAAATGTTCCTTATAAAAAATAAACAACTTTTGTTTGATACGTTTTTTCGTAAACATCACTGTTTACCCGTAAACCTGTGAGGGGGCAAACTAGGTGAAAATTTTATAGTATGTATTATATAAGAATATCAGTTGTGTGGGTGTGGCTATCTAATCAACACTGTCTATACATGGTATGTCAACAAATGGCTCAATCAATTGCTTGTTTTCACTTATTTTTGATATTGTTTATATTTCACTAGATATTTTCTAGCGCCTATTTCATTATTGGCTGTTTAACTGAGACAAAAATCTCTTACTATTTAATCTCAAAAAAAATATTTCGAATACACATATAAAATCGTTAACAAAAACCGAAATTATTGATCCACTCCTAATATATTACAAACTTTTCCATTTTTTATTAAATAGAGAGTAGAATATGGAAGTATTTCTAGAAATAGTATGAAATTAAATATTTATTTATATGATACAATATTTGGTTTGATTAAACTAAAAACATTGGTTTTTATTTGAGAACGTCATGTTACAAGTAGCATGAGAATATCTAGGATCATGTATTCTTACTGTAACAAACTAATATAAGGTATAATAGCTGTATTATTATTTGGACAAGATGTGATACATAGCAGAACTAAGAAAAACGAAACAAAAGTATCTACCTACACTGTATACACCATTATTTTATTTATTTACTATACTCAGACATTACTATCTTAACAATTCACAAGGAAGAAAAGTATTTTGAAGTTAATTCACAAAGTAAGTAGTGCAGCTTAAATTTCCGTCAAAGTAAACTTTTATTATAACAGGCTAAGATAGAAGATAGTTATTTGGAAATTTGATATATTTATTTGACAAGTGGTTACAGTAAATAAAGTAAAAATTTTGATTGATAAAGTATAACATTTAAAAGGAGATTTTACGAAAATTTTATGAGGCGACAAGAACGGAATGTGTCAAATGATTTATGTGGTATAAACTTTTTCATGCGATTTAAGATTACCTGACGATTGACGGGAATGCTGATGAGTTTATAAAAATGAATCGGAACAAATTAATTAATACAAATGAAGAATACAATAAGCATTAAATATAAATTTTCTGATTTTCGAAGAAATAAATTTCGTGTAAGGCTAATTTGTACCTAGCGAAACAATACTACTAGATAAAATCTAATCAGAATGATGGTTCGGCAGATAAATGTCTCTCAGGGTAAAATATTAAAAAAATACGAAACGAAATTATAAATTAATAATTGATAGTTCAGAAAGCTCTTTAGAAAAAGTTTATCCGTACAGAAATTGTCATTTTTAATAGGAATCGAGTACAATGAGTTTTTTTGTTTGTTTTTGAAAATACAAATAAATGTTTTGTTATTAGGTAAATAGAACTGAAAAATACACACATACCAAGAAAGGAACCCAGGTCTTTTGGATGCTTATCAAGCGTCCAACAAACTTGTATATAAAAGATTTATCCTCAATTGTACGGTTGCCACTTACAAATTTACCCATATAAGGAGAACCCATAATCATGTTATAAACAGTTTTCAGTTTCCAATTGTTATGTCCCAATTTAAGCCATGGAATATAATGGAGAGCATTTTGAAGCTTATTTCTCTACCTTTTAAATGCCTGCTTATGTCTGTAAATATTTTTTATTTTTATCGAAATAAAAAGAGCCTAATTTTTCTGTTTATTGCCAAATTAATTTTCGTAATTTTTGGATCAAAATCACTATAAGAATATATTTTCCTTACATATTTCCTTATCTCTAAGAAAATTTTTAGAATTGGATGGATTTTTATGTAATGAAAAGAAACAAACAAATATTTGTAAACAGGTAATTTGTTTTCAAAGTTTTTTTTTTTTTTTTTAAATTAGTTTTAAAGACAGCGTTTCTATTTTCACACTGATGAATATTTGACGAGGGAAGTGTTAGTATAAAACTATTTTCGTATATAAACTGAAAATGAAAGATTCGAAGATATGTCAACGTCCAAAGTACATTCTAAGAGGATACCCACAGGCTAGATAAACAATAAGACGTTATTCGCGATGGTATGCATTGAACCCAAAGTCCGAAATTAAGAAGTCTATTAGTATTCAGTAAGGTGCAACAATAAATCTGAATTCAAGATTAATTTTTTCAGCGATTTCTAGATAAAATGTCGATGTGTAAACAAATTAATACCTCACAGATTTTGAAAGTGCATTAAATATCGATCTGTAGACATAAATAAATTATCAATGCCTTTTTTTGTGTCCTAACTCTATTATCAGTTCCTAATGGAAATATAAATAAGTCTGTCATATAAATGTCTTGAACGGTAACTACCCACTGGAGGTCACCCAATCGAAGTTATAGTATGTAAACTATAATTAGAAATATTAACGTAAATCTAAATCTTAAATATAGTACACTTTATCTTTTTGGTGTATTTGCCCTTTCACTATTGTCGAAGAGGTTGATCACTTGAATGTTGGGGAGCCTTTCAAGATGAGCTAAGTAACTTTCCCCGAACCTAATACAGTGAAGAATTAGGAGAAATAGGAGAAGTCTACTTTTTCATGGTAGATGGATAAAATTGGATATCTGATCATAGTTTTCAATTACTTTTGTCAATAATTATTGTCTAAAGTGTAAAAATAGTTACTTTAATATTGCGAAAAGTTTACATTTTTCAACTAACCTCGTACACTAATGTAAAACATGAATAACTGATTCTTCTACTGCGTTCTAGACTCTATGGTCTAAGTGTGTCCCAGCTCAGGACAGCCACTCTAACCTAACCTAGACTGTACAGAACTGCTTATCAAGAATAACTTTATTTCGAAAATAAATAATAAAAGAGTTTTCTGATAACTAATCATATATTACTTGCGAGGTACTGTTGTATAAACGATAACATCTGAAAGGTAGCTATTGTTACTATATACTAGAGTTATGTCTAAATTCGGTTACTTATCTAACCGTCTAGGTATAACTCAGGTGTAGACTTGGTTGGCTGGCTTCATCTACTACTTGAATATTCTGAGTGCAGTGCTAGAAGCTCGTATTCTAATATGAAATATTTAACGACATGCATTAGCCTAGAAAACGAACGCAGCTTTGTAGACAATTTTAATCAATTTAATAACTATAGTGTAGGAGAATTATTAAATATGAAAACTTTCATGATTTCAAAACAGTTGTTATTTGTAAACAAAAATTCTATGTTTCAGTACTTTTGCTATCCAGACTAATTAGAACTTCAACTAATTAGATAGATACAGGTACAGTCAACCGTAAATTCCTTCATTTGGGATTCTAAGAGGCAGAATAAAAAAAAACCTTGAAGGTATATCATTTACACACTTTTTCCTGTCTTCACAGATAAACTGGTGTTTATATATTATATACTGGATAGATTTTGATCTTACGTCAATAAACCGATTGTTTATTGGCAGTTTTTGAAAATGCATTCACATGTAAATTATTTATAAAATGAGTGGAAAGAGGTACTCATTATAGTATTATCATCAAACAGTGCTACTGTATATATGATTTACCTTGTATAGATGAAACATATATCAAGGTATACTAATTTTAGCCTCCAGTTTAAAACGCTTAGAAATATTGATGTTACGAACAAAATTTTGGTATGAGTGTTCATAAAATCAATGAATTAGCCCATTTCCGGTTGCTCATCCGTCTGTCACCACGATAACTTAAAAACGAAAAGAGATTTGAAGCTGAAGTTTTTATAGCGTGCTAAAGGTGAAAGTTTGAATTTGCAATAAAGTATAATCGAATCTTGTAAACCGTTAGAGATGGAACAAAAGTTTGAATGACAATAGAGAAATAAACAACTTTTGTTTGAAACATATTTTGCGTAAGCATCAAGACTTATCCATCGCATCCATTATTCTATTAAAGGGAATTTACAAGTGGCTTAGAACACTTTTGAAATTTTCAAAAAAAAAAAAAAAAAAAAAAAAAATGGCAGCATAATTGTGTTACAACATTTTCTATGCAGGATATTTCAACAACTTACTCAGTCAATTTTTGTTTTCACTTGTTAAAATTTAGGAAAAATAGATGACAATAAAAACAAAAAGGATGTCGCTATTAAATTGAAAGTTTTTGTTTTCGACAGGATTATATAAAGGGTCTCGACAAATGATATAGAAATACCTGTCAAAATATTATTATTGTAATTGTAACAAGACAGAATTGAAAAGAAAATGAAATCATGACTAAAATGTCAAAAAAACATTCATATCTTTTCGTATCGGATAAGATAACATTTTTTTACCTACTTTCATATGGTTTAAAAATAATTGTCATCAAGTTTACATTATTTGTTGAAGTTTATTTTTTTTATTCATTATTTTCCAAATCAAGATTTCAAGACATTTTCACATAGTTACGGCAGCCAAAAAATCATACGCTAAATAAAATAGAAAAAAATAGAATTAAAACTTCAAAAGGCCTCCATAAATAATTGCGAACCTATTCTATAAATAACTTAATGTTCTAATTTTCGTGTATGAATTAAAAAACCAGTAAAACAGTTTTTTAACCCCCGAACTAAAAAAAGGGGTGTAATAAGTTTTACCGCTATGTGTGTGTGTGTCTGTCTGTGGCATCGTAGCGCCTAAACAGATGAACCGATTTTAATTTTTTTAATTTCGTTCGAAAAGTAATTTAACAGAGAGGAGGTTCTTTAAATTTTGTAAATTTCACTTGTCCATGAAAATTTTCTTATTTTGAAACCCTTTTGCCTAATGTAATAATTTTATAAGCTTTTTTTAAAATTTCTTTCGAAACACAAGAAAATTCGTAGAAATTCATTCAATTGTACTCATATTTTATCGCTTGTGTATACAAATATAATACTGGATATTATTTTACAAATTCTCACAATAATTTCAATGTAACACATGGATCTTGTATATTATACATTATATTCATGTATATTGCATAATATTATATAATACAGAATGTGCAAACAAATTTTTCAGATGTGTACATTTGTAATGTCTAACCTTTAACTACTAAGAAAAGCTACATCGAACTATTTACTGACTAATGTTTCAGGTAAACTCATACAATGAAGGGAACAGTTTAGTAAGAAATGTAACGGTTAAACGTCAAATACATCAAAGGGAGCGGAATATCCAGATTGAAGAATTGACCTACTGTACTGACTAGTGCGAACTTGGTAAGCCCACATACAAAAAATTATAAAAAAAACTTTTGCTTCTGTTTATTTTTACAACTTTTTATTTTTGAACATCTTTTGGAAATAAATTACAGCAAAAGAAACTTTTCACAACTTTAGATCGTAAGTCAGTTAGTAGCATTCATTTTTTAATCGATTTCAAACAAAAAAGGAAGAGGTTATCAATTCGACTGTATTTTTTTTGGGTGACCCGATTTTGATGATTCTTTATCTGTTTGAAAGCTGGTTTTTCTCGTGTTTTCCTTATTCATGTTGGTCCAATTCTGACAATGGCATCCATGAATAACAACCATAAAAGTTTTAAATTTGCATTAAGTATGCACGACAAGAGGACGAATAACTCGGTATCACGCCAAGCGATTTCGATGATTTTTTTTAGTGACAAATTAGTTAGTGTACTTCTGATTCACTAAACATCACAAAATAAATAAAAAAACTTTTAACAAAAAGAAAACTCACGTCAAAAGAAAAACTTTTCTAAAACAAGTTAATATGCTCTAAAATGTAAAAAATTAACGATAATGTAATGTAGTTAAAATTATGTTATTTTCTTGGCTGACACTGACACCAAAATTAATTATCGTTATTTTTTTACTTTTTAGTGCATTTTAACTTATTTTGGTAAAGTTTTTCTCTTGAAGTCGGTGTTATTTTTGTTAAAGTTTTTTTTTTACTATACTACTTAATTCTTTAAGCAAATGCTAACGCCTTCCTCTTCCTTTCCTATATAAATCAATATAGATCACCTAAATATTTTGGAGTAACGAATACGGTATCATTTTGTTGGATACCTTTGCCATAAAATATACACACTGTATTGGAATATTATCCGTATATATTATCAAACATATAGCATATGGAGATTTGGAAGAATAAGAAAGATAAGACAACATATGCTATGAGAGAATAAGAATATTTACTAGTAGGTAGATATTATATCTAAACCGTTCAGGTTTTCTGGACACGAAAATCTAATACTAATATTATATATACAATTCAGTATATGCATGTATGTACATTTATACAATAAAGCGCTTAGAGTGAGTATGTTTGCCAAGCTGCCACTTGGTTATGAATGAGTATATTATTATTATGTGTGTACAAGCAAGCAGTTTTTCTTTTCTTTCACAGTAAGTTTTTCATTTTCGTGTTATGCAGACCATGAGCCCATAATAAACATTCATTTCAATCATAATTGAAACTATGTTCATCATTGTTGGATGTGGCTGGGCAACAAACAAGTGTTCGACATCAATAGGTTGACATATACAACGGTATATGTGAAAAAAAAAATGGTAGAAAGTTCGCAAGTATCGAAAAGCAACTCATGTTCAGACACATGTTTGTAACTAATATCAAGACCTCTTTTATAATTGCAAACTGTGGGCTCTTTTTACTATATCTTTGAACATTAAGCGGCAGACTACAGGAAAGATTCGATTTTCATGCATTCAAAAAACGAGGAACAAACAACTCGATTTCGTTTTATTCGTATTTATATATTTTCCAAATACGAGACAAAAATAATGCTAGAAAATTTGTTTCAGAATGGACTCACGGTCTATAAGTTTTCTGTTTTTGTATTGAAGAGTGAATTCTCGAGTTCAAAAAAGGTTACATGTAACCGTTTTTCTTTATATTATTTTCTTATTTCTTTTCGTTGTATTGTTTTATTGTAATGTTTGTTTGTTTTTTATTTTGGTATAAAATGTGCAAAATTTGTTCAAGACTATCTGCTTTCAATTTTTGTTACGTTTCAATTTGTAATACTCGTTTTTCAAAATGCACTAAGACATGTTGACATATTTAAAGTTTTACACTTTAAGTATGTATTGTCTTCGGTTCCACTAAAATTGAATCTTCGAACTGAAAATTGAACTGAATATTTGATGCCTAGCGCTGATTAGTTTTGATAGTCGAAAAGTTAATCACGAGATGCGCTAGCAAGGACGCATTTATCAATTTGAAATGTTTATGGTTTGTAGAGATAATTATTGGAACTGCCGATAAAAGTGAAAACTTAAAACTTTAGAATAACTGTGTTTTTTTGAATATATAAATTAATTTTAATTACTAAAAACAGAAATTTGAAATTATTGGCATATTTGCTAAATCCGGTCACGTTTGTGTGGCTTTGTCTAACAATAATTTTTAGAGGAGTTAATAAAAACAGTCTAGAAACATATTTGACATTTATATGACTTCAAAAGCACCTTCTGACGTTTATCTACAAGAACTCACGTCACCTCACCAAACACACTACTTGGACTTTGCTTTGGTCTTGTCCGATTCTAGCTGGCCCTCTTAATTTCATGCTTTCATCAATATAAAAAATTATTGCCGATATTTTAGGTCACGAAACCTAAGAATTTTGTGCTTTCTGTATTTTTTTCTTTCAATAAAAGAAAATCAATTTGTTGGTATCATGTATTTTTTTTTTGTTTGAATTAATGTATTTTCCCATTTTTTATCAAATGACACACATTATGTAAAAATATGTACGATTTACAAATTTTGCCGTTCACAACAGATATTTATATGTAATATGTAGTAGGTATTATAAAAATTGCCAATGGGTTGAATAAAATTCGTTTTTTTCAGTTTTTATTGGCGTAGAATTTTGCTACCATGTGACAAACTTATTTCTCATATTCTTCTTTTTCCACTCTATAGTAAAATTATCATCTTTTTATACCACGTATATGAAATATCCCAAGGTATACTAAGTTTGTAACGCTTAAAAACATTGATGCTATGAACAAAATTTTGGTTCAGGTGTTCATGAAATCACCTAATTGTCGTCTCTCGTCTGTCCGTCTGTCATCACGATAACTCAAAAACGAAAAAATATATCAAGTTGAAATTTTTACAGCGTGCTCAAGACGTAAAAAGTGAGGTCGAGTTTTGGGTCCGTAGGACCCATCTTGTAAACCGTTAAGGATAGAACAAAAGTTTAAATGTAAAAAATGTACCTTATAAAAAAATAATCAACCTTTGTTTGAAACATTTTTTCGTAATCATCACTGTTTACCCGTAATTGTATAGTATGTATTTAATGAGTATATCAGTTATATGTATGTGACATGTATGTATGTGTGATGTGACTAGAGTATAATCATCACCGTCTATATATGGTATTTCAACAATTTACTCAGTCAACTGTTTGTTTTCATTTGTTTTTATAATAATTTTAGTTAAAACTATCATCTTTTTGAACCGCCGCGCCGACATAAAAAGAAGGGTGTTTTTATAAGGGCGTGTCTGTCTGTGGCATCAAAGCACCTCAGTGAATAAACCGAATTTAATTTTGATTTATTAAAAGGTAATAATTTAATCGATCGGTGTTCTTTGCTATGATTCAAGCGCGAGGTTGGGGTTACACAACTAAAAAAGATGTAAGAAAAGAGAGAAAATAACTACTAGAAAAGAAGTGATGATCTTCAACAGGCTAAGATTGATCGGCTCATGATCATATTACCTTTCAAACAAATCTACACATTAGTAAATAATAATTTTCATCAAAATATCACAGTTGGAATATATCCACCATCTTGTTCCGTTATGTTTCATTCACATGGGGTAGATTTGTTATTTACAGGCTGTTTCTTGGCGGAAGATGGCTGTTGTTGATGTTTAGATACAATTTAATAAACTGCACACCTCTGTATAACATCAGGCGTTTTTTAAAACTTAAAAAAATTTCTCTTGAATGGAAAATAAAGGATGAGTTGTCGGAAATAATTTTCGTTTCCACCGATATGTGTCTTCGAATTTCGTATGTTAACGAGAAAATTATTTTTACAAAAATACATCATTTTAATAAAATATATCGTTGTTTAATTTCATAACCATATACATATTCATATCATATCTATACAAGGTTATTCGTTAATTAAAACAAATACGGATATAGAAACTCGACAGTTCTCAAAACATAGGATCGTTTGTGTTGACATGTCCATTTTGGTGTATTTGTTATTCTGATGAATTCAGTTACAAAACGCAGTACAGTATTTGGTTTATGGAATAACGTAATTGTATGAATGTGCTGGGTAAATGTATTAGTACAAGTTCATATATCAGTTGAAAATACGCTATAAATGACGTATTCACTCTGCTAGTGCAATCGTAATGGAATCTATTGCATCTGAACGTTTTAAATTTTCAATACTTTTAAACAAACTTCTGACCTGAATTCAGTTGAAAGAATATCATTTTTCTGCTACAGTGACACGAATAAGTCAATCACGTAATATTATATAATTACATATTGTAAATCTTTTTTTAGGGTTTGGTTAGGCTGGACTAGGTGTCCTCGAAGGACACACTTAGAAAAAATACCGAAAAGGAACGATCTTTCCGTCGTGCGCTTAGATAAAGAAATGAATGTAAATTCAACTCCGGTTATCTTTTAATTAGCTTGGGATTTGAAGTGAGCTCCAATTTGTTTTAAACCATTTTTGGGAGCGGAGGAGTTCAGCCTATCAGTATTGTCTTAAATGTTTTCCTCTTCAAATTAAAGATATGTTCATCACCTCTACATTTGGGCTTCCCTCTGGTTCGTAGCTCGGTCAACTTAACTCCAATGATAATGAAAGTAGTGTAATTGTGTGCTTTAATTTGTTGTCGTTGATATTTTTTTAAATTCTGACATACCGTAATCGAGTTTCGTGGATTTATTATTTTTGCTATTAAATGTTTTTTGTTGTTATTTGTCACTGCCATTCGAGCTTGGACTGTATATATATATGCATATGAATGTGGATACCACGAATGGCTAACCATTACACAATATGCACAAAATAAATATGGTCAAGTTATACATATTCTCGGTTTGGTCTGGTTTGTGTCGGTGAAAACTGTTTTGCATAAACATGAGAAATTTAAATTAGAAATTATTATTATCTTACAGATAAATAAATTATAATATACGTTATTTAATATATTACTATACTACCAATTAATATTATAGTGTACAAGATTATAGTACTTCCAAGATAACATAGTTTTTGAGTAATAAATTCGAAGCCAAGATCACTTGAAGAAGTAGTGCATTGAATCAAGACACATCTCTTCACACAAAATGAAAATTTAAATAAAATTTTTCTTTCCAAACCATTTATAGAATGATTTGAATAAAATAAACTTGAACACTAAAGCGTAATTTTCGAAGAAGTTTGAACAATGCTAAAAAGTTAAAATGTTTTTACTCGTATATTTAAGTGTTTCCGGTTTGCAAAAGCACGAAAATCGAAAGTATTTTGAGAAAAGCTTTCTTAGAAACGTATAATGTCGGTTTAGCAATCTCCAAATACAAATACATCAGATATTTTTATATACAACTAGCATGATACCCGCCCGCTTCACTGGGCTTAAAAGTAAAAACCACCGCTTTATAGCCTCCACCTCTCTTGATCTCACTTATCCCCCTTCCATAACACTCAAAGAGATTGTTTTACACAGTTAAAATATATGTACAGTTTTCAATTTTTTTTAGTGCAAAATAGTCATAATTCATTGAGTATATCAGAAAAGATATTCAAAGTCGTGATCATAGATAGAGCAGTAAAAGGTCAGATTAATCTAAATTTTTTTATTTTTTTAAATATATTTTTATAAATTATAGCTCATGGGTTATTTTGATGTATGATCTATATTGTTGTACAGTTTCATTAAAATCTATTCGCTAGTTTTTGCGGTAAAACCAAACTAACAAACAAACAAACATCCTTACTTTCACATCTCATATATAAGGATAGGGATAAGTAAAATATGTATATGGTATAAATTGTTAAACATCATAACTGTATTGCAGTCAAATGAAAAATTGAGTTTTGAATGCACATATATTCCTTGATAAATAATAAATTCAATGAGTATTTGGAGATACGATTGACGTAACAAAATTACTAGATTATGTATTATGTATAAATATGTATTGAACAAGTTTATAAAATAATTTGTAGATGTATTTGTAATACATAATAATATTTGTAAATCAACATATTGAAAAGTTTGTAACACCAAGAGTCCTAAAATAGATACTCAATTCGTGTTACTAGAAGATTAATTAAGAAGATAATCGAAGCCCATCACTGTTTATCTTTGAAAGCAGAAAAGAGGTGAGTGAAGAATTTTTTTAGTGAAAATGTCACGAAAATCTAGTTCATTCCCAGTTTAAGTTAATACATTAAGAAAATTTCAGACTCGTATATCGATATACTTTTTGAAAACCTATTTTTGGAACTTTTGGGTCAATCATAGATCACATTTGTGTTTTATCGGAATCGGAGACAAACAAAAGTTACAAGACTTTTGAAATTTTCTGAAATAAATCTTTTAAACACGTTTTTATAAGCTTGGCCTGTATAAGTATATGCATAAAACGGAATTTAAAGTAATTTTCCTCAATTTGATGATGTCTGATTGACTTAAAAATTTATACTCGTACCAAGAACCGATAACATTACCCTAGTCTCGTGGCCAGGAACAAAAGGGCAAAAAATTGAAAATGTTATCTTTGAAATTGACATTTTCATCAAATACGGATAGTTTCATGAACGGTCGTATGAGAAGCGGACAAAAGTTTTAACTAGGAGTACACAATCTTTAACCAAGCGAGTCTTAAACATTATACAATAATTTTAATTGTAATTATTAGAATTTTTTTAAGCCTAGAATTTATTTGCTTCGGAATTAGGTAGCTTTGTTTATATTTATCAGGAAATGGTCTTTTTAGGCGATTCAGGTGAATATGATGGGATTATTAGGACTTTTTAAAACACATTGTAATGTCATAATGTATACTTGAACAGATCACGGTTGTATAATATGTACATAAATATATGATGCATGAAGACATGTCGAATATGTAAAATACTTGTGATAAATTTTCATATTCGACTTTAGTAACAGTAATATTATAACTACATTCCAGAGTAAATAGTTTTCTTTCTTCAAATTATGTGAATTTCTATACCAAAATAATTATACCAATGAAATTTTATTGATGAAATCTGCCATAAAATATTTATTCAATAAACAAATTGGGTAAAAATTTTTCGAACTATTTTCGTTATTAAGGAGAGTTCGCGGCGGTTTTGAGTGTGCGGCATTTAATTTATAGGATATTCAAGCAACTAATAAAATGAGTTCAGATAAAGCTAGAAAATCACAAAGTTTCACTTTCATGATAAATCCTCTGAAATAAGCTGATGAGATTATTTTCTATTAGTAATCTGCTGATGTTTAACTTTTACTTGTGGTTTTAAATGGAAGAACGGATGATGTTGGCGCGTTTTATTCGGTGTTATTTGCATTTAGGTAAAAAAATACTGTTTTTAAGAAAATAATGAAAATCATATCGATATTGTTTCTAAATAATCTTATGACACTTTTCTCAAACGAAAACTTACCTTTTATCTTCAGCAGAATATTAGACGGATGACATTTATTATAAAAATTGTAACTATTTCAATTGTTTAAGAGGATTCAAAAAACACAAGCATTTTCTTTATAGCTAGGATAAAAAATAATAAAATTAACTTACGAGATAAAAGTTATGAAGTGTTACAACTGATTCATAAATAGTTTTACAATTTTGAAGCAACAACGGTGTGTTGTTTATTTGTGCTATGTAGTCAAATCTGGATGAATGAAATTGGGATACTTGAGACAACTCTAAAAGCAAGAGTCATTGCGAGATCGCGTCATTTTAACCCTATTAAACCTCTGAAAGTGAGAAACATGAATCTGTATAAGTGACAGTCGTTTTTCTCTCATGAAATTCTATAAGTGAGACCACTATTTACTTGTACCGCTATAAACGACAGTCGAATCTATTGAACACCTGCTTTTTAAGATTATTTGATAATTCTTGAATCCATCTTGTTTAGTTTTGGACTTTCTTTTCACACCTGTGTGTACGTCACGTTCGTACCTTACAAAACGTAGAACGACGAAATTTATAGGTAGAGCACGACAATATCTTGAACTTTCGAAAACGATGTTAATATTGATAATGGCCAGATCTAGCTTGTTTTCATTTTCAGAAAACGCTGTTTTATCCGTGTTTTCAGGAAAAACTGACATCTATTGGCGGGTTTATACATTGTACATGTGTGATATGTCAGTTTTGGTTAATATTTTTTTGGTTTGATATACATATGTCTAGGGTAACAAAATAAAGTACCGGGACATTCAAATTGGTATTTGTGTGGAGACATTTCAAACGGTTCTTATATTAGTAATAACATTTGTGTCTTTTTAACGTCATTTACTGAATAAAATATACAAAAGAACAAAATATTAATAAATGCTAAAATACAAAAGCCTATTTAAGACTATATAAGCAAACCCAAATAAAATCATAACGTCACAACGATGTTTTATGAACATTTTTTCTTGAAGTGTTTTCGATTCTCTTTTGAAAAAGTAAAACTGTACATAACTTTTAACTTATTATGAAAAATAAAAATAGTTTTTTTATAAATTTTAAATGGGATCGTTCCGTTAAAAAAAATTGTTCAAGAACTCAATTATGAGCGTACTCTTTCTGTAATGTCCCCATAAGATTCATAAAACTAACTTTGAACAATTTTTGAACACTTCTAAAATAGCGCTGATATTCCAAATCATACCATATAATAATTTTTATATTTTAATAAATGCCAATCACGTATCCAGTGAGATTTGTCTACTGGAAAATTTACTTAAATTGAGAAAGAGAGTGGATTTTCTCTGTATATTATATACTTACATTATATATTACATAAAGTATACTTTTCTATATCAAACACATTGGCGTAGAATAGTATACCATGAGTCCATAATATAGCGAAATTTTTATGATTCCACTCGTTTGCCTTTTTAGAAATTAATGAAAAGTAAGTTTGGTGACAAATATATTTGAAATAGTGGCTCCAATGTGAAATTTGTGGAAATCGAGTTTTTGATTTTAATGTTTTTCGACGTTTGTTTTGTTGAACGTATACATTGTCAAAAGGTGAAAGCATGGAATATACTTGTTAAAAACAAACCGATTATTAAACTTTTTCGACGAAATAACAATTTGATGGACGAGTCTTAGTAAAAGCTTCAATTCCTTTGAAAACAAATTAACCATTTTATCAATCCTCAGAAAGTCAGACAAAAATAATCATGAAAATTTCGATTTTTTATAGACACACGGTCTATAAGTTCGTTTGGTAGCCGAAGTACATGTTTTTTTTCTTTTTTTTTTTTTTTTTTTAAAAGTAATACATACAAGTAGAAAAATGAGTGTCTTTAATTTAATATATTCATTGTATTAAGAAAATCACAATTTTTTCCATTTTTCCTCTCATTCAATTCGTTTTTTGTTTGCTTTTCCACTTTTCACTACATTTACAATGAAATATATGGTAAATTTTTATTATTAATATCGATTTTTATTTTTTATTTTTTTTTTATATCAGAGAGATTATTAACGAATAATAAATATATGACGTGTTTTCAAACTTGTCGTGATTGCATTTTTTTTGTTAAGTAAACAAAATTGAATACTTTGAATGTTTAATGTTGATTAAAAATAATATGGAGGGATAAATAATTTTTTTTCTTTCAAAAATTATTAGCATCTTAAATAGAAAATGGATCCCAAAATCCAAATTTTTATTCAGATTAACAGTAGTTATATGTTCAATCCCAAGTTTGTAACGCTTAAAAATATTGATGCTATGTTCAAAATTTTGGTATAGGTGTTCATAAAATCACCTAATTAGTCCATTTCCGGTTGTCTGTCTGTTTGTCTGTCGTCTATCGTCTGTCGTCTGTCGTCAGTCGTTTGTCCGTCTGTCATCACAATTACTCGAAAACGAAAAGAGATATCAAGCTTTAATTTTTATAGCGTGTTGAGGACAAAAAAAGTGAAGTCGAGTTCGTAAATGAGCAACATAGGTCAATTTGATCTTGGGTCCGTAGTACCCGTTAGAGATAGAACAAAAGTTTAAATCTAAAAAATGTTACTTATAGAAAACTAAACAACTTTTGTTTGAAACATTTTTTCGTAAACTTCATCTCTGTTTACCCGTGAGTATTACCCGTAGTATTATTTGGGTATATCAGTTACATGTGTGTGACATGCATGTATGTGTAATGTGACAGAGTAATCAACACTGTCTTTACATGGTATTTCAACAATTAACTCAGTCAATTGTGTTAGATTGAGATAACGAAGTATAGAAATTGGAGCAAGGCGGCTGGGATGGTAATTGAAAGATTTTAACTCAAAATTTTGATAATTAGTAGAATTGTAGAAAATTAAATAAACAATAAATTTTAAAGCATATTGTTAAATCTTAATTTACGACGAATTTTAGCTTAGTTTAATTTCGTACCGATTCACTCTCTGTAGTTATTTTTTTAATAATGTGCGTAAAAAGTATCACTTCAAAAACACAAATACTTTAGTCTAGATTCAGACAAAATATAAGCTATGAGAAAAGGATGGGTGCAAATTAAAATTTAAATTTCATAATTCATTTTATTCCTACTTTTGATGATACTAAATAAAAAAAAATCAACTCACCGGAAATACCATCGTATGTCCACCATTCTTCCCAACTGGCTTTTGTTTCTGTAAAAGAAAAAATATATATAAACATTATTTAAACTTTTAAATGAAATCGAAAAAAAATCTGTTTTAACTTTTGACCTTGGGTCGACTAAAGATAACAACAAAAAAAATTGAAAAAAAAAAACTTTTCTTTCTTTCTGAACTGAGAACCATAATATGTTAAAGTTTTTTTTTTTTTTTTTTTCAACGGTACAAATTTATAAATATATTATAATAATATATATCCTTTTAATTCTATAAGGAATAAAGTTTATTATTAGGTATGTAACGTATACCATATATAAGGATCTCTCGTTCGATCCCTTAAATTATATTAAACCCGTTGTATGTTTATTCTTGATATATCCTTAGAGAGATTCTATGTGCCTTTTTCGTTGATTATAATAATATGACTTTGTATCTGTGAGTTATCTATACTTTACCTGTAATGTTGTAGTATGTTAATTGAAAAGGATTAGGGTAACAAATCCTTGTTGAATGAATTTCATAAAGTATAAGAAGAAACTTTCAATTGTTTGTTATTAACAAATTTTGATAACAATCAGGTTGGGTTGCCCTTTTTATGTAGGCATATTACCTATTATATAAATTTTGTTGGAAGTAATCCCGTTAAGATATTCTAATTGTTTGATTAATTTGATCATTATGTAAATTTAATTTTGAATAATTGATTTTTTGAAACTAATAAATTAAGATAATGAAGTGCTATTTTTCTAACATTTTTTTATCTGTCAAATTTATTTTGGTTATTTTTTAAAGGGTACCCCTTTGAAAAAATCGAGAAAAACAGAAAAATTTGGAATTTGATGATACTCGGTGGATGGAGTAATTTTGATCCAAAAAGTATAAAAATCAGTCAATTTAATGTTTGGACCAATAGAAAGTTACAATGTTAGCGAGTATCATGGTCAAAACTTCATTTTCGAAAGAGTTCCAGACCGAAAAATTAAAATCCATAAAAATGCGAACAAAACGGAGGATAAGTGAGGGCTATAACGTGATAGTCTTTGTTTTAGAAAGGAGAAATTGCCCACCAAAGCGGGCTGGTATCTGCTGGTCGCAAATAAAACTGAAAATATAAGCTCTAAATAGAAAATGACAGAGTCACTAATAATTGTTTCATTGTTTGATTAATAATTGTTTTTCCAAACAAAAAAATTTATTTGCTCTTCTCAAGGCTCTCTATTCTCTCTTGTCAGTTTTAGCACATATCGACATTATTATCATGCAAAAATTGGTAGAAATCCGAGATATTTATCACCTGTCATTCATGATAATCTATAAACGAAATACTATCTAAGAACAAAAGAACAAACTGACATATAATCATGAATCTAAAAGTTACGTTAAAACATTAGCCTGAATATGAAACGTAACGATATGTACACTCTGTATCACAAAAATCGCACGGATTAACATAGAAATACCTAATAAAATGTGCATTAGTTGTGACTCAGGGATACATAAGTCTTTCCATTGAGGATAAGTGAGGTTAGGTTATATTGGCTGTCCACGAAGGACACATTTAAGCTATAGAGCCCATTTTCCTTTGAGGGTAAGTTAGCATTGAAATTAAAATGTATGTTTCATTATAATTCAGTCAAAGGGTGGCATGAAAATTGCGTTTTACAAAGATACTTTCATTGATGCTTTAAAAAACCTAATGGATAAATTTAGACAGAAAATTATCCATACTCTTTCGCCGCTATATGTTATTTTCTATTTGATTTTATGGCAATTTTCGCCTATAATCTTGTATAAATTCAATTGAAAATAACTACAAAATATTCTATTTCAACTAATAATTTCAAATAAAATTATCAATAATATGATAGGGTATTAACTATAATATGAAAATTACCTATTAGGTAATATGAAAAGTTTTATATAACGTTGTTATAAATATTAATACAAAGATTTATTTTAGAAATTAATTGACCTTTCAAAGCATTTCCTTAACAAATTTTATCTTTTCGTTGGTTGGAATTAATTTCCACCAAAATATTTACTTTGATATTTTACAATACATGACCATAAACAAACTCATCTACTTTACCTTATTACCTCTCTCCCAACTATTGATGTGAATGATATAATATAGAAAATTATTACCCAATTTAAAATCATAAATTCTTGTGGTTTGGTTACCTTTGATAATAATTAACTACTAAAATAACTTTTATATGAAAACTAGAATTTTGTATAAAATATCTCTTATATGATATGAAGTTTCGAAAAATACATAACTTTTATGATACTTAGAATAGTTTGTCTGTAATGTATCAACATATGCTTCTAAGGAAAACCAGTGCTAGTAGCAAGGCGTGACATTATTTCAAAATTATGGATCAAGAAGTTTTAATATACCATTACTTGTCAAACCAAAGAATTGCTAAACCAAACATATTTTAATAGCATAATTCGAACATTCTTAACCATGTTTTCCTTAAAAAAGTGTTTTTTTTTCTTTTTACGTAAATTAGACTTGGACTTCGTTCACACTTTCGTTAAAAAATGCAAAACTCTAACGAAACCGATAAATATGGTCATACTGAAGGGTGATGCAGGCGAATATTCAAAGTATTTCAAATGCTCGGTAATTTTTCGAATCAATCGAGTTACATAGTTTATATGCCATTAATCAAACACTTTCTGTTTTGTATGACGCTCAGATATTTCAAAAACGGATAATTAATCATGGGAACTGTTGACGGGAGTGAAAATTTAAAACTTTGGAATAACTGTGATTTTTTCATAAATTCTTAACTTCCCACTATATGAGGTTATTGGAATAAGTACGATTTTCGAAATCAAAAATTTCATCCTTTCATTTCATTTCGCGGTTAGGACAAGTCATTAACACTAATTTGGAGAAGTATGTGTGTGTGTGTGTGCGTGTGTACGTACGTTCGTGTGAATATTAATTAGAAGTTACCAATGCTCAGAATCCCTTAGTAATTATGAAACTGTACAGCTTGAACCATTATTACATAGGTGTCCTTTTATAGATTGAAAAAAGTTTTAGTTTTCTAGGTTACGATGCAGTTATAACTATAGGTATATTCATACCATGTTGATGACGGTAATCCATACTTTTTTACTCTACCAAATTTGTATTTTAAATAAAAATGAAATTTGAATAAAGTAAGAGAAAATAGATTGGAGTAGTCAAATAGTGTCTTGTTTTGTAATCATTAAAACTTTTCGGAAAAAGGAACCGGGGAACATATTAAAAAATTTCTTAAGCATAAATAAAAAGCTTTTAGAGTTTTTAAACATGTAGGAATATATTTTTGACATATAAAACTTGTAGTCAAATCAATGCTGGTGACTACAAAAGAAATAAATTATCATATAATTTAAAGCTTGTCTCGCTAGTCGCCATTTATTTAAGTGACATCACTGAATAATAAAATATCATTATGAAATAAAAATGATATGAATCAACAAAAGATGTGATGATAAAAGTCAAAAATTCAATTTTAATAAAAATCTCAAATTGAAATAAACAAATTTTTATATTTCATTATGTTTATTGCTTTGTGCCGTTACGTTGTTTATGTTTGTATATCGTCTCGAATAGAGGTTTATTTACTAACTTTTTAAGTGCATACAGATACTATACGCTGTTATATAGCAGGTAGTATTCCAGTGCCGCACTAAAAAAGCAAAAACAAAACTAGGATATTCATTTATTTTCATTATATTAAATTTCCCAAGAGTCCTAGACAATAGGAAAGAGTGAATAATAAAAAGTCCTTTAATGTATCGCAAAATTCCCCAAGCTAAGAATAATCACATGTAATAAGATATTATTCATTTCAAAAAGTATAAAGAAACGACAAAATTACGCAGAAGGCGGGACTCGAACCTGGGTCCTCTAGATAGCCTGTCTATGTCGTTACCAACTTCGTTATTTCTATTCAACCACTTCGTATCTTATTCTTTTGGCTGGTTTACACAACGCACACCATTAATTCAGACTGCTATATAAGTGATACAAGTAACATATTTTTATTATGAAATCAGATTTTTGCATTTGCTTCAATTTCTTTTGTACTTTCTGGAAGTCAAAGTATCTTTCTGGAAGTCAAAGTAAGATTCTATAAGTTCAAATGAAAAAAAGTTATGTGCTTGAATCCATTGAAGTGTAGAGTCTCGTACTTATATGCTAAGTGGCATAATGTGTTAAGATGGAAAAAGCTATTAAAAATATCATGTATGCGTAGAACATACAGTGTATTAAGTTCAGAAACAATTGAATCAAATTTCAGAATCTGGTTTCATGATAATATGTATTATTGTTTTTAAAGGAACCCGGACACAATACATTGATTTTTGGTTTCAGTTAAAATTTTTGAAAACTATGGATTAAGTTAGTTTTGATAATGGTGATCAAAAGTTTTTTTGGACTCAACCCTCAAAAACCCTTCCCTTTCGAGCCCTACATGGAGGCATAACCTTTGAAGGACCGTATCTCAGAAGGGAGGGGCTTCTGAGAGTTGAGTCCATAATAACTTTTGATCAGCATGATCAAAAATATCTTAATCCATTTCAAAAAATTTTAACCGAAACGAAAAATCAATGTATTGTGTAAACAGTCTTTTGAAAATTTTTCCGTTCATATTTATTAGTATTGACGGATATTGAATTAAAATGAGCAAAGCTGTAGGTAATATACATTTTATCATTTAACCATTTCTCTCTCCGTTTAATACTAATAGCCATAATGGAAGTATTATTGACGGGTTTTTATGAATCTCTAGGTATTTTCTAATAAAATAGATTTGAATTGGCAGTTTATAGAAAAAACGTGCAAGAAGTATTTAAATACTCCAATTTTACATACTTTTTTTTTTAAGTTTTTCAGAAGGACAACTCTATGGTCTATTGGGATATTTCGACTCTTCACTGATTTCATATGGTTGGATGTACATTAATGTGATTGCTTATTTCAAATGCGTGTTTTGAGTACCATCTCGTTTACAAAAAAATGCGAAGCCATTTTCCATGTATCTCTATTTCCCGAACCAGATGCGCTTCTAACATATCGCCGTAAAGGTAACTGTTTATGAGATGAATTTAAAAACAAAAATATACCTACAGTATAGAGAGATATGTATTATATATGTTTTTTATTTAATAATTCCCAACAATATGAAAAAACAAATAAACGCTTGAAAAAATGAAAACAAATAAAAATAAAATAGCACACAAAACTATATAGAAAATACTGCGCAATAAAACATTTAAAAATGTATAATAATTTTGCATATATAATAAAACTTTGTATGTCTTTTTTTTTGCTATAGTAATATATTTGTTATTATTTCAAGTACCTACGTATATAAATTTTTAAGTTTGCTTCACCGAGTGTGCAAGAAGTACCTACTCAGCTTTAAAAGGTTTTCTCGAGAGAACATGTTCTCATTCCAACAAAAAAAGTCCGGTAAAACTGAAAGGTAAGAGTGTGGCAACACAAGAGACGTAAATTTTCACTTATTTTAATTATACTCAAATTTTTGGTAATATACGATTTTTTTATCCAAACTAAAATCGCTTTCCTGATAGATTGCCGAAAAAAGATTGAAATATAAATTTAAAAAATAAACCTTAGGGGCTCGGTTATACATTTCGATAACTTAGCTGGAAAAAAGTCTAACACTCGGCCAACCAAAAACGTTCCTTACTCTAGGCCACACAAGCTAAGGCTTGATTGAAAACTAAAACAAGGAGAAGAGCAAAAGAGTATTTTAAAGTTTTTTTTTTGGTTGGGTGATTACAGCAAATACTTTTTGGCACATACACAGAAGACTGTCGAGCAATGTATACAAAAATGTATAATTCCTGAATCATTTGGTAAATATAAATACGTATTCGTTTTAGATATTTTTCGAGAGTTTTAAGTCCACCAAGTCGACCGAATAAACACCATCCAATGATATCCAGAATAGTATAGTTACGCGGCGCGTGCATGGCGCTCGCCCTTCTCCATACGATATACCTTTGGTGGTATGAGGTGATATATGATTTTTTTTCACGATCTCGTGAGGTTGTTTGTGTGTGAATAAAAATTCACATACATCATAGTCAAAGTCGCGTACTAGTATAGCCTACCTACTATATGTATTAATATATACTGGGTCATTCGAAAAAAAAAGAACACTCAATAACGGTTTTATATAACAATTAAAAAAACATCCTTGAAAGATGGATTGCCCATATGCATACCTCTTAATCCCATTTTTCTGATGGAACTGCTCCTTAAAATTTTATTTAATATATTATTTTTTTAAGGTTCCTTATATTAGACTTAAAAACTACATGAAATTAAGAAAGCAAATGTCGTTGAAACTTTTAATTTTAATAAATAATTTTCTCATGTAGTAGTAGCCTCAGCTCAGGGTGACTAAAGCAAATGTCGATGAAACTTTTAATTTTGATAAATAATTTTCTCATGCAGTAGTAGCCTCAGCTCAGGGTGATTGTGTGAAAGTTGTGAAAGTTCATCAAAGCGGGCAGAGGCTTAATATTTTTCAAAGCAAATTAAGGAAAATCTCACTTCAAAACAGAATTGGGATAATTTTTCTGCAATTGAAGAAGCCACTCTTGAAATGATCTTGGATTGACAAACATAACTGAAAACACTAAAACATTGATAAGTCTTACAGACTTACAGAAAAATAAAAAGATATATCGGAAAACCGAGATGACTGTGAGTTTAAAGCTTCTAATAAAAATGTCCCTACAGCATTGATTTATAAGAATAATTTATGATTCTTAGTGAGCATATAGAAATAATTATATTAGACAATTACTATCAGAGTAACTCTCAAATCACAAAATATCATTTTTAAATCGATGGTGCTGACTATAGTCTGCAAAAACCTGCAAGTAGTCTTGCTTAACTCGCAGAAATTAGAAATTATCTTACTATTCGATTTTTCAGGAATTTATTTGAATTTTTTTTAAATGTCTTCAATACAAATTTCAACTTTTTTTATGAGGAACAATCTTTTGCATTGGAATTCCCCCATATTTCCTATTGTAGTTTCCAACTGAAAAGCGTGATCCGATACTTTAAAATCCTTTTTTTCAATCACGAAAAAGTTATAAAATGTTTCGTCCTTTCTTGAATAACCTGGTAAAGGTAGGCACCATAACGTATATAGAATACACAACGGAAAAAAAAAAACTTTAGAGATAAATAATATTTTCATATTACTAAAAATATGTTTCGTTATATTTATGTTATTACAACGATACCTATATTATACAATGTATTTTAAAAATGGTTACATAATTGAGTCACTATAAAACATATAAAAAACATGTTTTAAATGTTTCTTTTTTTATTTATTTAATACCTTTATTTTATTGTTTTGTCAAAGAAATTAAATCGAAAAACTTTTATTTTATGTCTTGACTTAGAGTTTTATTATGTAGGAGCTATTAGTGCGAGTATACTTGCTTTTACTTCTTTTATGACAAACAATTTTCGGGTATTCTTTAAGAGTAAAAAATATAATTTTTTTTAAATTTTTGTGTATAATTCCTATATATTATAAATGTAAAAGTAATGTTGTTTGCTTGTTTGATTGTTACGCTATCACGCAGAAAACACTGAATAAATTTGAATGGAACAATACAATAATATAAATCATACATCAGAATAATGCATGAGCTATAATTTAATAAATCAGATAAATCAGAGGAATAGAGGTAGAAGGTAGAACACGGTGGTATTTACTGTTAAGGCCAGCGAAGCGAGATTGGTTTCAAGTTAGTTTAGTATAATCATCAATTGTAAAGTGAAATTTAATTTAATCGTTCACTCGTATAGTTTTGAATGAAAGGAAAATTTCTTAAAACAAATAGTTTAAATGCTCAAAATAATAGAACGCTAGTTACTGGATTGAAGTAAACGAATTTACTTGGCTGTTAATGTTCTTAAAACTGCTTAAAAATAAATTAATAGCATGTAAATATTTTCTTGAACCAAGAAAACATTTTTATGATCCATGTTAAGAACCTTTTTTCCTGCAATTAATAATTTTTCAGTGTCTTTTTTTCGAAATTTGAAAGTCCAATAATAAAAGCAAGAAATAATTAATTCTTTTATTATTGTAAATTTTTAAAATACCGGGTATTTTATACATTTTTTATCAAGAAATATTTTTCCATAAAAGAAAAATAAGATAAGGTACGGTTTTCAATTGTTTTAGAATTTAATAATAAATTCAAAACAAAAAAAGCAAAACAGAAAATTGAAAAACATCTTCTTTAGTTGTGACATTGAACTACGATTTTTCTATGAAAAAAAAAATAAAAATATATAAATAAAAAATAAATAATAAATAAACAACTGCCTCTAGAAAAATGTTCGATTCTATAATTTAATATTAATATTAAAATCATAAATCATTGTAAAATTTTCAAAAGGTAGATACCTAAACTATTTTATTCTTACATATCCTTAAAACTAGGGCATTGTAACGTTTCTTTAATACTAACCAACCTTTCAAACAGCGAGCAAGAAACTTAATAACTTAATAATATCAGACAATAATTTAATAATCTCGGATTAAGCTTATTTCGATATTCACTTTAGAAAAAGCATTTAACAAGACTCTATGTTTTTTTTTATTTAATAGAGCTTTAGGAATAGTACTCCATAATGAGTGATGTACCACAGGCACTATTGAAAATCAACTCGTCTGTCTACTAAATTCTTGTTATGCTCTAATAAATATTACAAAAAAAAGAATTGGGAAAAAATCAATAAATATACACCGAAGAGGAAGATATATTGTATCTTCAAATCGAATTTAACATTTTTGGTGCCGTAAAGTCGTCTCTAACAAACAACCCCCAAAAATATATAACTATAACAGATAGATGTATATAAAAGATATAAAATAGTTTGGCGCCAGGACACACAGGCGTCATTTATTGTCTCTCGTATTTTGTATTACTGGATATACAACCACAAGCACTGAAACTAAATTTATTTATCCTGTATTGTAGTTTCTCATTGCTCTTGTTACAATTTTTTTTATTCACTGATTCGTTAAATATAATTGAAAATTATCTTTTTTATTGCTTTAAAATTTATTATCATCTATTGAAATTGTTTATTCAAAAGAGTTTTTAATTTAAATATCAACATAAACCACTACTCTCATCAGACTGTAATAATTTAAAAGGTCCTAAGTCCAATCCAAATGAATGTCATTTTGTTCATTTTCAAAAAATATACTTTTATATGAATTTGTTATCATATTAGAAAACTTCGATACAATGATTGGTTCTTTTAAATTTCTATCAATTTTTTCTTGCAAATTAAAAACTATATTAAAATTTACACAATATTATTATCATTAAAACAATGTTTACTCATCAAAACCAATTAAATAAACATTTCATTTCATGCAGATGCAGAAATTTGCCTGTCTTTTTAATTTTAAAATTTTGTTTTTCAGATATATATGACGGTAATAGCTTTGGAGTTTCATTACAAGCAAGTGTGTAATTTTTGTTTTTTGATATTATTTCTAAATAATTTCGTTCAAACTACAGTCTTGTGACACAGATTATTCAACTAAATCTCTCTTTTAGCAAACAAACTTATTCTAGACACACAAAGAGTTTGATGAGTGGAATCAAATAAAAATGACATCCCTAACGTGCACAATATACAAATTTAAAACTTCAAAACTACTAATAAATAATAAAAATTACTAATAAAAAACTACTAATAAATAATTAAGTTTTTCTGGACTGATAAGGTCCAAAATAAGTTTCAAGTTGGCCTCACGTTAAAGATTAAACTCAATCAATGTCATTAGAACTTTACCTTGTTTGCATAAAGTGAGAGATGAAAAACAAAGATGCCTGTAATAATATCATCTATTGGTTTTGTTATTGGCAAGATATTATGTTCAAAAATGGAATACTAGGATACATTAAAGGTAAATGTTAAGTTAAGGCTTATAAATTTGCACAAAGCTAAGCGTGTTACTAAATAAAGATTCTTAATAAAACAGAAAAAAACAACAGGCAGAT
Organism: Chrysoperla carnea; assembly: GCF_905475395.1. Taxonomy (NCBI): domain Eukaryota; kingdom Metazoa; phylum Arthropoda; class Insecta; order Neuroptera; family Chrysopidae; genus Chrysoperla; species Chrysoperla carnea. The sequence goes on along the minus strand of NC_058340.1, from coordinate 40,228,598 downwards.
ATAGTTGTATATATAATATACATTATTTAAATAATATCCAATTATTTTTCATAATTATTTACTAGATTTTAAAAAGAATAAGAAAGAAAGCTTGAAAGAATGTTATACTATTAACTTTTAATTGGGATTATTCATGAAATTTAAATTTGGTTCAAATATTTTTCTTCCGTAACTTTATTGACTGGACATTTCAACTAAACCATTATTTTAGTAATGAATATCTTTTTGATTTGGTACTTAAAATTACTTTATAAAATTACAAATTCAGTGAGGGGGCATCAAAAAATTTCTAAAATGGAAATTCAAATTTTCATACGGACGTGACATCAGAGTACTGGCTTGTCTTTGTTGACATACTGTAAGGTATTAATTACTTACATTTTATAGAATAATAACGAGTATTCTGGAAAATTGGATAGTAACGAATTCTGTGTTGTAAATTGATTTTTTTAAGTGTAAGTTATACATTGAAGTGTCACCAATTGACAGATCACGTACTTATGCGTCATCAACAGAGAACGCCAAAAGACTGCGTTTAAATATCTCAAAATTATACTCTATATTAAATATTTTTTTACACTTATTTACTGAATTTTTAAACAGGATTTATATTGAATTAAAAATATTAAAAAAAACATGAATATTCCCTATTAAAACGTATTAAAAGTATCAATAAAATATTTTTGTCAATTGAACTATTCTGAATATAACATCATAATAATTTCAGTTTTTTGTATTGTATAAAGTTGACAGATTTACTATCACTGACGTTAACTCTGTTCTGTACTCAAAGAATATCAACAACATAATATCTTCTTGTTCGTAATAATAATTAAACAAAATCAAGTGTTACAATACAAACATAAATAAATATGAAATTCAATGTTGAAAACTAAAACTTGTCGTTAAGTAAAAACTTATTAAATTCCCAATAGAGTGCTTATTTAAGATATACATAACATTTATATAATATATAAATATATATATTTATATATATAGGTACTTACAAAAAGTATATAGTTATTATATACAGGTTGTTAGAAAAGTTCAGGGACAGCTAGTTAATTTTATAAGGGACAAGCTTATCAAAATTTTTAGGCTTTTTTTTATTGAATCATTGAAACAGGAATCGGTCACACTTAATATTAACTTATGCATCCAGGTATAGATATCAATGCATTGCTCTAATACCAACAAATTAAGCCCAAAATTTCAAAACAAATATCTTAAAATTATAATAATCATCACTGTACCTACTTGGTCCCCTTTTTTAAACGGCGGCATAAGCAGTACGTAAAAAAAGTACGCAAAATTCAAAAAAAAGTTGTGAGTTTCAACTTTGAACTAACTATGCGTTTGAGACTTATGCTTTTAGAAAAATTTGTCAATCCACTTTTTCTTTATAGTAAAAAACAAACAAAAAATTTTCCCCCGATTTACGAGCCCCTTTCCCGCACCCAAGTCGTGTATAAATTTTGACTTGCTCTTTTGACACTTTTGTCACTGAAAAGTTTACTCTTACTTTAAACAGGAAAAAGCTTTAAGCAGAAAACTTTGAATTCAAAAAATTCTTCTTGATGCAGAAAACCAACAATTTTTGCTATACAAAGAGTATTTTGCAGTTTATTTCAGCTCCTCAGTTATGTTGAGAGAGCTCCTTTATGTATAGCATCATCAATCATCATCAATCCATTAGAACTCTCAATCATATTAAATTTTGTTGTGACAGCGGGAATCTTGCTCTCTATCATACGGATTTATCGGAATTAATAAAGCTTTAATAAACTGTGTCATTGGGGTAAGCAAATTCAAGCTATACTTAAAAAAATTAAGTATGTTTGCTGCTGGAAGCATTCTTCGAAAACTAAAAAGAATTCAAAAAAATTCTCCCGCTGTTCCGGTACTTTTCAAACACCCCGTTTCTATATAAACTACATCATATATTCACAAAGTTTTCATAGAATTTAAGAATTTTCGTTTTAATTATATTTGATGTAATGTTTGAATTTTATCTTTATTCAATAAATAAAGATAGAATGAATCACGACAACTTTAAAAGAGGAATAGATATTATATTAAAGAGTATGAATATTATGACGATGCGATGGGATATAGTAATAGTTCAAAGATGGTTTTTAATAATAAATCTAGCGTAATTTTAATTATTATAATAAAAAGTCAATAAGTAAAGCTGCATGGCCTTATGATTTTCTCAGTATGTGTAATACCTCTAATTTACAATACAAAAGGTTGCAGGTTGGAGCGAAAACAGACAGTATGAAAAATTTAGGACTCGAAGGTAAAGGACTTTTCATCATGTTATAAGCGCAAGTGCAGGGTTTATTTTTTTGTACTGACAGCAATAAGTAGGACTAAGATACAAGATATTTGTTATTCATTTTATCACATTGGTTATAAATCATTTAGTACGAAGCAAAAGTGAATCGTGATTTTAAAATGAAAAGCCCTATTAATTCACGTTAAACGAGACAAATTTGGTGAAATTTAATTCAGCAATCTAATTTTCGGTTTATTTTAAATTAAAAAAGACTTTTTTCCAATACCGAACTCTTATAATAATGCTGAGCCCAACAAAATTTTTTCTTTTCGTGTTTTGTTTTATCGGGGTTAGGAAAAATTTTAATATCGCTATAAATCCAAGAATGACAATTAGCTCTTTGTTATTCAACAAGGATAATGAATAACTGACAACTACATTGTGAGATTAAAATCTTACTAGCTGGATTATTAACATACGTACTGACATTGTGACTACGAGACATATATAAACATAGTATTTCTTCAGGAGGAAAGTCAGAGTCAGAATGTCGACGACAAATATACACACAAACATTCATAAACATTGTAACGATTTGATATGAAATGTGAAAAAGAAAAAAAAAGCACTAGGAGAAGAAGAAGTCTGGCGCCAAATCTCACAACGTCAATGTTATGTATACATATATTAGACCGTGCAAATTAGTGATTTATTTTAAGTGGATTTTCGTTAAATTCTGAAACGAGGAGTTTCACAATGAAGGTTTTGAATTTCTTTAAAGGATTTTCGGATTCCGTTATGTATTGATTTTTACTGATTTTTAAAAATTTGATTTTCTATCTTAAATATAGTATAAAAATTATAAATGCAAAGTAAGCATGTTTGTTTTTAATGAAACTGTACAGCAATATAGCTCATACTTCAGAATTTAAAAAAAAAAATTAAAAACCTACAGCTTTGCGTGTAGAATCTGTTCCTTGCAGATTTTAACGTCTCCAATCCCTAATTTTCCCGGTCTATATATACTACTTGGGATATGTATGAGTCATACAATAATGCTCAATGTTGTTCAAGTATATAATATTGTAACTATCTCTACACCATTTCGAAGAAAACTCCGAAATGTATTTGTGCATTGTAAGCGACTCGTTATTTCATGTTAGATGATAACCTAACACACACTCACACTTTAACACTGTGCTTGCTTGCTTACATGGCGCGCTTCATAATGGATGAATAAAAACATTTCTTGGAGGTTATGTATATATGCTTTTCTACTTTTCGACTGACTGATATTCGTACATAGTCTATGAAATATTGTTGGGAACTGTGCAAGTTATTATCAATGATTGAAGTTGGTATTGACGATAGAAGAATAGAAAATTCTATTCAGACATTTATCATCGTATGATTGTATTCAACGAAATTTGTTATTTCCTAGAAATTATTTTCACGAATTCGTGATTTTCTTAAAATTAATTCAGCTGGTTCCATGTTTATACAATCTTAACATAGGTTTACACAAAGCATATAACAACTTTGTACAACTGATCAAGCCGTGCCTTTTTAAGCTGTGCCTGGAATATTTTTAGTTGCAGCGAAAGCTCAATGTTAAATATTCTATTTTTGTTTTTCCAGCACAAAAAATTTAGGAAATAAATCATAACTTTTTTGATAAATTTGGTGTAGATCTTATACGACCGATTTAACCTGCAGCGTTTAAATTACTATTTAATTAGAGCTTTAAAAAACTTGGCCTATTTCAATGGGACGAATGTGTTACATATGAAGTTAAGTTTCATATTAAAATCGCTTTAAAAATACTGTTGTAATATTTAGTTGAGCAGCTTTGCTTTTGCACTTATCTATGACAAAAGTTTTCGATTTTAAGATTTCACTTAGATTTTCTCTCAGAGTTAGTTTTGATGAGCTTAAAAACGCGGAAGGAAATTATGCGGTGTCCTATTAGCCTTTTAACCCTTTGTAGGACTCTGATGTATAATATAATATGATGATGGTTAGGAAACGTGGAAGTTTAGAGAAAAGTAATGGATTGAAATTATCTTTTTTTTGTCAAATTGTTTTTGATAATGACGAAAAAATGTTTGCGTCTAGTACCATAGTTTTTGTCAAATTTTTCCCATTAAATGAATTTAGTTTTTAAAAATTTAAACGACAATCATTCATACGCTTGCAAAACATCTTTGGTGACGTAAAAGACAATATATTTTTAACAAATTATACCACATAACAATAATATTCATATGAAAAGAGAAGAATAATTTTCCACACTTTTCAACTGCATTTATAGAAAGTAGTGAGTGAAGAATCTAATAGGTCCAGGGTAGACATAGTATTTGATCGTTAATTCAGAATGGCTGCAAATTTGTACGTGGTTGTCAAGGTCAAACAAAAAGATTTTCCTGTACAAAAATCTTCATTGCCAGTTATTTCTCTTTCAAAAGGCTCAGCCAGTATGTTTATATTTTCAATTTTCAAATTATAAAATTTAAAATAATTCAAACTATAATTAATTGAAAAATTCAACATATTTCAAAATTTTAAAATTTGCTTCAATCCTTAAATATACAATTTTCAAGGTACTTAAAAATGCAATTTTCAAAGTAACCGACAACGGAAACCTTGCTTTGTTGAAGAATGTACAAAATGGATTTTACATTTTTTATTCAAACACCATCTTCTAGATTGAATATGGTTCTCAATCAATATTCATCAATTTTAAGCTTGCTACACAGTTGAACATTTTTTTTAGACTTCTGAAAGGGAGCTGCCAGCTATGAAAAGTTTTCTAAAAGAAAAAATTGTTAAACGTCAAACATTCTGCTTGACCCTATACCTATCACCTTCACACCTCCCATTTTTCATACCATGCATATGTTTTCAAACTATATTTTCCTTGACAAGTCAAAAGTATTGAAGACAAGTTTTATTTCATCTTTTATGAGTTTTATTGTTTATTTTATGGGCAATAGGGCGGGTGATATATGATAATAATTCAAAAAATTTGTATAGTAGACTATTTTTATTACATAATATTTATACATACATATATAACACATACAAAAACTTATAAAATATATTAAATATGTATACAGTAATGTTAAGTATCAGATTTTATTGTTTCTAGTCTCCGAATCATACAAAAAGGCAAGCTGTTTATTGGGTGCAACCCATATGGTTCGCGCATTCAATTTCTCACATGATGAAAATTCTTTTTTGTAACTGCCAAAAATACTTCAAAATTTATTATTGTTGTAACAGGAGTTGTGTCGCTTAGTTTATGCAGTTACTGCGTAGTTACTTACATGAAAATGTGGTACTTGGGAAAAATGGTTTGAGAAAAATTGCTTGGGATAATCGGAGAAGTACGTTAATGATTGCGTTATCACATGTATATCGAACAAAACTTTACGCCTCAGAAATGTGAAAATAAACGGAAATTATAATTTAAAATTGGTCAGTTAGTTATTGAGAAAACTAGAACACTAAAAAAGTTACTATGGTATTAATAAAGTTACTAGGACAGTATAAACCATTTAGCCCGCGAAAAAAAAGTGGATAAGTAGTTCATTTCTCCGTCGTCACAACAAAAAATTAAATTAGTAATTAAGGCTTGTGATGGGCTGGTGTAATTCTTGGTATCTGCACAGATTAAGTATATGCAGACTCTCAAAATAATTAAAAGCTGATTAATGAAATGATCAGGGGAAAAGGTGGTAATAGACATATACAGTATCACAATGGATCGATCCTATAGCCTAAAATATACCTATCTCCAGTTAGATTATGTCGATGAAGCCAAGAAAATAAAGATAAAAAGAGAAATTTCTGTTTTCTAACTTGAGTGTCTCGCTAACGGAAGAAAATCGTTGCGCTTCACATTGCAGGCAATCAAATAGATTACCCTATGGACATTAATAAAGCTTTAGCTGCTTGGTATCATTGCTTAAACTCAGTATCCCCCGTTCGTTACTTAATTTCATTGAAATTCTGACAGTATTATAATAAGCCTCTTTTTCCAATGCACCACAGAATTTGAACAAGATCATCTTTTTATTTTTGAATTTTTGAAATTATCCTTCAGATCCACCTAATTTTTCCTCAATTTCCTAGACCAATTTTCGGCGGTCTGTACGTCGAACCGTGACCAAATTAGCAGCGAGTAACATATACTATAAGAGTAATTACGATTAGTTAATTCATGATGATGATCACTACATGGTCGAAGTACGTATTTATATAATAAAAAAATTGAGTCTAGAAATTGGGGCAAAATCGAAATTTAATTCGAACTAGCCTAGACGTATCATTTATTTTCTTTAAAAATATTTAGATTAGCTTTTTGCATTTATTATGGTCACTCTCTAAGCATGTAGAAGTAATTCGTTGTTTACTTGACGCCGAGGCTAGTTGCAAGGGTGCATTTTGCGCGATTAATCGTTTACACAAGGCATGGGCGAGTTATTTTACGTTAAACCCACCATTGTTATTTTAAGTTTATTGCGTGATATAAAGTTTATTGTGTGTCTTTTTATGCAAGTCCGCATTGATGATAGAGGAGCAAGCGAGACGGGTATTCGACTCTTCTACCTATCTCAGTTTCTCTAATAGTAATGAGATAGGTAGAAATAAAATGTTATCTCTCTGTCTTACTCGTATTATTGGTTGACACTGGTTAGGATACCACTGTCTTACTCGTATGTTAGTTACAGAGGCCTGAGTGTCTTCTCTAAGTCACGTTTGCCCATGCATGGCTTACGCAGTGAATTTTTCAAACGATCATGAATTATCATTGACACTATGTATTCTAAATACATTCATACGTATATGTATAGATTGTTTACAATATAAATGTACTTTGAAGAGACAACCAACACATACACACACAGGTATAGAATAAACCAAGTAGAATACACTTCTCTATCTATTTAATAATATAATATTAAACAAAATTCCTTTTATATTTTATTATTCAAAAAGGATGGCAAAAAAAAAAAAAACATACGAACTTAGTACCTATCTAGAAAATATTGTAATAAAATTTTTGTTTTTCATTTGTTTATAAACAAGCGAATATAAAAATATTGTTTATGTAGTTTTCACATGTTTTAGAAAAATAACATTAGTTTTTTTTTTTGTTATTTTGTTTTTAAGTACTTTATTCATACTCTTTTGTTGTTTGCTTGGCAAAAAAAAGAAGAAGTACTTTTCAATTGTTTTTATGGATGTTAGTGAATAGTGTCAAAAAATCAAGGACGTTTTCAATTGAATTTTTGTCAATTTACATGTACTAATTATACTGTCAAATAACGGAAGGTTGAGGAATTAAAAATGTGACTGTTATCGTAAAAACGTGAATGAAATATATAGTATAATAATGTTCACAAAAAGAGTTTGTTAAGTTCCAAGAAACAATTAATTCCTTGTTAAAACATCTAAAATATTTGATTTCAGATAGATAATATATGATTGGGATTATATGGAAATTAATAAGCCATATATGTAGGAAAATTACTAAAGACGCAAGTGGTCAATATAGCAGCTATAAGCATGCTTAAATCTTAAAACAAAAATTAAATAAAAGTCTATGGAATGGCTTGGCCATTTAAATACTGGTCTATTTTATATAAGATAGTTCATTCATACATATTTCATTTCAAGGACCATATTTTTAAAGGTCACTGTGGTTTCTCAACATCTGTGTATTTAATTGTGCCTGCTGAAACTCAGTTTAATGATATTTTCGTAGTTCTATTTAAGAGCACCGTTTGTCTCATTGGATGAAGTAATGAGAGAAACTGAAATGCCGTTCCTAATAATCATATGAAGTTAAATCCCAAATATTTCTGAAATAATTCACTGTGGTTTATTGTATGGTACCTATACAATTTTATCATTTAAAAAATTGCATTCGTTCCTTTACTGATTTTTAATAATAAACAGTAGAGAATGCCCGTTCTTGATAAATGGTAAGTAATTAGGTGGTCTAAATTGGAACTTCTGAAAAAGCGGTCGACTTTCTGTTTAATAGTACAAATTTGTATTGCCTGTTGGCGGGATTTATCTGATTTGAATTTGAATATTTTTATTTTCCTTAAAAAATGATAAGTTCAAGTGTTGCCATCTGGTAGTCGAAATTGTAACTATCGACGGTCTATTATAAATTTTCTCTTAGCTTGTTTTTTCTGTTACATATTTTCGAAAGTCATTTTTTTAACCCCCGAACGAAAAAAAGGGGGTGTTATAAAGTTTAAGCTATGTCTGTGTGTCTGACTGTCTGTGGCATCGTAGCGCCTAAACGGATGAACCGATTTTGATTTTTTTGGTTTTGTTTTAAAGGAAATTTAATGGAAAGTGTTCTTAGATATGTTTCAAATGCGAGTTTTGAGTTCCATAGCCGAAAAATTTGTCGGGGGTTTCTAAAATTTTGTAAATTTCACTTGTTACGAATACATCAGCCTACTCTGCTTTCTTGTCATGTTTTTGAAGTTAGTTATTTTTTTTTATATAATATTACCATGTACGTTTGTAAAAACAATAATTGTTTATTGAAAAACAATTGAATTTTGATTTTTATTACACAATATGTTGACACAACAAATAACAAATTTTTAAAATGGAATTGTATTTTTTATTTATTTTTTTCTATAAAAAATTGGAATGTAAATTTTGAAGTTTTCAATTGAAAAAAAAATTGTTATAGCTTGAATATGTTTATTGTTACAATGTTATTATGTAGTTTATATATTTTTTATTTGTTATGTAAATCAAATCAAGAACATGAATAATTTTTCATCTAAACTCTTTATAATGGTAAATAAAACACTTTAGAAATTCTTTTGTAGTTTCATTGATAAAATAAATCTTAGAAAACTAATTTTTCTTTGACAGCTTTATATTAAAAATTAAAATATAAGTATACATAAAATTTTACTTTAATAATTAATTAATTTTTTACTTCTCAAAATAAAAAAAATTAAAACTTTTAACAAAAAAAAAAACTTTTCCAATACAAATGAATATGCACTAAAAAGTAAAAAAATTAAGATAATATCGGTGTTAGCCAAGGAAAGAACTCTGACAGAACAGTTTGCTTCAATAGCTTGGCTGACAGGGACTCCAAAAATAACAATACTATTAAAAAAAATAAACAAAATTTTTACTTTTAAGGGCATATTCATTTGTTTTGAAAAAGTTTTTCTTTTGAAGTCAGTTTTATTTTTGGTAAATGTTTTCTTTTACTTTGTGATTTTGTCGTGCATACTTAATGCAAATTTAAAACTTTTATGGTTTTTTCATGGATACCGTTGTCAGAACTGGACCAAAATGAAATGGAACCGCAACGGTAAGCACCAGCTTTCAAATAGATAAAGAATCATATAAATTGGTTCACCCAGTCGAAAGTTCTGAGGTAAGACACTGCGTGAAAAAAATACAGTCGAATTGATTACCTCCTCCTTTTTTGTTTAAAGTCGGTTAAAAATTCAGATAAGCAAAGAACGCGATATATCCCGTTAATTAAATAAAAGTTATACGTCCCGAAAAATAGGTGGGAGCTTAATGATATTCCTTCGAACATCCATTTCAGTCTTTGTCGAAAAGAAATTAAGACACAGTTCATTTTTGCTCATTTATAGTTTTTTCAAAAATTTTTATAACGTTTTCATAAGGTCAGTGGAGAAAGCAACAATGCAAAAATTTACATAAAAATTTTAGACCTCACCTAACTGTTATACTTCAAAAACAGTGGCGCATAAAAATAAAAACAACTTGATTTTTGTTATAAAATATCTTATTTCTTTTCGTGTCCAAAATTTTACTTCTAAAAAATCAAATTGAAACACTGGTAAAATATGTCAAAGACAAATTGATAAGGGTATATAATAGGAAGAAAATAAAGAACACACTCGACCATAATGCTTATGTTTTTGGGTAGAACACACAGAAACCTTCATTCACAGCAGACTAAAAACCAAGGTAGATCAGAAAAGACGGAAGAATATTCATTACACATTTACTGTATACTGACAACGATCGTTTTGTGTAACGAAAAAGATATATGTACTGAGTGGTTCATATAGGAGATACGGGGCAATGAATTACAGTGGTCAACAAGGTTTTTGCTCAGCGATAATGAGTAGTAAAATCAAGAAGTACTTGACTATTCATCAAACATAGACGTTTCACAGCTGATTTAGCTCGATTTTCTGAGATATGCTCATGGCGGGCTTGTTGTAGCATGTATTGGGTGTAAACGCCGCGCATATCCATGAACGTGTTTAAAGGGATTTTTATTGGTCCTCAAATACGAAAGTTGATTGACGACAATACTTTGATTAATAAATTGAATAAAGTGGAGAGTAAGGCTTGGAAATCCATTATGCATGTTTTTACTAATTTTCTCGGAAATGTGACAGATGAAAACTATGAAACACTTGTAAAAGATGTGATTGAAACCTTGCACATTATTGGCTGTAAAACATCCCTCAAAATACATATTCAGAACTCACATTTGAAATTTGTACCTCATAGTATGGAAAACGTTAGTAATGAGCATAGTGAGCGTTTCCGCTAGGATATAGCGGACATGGAACAGCGTTAAGAATTATATAAGAAAAAGAAGTTCAAAATTACAATTTTAAAATTATGAAAATTTACGAATGTAACTGAGCTGCAAGTCTTTTTCTTGAGGTCCACAAGAAACCCGAGCTAACTAAGACGTAAAATTATTACCACTGTGAACGTTTTTTAATGTTCTCTTAACATCAGTTCAATTTCTTTCATGGGCTTACAAAAGTTGTTTTTTTGTTGACCAGTGATTAGCCTGGACGCCCGTCAGCTTACGATGTCTGTGATAAATATATACCCCCTAAAAATTTATATTCATGCGAAGCATAACGAGAGTGTGAGAGTTTGGTGAACATTTTTTTATTGCGCAAGACAGGTATTAGAAGACTGTTTCTTGCTATTCGAATTCCTATTCGGATAACAAATCACTCATCACGACCAAAGATTACCGAACAGTTGATACAAATGCCGACGGGTTAAAAAAAATAATGAAATTGGAAAATGTTGTTTTTCTTCTTTTGGGCGATTCGATAGAATGGAATGGAATTGTATCTTAAACGGAACACTTTCTTCCGTAAATGATTTTGAAAATAACTACGAATTAGGTCAATGATCCATACCTAATGCCTTATAATGGGGTTTAACCTCCGTTTCTCTGTCATATGCCTATAACAGAGACCACCCACACCATTATTTGTTAATATTTATTTATTTAACTACATCCATATATATACAATTACATTTTATGATGAGGGTGGATTCGGTTACTTCGTTCTTATCCAAGTGTCGACATTTTGATCAATTTTACTGCCCCCATTAATTATAATTGTGCACACTGCCGCTGCCTGTCAGTAGCCAAACGGTCAAAGACTAACGCCTTAGACCGCTCGACCACTGAGCCGGTAGGTCACTAAATCCAAACATAGAGTCATAGACGAAGAAAGTTTAATACATTAGTCGAAAAAGCAGTCCGTAAAATATAGAGGTGGTTAAATTTTAATAAGCCGAAACTCAATTTTTGAAGGATAAATTGTTAAAGCAAAGAATATTTTCTTCTCCGACTATACTATGGCGACGATTTTACTTATCATAACAATTTCAGATGAAAACATTTTCTTGTTTTCATACTTTTAAGTGCGTGGTTTTAAGTTTATAATTTTATAAGTTAAACGCCGCGCCGTTATCTTTATACACACCGTATTTGAAATGAATTTATGTGTGTGAATACAATCTCTCAAAGGATTTCTCTGTCTCTGCTATTATATCGTCTTCATGCTTCGTCCATATGTGTTAGCCGGTAGATACATATATTTTGTATATATCGGCATGAACCCAATAACCCCGAGACACATATACTGTACATATATCAGATAAAGAAAATAACTAATCAAAGCTTTTTTTTTTTATAAACTTATTTTGTTGTATAGTGAAAATGATTGAGAATTAAAATTACAAAATTCATGTATATCATATTATAAAGGTTTTTGTACGTTGTTTCTGTTTTGTCACTTTATTCATCGTCAATTAAAATTACACACACATAAAAAGTAAAAAAGATTCAAGTTTATCAAATAAGTTGTCTCTCCGTCATCACTCATGAAATGTTATATTTCTTCTCAAAATTTAAACGAAAATCGCGTAATTTTACAAATGTAGGCATGAATGATTAATATTAATTTATATGCTACTCGCTGTACCCCGGGTCACTGCTTGTTTCCAAACATTAAAAAAAAATTGCCAACTTTTCTACTTTTATTCTTGATATTCGGCGATTTTACACTGATAAAATGACGTTAATTTAAAAATAATTGTATGAATGTCTTTTATTACTAATAATAATAATAATAATAATGGGGTTTAACCTCCGTTTCTCTGACATATACGCTTATAACAGAGGCCACCCACATCATTATTTTTGAATCTTTATTTATTTAATTACAAATTATATATACAATTACATTTTTGATGTGGGTGGAGTCGGTTACTACGTTCTTATCCAAGCGACGACAATGTGATCAATTCTGCACTCCCATTAATTATAATTGTTCACACTGCCGCTGCCTGGATTCGAACCCGCAACCTATATCTAAGTAAACTAACGGTCTATAACTAATGCCTTAGACCGCTCGGCCACTTAGGCTCTTAAGCGAGGCAATGGTCTTGGGGCAACGGTGCCCGCTTCTCATGCGAAAGGTCGTCAGGTCTTTTATTACTATCGATATCAAATGTCAATAAAAAGTAAATAGATAATGAATTTTTCGATTACGATTTCAGCACCAAACGGTCAATATATTAGCCATAATCTTTGATAAAACATCTATGTTTTGTTTGCCAAACTTTTTGCGTCTCGCCTAAATGGTAAACTCGCCTAAAAGGTGAAAAGTACCTAAATCATTTTTATAAAATTCATTTGATTTAAGATCAAATCGAAATTTTTTAAATCAAAATATGCTTTTAACACCATAGACACAAAATAATAAAAATTGGAAATTTTTTTTCATAATGAATAGCAAATATCAAGAAAACTAAAAAAAACCAATACAACTTTTCGAATCGTAACCACTTACATGTGTACCGCATGTAAGTGGCTTAAAACTTCTAACATGTATTGATGTTGTTGTGACCCAGAGTTTGCTTATAGAAGATGTGAGTTCTTATTAAAAAAGCTATATAGAGCATCGCGAAATGCTGTGGTTGGTGGATTTTTGATATTTTTTCTAATCGGAATTAGGTAGAAATGAAATACAATATACGGCTGACACCTGAAACCGGTTGAATTTTCTGCGTTAAATAGTGTGTATTCACGAAAAAGTCATCATTTTAAGAGTATGTTTTGAAAATCAGTTTTCATGGTCTTTAATATAAATTTTAATTAGAGACGGTGACGAAACTTGTCATAGCCAGAGCATTGCGCCAAACATTATACCATCCAACGTAAGCTTCCGCTCTCAGGTACGAAATGTGTTTCATCCTTGCCTAAGTGCAATGAAGAAAGAATAATCTGATGTCTTTCGTTGTCAGTTTTCAGACCTCTCTTGATAGACCTAGTCTTGTTAGAAAACTATCCACTTAAAATCATTTTGTAGACATCTTTGGGCAAATTTGTCAAAATAATTATTGTTTCACTAATAGATTCAAACATACTATTGAATTTTTTTTTACAAAAAATTGAAATACTTTTAAATTTTTCGTATAAATAGTAGTCCGTTGGTCATTTTCTGTGTCAATATCATACATACGAAATGAAACATTATATTTCAAGTTTCGTTCTCGAGATCACTGTGTAGTACCGCCTTTGTGCGCTTATTCATTACCACATAGTTCAACCATAAAATAAAATTAAGTAAGTGTATCCATAACAACTGGTTTATTTACCCTTCATTACGTTTTTTGTGCGTTTCAAGTAACATCGTTTTTTGATTTCTCTTCAAAAAAAAATAAAAAAAAATCAAATATTATAATCTATCAGATATCAGAAGTAAAACACTAATTTGTTGCTTGTTCATTGATAAAAATGAATAAACGTAAATTGGAAAACAATTCTCATTTGGAGGTACTCCAAAAAAAATTAAAAAAATATCAGCATTTAATTGATCAGGAAATGTCATCAAATTTAGTCGACGATTCTGTTGATAATTCTTCATCTGAGGGTAAATATTAAAATATTAAAATACCTAAATAATTAAAAAAATATATATACCAGCATTTAATTAAATGATCTGGAAATGTCATCTAATTTAGTCATTGACTCTGTTGTTATCTGTTCATCTGAGGGTAAATACTAAAATACTTAACTAATCAATTTTTGATTGTTATTGGGCAACATTTTTTGTTGTACCTTGGGCAACAAATCTTATGTTAATAAGTTGTTGTACCTTTGACTGGGCAAACATTAAAAAAAAAAAAAAAAAAATTGCGTCAGGAAAATGATAGCTTGTTTTGACCTAGATCTTTTGCTCTTGCAGACTCAGATGTTGACGACCAAGATCAGAGTAGTAAATCTGATATTGAAATGGAAAATGCCTCAGATAAAAACTTGAAGGCGTCAGTGGAGTTGCAGGAGACGAAGGGTTCTGAAGTTCCCACCCTCAGTGAATCGGTGCTCCAAATCCTGGGCTCGGAGAAGAGACTTTTAAAGGATAAATGCTTTGTTTTGCACCCTGAACTAGCGTCATGCTGGAAAGATTTATTAGCTTCAGGCATGAACAAAGAAGATAAGTCTAAA
Organism: Chrysoperla carnea; assembly: GCF_905475395.1. Lineage (NCBI taxonomy): Eukaryota > Metazoa > Arthropoda > Insecta > Neuroptera > Chrysopidae > Chrysoperla > Chrysoperla carnea. Next base: position 40,213,506 of record NC_058340.1, on the reverse strand, counting down.
ATGATTGAAACTTATCCTAACAAAGGAAACTGTCCTCTAATTGCACCAACTCTCAATCCGGAATTACTCCCTCTTTTACATAAAACGGCTAAATCTCGTGATAAATTTTTTGCTAATCATCAGGATGTGTGTGGCCGTAGTTTAGTGGCTATTGGTACAGCCATCTGCAATATTTTGAATGATGAAGAGGAACCGGTAGATAAGGAACAGCTTTTAAAGCTTCTTTGTGACTCCAGCAGCATGATGTGTGACCTGTTTTTCCAGTTGTCCAAGTCCAGACGTGCACAATTGTACTCATGTGTTGATGGAAAAAGGAAGTCTGTTCTTGAAGATTCACCCACAGATGAATTTCTTTTTGGCATCGACCTTGCTAAAAGAATTAAGAATGCCTTAGCTGTTGAAAAAACAAGCTTGTCTTTAAAAAATCAAACTCCACGAAGAGATTCAAATCGACCTAAAAACTCTTTAAACTGGAGAAGCCCGTCTGCTTCAAGGATCAGCTCCAGTCAGACGGGCTACAGACGTCACTTCAACAAATCATCAGCTGCAAACAATCACAATCAAATCACAACTCGATCCCGATCAGGGAACCAACTCCCTCCAGCTCAAAATGCTCAGACACAGAAGAAATAAAGGTGAGTCCTACTGCGGGTAGGTTAAAGTATTTCGTACATGCTTGGGCCAAAATCACCTCCGATCCTTTTATCCTTGAGACGATCTCCGGATACAAAATTCCATTTATCTCTACACCAACTCAATCTTCAAAGCCCTCCAATAATCATTTATCTGAAAATAAACTTGAGGTACAGAAGGCTGTGAATGACCTTTTATCAACGGGCGCTATCCAGCAGTGTGCTGAGGAGGAGGGTCAGTTTTTATCAAGAATTTTTCTTGTACCCAAAAAAAATGGTAAAATGAGATTTATCCTTAATTTAAAGCATTTAAATAATTTCATAGAAACTGTTCATTTTAAAATGGAGGATTATAGAACAATTTTAAAATTAATATCAAGAGAATGTTTGATGGCTAATTTTGACCTGAAAGATGCATATTTTATGATTCCAATTCATAAAAATTTCTGGAAATACCTAAGATTTACCTGGAATAATTTCCTTTATGAATTTATTTGCTTACCTTTTGGCCTCTGCACGGCTCCATGGGTCTTTACTAAAATTTGTAAACCTATTATTTGCCACCTGAGAGGGCTAGGTTTGATATCAGTAGTATATCTTGATGATTGGTGGTTGGCAGCCGATTCTACTGCCCTGTGTTCAGAAAACATAAGAATTTCTCGTGAGTTAATAGAATCTTTAGGTTTTATTTTAAATGAGAGTAAGAGTAATCTTAACCCTTCAACATCATGCAAATTTCTGGGTTTTTTATTTGATTCAGTTCAAATGACAATTGAACTTACAGAAGAAAAAAGGTCTCATATACACAATTTAGTATTGAAATTTAGGGATTCCACTCATTGTACTATCAGAGAATTTTCCCAATTTGTGGGAAATATCACAGCAGCCTGCCCAGCAATTAATTATGGTTGGTTTCACTCTAAGGCGTTTGAGCAAGAACGTTATTTGGCCTTACTAAAATCTAATAATGAATACGATCAGGTTATGAGTATATCTCCCTCTTTATTAAATGAATTTAACTGGTGGTCGATTAATATTTTAAATTCTAAAAATCCTATTAGAAACTCAACTTTCCATTTCACGATATATTCAGATGCTTCATCTACAGGATGGGGAGCGTCGTATGATGGACAGGTGGCTTATGGGCGCTGGAGCCCCATGGAAAGATCGTTTCATATTAACCATCTAGAACTTTTAGCAGCTTTTAACGGTTTAAAATCATTTGCATCTGATTTTGCTAATTGTAAAATTCTCCTAAGAATTGATAACTCGACTGCAATTGCTTACATTAATAAAATGGGCGGTACCAAGTTTAAACACCTGAGCGTTTTATCCTATGACATTTGGTCCTGGTGTGAATGCAGGAATATATGGATATTCGCTTCATACATTCCTTCTAAGGATAACGTTGATGCGGACAGAGCTTCTAGAATAGAAAATATAGACATTGAGTGGGAACTGTCTTCTGGTGCGTTCGATAAGATAGTTTCTCAGCTGGGCAGGCCAGACATTGATCTTTTCGCATCATCTTCAAATAAAAAATGCAAAAGGTACTGTTCCTGGCATCGTGATCCTGCTGCAGTCACTATTGATGCATTTACAATCAATTGGAAACATTTAAATTTTTTTGCTTTCCCTCCTTTCTCATTAATCTTAAAATCACTTAAGAAAATCCAAATCGATCAGGCTTGTGGAATTGTAGTAGTTCCAAACTGGCGCGGTCAGCCATGGTATCCTGTATGGCTTTCGCTGCTTGACTCAGAACCTATCATCTTTCAACCAGATGTTAATTTACTTCTCTCTCCTTGTAGACAAGTTCAACATCCGTTGGCTCAAAAACTGTCTCTGATGGCTGCCCGATTATCCACCAGGCATTTAAAAAAAGGGGTTTAAATGATGAAGCCATTGACATCATTATCAAGTCCGTCTCTACTTCAACCCTGAAACAGTACTCCAAGCCAATAAAAGACTGGTTTTCTTTTTGCTCACAAAAAAAAAAAAAAAAATTGATATGTTTAATCCCAAAGAAGAAATTTTGATTGAATATTTCACAAAAAAATTCAAGGAAGGTGCACGGTATAGTATTTTAAATACTACTCGTGCCGCAATATCCCTTATTTGTGACAAGGAGATTGGAAAAAATCCTTTGTTATCACGCTTTCTCAGGGGTGTTTATAATATTAAACCTGCTAAATCCAAGTATGATAGAATTTATAGTTTAGATCCTTTAATTGAAAATTTAGAGCGACTAAATCCGGTAAATATACTTAATCTACAACAGTTAACAACAAAATTAGTCGTGTTGATAGCATTAGTTTCTGCACATCGTGTCCAAACAATTTCTTTAATTAAGAGAAAGAATATTATTAAAAAGGATGTAGACTATGAAATCGAAATCCCAGAAAAAATTAAAACTTCCAGGCGGGGCGCGTTTCAACCCCTATTAATATTTAAAAAAAATTTATAAAAATTCAAATCTTTGTGTGGCATCTACCTTAGAACAATACTTACAGGTTACATCAAATTTAGCCGATAACATTGAGTACTTATTTGTTACAACTCGGAAACCATATAAAAAAGCATCGAAAGATACTATTAGTAGATGGCTCCGATCCTTTTTATTGGAGTGTAAGGTTGGCGATAACTATGCTTCTCATAGTTTCAGACACGCTTCGACTTCAACTGCCTTTAATAAAGGAGTTGACGTAAATATTATCAAAAGTCTGGCAGGATGGTCAGATAAATCAAAGGTATTCGAAAAATTTTATAACAGACCAATTGTTAATGATAAAAAATCTTTTGCTGAGTCAATATTATCCTGATAATGTTAATATTATTTATTTAAACTTTGTTTTTGTTCACTTAAATTATTTTGCATATGTTCGTATTATTTATGTTTAATTGCTAATTACTAATATTTTGTTTAAAAAAAAAAAAAAAAAAAAATTAATATTAATAAAGATGTAATTAAAAGGTCTCCCATTTAATTGATACTGTTAACTAATCAAATTTTAATTTATCAAATATGATTAACACAGCTCTGAACATCTACACAGTGATCTCGAGAACGAAACTTGAAATATAATTGTAAGATCGAGCGAGCCCGCCGAAGGCGGGTGAAGCTCGATCATAATTATATTGATAGTTTCGTTCGAAGAGATCACTCCCCCCCCCCATTATATCACCCTCCCAGTGATCTCTTCTACCTAAACTAAAGCACTTCTGAACTGTATGAAGGGTAAATAAACCAGTTGTTATGGATACACTTACTTAATTTTATTTTATGGTTGAACTATGTGGTAATGAATAAGCGCACAAAGGCGGTACTACACAGTGATCTCTTCGAACGAAACTATCAATATAATTATGATCGAGCTTCACCCGCCTTCGGCGGGCTCGCTCGATCTTACAATTTCGTTGTACACACACATCATATTCAATTTAACTGTGATATAATCATCACCAACGAAATGGTGATGGTGCACACACTGAATGTGAAATAAAATTTATTCACATCACAAAAAATACATATAAAAAAAATTCTCTAATTATAATCTTTTATTATGCAAATTTTAAACAAATACATGTATATTGAGTTTTCAATTTGAAAATTTTCTGCTAAAAAAATATATTCAGGTGTTGGGTGTGTAATGAAAACATATAACTTTGATAAATACTATTTATTTACTATGCTCGGAGTTTATAATACAAAGTTTCTTTGTCGTTTGTTCATCGATTTTAATTCTTACACTGAGCATACTGATTTTAATTATGGATTGTGTGCCCAGTACTCATCGATATTTCCACGATCCTTTTTATACCTTGTATATAGGTAACTAGCTGTTACCCGCCCGCTTTGCGTGGCGTAAAATATACCCGCTTTGCCGGGCAACATTCCCACTTGCACCCCTCCCTCCACATTTCCTCGCGTTGGATAACATTTTTGTAATGTACACGTCATGCTCTTTTATTTGATACCCCACTTAGGTATATTTGTAAATATTCGATATTTCCTTCCCACTTTCTCGCTACACCTTTCTGCCCTCCGAAGGTTAAAAAAATTTCTAAATGTAATTTAAAACAGTCTGACCAAGTTTTGAACTATTAAAAGCCATAATTGAAAAATATGAATTTTTTGTTCATGAACACCCCCGCAACCCCCCTTGTGGGTGGAATTTCGTAAAATCCGTTCTTAGCTGACCTTTACTTGGCAAAAGGAATATTCCTGCCAAATTTCAAGTCTCTAGGTCTTATAGTTCCAGAGATATCGTGATGAGTGACTATCTATCTATATAGATCTATAGAAAGTCTCCTATATATATATAGATATATAACAGGTTGGCTGATAAGTCCCCGGTCTGACACATAGATGGCGTCGCTAGTATTAAATGCATATTATTTTTATATAGTACCAACCTTCAAATGATTCGTGTCAAAATTTGACGTCTGTAAGTCAATTAGTTTGTGAGATAGAGCGTCTTTTGTGAAGCAACTTTTGTTATTGTGAAAAAAATGGAAAAAATGGAATTTCGTGTTTTGATAAAATACTGTTTTCTGAAGGGAAAAAATACAGAGTCCGGAAACTCATTATCAAGCCAAGTTTTTGCTTCCACTGTATTTTTTCCCTTCAGAAAACAGTATTTTATCAAAACACGAAATTCCTTTTTTTCCATTTTTTTCACAATAACAAAAGTTGCTTCACAAAAGACACTCTATCTCACAAACTAATTGACTTACAGACGTCAAATTTTGACACGAATCATTTGAAGGTTGGTACTATATAAAAATAATATGCATTTAATACTAGCGACGCCATCTATGTGTCAGACCGGGGACTTATCAGCCAACCTATTATCAAGGTATACTTAGTTTAATCTCAAATTTGTAAGGCCCAAAAATATTGATGCTACGAAAACATTTTTGCTATAGGTGTTCAAATCACCTAATTAGTCGGTTTTCGGCTGTCCGTCCCTCTATCCGTCTGCCCAACTGTCTGTAGACACGATAACTCAAAAACGAAATATGATATCAAACTGGAATTTTATAGCGTGCTCTGAAAGTAAAAAGTGAGGTCTATAAAAAAATATTTTTGTCGCAAATATCAAAAATATATGTAATTTTATTTAAAATAGAATGCCACCTACGTAACCATCAAGATGTCCCCGTATTAAAAAAATAAACACTACATTTTTATAATTCCCTTAAAAATGAACCCATATGTGATTTCGTGTTTTTTTTGTTTTTCCATTCCGTTTTAGAAACAAAAGAGTGGAAACTCATCAGAAAATCAGCCTGTATATTATCCCAGTTACTATAAATTATAAGCTCAGTAATAATACAATCATTCACATAATCAAAAACTACACATAGAACCAACTAGAAGAGAAATCACATGCATATGTGATTCTATGTCCTCATGTAAATTTGAATTTCAAATAATGTTGTCGTTCAATATTATAAAACTCTCAATATATGAGTTGAGTCTTGATTCAGATACCCTTACAATACGTTAAATATATTAAACATAGTTGAATGATTGTAAAACTATTAATAACTTTCATATATGGTGAAGGTCGTGAAAAAATCGTGAAGCCATCGGCGAAGTTAAATTACACTTAAAAATTGCTAAATGAAATCATAGTTTTGGGGTAAAAACTTTTCTCTCAAGAATTTACTTATATGATTTCTCAATGTTATAAAAATTGGTAGGTCTTTATTTCGTTTTTCATTGATGCATTGAGTTGGCGAACGTTATTCACCATCTGGTAACAATTTCGAGTAAATTTATAATTGATTTGAACAGCTAATCTTTCTTAATTTCCTTCTTTATGTGTAGAAATATTCTTATCAAATCTAATACAAATTGTATTAAATCAATCCATATTGTTGTTAATAGAAACAATATCAATCAAGCACCAAATACAATTTCCCACATTCGATATTATCTAGATTTACGCAATCATGTGCGTAACATAATTCCCGATGGTATACATCTCTATATATTATAAATGCGAAAGTAAGCCTGCTTGTTTGTTTGTTTGTTACGCTTTCACGCTAAAACTAGCAAATGGTTTTTAATGAAACTGTACAGCAATATAGCTCATACTTCAAAATAACACATGAGATATAATTTATACAGATATAATAATAAAAATAAAAAAATTTTAAATTAATTTAATTTGATATTACTATAAATTACAGATTTCTGTAAAAGTAGTCATTTGACATTACCATAAATTACAGATTTCTGTAAAAATAGCCATATTTCACGGCCATCATTACTGATATAATCAATAAATAATAACGACTGTTATACATTAAAAAAATAGAAAACCATACATATATTTTTCCTGTGTAAAACAATCCTTACCATTATTTCGAGTGTTATAGAAAAGGGATAAGCGAGAGCAATCTTTATCAATCCTTACTTTTAAACCCAGCGAAGCGGGTGGGTATCACCCTAGTTTAATAATAATTAACATTAAATGATCAATATTAAAGTTAATTAAAACGTTACTTAAAGTGTTTGGACTACGACATTCTAGGATAAAAGTTGATAATACAATATATGGTCATCAACGACTGATTTAATTCACGTTAAATTTGTTATCAAAATTGAAAAAAGACGATAGATTTATTAGATATAGTCGTTATAATATGTGTATTAATATGTAGTAGGTGTTAGTAATAACGAAGAGCGTAGCATATACGTGTAAGATATATTATCATTATGTTGTATTATAAAATGTTATGATAGTTAAATGTCTTTAAAATAATAATAAAAAATAAATTTAAATAAATTGCCAGTACATAGTTGGTGTGGTACTCGAGTGAGTGCGACCCCTGTAGTCTTCACGGCTGACTTCCTAGAGGGGGAAAACATTAAAAAAAAGGTCTAGTTATCCTTCATAGATTATTCTTCGAACATTTACTGTAGCTTATGCTGGAACGATCATTATCTCCATAGATAAATGATGTGTTTTATCCACTTCTGTGATTCTGTTTATTCAGTTTTTTTTATTACCATTCAAAAATGGCTCCACTAATTCTGCTGAAACGGCACAACTTATTTTGCTCTTTCAGTTCTTTTATACGCGATTACGCGTATAAAACGTTTGGTCTCCAGTGAGCTATATAGGAACACACATATATAGCTGATAAATACATTACGACTCCTTTGCTTTGCTCAGTTGGGTAAAAAATTAATTTAAGTATTCTTCTATTTTCCAACAAAATAGGATTAATTTGGACACAGTTACAAAGAAAAAACCATGTTTGTCGGGAGTTTTTTTAAATTTTGTAAATATAACTCGTTAATAAATACGGAACGATGAAAGAAGTTTTACTGTTTGGTAAATAAATGGAAATCAAATAAACACGTTTATATTTAGGACTTTCATATTATGAAGATGATATAATAGTGATAACTCTTCCGTATACAATCATCCATACATGCACCATGGTATGGAATTGAAGCGAAACATAACGTTACCAAGCAAGCAATAGCTACTAGCGAATATATAAAAATAAAATAGATATATTATATATGCCGACATTACTCGTTCGCTGGCTCATCATCATTCTACTCTCTCTGCATATCCCCTTATCCATCCATTATATTCATCCATTTCGAATAATGATGGATCGAGTCATCAGCACCGCGCGACGATGACTACTACTACTAGAGAGCTAGCTACTGGACGTGATTTTTTTTATCATGTCACAAAACTGTCTCTGAATTTAATATATTCCATTTGGATTGTCTGCTGTCACATACGAGGCAAAAATTCTCAATCACCCTCCTCTCTCGATTCATTCAATGGTAGTTGTAGTCGGTCGTTCTGTTTGGTTCTCAGTCTGTCTTTTCATTCATATTCGTGAATGTCGCTTTGGTTGATGAAATATGGCACTAAGGTATCATCATCACCACATAGTGTCAGTTAGCTCTCTTCACATATATCATGGTCTATAGTTACGGGGTGTGCTAAAAAATTTGTTTATACGCCAAATATTTGTACTTGTAACATAAAAATATCAATTTTATCCTGTTAAAAATGCATATAACTGTGATTTCTTCTTTTAGACTTTGATGAGATATTCAAATTGGTACCAAGTAAATTAAAAATATTAAACACGCGCAATATTTGAAGCATGTGCAGAGCGCGTGGGCAAATCTGCCATCATGGGATTAACGAAAACCGAACGATTGACGGGAGTGCTGACGGGTTAGTCACTAGTCGAATGGCTTAGTTTGTAAGATTTGTACATAGCTTGGGTGAGGAAAGCAAACCTCTGTTTAGTTTTTCGACAACAACAGCAAACGAAACTATTACTATATGTCACAGCAAGGAATAGCTGATTAGATTTGGTTAAGATTGGATTGAAGTTCATAAAATACAGGCTTCATTCATTTCATTTGGTTCTGAAAAGATTAAAAGATCTGGACTGAATTTTTAAATTCAACTGTGACTAAGTAGAGAACCGGGGGGTCAAGTCTAGCTAAATCACTTTTTGCGCCTTTTCTCAAAATACCAAAATTTAATTCGCAATAACAGCCTAACCTCGATTCTTACCTCTAACACATATAATTTTTCGAATATTTTGGTGACACTTAGTATATTAAGATGAGGCTTATTGTTGTCTCACTTGTCATAATATATTACACAGATTCTCTATCTTTTTTAGTATTCGATATATGTATTATTTCTAAAATAATATATTTTATTTCATATTTCATATTTTTGATATATAATTGAAATATGAATTTTGGTGGATGAGATGTTGTTTTATATCAAACTAGTCGTATCACGTCCGCTCCGATGGATAAATCAAAATTTTTAAATAAATATCACCACATAATATTACCTCTTGCCCTTCACTCGACTATCACCTTAACCACCTCTCTTTAGACGCCAAGACTGTAGATCTCACTTCGGTCTTCGGCATCAGAGATCGCCGATAGATAGATTCATGTATTGTTTTGAAAGATAGGTACATAAATTCACAACCCTAAAAGTAATTTTAAGATATGAATCGTTCAATAACACCTAACACCTTTATAGACATGGTTTCGATCTTCGTCTTTCAGACTCGCAAGAAAAGTTTACACTACTAAACGGGTTGATCTGTGTGTGGTTTAATATAGGAAAATATCATCATCTCTACAAAAATAAAATTCTTAATTGGACTTCCCTACGCCGTTCGAGGCGTTGAAAAGTTACTCTATTCTACAAACAGACACACCGACGATTATATTTTTGTAAAACTTTATAGATTTAACACATTTCTCTATCAATAAGCATAATAATAATCACAGCTTAAACTTTATCAACGCATTTTATATGAAAATTAAAATTGACATGTGTGGCGTAGGTTGTATCAAAAACCTTGTAATTTATTTTACAAATTGGTAGCTTCAAGTATCAGTAGCATGCTATTTTTAAACACTAGATTTACTTCTCTTTATACAACTTTACCATAGCGTTCAAAATTTGTGGTAAATAGTTTTCTCCCCTAATGAACCGTCACTTTTCTCAGCGACGTAAGCCTATTATCAATAAATATATTAAAATAGCATGAAGGTTTTTTGTAAGTATAGAGCTAGATTATGGAAGAGATACGCGAAATTTTCACATTTAGTTAACAAAACTCAAAATTTTTATCGAAAAGGCTATGTTTTAGCAAACGATTTGTACCTAAATAATTTCGAAGTTATCTTTAATTTAAATAAAAATTAAAAAAATTTGTTTCATGTGGTTGGATTTCGACCTTCCGCGTGAAGGGCGGAAGCCAAAAGAGAGGAAACACCTTGATTGAAAATACAATTACTATTTCAAGATAAAATATTAAAAATATGAAAATCGTGTTCAAACACTTTTTTTTGCTTAGCCCTCATCCGTCGAACGAGTGATAAGTAACTTAGTTCTAATATTCGATACCCTTTCTTGATATTTATATGAGTGAAACCGCAGGCAACAACTAGTATTCAATAAAACCTGAATAGATTACATTCATATTTGTATTTTTATATTATAGAATAAAAAATTTATTTTACCCAACTGTAATAAATCATGATATTGGGAATGATTGATCTTTCATTTTATTTTACATTTATATACAACTATTTATTAAAAAAGAAAATTAAAAATGAATATTTACTACATAACAACACACCTTTTTAAAAATGACTGATTGATATTTGCCCTTTTTTTATTTCAAAACATTGTTCATAAAAATTTACAGGATGATTTAAAAAAAAATTGTACACTTATATTTCGGAAACAAAATCGAAAAGGCTTGAAAAGGTTTTTTTTTTTCAAATAGAGTAACAGATTCTTTGTACCAGAAACTTATTTTATACCGCAAAAGGAGTAATTTAGTTTGAACAAATTGTTATTTCCAATCTTAATTTTTTGCTTCTGATTTCAGGTAATTTCATGTTCAAAAGATTTCATCAAGAAGTGAGTTGCAAATTTTGGAAATTAATTTTTCTCACGGAGGATTATTTTTTATGTAAAAGAGATAACTTTTATCCTACACAAATTGGTTCCTTACCATTCTTTATTATTCATGTTGATCATAAGAATAATCGGGAACAAAAAATTGAGAATTATAAGAAAATAGGAAGAACTCTTCAACAATATATACATATGTATATTTTTTTTGCAACAAGAAACAAGAATATTTTTAACATATCTACCTACTCCCGTTTAAAAAAAAAATAAAAAAAACAAAAAACAAAAAAAAAAAAAACAAAAACAAAGTTATCACTGTTTGCTTGACTACATAGACGAGTATTTAGTATTGTCATTCCCCCTAAAAATGAGTTCATGAAAAATCATACTGTATATAAATGACATTAAAATATTACCACTAATACTGGAGCCACTGTGTGGTAAACATTAAAATTTAATTTATCGCTATCATACAGCAACCAGTTAGTTAATTAAATGATTAATTTCATATTTTTCCAAATAAATTTGCAATAAAATTTACAGCTAATGTTTGCAAATTGATTTATGTAAATATGTGTATCTATCTTTTGGGCATCTCAATCGATCACACCGGAAAGACTAAAACTTTTCGAAAAGTTTTAATTTTTGAGACAAGATCTTAGACAATCGGATGTGTGAAAATAGATCTTTTAGATCGAAAAAGGAACAACCAGACTCATATTTTGAACTGAATCATACTCATATTTTCTGGTAATTATTCTAATGTTAATGAGTGCTTGCGTCCTTTTAACTTCGAACATATGTAATTGCTACAACTAAAAATTAGTTTTAAATAACATTTATCCTTTCGGAATATCGAAAACTTCATGAAAATCAAAAACAACATACTGCACGCTTCTAGTGCAACCGCTTTAGAACAAATACCCATGGCTAATATCACGCGAAGGCTTTTATAAAAAGCTTCTTTTGAGACCTACATGAGATAAATCTTCAACCACATGAAATCATGGAAGTGAAACTAATAAGACTTTGGGAACACCTGTGAAGAAATAAACTACAATGGCTCAAACGCGTCGCAAATTCGGGAAAGGTTCTAAGCTGGTTAGTACGATTTTTTTATTTTATGAGAGAGAGTTCTGCCTAAGTTGGACAGAACTATGTTACTATCAAATTAAATTTAACGATATTAAAACTAAATCTTTCAAACTAAGCTCTTTTTCTTTCAAGCTAAACTATTTCTTAAATTACTTCAAATTTTAATTTCTAAATAGATTCTAATTTGAATTTCGTTTAGTCAAGTAAATTTTTACTACAGCTATTATACTTTAAAATGCATTACTTAATGTTTGTCTGTAAAAATAAAGTATTATTACTTCCTAAAGTTATTATAGAAAAATATAAAAATTAAAAGTTTTTTTTTCTGGTAATAATAAATTAATGTAAAAAATTAGTTTTAGTTCAAACGTATATTTTTATAATATTCTTAGAAAAATAAATAATTAAATAAAAGCTATTAGATAAAATTACTGTTAATTAATTTTAATGTTGTTTTTAGTTTTTATAATTAGTGACTAAACAGTTAGAAACAAAATTAAAATGGAAAATCTAGTCTGAGCGCCACATAGCTTCTGTATATAGTACCAAAATTGGCTTTTTACCGGAATATTAGCAAAGTAAATCAAAATTAATAGCCCTGATTTTTTGGTAAATTAAAAGAAAATAAAATTTAAACTCAACTAGTCTTTTGTTACAAATGAACAATGTCAAGGGCGTCAAAAAGTCAAGGGCGTAAAATTTTATTTCCTTGAATAATAATTCCTAATAATAAGACAACAATTCAATTTTAGTTTTATTTTTTTATATCGTAATTTTTTAAAATTAACTCACATTTTTATAATGTTTCTAGGTAAAAACGAAATTTTAGGTAAAAAGTGTGTTATATTTTGTGTCAAAAAAAGCGACTCAACTCAATAAGTATGTATGAACTTGAGAACATTAAAAAAAAAAAAGAATTGGAATTCCATTGACCTTATAAGTTAACACTAGGGTTCCTACTTATTATTCTTTTTAATTTTCTGTAGAGAGTGATTTCTTTTTGAGATAATATTTGGGTCTCACACTTTCCAAATCCTCTGTTCTTAGGATTTTAATTTTGATTTTAACAGTATAGTTTGTATTATTCATTCGTAATGTTAAATAAAGAAAAAAAAAACATTCATCCTTTAACTCAGTCATAGAAAAAAATATTGTAACACAAATAAGTAACATAGTAATATAAGTTCTAGAATAAGTATAGAGAGGAAAACTTACTTCGGTTAATAAAATACATAGTGGAACTATTACTACAACCTATGTTAAAAAGTGAGCTCTGCTTGCTTCCCTCCGTTTTGTTCCCTCATTGCTTATGACGCCGAGTATTTACTATTGCAGCGGAAACCGGATGTATACTAGCAAGTTACTATATAAACCACCAAACATAATACTTTACATAGATTCTTCATACTACTATCATTTACTTCCTAATAAAAAATATGCTCACAAAAATAAGCTATTATACAATAGAGTACAGTCTTTAGCAAAATAGACTGATTATTAAATATATTCCTAACATAGGTTAGGTTATATTGGCTGTCCACGAAGGACACACTTAGGCTACAGAGCCCATTGTGATACCATATATGTGTTTTACCCTCTTTCCGCTGATAATTTCACTTATCAGCTCCTCAATTTCAGAGACTGGGTGCACCTCCTTCATGCATATACCATGCACTACACCAGCCCATCACAGCTATTAATTAAATTAATTTTGTTCCGACGACGAGAATCGAACCCGCTACTCTAGGCATACCGCGGACGGAATTGGTTACGCCTTAACCAACTAAGCTAAAAGGGCGACATATTCTTAACATGGTAACCAGTAAATATTTTTTTACTTGTTATACTTTAATTTTTGAGCCGTCTTATACTCATTTTCTTGAATAAAGCAATGCAATCGTTAACACAAGAAACATTTAATATCAGCTTTGCTGACAAGGTATGTATATCACGTGGTATATATGTCGCTTCCTAGATGATGATTCATACCATGCTGACCACCAAACAAAAATTTTTAATCCCTACTTAAAACTATTATAATAAAATAGCTCAACGTGTACCTTGACCTTGCTGTACATATTTATACTTCACGGAAAATGTACACTGATAATTTTGAAAACGATATGAAAAAATAAATTGAATTGAATAAACAGAGAAAGTTGAAGAATTTTTCTCCGTTGGAATTCGGAATATTCCAAATGTTTCGATGAAATTGTCTTCAGATTTTGTCACTAAGAGGTTAATGGTAAGTTTTATAAGTCAAAATTCTCACCATTTTTCATGGCCTCAAAAATCCGCCAGCTATATGACTTCTGCTTCGGTTACGTTTATCCGAAAAAATAAAGATACATATAGTTCAGTCCATTGAGTCAAATTTCGCGATATTATCGAGACTCAGAGTACATTCTCAGTACATCCCTTGAGGATTTCATGGATCTATAAAACTTTTAGTAGGTACAATTGTATTGCTAAGGTATTCGATATTCGTAAGAGCACAAGAGTGGAAACTGGATAGAGAACTATATGAAAAATTCAAAGAACTGATATTCAAAATATTTCACTTTAAAAGAACCTTCCTTTGTATTTCATTGATATTTTACAATTCTAAAAAACTAGTTTTGTATATACCATTGCGTGTATTCTTGTCATCAATCTCATGGTCAAAATGTATCAACCATTAGCGTAGGAAATATCAACGGTATAATAGTGGTCTGAACAACAAATACCGTCTATATACACAAAAAGAGGGAAATGTTCGTTGAATCACTAGTTTTTCTTCCTCTTTTATGTATTCAAAAACATGAATTTCAACAACATTTACTGTCATAGGTTTTTTTTCTTATATTAGCTTTCTTGTCGTTAAACACAGTTTACATCCACCTATGTCTTGTTAGAAATGGAACAAAAAAGAAACTTGCCAAAAAAAAAAAAAATATTTAACTTGGGGTTTTACACTTTTGGTGGATGTCCGAGCACGAAAGCATAGATTGATTTTGTTAAATGTTTTAGTATTGGTATAAGTAAAACCAATCTTGCTTAATTTCGACCGCCACCGCTTTTTGTAAGAGCATAGTCTTGGAATAATATATTAAAAATAAATACGTTTGTTTTACAAAATATATTATCAGCCCGTGAGCTGGCAATGGCGGCTGCCAAAATCCCAACAAGAACATATGTAATAGACCAGACCAGAGCCACGCTTTTCCATTTCATTTCCAATCCTCCGAGCGATTGAAAATCACTCCTCTGAGTCATATTTTTCTGATTTATGCCTTACTTCTTTTTGATATTTTTCTTATTGATGATTACTTTGAGCCGAGTTGGATCAATATCTGTTCAGTATCAAAAAACTTTCTGATTTCTCCGATTAACAGCTAATTTGGGTCCGAAACCGCTAATAATAATTACAAAATGATTTTATCACTTATTTAAGTATTTGAGAAGGTAAAATAACCTTATCCTTAATACTTGTTTAAACCAATGATTTATTGAATAAATTGTTTCAAACTACATTTCTATTTGACTAATATCAATAGGGTATTATCGTTAGTCAAAAATAAATTACGAAATTTGAAAAAACTTATTTATGTAAAAATATACTTAAATATTGTGATTTCGAGTCATAAAAGCACAGTTTTAAAAATTTAAAATTAAAAATCGTAATTTAACGTGACCTAAAACGCGGGCAAGCCCTGCTGTGATGTCATATCGGTATGAAGCCATAGACCATCAGTTAGTTCAGTGTAGACAGCTGGGTATAATGTATACGTTGAAAATAAGTATTTATATTTATTATAATCAGATTTCAATGAATAATATCTGTCAAACTTATTTGTGTTATTTCGTGTAATGATACCGATATTTCGTCATCAAATTGGATGCCCGCGTTTTTGACAGTTTAAAAAGGTCTAAAATTTAATTTAAGTTTTTGGCAAGAAAGCGTGTATATTTTTCCGAAATAAATTTTTGGTGGCTTTTTATTAGCAAAATCAATATTTTGAGGCATTTTTTCAAAAATAGTAGAATACCCTATTCGGTAAATTTAAAAGGTTTAATTATTGACATTTTATTTTAATTTGTTGCAAATAATTTCGGAGATTGTTCAGCAACAGAACATCCAAAAAGTGGCTTTACACAATGTATAATTGAAATTCTATAATTATTTCACATAGTTTTTCTTTCATTTGTACAACTTCAAGTTAATACTTTTGTATTTCCTTTTACTTTTTTTACACAAGAAAAAAAAAGCGTATATATTTTTTTACCTCTGATGATTGAATTTTCCAATTAGTATATAATAAGTATTCACTTTTTTATATATTCAAATTGAATTGAAAATTAAAAATACATTCAATGTTCAATGAGAAAAACTCATTGAGAAAAATGATAGATATTCGTTTTTTTTTTTTTTTTTTTTTTTTTGAGTTTATATGTTTTGAATTGTATTATGATTATTCTTATTAAAAAAAAATGATGTATATGTAAAGAAAAATAATATTATTTATTTCATTTTATATCATTTGAATTTTATTTTTAACCATCATTAAAATTGAAATCTCCGCACTAATGATGATAATTTTTTTACAATTTAAAAAAAATATATTACCTGAAGAAATAGAAATATGTAATGATATACAGGTGAATTAATAAACTTTGCTGAAGCATTAAATTTCCACACAATTTATAAATATTTTTAATAAGAAATCGTAAAACATTCACCTTTGAACGAAAATATCAATTTAGAAATCTACTAATCCTTTTTGATTTCATCGCCACGCCTTTACAAACGTGCGGACGAGAATATATCTGTAAGTCTAAGTTTCTTCTTTTATTTTGGAATTTGGTGTTTGGCCGCAAGCTTTTAAAATATGTACCCTTGTGTCGTCCCCTAGCCGTATAACTATTAAACAATGTGATTCAAAAATCTAAATAGAAATTTGAAAATTCGACAAAGATTTCTAGTGAAAACAATTTCGAACATAAATCGTAATTTGAAACCGAGGAAAAGGTGCCAATTAAAACATATTGTGGGCTATGTATTGAATTTTTCTCCATTCACTAGATAGTTTCATTGTACGATACTTTTTCAAAATTTGTTGCAAAGTCGCCAATATATAAAAAGCTCATCCTGAAACGAAAGTGTACTTTCCTTTAGTTGCAATGAATGGAAAAAATTTCCTTATATCAAATTGAAATAAAATTAAAATGATTATAATGATAAAAGCACTCCCAATAATGATAAATGTCCCCTACAAAAGAAAATAAACAAGACGGGTTACTATATAATACAAAAAGTTTAGTGAGCTGTTGGTTCACATTAAGTAAGAATGACTTTGATGGACATCAAAGGTCTCATAACGTTTTTGTTGCGCCAAAGTGTGTTAGATAATAGTAGTTGCTGAACAAGTTTGAAGAACGAATTAAAAAATAGAATGCATTTGCGAGAATGAAACTTTATGATTTTTTTGATAAAAACTTTATAATCACATCGTACATTATATAAAATAAAAATAGCATAGATGGGTTTGAAGTATTATATTTTAATTGCAATATTTACTTTTTAAAAAAACATTGACATGATTGTGTAGTTTTGAGTGGTAGAAAAAATAGGCTATAATATCAGGAAAAAAACTACTAGAAGATGTACATAAATAGTAAGTGCATCAATAGATGATTATCGATAATTAATGAGTACAAATTTTAAATGAAATCCATTAGTTTTTCTATTTAAGATTCAAAATTTACTTTCAATCTTCTCTATACATATAAAGTACTTTACTAAGAATGACTGACTGACGGATCAACGAGCAGCCTAAACAGCTGATCGTAGAGACTGAAACTAAGAGGGTGTGTTCTTTGTATGACGTAGGCATCCAATAAGAAGAATATGTTCCTTATCGCACATTATGGTTCTGATTTGTTTCCTGGTTGGGAGGAAAAAACAAAAAAAGCACAAAAAAAAACGACACCGAAAACCGACCATTTTCATCTACGTTACCTAGGAAACTAATACTATTTCAAACGATTCAGCTTGTCAATAATTTTTAGAAAGTGAAAAAATATTTTTACAATTTGTCAATTTGTATTTGTTGTCCAAATTTCATGTTTTATCCTTTAAAAAAAATGAGTTGTGAAGTTTTTAGAAGTTAAAGTTTACAAAGATAATTTAAAGTAAATTTAATGTAATTTTTATGTTATGTTAAAACAAATATCCTGATACAACCAAATGTATTGTACGCACATAACGTGTTGACTACTAAATCAGAAGTATGTCTTTTTTAAACTAATATTGCCATTAATTCACACAGTAAAAACTAAAAGGAGCTATAAAATTAATTTCTTTAAGGAATCAAATAAGTATTCTACTTCTAAAATTAATACATGATTTTATCAGAAAAATATATTGTAAATAAAAATAGTAAGCTCTTCATTTATAATGTACCAACGTACGAAAGGAATATGGTTCTTACTGGGTGTCCCACGACACCTCTCGTTTTTTTTTCTTATATAACTATTTTTTTTTAGTTTAGAAATGGAGTTAAGAGTCGATAGCTATTACTAACGGATATCATTAAAAAGTTTATATACAGTGGGCTAGATGACTTGGTACTTACTTTACAAACACCAATTTCATTTTTCGTTATTTTTATACATATTATGTTTAAAAATAATACTGTCCGTCAAACAAGGATCCATTTTGTACTTGTTTATTAAAGAAAATTTGACGAATTTAAAGGCATTGGTCTTTGGAGAGAACAGTGAACGATTTGTCTTTAGTTTGAATGAAAATTTGTGAAAAAAAGAAAAATAATGGTCACATTCATTGAGCTCTTACTATGATGGTGTTATTAAACAATTTTAAAATTCAAAATGTGTTGTAACATTGTTTGAATTCTGAACAATATTTTTTTTATATATGTAAACAACTAATTTCTTATTTAATTCTTCTAATTTTTTTCTTTTTACAAAAATTGTAGTGTACCTACGTAAATTTTCTAACTCTGACAATTGTTGTCAGCGATCCTAAACTTAAAAATAATCGTTCAACACAGAAATATTTCTCAATTCCCCATAGGAATATTGTCCAGCCAATAATTAACGTTAACAAATATAAAGCCAATTAAACGTATCAAAATCAATAACTTTGTTAAATTCTTTTTGCTACGAAAACAAAAAAATTATTTATTTGTTCAATAGAAATGCACACAAATGTTATTTAATGCGACATAGCAAAAAAAGTTAATAGATAAAGACCGATAATATATTAATAATATATTGTTGTCTTTATTTATCTAATTCTTGGTAAAAGTTGATTATTTCAAGTTTCCCAAATTAAAGCAAACTCACATTTGGAACATATAAAACTTTTCAAATAGTCATAAAAACAGAGGAAAAGTAAACTAAAGCCAATATATATGTATATATATTTTCTATACTATGTCTTTATCCAACATTAATAAATCAATATCTTTGTTGCACAAGTTTCATTTAATTTATATAGAAATTTATTTTATATAGAGTTTTCTTTTGTTAAAATTTACGTAAGCAAAAGTAATTCACTAAATTGACGAATGAAAATTTTAGTATTAAAAATATTTCTAAATGCAATGAGCTTTCTTCAAATCATTTTCTGACTTCGATTAAAATTTAATGTATATTAATGTTAACACAGTTGCCGAGTACATGTGGTTTATGGTTTATTAAATAAAACACGTTTTACAATATAGTCCCTATATTTTTTCAAGAAGTAAATTCAAAAAAATTTTACACTATAGGAACAATTGTTTAATTTTTCAGGTTAGGGTCGTTCATACTTTCCGTTTCAGGAGGAATTGGAGCACTTTTTGGGGATAAGAAGTATTTTACTGTACAACACAAATAGAAGAAGTATTTTGCTGTACATCACTTCTTGTTGTTGTTGCTTTATTTTGTAATTCGAAAATACAAAATTTTTCGCCGTCATACTCCAATATTTCCACGAAACTTGATCCAAAAGTGGCGGGAAATGTTTTTCGATTTTGTTATAAAAAATGAACCTGTATGTGTTCAGCATTCTTTTTGTGTCATTTAGTAAAATTTTATTATATTCACGTCAAGAAATTTGAAAACCTGATGAAAAATTGTCCACCCGGACTACAAAAATATACGGACTTCAAGATAATAGGAATGGTCTTATATCTCAGTTAAACACGTTATGGGATCTCTTTGGCATTGTTTCAAGCTTTAACTCCACTGTACATTTATTTTTTTCTAAAATTTGATCGCCATTTTTGTTCATAGAAAACTGAAACTGTTTGATCAATCGCATATTGGTTGGTTATTCAGCTTAAATTTAAAATTGATTCGAAGAAAGTCCGGGAATTTTATATTAATAGACTTTGGCTTAGTATTATATTTTCACAACAAAAATGAAAAAGTGCTACCGCCATAGTAGAATTTTATTTAGATTGTATTATTTATACATTTTCTTGTGTTCTAAATAAAGGGCATTGATTATTACCCACAGTTCCTATTCAAAAAGTATTATAAGTATAATATTTTTAAATAAAGCAAAAAAGTAGTAAAAACTATTCTACCAGAAATGATGATTTTTCTTGTCCTTTAAAAAAAAATTACTTTTTTTTTCATTTCACGTAAAAATGTTTAGTAGGTATAAGTTATAGCTTTGTTTTTATCATGCATGAAAAAATATTTTTATGAAAATATAACTAACGATGAAAAACATTTTTTCGTTTTTCTTTACAATCATTAATTATATGAATCATAAACAAAGTCATTTTTTAATAAAAAAAAAGGAAAGTAGAGGTTTTGAAAACCATATCATGGGTGGTGTTGTATTTGTGGAGTAACAAGTGGTACTAGATATGACTCTTAGAGACATAGGCCAATAACTTGCTTTTTAAGTCACTAATTGTATCTACTGACAAATAGCAGAAAATTTATTTATAAGAAACTATATTTGAATGTATTTTCTAGAGAAAATCTTTTATTTTATATCCAGTAAAATATTGTATTCTGATTTGTTACTCATTCTAAAAATAATTTATGAAATCAACTTAATTTTTTCTTCTGCCATATTTTTGATACTTTTCATTCATATCATTGTACTGTCATCAAAACTAGACAAGTACTGTGATACTTAGCTGGAACCTTACTCTCTTAATTTTTAAACAAAATCAATTAATTTATTTTAACAACTCTTCCAACATGATTTGTCCGAATATTGTATTGTCATACGATAAATACATACCTCGAATTTCATTCGCAGTTGTCTTATTTGGCAAATAAATTTGAACCAGAATGGTACGCAAACAGACGGGTCTACGAAGCAAATTAATTTAGGCTCGTAATAAACACTTTCATGCTAGAGTAAGCAAAGGTGACAAATTTTGTGTTTCTCCCTAAAATGAAATTAATTTTAGCAGCATTTCTTATGACATATATTTCTAGTTTGCTAATATTTACGGAGAAATTTTAGACCCTGCTTCTGGGTATTCACCTTATGTTATCTGTTTAAACAAGCTCTGATTTTCTCAAAATTCAATAGAATCCATAGTTTTCTCAAATAATTGATTCACACCTCGTCAGCTACAAACTTTTTGAAACGTGATTCAGCTATTCATTGCAAATTGTAGATAAAGTTTTGATTTTGATTTTTGAGATGAATGTAATAATTTTCTTCCACAAAGATATTACAACACAGGTTTTATTTTTAAATGTGTAAAATAATTTTCACTTTAATGAACTTAAAAGTCAATTAAAACGAGTGTATTTTATATTTTCTGATTAATGGATTTTATATTCTTTTTTATTTTAAAAAATGCGGGTTTCAAATTTATTATTACATGGGAAATGAATTTCGACATTTCAGATGTTGTTTTGACAGCATATTATACAATGTTAACTTTGAATACGCATATAAGGTAAAATTTTTATATTTTGGTAAATTATTTCACTGAAAGGATTCCTCTTTGTTCGAAGAAGCATTTTATATAATTAAGTAAAAATATTAACCAATTTCACCCAAAAATATGAAGCCTAGCTAACAATTATTCGAGTTTTAAGGTTCAGATTAAAGATTAGTATTACTAAATTCAGAGAAAAATTCTGAGGCAAAGTGGCACTATAATATTTTAGCTATTCAATAAAATAGTTCAATCTAGCAAACACATTATTGGCTTTGTCATGAAGCTATAACAAAGTTCATCATCAAAGTTGAAAATACTGTACAAAAAATTTCAACCCTAAGTATTAAATTGCCTTGGCGTTCGTAGTACCTTAACTATGATATTATAACAACATCCGTTGTTAAAAAAAATCGTTGTTAAAATTTGTAATATTCAAATTTTGATGGCCATTGTGTTATAAACTATCGTTAATGTCCCATAGGACGGAAACTAGTTAACATAATAATTTTTACAAAAAGAATCAGCCAAGAAAACTCAGGGTGCAGACCGTACTTACTTAAGTGTCTTTTTTTTGTTTTCAAAATCAACGATATTAATTTTTTTCCACAATTTAACTTTAGAATACATAACAACTTACTTACACATTGTAATAAATAACAATCAATCATATTCGATATTTAAAAATAAAAAAAGAAGTTAAAGTTGATTATATTCTGTCAGAAAGTTATAATACTGTTTCTACCTTAATGCACACGTGATCGCTTGTCAGATTCCTTAATAATAACATAATTTTTGAGGCATTTTAAAGGAATCAGATAAGTTTGATGAGCTCATTAAAACTGAATAAAAGGTTAAAGTTGTATAACATTTTAAAAAAGTAACAAGTCGAAAAAATTTAAATAAAAGGTATAGAATTTAATTTAAATTTTTCAATTTTAATTTTATTCATGTTTAAACTTTGAAAAATGTTAATTTTAAAATATTTTCGTAAATAAAATTGGTATATGAACTACAGTATTAGCCATATATTATTTCTCAAGCCTATTTTTCCTGGGTATGCGTTATCTTCCTTATTGCTTAATCAAAATTTCATGATTTATCCATCATTTTAAAGCTTATCATACTGGCTAACGGCGTAAAATAGACTCACGATATAAAAATATACCGCTTAGGAAAAACTAGCTGGAGAAATAATATTAAATATTTAAATTTTTTCATTTTATAATTTGTATATCATATCTGCAATAAAATTGCCTAGAAATAAAAATAAAGTTAATAGGATGTTTTTAAGTACGGGTACCTTGGGAAGTATTTTTCTAAAAATAAAGTATTTTTCGATTGTTTTTCATATGGCAGTCTACCAATTTCTCGGGCCTATATTACACTATTCTCTTTTAGTTTTCTCTTGAATGGAAACATGTCCATAGCTCAAAATCTTAAAAATTTTGAGCCGATGAGGATTTGTTTTCTAGTGAACATGACCTAGGTTCATAGTTTAAAAAATTTTCATTAAAAAGACTTTCTACAATGACCGTAGTTGAATCTACCGTATTAATTAACCGATTAAAGAAAAGTTTAAACAACTTTATATATGACTGTCACTGTACGTAGCTTTAAAACAAAAGAGATTATTTTTATTATTATTTCTAATTTCCCTCAAAGTAAATATTTATGTTTAATTATGTGAAATTATTGTTGTTTTTATTCAAAGTTAATGAATAAAAACCGTGTGAATGTTTGGTTTGCTACGTAGCGGAAATTTCGTGAACTGTATTAGAGAGAAAAAAATTTTATTCCACAATATGTCATGTTTTTGTGTCATGATGATGGTGTGATTGAACTGATAATATATCATGATTACCAAACCAAATCAAACACTAACACATACAGGAACATAAATATAATTCATCACGCAGGATCTACGTTTACCAAGTCAATTCTTTCGTGAAAATCTAAATAATATTGTCCATTCTAATTTAATTTTATATAAATTCTATATAAATAATTAGAAATTCTATATAAATCAGAAAAAAAATTATTGTCCAAAACTAGTTGTGTCTCGGGACGAGTCTGTCTGTCTCTTGGGTTACAAATCAAAGATGGAAACTTATTCTTGGATTACGATGCAATACGTCGCCTTGTATCGTTTCTGAAATTAAAATTTTTTTAATTGTCTCGTTTTGTATTGCAATGGAAGATTAAGAGCAAATCGAATAGAAAACATAAAAAATTCAATTGAATAAAGTCATTGTAAAATAACAATTTTCAGTTGGATTTTTATAGTTAAAAAATTATAAAAATAAGTTATCATTTTTGTTATGCGAATTTTTTAAGAGTTTAAATCTTTAGCGACCGATGGATTTAAATCAATCGTTTGTCTTCCGAACTTTGATCGCCGTCTTTAATTTTTTAGTTTTATTCTATAAATAATAACCCAAAATTCATTTATTTCAGCGTTCCTTTTAAACAAACGTCATTATGTTCACTTCTATTTTGATATCTACAGAATTGGACAGTTAACCAATCAAACCAATAGCAACGTCTTTGGAAAAGTCATTCGTTATTAAGTAGAAAATAATTTGGAGGGATACAAAATAGAAAAAGAATGAAAAAAGTGAGTGAGAGAGAATGATTTATTACCATATTATAATTTGATTTAATATCAACAAGCATTTCATTTTAAAAAATAAATTGATGGTGTTAATAACGTGGAATTTTTATCTGTTTTTTTTCTCTCCGTCTCCCCGTATTACAAATAATGAAGTGTTGTCAGTATTATCTCATTGTATTCAATCATCATTTTTAATGTTACCATACTTATTATCCGTGCTATACAAAATCTATATGAAAATAGTAATATGTTTGAAAAAAATTAATGTCCTTTGGATAATAATTCATATTCCCACGTTTGAATATGGGAGTGAAAATAAAATCAATAACGGAAATTTCTCATTTAAATTTCAAAGATTGATCAATTTGTGTAAAAATTTTCTACACCGAAAAAATTCCCCGCTTATAAGCTACTCGCTGATTCCCGCCCGCTTCGCTGGGCACACTTATCATTTGGATGTGAACCTATACTTCTTTAATTCACGAAATGTTTAATTCTGATTTGATATTTATTGTAAATTTTTCAAATTTTAAATAGAAAAAAATACTGCCAGTCAGTGAATACAAAAATCAGTTTACTCTTTCTAATGTCCTGTAGTGTCCGATTGAGAGCCTCTTGGGAAAGGTAAGTTTGCGAAATTTGAACTTAATCGGACCGATAGTTACGGAGATTTCGTGATGAGTCAGTCAGTGGTAAATTGCTTATATATATAATTGAACACATACACCTTACTCCTGTTTTTTACTCATTCAGGAAAAATAATGAAAAAATAAATTGGAATATGTTGTCGTACGTACTAGGAGAAACTTGTACAAGCTACTCCGCTCTGGGAGACAGTTCAAAATTTCTCAAAGTTACTCAGCTAAGATATTCACTACGCAAAAAAATTGATCTAAGCAGATACAATATTTAAATCTATAATTGTTTTCATTGAAATTGTAATTACTACAAGTATTTTTAATGTTATTAAATTTGTAAATAAAACATTCATTCCATTTTAATACCATCGCGCAACATATGGTTCCACTTCAATATCCAAAATAAAACCTCATTTAAAATACAAAATCCCAAAATTATTTCATAGAAAAACAAGCAAATACACTTAAAACAATGAATGCATTTTGAAAACCAACAAAACAATAAATACGAATCGACCATGATAAAATAAAACAAAAATAATGTATATTCTATCTAGTCTGACTCGGTTGTATTCCGACGGTTGAAAATGGTGTTAAGGATTCGACCGCAAATTGAAGTCCACACACAGCAAAACCAACGGCTAGTATAGCTATCTACTTTAATAGCAAACATAGCACAACTCACAATATATTAATACTACTAACTCTGTATGTTCTAGAAGAGAATGCTAACCTAAGCACAAAATACTAGTATTGTTTGTACTTATTACAAGAGAAGAGAAAGCAGATGGGTGGGCGAATGAGATGCCTTATTATTAAAGGTTAAATCAAGCAGGGGGGTGATGTAGTATAATCATTAAAAGTCAAACCAATAACTTTTTGATTAAGAATTATTCCAAGACAGATTACAATAGTCCATTATCAAAAATAACAAAAAAGTAAAAAAAAATTTTACACAACTGGGAATCGAAATTAAATGTTTAGTGTCATGATTCCGATAAATTTTCTACTAAATCGGACACAGTTGCTATTTACACCGTTAGGTGATGAAAATTTTATTATTCTTTACTGCAAGAGAAATTTACGAGATTTCTTCGAGACTATCGAAATATATCGTAAAATTTGTCTTCCAATTTTTTAAAACGCTAAAATATCCTTGGCCATGCTATAACACTGAATGAATTCTTTAATAGAACCAAGCAGCCTAAAGAGTATATATGGGAGGCTATCCCCAGAAATATTGAAATGACGATCTATCCATGCCCAAGTAAGAAAAAGCGATTGAAAATGGAAATGATGTTGCGGGGCTCTGCACGGTAATACTATAATGTCACTTTCAAGGACAAAAGGAAAAACCAAGGAAATCAGGCACTGAAATGTACCACAGTTTATATAATTTGTTATCATTAAACGCCAAAACATTTCTAATAACTTGAAGGTTTCGTATTAAAATCTATAAAATAATTTTTATACTTCAGAATGTGTAGACATAAAAAAATATTTCACCTCAATTTTCGGGACTAATACAATAATTTCCTGTCGGGAAATTAATATAATAGTATAGGTTGTCTAGCGCCACACTCCAAGTAATACTAGAGCCGAGCTTAGGAAAAAAGATTTGCGGTATGAGGATTATTTTATTAGTATCAAGTTTAAGATAGGATGGCCATGGTTTCTCTTGGTATCATTAAAGTAAACCCATTGAGTTATTTGTATGGTAATCGTTTTTTGATAGGGCTCTTAAAAATCTCAAAGAATTGAAAATCAAATAAATATTGGCAATACCTTTTTTTTTTATTCTACAAGTAGAGATTATTATAAAAATATCTATAATCATCTGGGCGACTGATTTTGAATAAAATTTTAATAATTCTGAAGGACGGGTAGATGGGTGTTTATGACAAAATTAGCTCTAAATAAACGGATGGGTTTACATGAAACAAAATACTGATTACTTCGATATCGTATAACTACTACCAACTTTATTTAATTTAGTTTGCAAACATGCATGCCTGTATGTATGTTCTTTAACCCTTATGTGCGCACCTGGGTATTCGCTTCGTCACATTTTTGCGTGTAACTCATCGAATTTTTTTTCGATCTAGGTCTTCGGATCTAAGGAGTTTAACTCTCCACGAAAAAATTCTTTTACAAATGCTTCAAAAACTGAATTTTAAGAGTCGAAGGTAGCACATACACATTTAATATGTGCTACCTATTTTGAAGAAGTATTTTGCTCACATGAACACAGAAAGAAGAGCATACAAAATACAAGCGAAAAATGAATATTAACAACATTCATTTCGCACAATAGGTCTCTTAAAATTTATAATTTGTTTGCAATAGTCTTATTTACCAATTAAAGACAGCGTCTTCAGCAAAGGAGCTTTGTTACTGGAATCAGGTAAAAATTACTTCAACGAAACTGTTTATATAAAAGGAATATTGGACTAGCAGCGTCTTCAAGTACACTTTGTTAACTTAAACATAAACATAAACTTTCGTGTTGTAATTTTCATTTTGAAGTATTTATTTTGAAAATAGAGGATCCCGTTTGACAAGATTTAAAGAGACGAGCTTACGTTTGTACGAGAGTTGGTTTGTGGGTGGATATAATGCTGAAATTTCGGATTTAGAACTGTTGTAACGACAAGTTGTGCACCTTATTTTCTGTACTTTCTGATCGATAATGATACAAAATATTTTGGTTTTTCGTTTTAGTAGAAATATTTAATTTGACAATTCCTGAATCTATTTTTACTAGCTTATTTAAGTGTTCAAAGGCATCGTGCCGTGACCACATATGATTTTTTAAGGGAAAATATTTTTTATGTATTTTACAGCGACAGTAGAATTCCATCAATGTAAGCAGAGGGTCTAATTCAGCAATCTGCCGCTTTTTTAATTTGATGGCAAGCCAAAAAAAAAATATGAGAAGCTTTACTCAGTAAATCCAACACTCTAACTCCAGTATCAACCACACAGTCAGTACTGTATTAATGCTGAATACTTTTTCTTGTTTGGATCTGATGATGATGATAATGCTGTCCGTTTATCTCATTCTCTATTTTACTCAGAGTGACTAAGTAGTCTTCTACACCAACAACTGATGTTGCCATCAACAACACACCACCACTTCCACTATCAAACATTGCTTGTTTCTTATTACATAGTATCTACTCAATCATCGTGAAAGAAGGAGTAGTAGTAGCGAGTTAGAGTTTATATACATTATTTAGAAAATCTATCTATTTACGTGGATAGAAAATTTTTTATATCTACAGGATGTTTAATTTTGTTTCGAATTCGGCTTCCTGTCTTTAACATATACCAAAGAGGATCCTGATACACCACGTGGATATTTTAACATCATTTTCAATAAAATACAAGAATGCTACCTCTTTGGATTGGATTTGGTGTCACTGATTTTCGAGTTCTGTTTTGGGTTCTATTAATATCAAAGTTGAAGCTAAATTTTTACGATTCAAATTGCATTCGGTTTTTTGAGATGTCACAAAATCACAACACAAAAATATATATATTGGGTCCTTCGGGAAGATATAATTACCACCGGGAGTTAACCTTCTCAATAGCTCTGATAGTTAAGAGATTAAACCCTTCAATTAACGTTATGTACCATAGAATAATTATAATTTTGATTTGTAGCATATCAAGTTGGGTTCAAGAGAAAAATTTGATAAATCCCACACCAAAAACAAAATGTGTATCTTCACAGCCTTTAGATTCGACATACATGCTCAAAAAGCACATAAATAGTGAATATTATTGTATTTTATTAAGCTTGCGTTGTGTTGTATATAAGCGAAAAAAAAACGTCTGCCAGACTAAAACAACTACACAATTCTGATGTTATCATTAAAAATGAGATTATACACTATTGCTCTTATTTGGCGTCGTCCATCTCTACTTCCATCGTTATTTTCCATTGTATTTTGTTTTTTATTTTATTTTATTATTTTTTGTAATTTTCTCTTTCCAATGGATATTTGTGTGTAGAAATATAATTTAGTATTGGGTGTCACTAGTCTCATTAAATTATTTTTACGACGTCCTTAGGAACATTTAAGAAATAATTGTTGATAGTAAGTTTTTTATTTCTAAGGCCAGTGTACACTTTGACAATTTACTAGGATCGGCTCAGTGGCCGAGCTAGTAAAGGCGCAATAACCTTTAAAAGTTTTTATTGTTGAGACTGGCCTTGGATAAGAAAGAAGTAATATT
Organism: Chrysoperla carnea; assembly: GCF_905475395.1. Classification (NCBI taxonomy): domain Eukaryota; kingdom Metazoa; phylum Arthropoda; class Insecta; order Neuroptera; family Chrysopidae; genus Chrysoperla; species Chrysoperla carnea. The sequence continues at coordinate 40,183,926 of NC_058340.1, read as the reverse complement.
AATTGTATATTCGGATGGAGTTAATTATAAAGATTAAAATAATGAAGTGAGTGGCCTCTGTTTTAGAACTGTATGAAAAACCTAGGTTAAACCCCATTGCTATCATTATTATTAAAAGTTAAGTTTTAGATGCAGAAATGTTTTATCAAATCTTCCATTGGAACTATAAGCTTAGATCTGAAAATTATTTTTCTTATTCAACATTTTTAATTCTAAGGTCAGTGTACATTTTGACAATTCACTTTATTCATGACCAACTTTGAGCTTTAGTTGTCAGGGTTGAAATTTCAAGAGGTAAGGATGTTTGCTTATTTAAAAGAGGATTTTTTGTGTCTCTGTGTTTTGTGTCATCCAAAAACTTCATTTCAAAACTTCATCATTTCAACAAAAATTTTAAGTGAGCATAAAAAATATTACAAAATGTTAACAGCATATTCAGCGAAACAAAACGTATTCATGAAATGAGTCAATTTTAAGAATCGAAAAAATGTCCTTGTCTAATTACGGGGCATAGCCCCGCATTTCCTAATCTGAAAATTGTCATAGTTTGGAGATGCAGCTTTGACAGTATATTCAAGAATTTGTTGGAACAAAAGAAATTCGATAGAATCATTTAAAGCCAATCTTAAAATGTTTATGATAGTATATTAAAATGGTGGTGGTGAAAACCTGTACAACGTAGTCTAGTATTTTACATTACATGTTTCTATACTCCTCAAAATGTATATACATTGTGTACTTTATTCAATTTTTATTCTTGTATGTTGATAATTTGATCGTATCATCTTTTCTACTATAATCTCATTTATCTATATAATATATCTATCAACAACCATAAAAATGTAATATTGATGACCATCAAATATTTATAAAATCATTGTATATATATGTGTGTGTTATATTCTCTATGGTTTTACATTCTTTTATTATATTTATTATATTTATTCAATTGTTTTTGTTAAATATCTTTTTATTTATTTAATTTTTTTTATATAAATATATATTTATTTTTTACTTTCTCTCTGTTTCAATTGTGATATCATTTTGAGTTTAGACAATTGAAATTGAAATATTTTATTTTATTTATTTAATTTCAATTTTATTTTTAAATTCTTCTTTTTTTTATATATTCCACATGATAATTATTAAAAATGTTGTTATAAATTATGTTTCTTTATTTGCGTAAAAACAGTTCGTTTTTCCACGAATGTTGTAGAAGATTCAATGTTTTTTTTGTGAAAGTGGTCATCTGGTAACAAATTGATTCCAAATTTTAAGATGGTATTGGAAGAATATTTGTAACCCCCAAACTAAAGGCAGGGGTGTTTTTTCGACCGCTATGTGTTTGTGTCACTGTATGTGTCTGTCTGTGGCATCGTAGCGCCTAAACGGATAAACCGATTTAAATTTTTGTGTTTTTTTTTTGAAAGGTAATTCAAAGGAGAGTGTTCTTAGAAAGAGTGTTCTAAGTGCAAGCTAAGAGTTTTCGTACCCGGAAAAATTGGCGATTATGACATAAACCTGGCTCAATTCATTTCGAAAAGTGAAATGGTAAAAAAATTAGGTAATTCAAAACAATAATTCAAAAGAACAAGGCCAACTCAAATATTTCAATTTGAATTGAAATATTTCTATAAATTTGTCCCAAAAAATGATAGCTCTCTAAGTATCCTTTTCATCTCATCTGATACCCTTGACCATCACTTTGATATTGATGTAGGATGGAGTAAGTTTAAAGTGATGATAAGTTTAAAGTGTATATCTGTGCGTCTGTGTGTTGCTCAGGGGCATCGTAGCCCCTAAATGCCCGAAACGACTTGATTGAGAATATTTTATAGCTAAGTTTCCAAAAATCGGTTTACAAGGAATTATTTGCATTTGTCGGGGGTTTTTAAAATTTTGTAAATTTCACTTGTTTATATTCATTAAAACAAAATCACAGCGAAGTCAGTCTTTTGCCTGTACACATGTTTTAGAGTAAATAGCAATATTTGCACAAGAGTCTTCAGAAAGATTCAAGCTACATTGGATTCTAGGTACTACATCCTACTCTACTCCATACGGCGGGCTACAGACAAAAAATTCAACAACGTCAATACACAAACTGCTTATACAGAAATATATTTTGTATCAAAATGGTTAATAGAACGGTCTTGTCTTATTTATGTCACATAGAAAAATGGTTTTACAAATACAGACAGATGATATAGTGAGTGAAAATCTAACATCGAAATTTTTCAATATTGTAGAAGGGAAAAAGAAAAACATTATCAATATTGAAATAGTAGTAATGCCATATTTTGTGTATATAATATTTTTCACAATCTTCTACTCCACGAGTGTTTTCATCTGGTATTTTCTTCAATCCATAATATACACAGTCGCAAACATTTTATATCCTTTCTCATAAACTTACATTACATGTAGGACCTTATATCCGAGGTTTTAACCTCTTTTTCCATATATACCAATTTTTTGTTTGAAAACCTTTTCCGAGAGTGTTGTCCACATTATTTTTGTTTATATATGATTCACAAATATACATTTTTCAGCTGACACCAATATTCCTGTTTTAGTCCCTAAAAATATGTTTGTAACAATTGTCCATATTACCACCCTTTACCCATCAGCCTATTTAGAATCAATATATAGATATTCTTGAAGTAAATAAAAAAAATGTTTTATTGGGTAGGCATATTTTTCGATGGTAATCTATAAAGATGGGTTGAAAGTTTTATTTGAAAGGATGTTGACCGAATTTTCGTACTACACTCTCAATTTTCTCTATTATTCATCGTTTTTTATATTGTAGACTGTTACGTAATATTGTACAATCGAATTAATGTTTTTTTTTTTAAAGTTGGCTCTATTGTAAGCATTTGAAAATATTCAGAGAAAATTCATCTTAATTGAAATCAAAGACAAATAACTCCTTATAGTCTAACTATTTGTCTATTTATACTCCAAGAGTATAAATAGACAAATAGTATAAATATAGTTCACAGCAAAAACGTTAAAGATCATTGTTTCCAATAGCTGACTTAGGGTTTCACCGAGGCTACGCGGTGAGTCGAGGTGTACATTTTTAAGCCTCGTTAGGTACTAACCGCCCCTAGGTGAGGTCCTTTTATTGTTCGAAAAACCGAGGCGAGGCGAAACGAATTGTCCAAAATCTAAGTTTTATTTAATATTTGAGGAAAACAATTTAGTATTTGAGGAATAAAATTTTATAGAAAATACTGAATATATTATAAATGATATAAAAATTAATAAAAACTCGTTTTTTTTATACATATAATTTTATAATAAAATAAAATATAATTTAATTATTACAATATTATCATATTATAATATAATAATATTATCAATAATATTTATAGAAATAGAAATTAGAATTGTTCTGGATTTTGTAATAAAAACAGACAGAGAAAAGAGAGAAACAATGAGCCAGAAAAAAAGAGTTTAATATCTATATACGACAGTCGTATAAACGACTGTGCTTTATACTTTTAATTTGTTTGGCAAAATTTTTTTGAAATACTGTTTTCGTTTCAGAAATCACAAAAATTTAGAAAACAAACAACTCATATTATTTTCTAACAAGTTTTTTACCATATTATGCCAGATTACATATATTCATGAAAACTAAGTCAAAGATGGTAAAAATTTTACATCGACCGAGTTCGAGACGAGACGAGGGTCATTATAATTAAGGCGAGGCGAGGTGATATCAAAACCTCGCATCGCCTCGTACCTCATGATACCCTGAACTGATTATTAGATAAGTTTACGAAGTTTTACCAGCGTTTTGAAAATTTTTGTTTATTAAAACAAAATGGTATTGGGAAAATTTAGAATCACGTGACTCATTTAACATTATAAACTAGCATAAAGTTTCTGGATGATACATATTTAAATACAGGTCACAATTACAAGACAACAAATAATAACTCGTCGTAAATAAAACCACATACAGTAAAACCATATACCTAGTAAGTATAGTGATCTTGTTACCGGAACAAATAATTCAGTCATCAATATGATGATATCATACTCACAAATAAAACCAATGGGCACGCTTGTCTGCCTTTGTCTTGTTGTGGTGAAATTGGATTCTAATCCAATTAAAAGTTCTCCATCATGAATGGCTTGTAACTATTAAAATTTTAGTCATAATACAGTTTGTTGTAAATTTATACCGTGAGATTCATTGAAATTCCATTATATTAACGACTCCAAGAACCCATAGGTGGCACAGTGATTGCACTATAAATGATATAATATGGCTTGGAGCTTTACTTTGTAAAGCGTAGTAATACGTTTTAACAACTATAAATAATAAAATACTTTGCGATATTCTTCTTGTTTTTTATTTATCTGTGTTTTATTAAAAAAAATAAATAAGGAGTGGAATTTCACAAAGTGTTTTTATACCCGGTACATATGAACTTTATATCAAAGTATACTAATTTTAGTCCCTAATTTGTAACGGTTATTGATAATACGGACAAAATTTTGGTATAGGTTTTTATAAATTACCTAAATAGTCAATTTTCGTATATCCATATGTTTGTCTATTCATCACCACGATCATTCATAAATGAAAAGAGATATCGAGCTGCAATTTGTATAGCTTGCTCAGTACGTAATAAGTGAGTCTGAGTTCATAAATGAGCAACATAGGCCAATTGGATCTTGGGATTCAACTTGCAAACCGTAAGGCATAGAACAAAAGTTTAAATGTAAAAAGCAATGTTTACAAAAGTTTAAATGTCAACTTTTTTTCGTTAACATATTTGTTTATCCGTGAGAGATCAAATAGGGACAAAACTTTGCTATTAATTTTCTCCAATACTATAAAAGATAGAGAAGGAAAATTTACGTAACTTCAAATGAGAAGCAAAAAAAAATTCCAGAAAATATCTTTCGAAAACCAAAACATATGACGGCCGAAAGGCTGCCATAATTGTGTTGGTTTTTAAACTTTTCTAATATATTCAAAATAAGAACAAAGCAAGCACTGACATTCAGCACTATCTTTACAGGGTATTTCAAAAATTATTTCCGTCAGTTATTTTGTATCATTCACTACTTAATGAATTGATTAGTAGAGAATTAATTTCCACTTTATCAATTTATTATTTCTTAGATAATGTTTATTCTTGAGTTTAAAATTAAGAAAGGTATAGGTCAGGTCATTATGTTGGAGCCAGGACTTGTAAAAAAAATGACCATACAGGCAATTTCTGTGGGAAATTAGAGGAACAAAAATGATCGAACGTCTTCTGTATCTATGTCCAATACTGAAAGCATATATATTTAAATCTCGAAGCAAGGTTTTAGGAATGAAATTAAAATGCTTCAAAGTAAGTATTCAAGTCAGGTTATTTTAATACAGAGCAACAGAATGAGCTTCAGGCTTCCAAGAGAGAGTCGAACAGAAAAACGGACTGCAATAACTCGATAAATAAAGCTTTCCTCAGTTGGCTCTTTAATATTTTATCTGTGAAACTTATTCTATGAAGAACATTATGTACATCTACCTTCATCTATCGTACCTTCTACCCACAAAACTTTAAAATTGATTATGTAACAACAATACCATTGTTGTTCGGTTCTTTCCAACCACTTCAGTTTGTCTCCAAAAGCATTATATAGATAATATTATACAACAAGACAAAACCACCCTCGAATTTCAATTAATTCAATGTCCATCCTTGTTAACATATTCTCGTTTATTTTAACTTGACCAAATCGCCATTGATTTATATAACTTTTATTTCAATGACTTTGAAATTTAGTTCAGTGCACTTACGTATATCGTATAGGTGTGACCCAAAAGTTTTGACACTAGATTTTTTTTATTTAATCATCCAATAGGGGGCTGTTTGGAGACCTTAAATCTGATTTTGCGTTTTCGGAAAGTTAACCCTTTCGCCACCATCTTGAAAATTGACGTTTTTTTTACGACTTTATGTCTTGCGCTCTATTCATTCAAATTTGATGATTTTGATGTCGTTGGACTGGACTGCGTTTTATCTTCAAAGTAAACGCTACGATTGATAGCAAAAAAATTATTCGTGTTCAAAGTCAAAAATGTTTTCGTGAGTTTCATTTTGTAACGTTTTTCGCAAATATTTCTTTAATAGTGCATCACAGCTGTTGATCAATTGAACGTTTATTTAAAAAGGGCTGCATTACGCGTCATTTGATACATCTACCACTTAAATTAGTTGATTTGTCGCCGATCAATCCAAGCCCATAGTCCGTTGCACTTACGGACTGTTCCAAAAGTTTGTGACACTATATTTATTTATTCCTTTATTCGATAAGGGGTTGTTTGGAGATCTTGAACCTGATTTTGCGTTTCCGGAAAATTGCGTTTTATTAATTCAAATTTGATGATTTTCATGTCTTTTCAGCATCAGAAACCCGTTTATTACACACATTCTTACCTTAAACCCACACATTCTAAGCAAACTGCATTGGTAAGAGTAGACAAAGAAATGTATTACAGCCTTTAGCTACGGTATTTTTCTATCAGTATTTAAATGTACATAAAGACAAAGCATAACAGCAAATAATAATTACAATGTTTAAAAAAGACACAAGTGAATAAACCCTAAAAAAGTTGATGATGCAACAACACAAAAAGAAATAACAAAAAATGAAGAATGAAATAAATAAATAATATCAGTAAAATAATTCATTGTGAAGTAACATAGTAATAATAATTGTGTATGGAGACACTTTTGTAGACGTTAATTCAGAGTGGTTCAATTATTAAACTTTTCAAATATTAAACTTTTTGATGTGTAATATTTTAACGTTTTAGTAACAGGGAGAAGAGAAAAAAAAGTGTACTATTAATTTAAACAGAAGCACATTCAATTTCATTTTTAAATTTTAAAATATAATGAATTTTGGTAGTACTCCAATCATCTTAGGATTTCACCTCGAAATCTAACGGAATAAGCTTAATTTTGTTCGAACTTTTATTTTGATAGTACAAATGTTGTCTCAAAAGTCACATTTAATCACGCGTAGCGGTCGTTAGATATTTCATTTCAAAGGTCTAGAAAATCAGTTTTTTGTTGTGTAAGTGTTTGAACTATCTTAATTTAATATTGACATTATTCTCTCGTAAATGCAGAAAAAGCTTGAATTAGGAGAATGTAAGCTGCTTAATTTCCACAGTTTTATGTTTTATATCGTATAGCATGCTGGCAATGATACACTATCTCAATTTATGTGGTATAACTGTATCTAAGCAGCGGATGATTGGAATTGACGGTAGCAATCCTGCTTAATCCTTACTTCTTCGCTATAATATTATAAAGGTGCAATTACGCCTAAATTACTGAACCGATTTAAATGAGTCTATAGCTTGAGAAAGAACATAGGCTACTTTTCATGCGAAAAAGGGCTGTAAAATGGTGGAAATAGCGGATGCAAGTTTGCATTGAAATTACGTCATTTTTAAAGAAGCAAAGTCTAAAGAGTCAAATGTTTTTGGCTTTTAATAGATATAAATGAATACGGTATATAAAGTTTGTGTAAATTTGACCCCAAATGGGGTAGAAATGAGGAATGAAAGTTTTTGTGTGATAACATCGACCAAATAGCTTACGGCCCAGAAAAATATAGATAAAACACAGAGAATTACGGACTCATTACAATATGTGAGGCTGAAATTAACGAAATAACGCAAAAAAGTGTTCATTTAGAAAGGTGAAAGCAACTGTGGATATGAACTAGCCCACAGCCTTTAAAATATATGCCGTCATGTATAGAAAGCCTCATTATAAGCCAGAAACCTGTGCTGTTACTCAAAAAAATAAGATATCCTCACCAAAATAATAAAATAGACGAAACTGTGAACAACGGCAGAATAAGTGACGTCATATGAAGTGAAGGTTATAACATAATAATGTATGTATTTAAAGTTGATGTCCAGCAAAGCGGGTACTTCAAAGCTAGTATTTCCTAAATAACTATAAAATTTTCCGCCTAAGTAATAGCTTTTACATTTTTCAGTTTTTGTTCTCGTGAATTTTGTTTGTGTAACTTTTTACTGTACCACATTGCTTTTTGCAGTCATAGTGGAGACATTACAAATATATAAGGATTATAAGTTCCAAAAGAGATGAATCCGACAAATTGTTTCTGTTTTCTGTTCTGTTATTGTCGTTTTTTTTGTTTTTCTCTGTATGTTATTTATAACAATTTTTTTTTCGTTATTTTTATTTTGTGTTTATTTTATGTGTAATAGTACCACTGTGTAGACACAGACACAATTCTTTGATATAAAATCTTGTCGTTTTATTTTTTTACTAAAAAAACAATTTAAATGTGATAAAATAATAGAAATTATCATTTTTATAAAAAATAAAACTTTATTGCAAGAAAAATTGGTTTTTTTCTACTCTTTCAATACAAGAATTGAATGTATAACACGAATTCTATACGATTGAATGTATAACTTCATGAACAATAATAACATAATTTCCTTCCTATTTTAATTTCACTAAAAACAAGTGAGAACAAACAATTGACTGAATTAATTGTTGAAATACCATGTATAGACAGTGTTGATTACTCTGTCACATCCAATTATATTTAACAGACTAGAATTTGCGGTGTACTTGTCCAAGTAAAAAAACTAAATTTAAAATGTTACTGTACCTGGCGATGTTAAATTCTTCTCTTGTAATATTCCGGAAATAAATTTCAATAAACTCTTTGCTTACCTGTAAAAAATAAGCACACGTTAAGAATTTAGTCATATAAATTTGACATTAATTTTAACCAAATTGGGCCACTAGGTATAAAATTTAAAACATCTGTCAAAATAATGGGCAAGAAGTCAAGCACGGTTCTTAATCGAAATGTCATACCCAATCGTTAAGTGCATCTCATTTTTGTAGTTTTTACCCCCTCAAGTCTCGTTAAATTGCGAATTAAAAATTTTAGTGATATTTTCGATTTTTTTAAGTTTCTTTCTTCTCTTTAAGAAAATTCTGGAAAAATTTTTTGTTTCTGCATTTTATACAAATTATAAAAAATATGCCGTTCAATCTAAAAAAATTAGAGCATGAAAAGTAATAAATTTTAAATACTCAAAAAATGCTTATATATAAAAAGTTTATATTTTCCACTTCTATAAAATTTTTGGATGCGTATTTAGAAGTATAACTAATCCTTCGAAATCTAACGTGGATATCACCCAAATTCCTTTAAAATAAATTTTTTAAATTAACCCTTCCCTTATTCGCTCCGTGGATGAATTTTATTCAGGGAGCTACCATTGTAACAACACACTGCTTTTTTAATTCCAATGAAAATTACTATTTTCTAAAAAATTTAAAAAAGCAATATTATTTATGTACTTTCGTCTCTTATTTTCACATTTTCTAATGTGACCAATTAAATTCATTGTTATTATTCAAAAACTTTAATTTGACATTTACTAAAACATTTACATCTAAACAATTGAAACAAGTCATATTTTAGGTAAATGAAACGAATGATTTATTGCAAATTTTATAAGATAACATCGATGCGGTGGATTTAGCTGTCCCTTCACCTTCTATGCTCCCTGCCAAGTTTACTTAAATACTCCATATATTTTATGTTTCATTAATAAAACCTAAACACATTCTTATTTTCTCCCACAATCAAGAAGAAAATATTGATTACTACCCAAAAAAAAAAAGTTTTTACAACAAAAAATATAAAAATGAGAAAACTATAAATAATGTATCTAAAAACATGGTAAAGTAGTAGTAGCAGTATAACCCACTCAAATAAAATCACACTCCTCCCACATCACTATCATCAATATACAGATAGATAAAGTTATTTTCCATGTAATATGTGGTATGTATGGTATGTATGTATATGTAGGGGCAAGTTGCGTACCATTGGACATTTACAAAAAAATTAACTTTGAGTCATTTTACAATAAACTAGGGATTTGAAGTTTTGTCGAAATTATAGCCCTTTGATTTTTGGTGTTTTTTTTCCTTCAGAAGTGACGTCATTTTAAACTTTCCAATTAATAGAAATTACATTTATGTACACACTGTATCCAAAAAATAAGGTGACATTTGAATTTAAACTGCGCGCGTTTGTTGTGCATTAAGAATTCCTTCCGACCGGCCAAACAGTCAACAAGGAATATTATTTGAACGTTAGGCGTCGTTTACGTAACGCTATCCGCCTAAAAAGGCCGGAATAGTGGAAAGACAATTCATGGTTTTTACACCACGATAATGCACCATACTGCACTCATAATTCGTGATCATTTCATCAAAAACTCAACCCATATCGTTCCGCAACCACCGTATTCACCTGATCTGGCGCCGTGCGACTTCTGGCTGATCAGCAAGCTCAAAAAATCGTTCCGGGGACATCGTTTTGATACGATGGAGGAGATTCAAGCCGCAGCGAAGACGGAACTGAAAGCAATCCCGCAAAGTGACTACAACCAGTGTTTCGAAGATTGAAAAATCCGTTGGCATAACTGCATTGCATTGGGAGGGGATTACTTTGAAAGGAATGAAATTGATTTGGAAGAATAAATAAAGAATTTTCAAAATAAATACAATGTCACCTTATTTTTTGGGCACAGTATATATTTTAGGATCCAATTTTACGTAGAGCCGAAAAAAAATACAAAAAAAACTTTAATAAATATTTAACCATATGCAATTACATGTCCATGCAAATAGTCACCCACAAAAAGTTTGTAAAGTTGAAACTAAAGTAAACTAAAAAAATTTAATAACTTAACTTTTGAAGGCAAGCTTTTTTAATCGTGTTTAATTCTATTGTATAGATAGTTAATTGCCCTCCCACTTATGAAATAGAGTCCATTTCGAGATATGGATATTTTCCTTTCAAGAAAGGTTCACGACACTCCCCTACATATAAATGCAGAGGTATATCCCATGTACAATTTAGGTGCCTCAGGTGTTGGTCTAGATACTTTAATTGGAAGGTGCGTGTTGAACAAGCCACACTATATACATGGATTGTAGTGGGTACTATATATTTGATGTTGGCAGTATCTATCATCTGATGATAGTACTAAAAAAACAAACCAAGTAATAAATAGATAGATTTAAGCGTTTATATACAGGAGGCAAAAAGTTAAGTCAAAAAGTTGTGATATAATTTACAAGACATACAAAAAAAAGTAAAGAAAACTCGAATATTTTCTTTAACCTTAGGGCTGTCAATCTTTGAACATGATTTTGTAAAGCGTGGAGTGCCTTTTTCGATATTTTATAATGACTTTACTTAGCTTACCTGATTAGAACATTCCAGCGCAAGTTAAAGTTTTTTGTAGGAGTTCATTGTGATTCGATGTTACGCAAGAAATATAGGAAAGATATAAGTTTTTAATCAGTGTTTTTGGTATATAAGGTTCGGGGATCCTACCTAATAATCTGAAGTCTGTCAACTGCTTTTTTACATTATTTTACTTGTATGAATGAACTAAATCAGGACTTCTTCATCATTTCTTTTAATGTAATAAAATATCCAAACTCGATTTCGTTAATTACAGAGGTAAAACCAGCGGAAGGGTAAGAAAAAATTATATTGAAGACAAACTTCGTTATGAAAACGGAAGAAAAGAGATATGCAGCTATTACTGATCTAGTAAATGAAGAAATTTGAGAAATTTTAGTGCAATAGCTTTAGAAATTTGACATTTCCAAGATACGAACCTTTTCCAAAAGTACCTGCAACTCCTCTGTCTGTTATAAAATCGACAAATTTACTAGGTTCTACTTCAGCGATTATATTATTATTATATATTATATATTATTATATTAAGTGTTGCTCCATCGTCAAATTTAGCCCGGAAGAGAACATGAAGTCACGGATACTCGCAAAAACATATATTGAAAGCACAAAGTATTTCTTTTATTCGCGAAATCATCTTTTGTTTCCATATTTCGAATTAACTTCTTCGAATAATCTTAGCTTTCTAGTATCTTTTGTTTGATGTTAAAATACAAATTATGCTCTATATCACTCATGAGCGCTTGACTTTTTGCCAAGAAGTGCATTATAATTGAGTCACGCTATACATACATTGTAAGATAAATAATGATCTCTCGCCTGGATTACAGTAATTTTATGTTAAAGTTTAGTAGAAACCGTAGCTAGTATTTTGTATACTTCTTCGTTAATCAACACAAAAAATATACAAAAAAAAGTTTTTTATATGTTTTGAGAAAATTGTAAAAGTATGTGACTACTATTCGTAAAAAAATTCAATAGTAAAACAAAGTATCAGTAAAAGCTAAAAACCAAACATATTTAATCAACTTCCACGTTGTTACTAATCGAACATTATCAATTCATTTGCGTATCAAAATTTTTTTCAAAAACCCACACAGGTAACAGGTGGCCATGCCCAAGTAAGCTTTCTTACATCATTTTCTAACGACTTTCATCACGAGGCTTTTTTTGTTCAATTTTCATTTATTTTTCGGCAGATTGACTATACTACTAATGGGATCTGTACTCGCTTGAGAAAATAAACTCTTGTAAAAATTTGAACTGATTGGAAAAGATAACAACATATAAAATTCGTTCAGAATTATAGGTCTCAAGATATAAGATTAAAAGGGTTAAAATTTCACAGTTAAAGTTTCTGTGCAATATATTTTATTCAAATTTCTATTTTCGAAAAGAACATTCTCACATATTTAATATATCGTCGAAAATGTGCAAAATATTTTACGAACAATAATAATTATAGTTGTTGTATCGTTGGAGGGTTTGTTTTGTTATTTGGAATTAGGATTTTGTAAATTTAAATAAACCAAAATGAATTTGGTATTATAGTAAACTCCAATGGATGTTTTTTTTTTGTTATGGTTGGTAAATGGTAATAGGGTGTTTATTTGTGTTTAAAATGGTGAAGCTTAAAATTGGAAAACATTTACTATTCTGTTTAATTGTATATATATATATATATATATATTACATTACATTAAACTGCGCTACGTTTATATGGTCAGTACTAATATACATTATGTTAATGTTTGTTCGACACTTCATAACGCGTACTAGTTTCCTTCCTTTTAGTCTCGGAATGAGGTTTAGTGAGCATCGCTTAAAATGGTGTCCTCCAAATTTTATTAGACATCAGACTCTCATTTTTAGTTCCATACAAAAATTATATCCTCTATAGCATGATATCTTTTAAAAATAATTCATTTTATGTGATTTAAGAAATTAGGTTAATTTAAGTTGCAGTGGCTGCCCGAGTAGTATATAGGTGAAGAAGGGATTGGCACAAGGTATATGTTACTCCTTTAGAACTATTGAAAAACAATATTTCTTCTTATTCGCTCCGTGCGTGAGTTTCGTTTCCATGACAACGATACACTACTTTAATTATAGAATTCTATGGATGCATATATAATTGTATGGATTGCATTGAAAACTTACATTTAAAATTTAATATTCTTGTTTCACAAATTAAAATAAATAATTATGATAATTTACATTTGAAAAATAATATTTGTACAATTTTATTTCCTATTTTCACTATTTTTAATGCATTAAGTTTAATTAATTAGTGTTTTTCAATCATTTTAATTTGACAGTTTCTATAACATTAACATGTAAAGAATTGCAAATTAGTCATAACAGCCCCCTTTATCTCCAAAATTTTTCACTTAAAGCGCTGGCATCGATTTTATTATCCCTGCCATGACTACGCACACAACGAATAGAAATAACTCTAATAGAAGGTAAATGACAAAGGCGATGAGTCAAAGTTTGTTAGTCTTCCACGCGAGTAGTCTTACCTTAATCGTGCAAACTTTTAGACTTACCTCAGGATTTCATCCGTCTGATTATCCTTTAAAAGTAGCTTATGTTATATGTTACTCGAAAAGGACTTTACTTTCGGAACACCTCCGATATTTTCAGAATACCCTCATTGTATTCCGAATATACCTGTGTTAAAGAAACACAAGTACCGCTCCGGTATAGGCTTTTTTAGGATAGTTTTCTTTAGTAGTATATAGCAGTACGTAAACCGTATGTCTGATGTTTTGTGTCCTTTTTAGCGAGTTCTTTTGCTTCACAATTTCTTTGATTGTTTCTATGGCTCGTCAAACATATTAACTCTTCATTATTATATCACAATACAACTATATTAAGTAGGAATTTTCTGTGTGAAATGATTATGGAAAATTGGGCATTTGTTAGCTACACTATATTTGTTTATGATCCAGATAGAGAATATTGCTGGTGCTATTGGACAAGCAACTTAACGAGCCAACTGAAGGACTAGGAATCAGTTATTAAAGTCCTTATCTTTGCATTTCATGAAGAAGGGGAAAGGGCGAAAGATTTCTTTCTTAATCAGGCATGTTAGTCAGTATGTTCAGACCTTTGTTTATTCAGAGACCTTGTTTGTTTTAATGTTCACACGGTAAGTGATCTTTACTAAACCGATATATGAAATGCAATATAAATATTTTTTTACCGTGCTCCGACTGTGAATATATACATTGTTACTATTGTTTTTTAAACGAATATTTGTGCATTGCGTTTGTTTTTTGTTGTTTAAAATGTATACAAACAAAGGAACATTATTTTTACAATTTTATGTGTTTTAATTGTTTGTAGATTTTTATATAAAAATTACAATTTGTTCGTTGTGTGAGTGAGTATGTGTGTAAATTTTTATTTATCACACGTTACCAATGTATATATACGTTTTATTTATTTTTATTTTTTTTTTATAAACAATTCTAAAAAGTAAAACGATTTGCAATTTAATTTGGTTTTTAACGTGCTTTTGAACTTTATTTAAGGGTTTACTGACACTGCATTGGCGTCATTGAATTATCAAATATCTGCAATATATTTCAGATTCAGAACAGAAATCTTCTCTCGCGCATGGTTATCTCAAATCAAAAATATATTTGTTTAGTAGTTTTAGATACTTAGAGATCATTTTGTGGGACAAACTTTTGGAAATATTTCAATTGAAATTGAAATATTTGAGTTGACTTTGTTCTTTTGAATTATTGTTTTGAATTACCTAATTATTTTACCATTTCACATTTCGAAATGAATAGAGTCAGGTTTATTTGACCATTCATTTCCATAGTAATTATTTATATGTTAATCAAATGGAATCGATTTTGAAGATCATCACCAATTTTTCAGTTTTTCGGGTACGGAAACCTAAGCTCACACTTACTTATGAACACTATCCGTTAAATAACCTTTCAAATGAAACCAAAAAAGTTTAAATCGGTTCATCCATTTAGGCGCTACGATGCCACACACAGACACACATACACACACAAGGCGGTCAAACTTAAGGCGCAATGTCACTGAGGCAACATGTAGCATGCGGCATTGAAGTATGCTACTCATAGTCTTTCAACAGAGATAGAGGGAACACAAAGCGACAAAAAATATGTTGAACAGTGTCGTCGTCTATCCAACAGTGATCTTATCGGTGCGGCTTGTAGCATGCAACATGAAATTTGGACAAATTAAATTAAATTTGTTCTACGTTGTCAAAAGCCTACAATAAATACTTGACATCAAATATCGAGCCACATGTCGCCCAGTGTTGTTTCAGTGGAATTGCTCCTATATAACATCCTTTTTTGTTTAGTTCGGGGGCTAAAAATAAAAACTTCATTTCAAGATATACTGTTATACGTCAGATTTTCTTAACTTAAATAAAATAACGATCTAAATTTCTTTCTAAAATTAAAAAATTAAATTCTGAGTCTAGTCATTTTGATTACGTTGACTCTTAGACTAGGTATAATAAAAAACATAAGTTTGATAAAGAATTAAAAACATAAATGAATAATTATATATAATTTTATCTGTCAAACAATATGTTTTGTTTTAATAAAATTATATTATTTTCAACACTTCACAATAATAAAATACTTTGTTTTAAAGTTAAACAAAACTTTCAAAGAAATTATTATGCATGTTTAACACAAACTTTATTACAATATCCATCCTAGTCCTACACATAAATAGATACACACATACATTCACGATTAATTTAATGTTATAAACTTATGGAAATGTTTTAAGAAAAATTATAAATGAGTTTTTATTTATTTATTTCTTTCAAATAAAGTAAAATTTTATACAATCGATTGTAAGTACTCTTCCCAGCAGAAAGGAGTCATGTAAATTACATCAATCAGGTTAATTAAATGATTGGATGCAGAGTTTCTGTGATATCACTCTATTTGGATTGATTTTAGTCCGTATCTCAAAAAGTATTCGACCAGTCATCAAATTCGACCAGTCAATTTTGTACTTTTTGGGTTAAGATTACCTTATAAACTGAGTTTTATCGAAATTGGAAATTTAAAAAAATTCAATTTTTTTGCAATTTTTTTATACCCCTTTGAAAAAAATCGAGAAAAACAAAAAAAAAATTTATTTTGGAATTTAATGAAACTCGGTGGTTAGGGTAATTTGGATCCAAAAAGTATAAAAATCAGGTTAATTTAATGATTGGATCTATAGAAAGTTACAATGTCAGCGAGTATCATGGGCAAAACTTCATTTTCAAAAAAGATCGCCACCAAAAAATTAAAATCCATAAATTGTGAACAAAAAGGAGGATATCACAACCATTTATCAAGTTTATTTTTGTTGTGATCCGCGGACGAAATTGGTTACGCTCTTACCAGCTGAGCTACTAGGGTTGGTCATAAAGGTCAACTTTCATTTTAAAAGGAAACCCTCATTTAAAATTTTGAATTTGACCATTTTGAGTCCTTCCATGATCTTTTCAAGGTCACACTTATAAGATGACAAATTTTAGTCGAAATGTTTTTCAAAAAAATACACTCTTTGGTCAGTTTTTGAACTCTCCCGTTACTTCTGATACATCCGAAATATTATTAAATAAATATGTGTTAAATTGACGTCAGTGTAAACGTATATATAAAAGGCATCTTGAAAACATTTCTGTTACTTATATAAAAGGCATCTTGAAAACATTTCTGTTACTTTAGACGCTTGCGTGATCGAAGACTAAAGATCATAACCCAATCAAACAGAAAAATTCGTTTGAAAACATTAATAATCAAAATAAAACTATGATACAAAGTCACAAACAAAAAGATATATAAGTAATAAACATACGTTATAATGATATATAATACGTAATAAACAAACAACAGCTGTTTATATCTTGTTTATAATTTGTTTATAAAGTCTGTAATAATACAAAACTTTTCTATATTCTCATTCAACTAGAATAGAATACTATATATATTCTCAATAGAAAATAAATTGAAAGTAGAGAGAGAGAGAGAGATAGACAATAGACTACACCAAATAAGTAAATGCATATTTATGTATATTATTATTAAAATAGGGAAAGTATACTATCACTCGTAAATGTTAATTGTTCATTTTCTTAAGAGAGTAGTCATCAAAGGATTTACGATTATATCGAAATGATATGGACTATTTTAGTGGAGCCTTGTCAAAAATCATAATCTCTGACTTTGGTATTGGTAAAATTACAACAGCAGTTGATATGACAGTCATAAGCAGGATCAAATCTTTTAAAAATATTGGTCTATAGAATGAATGAATGGATCATTAAATGAGTGGGCAATATTTTGTAAGACACTTCACTCCTACCTGAATAGTGTTGTAATTTTCTATGTTTTCATACATAATTATGAATAATAATAATAATGAGTTTCTCTGACATATACGCCTTTAACAGAGGCCTGCCACATCTTTATTTTTTAATCTTTTAAACTACAATTATATATAAATGGTATCGCGCGTTTTCAATAGATATCTGAGTAGGTATATACAAATGGGAGGCAGAGTATAATGACGCTAGCGAAAGATAACTTTTAGAAAATCTTAAAAACATTTATATCTAAATGTGGCCATCTGACTTTTAATAGTTTATTTTTTTACTGCATTGTTTGACTACTATTAGGTTTCCATATGATTCATCGAATAACAGTGCTAGCTAGCAATCCTTAAATTTGCTTCGTAGTAGACTTCGCAAACTAACATTTAGAAATCTGAGAAAGTATACGGACTCTTTGAAGTGATTAACAATTTTGTCAACAACTAAAAAAAAATTGACCAACCATTTTAATAGTGTTAGTTCTTTTGTTAATTATGAAGAGATATGCCAAATGTGGAAGCGCTTCGTAAAGAGAAAATAGTGAATATTGCAATGATTGAGTTCAAAAATCAAAGATCACTGAATCTACTTTCACAAAAAAATTCATATACAACCACATTTTTATAAATAATAATTTTCTTAGAAGTAAATAATTTAAAAAGTTTATTCTCCTCGTTGTTGTGTTTTACTTTCTTTTTGTTGTTATGTATTGTGCATATTTCTTTGGTATTTTATAAATGAATCTATAAAACAAAGTTAAAAATTTTAATGAAAAACTTTTAGAGTTGAATTTTTTTTGTTTTTGTTTCACAAAATTTTTCTTTGTATACAGTTTTAATAGAGATGTGTATTCTTGTATATGTTTTCCTTCTATACATAGGTAAAGTTGTCTTGGTAGATTTAAATCGGTCTTCGGCCGTTTTTCAGTTTTTCCATTAGCTTTTAGGAATTATCATTGCTTATTTATGTTTTAAGTGTTGAACTAATTTTTTGCCGCTATAAATTTTGGAAAAAAGTTTTTAAGTATCATAAATCAAAAAAAACATTTTCGACCAAGCGAAGCTAATGGGTTCAAGGAAAATTTGGTTCATACCGAATAGACCACAAAAGATGTCAAAACATCGTTCGAAAAAGCTTATATATAGAATAGTTTTTTCATTCTGATTGATTTATTTCCCAATCATCGAGTAGAAATATTCCACAAATTTGATATTTTATTACAATAAATACCTTTTTACAATAATACAAATACGAAATGCGACTACATTTCTTTTGTGTCCTCACTACTGAAGTGCTTTCCTTTTTGATGCAATTTGGTGTATTTTTAAAAACATTCCATTTAACAACTTTTAGCAACTGTGTGCTTCTTTTTCCCAAATTATACTTAGATCAGAATTAATCTTTAGATCAATTCATGTTAAAATTATGACCGGCCTTGACTACCTTCCTTTACTCTAATAGAGTAAAGTTATGATATAGACTTTTATTTAGTATGAAAATTTGTTTTTTCATACTTTTCTTTTCTGGAAAAATTTAAATTATCCATCGTTGAATAAATAAATAATATATTGCTAATAGGTATTTAAAAGTTATCTCAAAGTCGTTTTCTTTTCGAAATTCTTTTTGTCTTCTTTAACAAACTGTTTTCAGCTATTTAAAGGTTTTCCACGTCGACGTGTTAACAAGAAACTTGGAGTATATTTTATTTTTTATAATTATATCTTTAAAGTCGTATCTAATTTTTTTTCACGGGAAGGTGTAGTACCTAGAATCATAATATACATTTATGAGGTTTAAGTAATGCATTAAAATACCACAATGGATTCTGAATGAATTAACTGTGAATTTTATCAAAAATTATTTTAATTAATAGTTGTGATGTTCTGGTGTAATGCATGGTATATGCATGAGGGAGGTGCACTCAGAAAATAATTGAGTAGCTCATAAAATAAAAATTATCAGCGGAAAGGGTGGTAAAACACATAAATGGTATCACAATGGGCTCTATAGCCTAAGTGTGTCCTTCGTGGATAGCTAATATAACCTAACCTAGCCTAACCTATGTCCGACGAGCCACTGCAATATGGGATCAGGCCCAATTGGTGGGCGATACGCACAATACTTCTGGTAGACAGCCCCATTCAATACTGTTATATAACTTATGCCAGGACCTGAGTTGTTAGAGCGACTTAAAATAAACACAATAAAAAAAAAAAAACTTATACCAACATAGATACATTATATCTGTCACTATCCTTTCCCAAGATTGTAGTAAACACCAAGTATTTCTTATCGTGTAACTCTATTTGAAATACAAAATGAACCCCAGTTTTATCAAGAAACAGAAACCAAATAATGTATTTTTTCATTATTAACAAGTATAATTTATAAAAATAAAAAATTACCGCGACAAATATTTCCGGTAAAGAACCCTAAACTTGAAACTGAGTTAAGAACACTTTGTCCATTCAATTACCTTTCAAACAAACAAAAATCAGAATCGGTTCATCTGTTTAGGAGCTACATTGACACCTGCCTGCACAGACATGCAGGCAGACACACACACATAGCGATCAAACTTATAACATCTCTCTTTTTATTTCGGGGGTTAAAAATGAACCCATATGATTTCAAAATATAAGGGTGGAACCTTTTCAAACAATCATCCTGTGTAATCTCAACGATAGATCATAATACCGTAACTAAACACGTCAGAACCATTCATATTTCTTCGTTTGTTCAAATTATGTTAAGAGTCAATTTTTATGTCGAGTCTTTTCAAGAGTAGAGTAGTAACGAGAGAAACTATAAAACACAAATAGAAAATATCAGCAATGTAATATAGTTAGTATATGTGTGGAGGGGGTTATGAGACAATTTTATTCAGCTTACGAATACGAATTTGTATGCCTGTATTATATATTTTCGCACATAATTTAGCAGTTAAGTGACTATTTTCTGACACATAAATGTCACTCCATGTTGTTTGTTGTATAAAAATATACTTTGAAGGTACTCCCATACACAGAGGAATATATACTCGTATTCTATACACTCAAAAATATCTTCAGAGAATCAGTATTTATTGTCACCCTTTTCATTTTTTTTCTTTATTCGCAAGGGTTCCTTAGCATTAACAAACTACAATTTGGCCAGTTTAAAAAATCGAAATACTTTAAAAATACGAACAAAATTACAAAAATTTAATGCTACTTTCGGGATTGGATTTGAATTTGGTGAATAGAGAATTTTTGGATATAAAATTGAATTAACCATAATTTGTAGAAAATTTAATTATTCAAAAATCACTCTTAGAATAAAATATTTATCGGTAACTTCAACTTCCATTTTTCAGACATCCATCTATAACAGAGGCCAGTCCCATCTTTATTTTTTTAATCTTTATTTATTTTAAACTACATCCCATTATACAATTAAATTTATGATGTGGGTGGATCCGGTTATTTCGTTCTTATCCAAGCGACGAGAGTGTGATTAATTTACCGCCCCAATAATTATAATCGATCAGACTCCCGCTTCCTGGATTCGAACCCACAACCTCCTAGTCAATAATGAAGCGGTCAAAGGCAATAGCCCCTTTACTCGCTTGCTCACTGATCCGTTTTCGTACACTGAGCCGGTTTTTCGGCCACTGAGCCGGCCTATAGATCCGATTTTTTTATTTTATAGGTCCAAATTTGTTTATACAAATGTAATTTATGAAATTATTTTTAGGATTGCGAAGAAATTTCTAATATATATATATATTTAAAAACTACAGCTATATTCGTCAAATCAGTAGATTTTTATTGTTTTTGGACCCCTTTTGCCGAAAATAATCCAATATTCTGAAAGTCTAGTTGGTTTTGATATTGAAGAGCAAGTTTCAATCTTTCTCCGATTCTTGCTAATTTCAAATAAATTTCATGAACTGAAGTTTTTGTTTGTTCTACGACTCCGCGTAAATAAAATTTTACAACGATTTTATTGCAAAATCAATTTTTCATATCACACTTTACTGTTTCTTGTTTTCTATTGAAAATAATCATTTTTCATGTGTGGTATATATAGTTCTATACACAAACACTGAGCTATGGGATATCAAAACGCAATTATTATCGTAATATCATAACGGTTTTCTTCTTCCTTTGTGTAATATTATACTATAAAGATTTTTCCCAATTTTGCTTTTACCAAATATTATATTTATCGACAATGGTTTCACTTTTATGCATATCATATTATTATTTATGTGGGAAAAAAATCGATTAACACTTGGAAGAAATGTATAATAAAATTTGATTTTTATTTATGATGGAATTTGTGTTAACGTATTTTTTCGCTCTATTAAGTGGGTATCGCAGTTTGTCATCAAAAATGTACAGTTAAGCGATTTTGATTTGTTAAACTAAACTTTTGATTGTCAATTATTTGTACAAAAGAACTGTAAGAGAAGCAATTGTTACGAATTTAAAGTAACATGAACAAAAACTGAAGAGTCGGATAGAATGTGCTTTCATTTTCACAAGAAAAGGATAATACTATTACGGATTTAGAGACTAAACCCATTAAGGTTGTTGGACACTACGGGAGAACTGGGGATGATGATCAAAAAATTTTTATTTAAATGCTGGAATATGGAGAAGAAATAACAACAACCATTTGACGTCTTTAAATCCACTTTCTGAGGGTAATTGGTTGTTTGTGTAACCAAAGTAATATGTACGAGATGGTAACCATGGATCTCATGGATCTTGCATACGATCAATAAGAAATAAGAATCACCAGCCCATACTACATAAAGAAATTTTTTCTGGATAACATTTCCGAATATCATTATGCCAATATCTGAAATTTCTCTTTGAAAAATTCAGCCATATATAAATAGAGCCTGATCATATGTAAGTGTAATAAAAGTTGTGACCCAAACGTGTAAACAAAATGTCGTTCATTTGAGATTTCTGAAAAATTATAAGGTTCCAGATACAAAAACTAAATAGTTTTTTAACGTTTTTTTTTTTTTTTAATTTATTGATTTCATTACTGGATTGGATTTGTCATGGCCGTTTTTGGTATAATTTCTATCCAGTGTAAACTGGTGATTTATCAAAAAATGAGGTCCGATGTGAATAATTATTGTGTTCGATTTTCCATATCTAACTACATATTAGCAAAATATCACACGCTTACTTATCACAAGATCTCTAAAATTATACACCTGGCTGATATGAAATTTGGCATACTTATTTCTTTCGCGATGTAGCTCACAAACATTTTTCGGAAAACTCCTAGGGAAAAACGAGATTTTTCTATAAACATTCGTCATTTTATATTTAACAACTTTACCGATTTAAAAAATTCTTTCAGCAGTAGAATAATGCTACATTACCGGCAAGTAAAATGGGCTTTTTTATTTAAAAAAAAAAAAAAGTATGTTTCGCATCTAAAATATAAAACTCATTAAATGGTTAAAAAAGAGGGATATCACTGAGGGCAAGAGAAGTAAATAATATAGCGCAGTAGTCTTTTTTTAAAAATGGAATACAAAATGAACTTCTCGACATTGTCTTATAGTTCCCTTGAATTCTAGTAAAATAAAAAATTTGTCTTACAGTTTCCTTGAACTCTAGTAAAATAAAAAAAAATAGCTGTAATAGTACCTTTTAAGGCAACGAAACCTTGTTGAATAATTTGTTATAAAAATAAATTTTATATTTTGATATAATCATTCCAATATTAAACGGATGCTGTCAATTTTTTATTCAGTAAATCACTTCATATATTTTAAGCCTGCAATTTAATAAACAAATCTGGATTATTATAAAACTATATACAAAAACAAACTAACCTGAATACAAATAACAAATTCTAGCTACTACACTCCTGCTGTTAAACACATCTATGTGTATTTTATTGAATATCTAATGGTCAATTATACAGTAATTCTGGGTAAAATTGAACCACTTTTAGAGACAAATTCTTGTAATTTGTCAATAAATCACACAAAATACCAACTGAAACTGTGATTTCATGTGTTTTGATGGGAATTTATAACGAAAAATATATGAATTATTTTGGGAATATTGATATAACGACAAAAATAGTCTTGATTCGAAGTTATATTGATAAAACGAAATCATTGGGGTAAGTTCAGTTATACCGTTTCCTCAGATTTTTTGATAACGGCATCTTCGAATAGGTTACTTAAGCCACTTTAAATTTAGGGGATTAAACCAAGTCTCCTTTAAATCTTTTATTGTATAGAGTGATTGGCAGGTTTTAATAATGAGTCTTAGAAAACGACTTTTTCTGTTTTGAAATTCGCAATTTTTGTCCACTGCACATTATTCATTTTGCTCTTCATTGTTATTTATTCAATAACAGCTTCCTATCTTTAACTCTATTCACTATATTCAGGATATGACAGTACTATATTCGGGATATGAATTTGCGTCAAATGAACGCCAGATCCATAATTTGACGACACAATCAAACACAACTATTGTTAAGCTGATTATATTTTGTTTTGCTTTCATTTTCTTCTTTTTGTTGACGTTATGACGAGTTTGGATATAGTAAAATATTACCTCTAATGGCTTTCTGATATTAGTAATTAGAGAATTGTGAAGGGGTGAAAGGGTGTATCGGTTAAAAGAGTGAAAGTGTGAAGAATGGGTGAAACAGTTAAAGTAATCATTCAAGTCATAAAACAATAATTAGGTATATACCACAAAAATGTAATGATCTAACTGATTACTTGTTCTAAAACGCAAAATAATGAAAATTGATAAAAGCACTTCAACCGTTTCAAGACCATCAACGTTTTCTTTTCTCAAATGAAATTATTTCCCAATAAAACACTTTATATCAACGGGATCTGATCCAATGCTACATTTATGATCAAATGTAACTCTGAATGATTATCCATTTTTTACAGTTGCAATTTTGTCGGCTTTGCTATTTTAGACACACAATTTCAAAGAAATCTTCAACAAAATCATAATTATAATATTTCAGTAGACGAGGAAAATGAGTTTTGCTCTGAATTAAATATTTATTTAACCTTTCGTTAAAAAACCCAAGATATAAACCATCATCCCTCGACAGGAAAAAAAGAAGCTTTTTAAGTAAATGTACATTGTCTACCAATTTTCTCTGTACGTTCACTTTGACTTTATTTTTCTTAATTAAGTCACATTTGGAATTTTTTCGAGCTGAAATGTTTATCAGTAATAGATAATATTATGTACAAAATTTATTTTTCAGGTACACAAAGCTTTTTTTTTAACAAGTTTCCTTTTTTAAAAGTAGTATAAAATATAATTTTAAAAACAATGTAGGTAATACAAAATACAATATATCTAACAAAATAAAGTAATCGGCTTTAAAATAATTGCAATAATTTATCATTATTAATAAATAATTGTGAAAATCTCACTCTGCATAGATAGGATAGTAACGCTGGGCAAGCATGCATTCATTCAAACAGACTCACTAATATACCGGCTGTAACAAAAAAACAGGGTGGAAAAACTTGACTGGATCGCACAAAAAATAGTTTCAAACAATAGTATCTAGAGTTCAAAAAACATGGCAATATTTAATATGACCACGAGAAGGGATGGATGGCATGAAATGCATAAGAATATCGCATGGCCTCATTCGCGAAAAAATCATTCTTGTATCACCCTCATAAGCTTTTCTTGAGCTCGTTTTCCGACATCTAAACTAAGTTTTAAGAAAAACACGATTTAATAAACATAACATTAAAGAAACCTCCGATACAAAATGCAAACCTTTTAAAAGGAAAAGTCGATAAAAACAAAACATTTCGATATAAAAAGGTAGTGGTGGTTCTGAGTAATTTGGTAGCCGCATAACCATTTCTTAAATGAACTTACGTACAAATTTTAAGCGCTCTATTACTATCTGGAGCTGTAGAGCGTTTTAAAACATGAAAAAACTTTTGAGTCCTACTAAGAACACCCTTGGCCGAGTCATCGTTCAAATAAAATAAGAAATGAAATCAAAGTTGGCTAACCCATTCAGCTAGCCAAGCTACACACAAGCAAATCCACAGGTTAAACACATAACGCCTGTTTCTGGTTGAGTCGTTCAAAATTCTACTTCCATAAAACATTTTCGTAGCATAAAATGTTGTTATGTAGTCTCCTGTTTTGTCTCACTCAGTATATAGGAAGTGTACAAATTAAATGAATAATTAAATATACCATTAAAATATAATAAAACAATTATTCTATATTATAATAAAAACAATAAAGATTTATGTTTTTGTATGTATAAAATGATTTTAAAACGATTTAAAACCGATGTGAATGTGATTGTAGTATAGATAATTTATCTAAAATTTTTCACACAAACATTAAAAATTAATAAGTGAATATATTAAAATTTTATATATAATTGGAAACAAACATATTAAATATTCTCTTTTATTTATCATGAGTTAATAAAGGATATTATACTATCGTATAGTATTTGTAATATATAATTTATATAAAAGATATAAATTATTTAGTGGTTCTATTCGAAATTAACTTTTTTAAATAAAAGTCTGGTAAATGCACGGGGAAAAATCCGTGCAAGATAGCTCCGCGGAGACTTCTTATACCGGTTAAAAAATTCCGTTCTTTTTATTGTTTCATACCAACACTCGTATAGCAAATCAAAAAGGGGATTCAATTGGGGGGTTTAAACCCGTAAAATTGAAATAAATTCAGTGAGCTTTTGTGATATACCTGCTTCAATCGAAGAAGAGTGTCACAAGTAAGTTAGAAGCAAACAGAAATATTTCCACCTATTCTTGGCGAAACAGCTATATATTGTATAACTTCGAAATTCGGAATTATTCCAATCTTGGAAACAGCAGATGATACAGTAACTGACTAGCAAACAAATATTGACGCAATCTACTTGCATGGTTTTTTTTCATCACTCGATCATTATAACAAGTTCATCATTCCAAACTTTTATTTACAACCCGGTACTTTCAACGGACGTAATCACCGATAGCAAACTTTTCGTATTTTCGAGTGGAAAACATTACCTCGTGTATAGAGGTAATAACCATTATTAGAATGAAACTGAATAATTAATGGTTTTCATCTACAAAACATTATAACAGTATGTAATCGAAATCCATTTATTAATATAAACAAAAAACCGTGAACATTCAAGTAATATTTTCTGATTATTTGACTTTCAAAATATGCAAAAGATGAGAGGAAAAAAACATTATTCTCCAGAAATATTAAATTTTATTAATATCATTGAATAAAAAAAACATAGCAAAAGAATCTTGTAAGCCTGTGAAGTAAACATGAAAAAATAACGAAATTATTTCTTGGAATAAGAAAAAATTACTAGACATATACATATCCAACATATAACGAGCCTAGGTGGCTATGACCCTTATACCCGGAGCAATAGACACGGCATTTTCTGTTACTTTTGTACTTTTATTACTTATCAGGAAATTTCAAATTTTATGTTTTAACGTCGGTCTTTACCCAATTTGCTTTAAAGTGAAGTGGGAAATCAAGTCCTACGAAATCTCTCCATAAGGTGCAGTCCACTTAGATGGAGTAGCTGTTTAGACCATATGCTACCAATCATAGAACTAAGCTTGCTGGGTTAATAGGTTTTAGCAGGTTTAGATGAATATTAAGAAACCATTGTAATTTACAAGGATTGTTCAAAAGTAGGAATGAATTGTCGAATAAAAATGGACTATTCTTTCAATGAGTTAATAATTCTGAGCCCACCGCTGATTTTTAAAGAATTAAGCCTGCTTATGACTGCCATATTGAACGCTTGACGTAGCTAATGACTTCGCCGATTTCATTCATCTCTTCGAAATAAATGAGATGTACCGACAATTACGTGCAAAAAAAGATACACTTATGGCCTACAAATATACACCCAATTTGGATAGTTCAACTACAAAATAATAATTCTTACTTGTTTTTTTTAAGATCAAAATTTCAATTATCGATAGAATTTCTCGAATTTTTTAACTCGAATCAGCTGTCGAAGCATTATAACTATTGAAAAAATATTCGATTTTGATTTTCAGAGTGTTCTAAAACTTTCTTTCTTTCAGAAAGTGAACAATGGTTGTTTGAAACTAATGTAATTTCTGGTATCATCTCAACTAACACACCGTAAGAAATACAACACAAGATTACATTTTGAATTTTTTATATTTCACTTACATTATTAAATTGACATATTTATCTTCTACCAAATAAAAATCACCTCATTCAAGTAAAACTTTAAGGTAGTGCTGCTATATCTGTGCATACTTGGCAGGTAGGTACTAGCTTTTGGTTACTTCATGTACTTTTTTTTTTACAAAAATTAATATTTTAACAGAATCTTCTTAGTGTTTTGTGCTATGTATAATATATTAGCTTTTCACATTTTCCGTAAAGTGTGTTTGTAATGTACAGTTATACTCAAAACATGGGGTGTTACAACATATAAAATGTGTTTGATTTCCAGTTAAATGCAGAAAGTAATATGTAAAAATATATGGACATAGATGGTATTCAATATGATGACCTTTCGCAGGAAAAAACGAGTACCCTAGCCACAATACGCTTTCCGATAGTAATTACTACTTTTTCCAGATAATTATAAAAGTAATAAAGATAAATTCTGGTGATCCTAGAGCGTACGCTTCTGGTGATCCTAGTATTGAGTATGCAAAACTCGAGGACTGCATTTTGTTTATTGATTCTTGTTCAGAAAAACTTATAGATTATTATTTCGGATGTTGTCAGAAACCTTATTGATCCAATTTTTGTATATCAATCCCCTGACCGAAAACAGTAAATTGTCCATTTTTGAACCAAATAAAACTACCCGAAGTTTTTATGGTAATTTTACGTCAAAAAGGTTTCTTGTGATTTTTTAAGGCAAATAAATTAAATTTTTGATCTTTTCAAAATCTTTAAATCGTCATTGAACATTATTTATAAGGTTCTGAAGAGAAATCACAGATTATTTGTCTTGTCAGAAAAAGTATTACTTGGTTCCAAAAGTGTATGCGGATACGTTGTATCTATAACATGCATGCATATTGCATGTAGTAAATAAAGTCAATATTTTGAAAGAATTTCTATAGGTGCTTATAACAATAAATAATTATTCGCCGATTACAAAATTCATTGATGGTCTCAAATATACCATATGTGCCTATCAAGTAAGAACTAATTTTCCAATTTATATTGAGTGAAAAATAAAAATAATGTGGGATAAATTTTCATCACCTGGTGTTAAATTTATAAAATTTCGAAGAAAGCCTTTGAAATTACAAAGAACAAAAAGAAACACCTGGATCCTATTATATTCTAAGAATTTTGGCATTTCCATACTCTTTGAGAACTTTTTATTATGAAGGATTAAGTGGCAGATAACGATCAAATAATGGCAATTTTTCAATACACTTACAGAAGGGAAAACTTCTTCTAGATGTAGGGAGTTGAAATTAAAATATTTTTGAGAAATTGACAGAACTTTTGTTGAAAAAAAATTAGAATTGTAGAATACTCTGTCTGTCTATTGTATTTCCAATAAAGTTAATAAGCCCATATATCTCTTTCATCAAATTTCAAAATTAAAGACTAAAAAAAAAATTTGGCTTATGTGTTAAATTTCTGACTTTTCTAAGCAGACGCGTCGGAAATATTGACAAAATTTTTTTCAAAATTTCAAAAGCTTGTGTGTATAGTTACGGACACTTTCCCGACTATAAGTACATTGACAAATTGACATTGTTTGAACGTTTTCTACCATTTGTTGAAGTCCTGTTTTTATAACTTAAACATTCCTGTATAACTTAAATAATAATTGTAATATTCTTAATTAAACATAATTACAATAAAACACAAGTGAATATTTACTTAATCTCAAGTTAAGTAGTGTATAACTTTGTATAATAAGTAAGTATATATTTTAAGTATTTATTTGTGTACGAAGACATTAAGACCTTTTCTTCATACGTACATATAATAGTCCTTTTCTCCTTGTTTATATTCATCTTCTATTCATCATTATACAGATAAAACCGTATACCCATCATTTTCTTAAATAAACACAACAATCATAGTAAAATGAACCTTAGTACCTCATTCAATACACACTTTTCAACGTCTTCCTCTTGAATAAGTTGTTTTTGTGGTAAACATTTCTATATTTCTTCATTGCTTGCTTCGGTGTATTTAAATTTAGTGATGGACTGAACAATTTTCACTCAGTTACAAAGTCTTATTAAATATGGGAGCTCTTGATTTTAAAGTATTAGATTATCTTCTACTCTTGATCCCGTACTTTCTAACAAAAAAAGTTTAATTTGCCCATTTTTACAAAATATAAAAAAATTTTGTGCTAATACTTTTTTATATTAAGTGTGAAAAATAGAAGTTGGTTCGAACCAATGAAGAGATATTTGCATATATCAATGTGACCCGCTTCGCTAGGTTCAAAAGTGAAGGCTAGTAAAGACCACTGTGTTATAGCCTTTATCTCTCTTACTTTCACTTACCCACCTTTCATTACACTTGAAATAGGGATAGGGATTGTTCAACACAGATAAAATATATGTACAGTTTTCAATTTTTTTTTATTAAGATGGCCGTTAATTGCATTTTTACCATTTTTACGTTTACCATTTGTACAAGAATCGTTAATTTATGATTAGAAATAATGCTCTTAGATGATTTAGTGAAATGTCAGACTAAAAATATTTACTTTTTATTAATCTTTTTAAATTATAGTTCTTCCTTTAGTCTGATATATGAGCTATATTATTGTAGAGTTTCAATTAAATTCATTTAATAGTTTTTGCGTGCAAGCATCAAAAACAAACAACATTATTTTCATTTATAATATCTAAGGAAGGGATGCACATACCATAAATTAATATTTTATCCGTTTTATCCTATTTTACCCAATTCAATATTTAATTTAACATTGTGATTCAATTTATGATTCATATCTGTGTGATCCATCACTTCTTGCACGTGTTAAAAATGTTTTTATGCCGATATACGATAGAGATAGATAGGTGGGAAACAATTTAAAATGTTTTGAAACAATACATTACGAAGTTCTATAATGGTTGGAAAACATTGTCAATAAAAGTTTCTCTTAAGTTTTGTGTTAAGTATATGTTTGTGTTGAATTTTATTTATTTTCTTAAATGAGAAGTTATTTGGGAATAATAATACTTTGTATTGACTTTTCATAAGTCAAGGTATTATTATTCTCAATGTTCATAATTTTAAAAGAAATTCAGATGGTAAAAGAAAAATTTTCGTACTTTATTTTTTGGGATCAAATTATTTTGTTTTTTTTTATTTTCTATATCTTTCTCAAAAATGCTATTTGATCTTAAATGAATGAAATCTTTATTGTAAAATCTGATAAGGGAAAAACACCTTAGAAAAAACTATTTGCAATTTTAGTGAAAAATTCAGGTATTACCATTTTATCTCAAAATACGAGGATTCCAGAATATTGGGTAATTAAATTCGACGTTACTGCAAAGTTGCACTTTGATCCATTTAATAATTGTTTTTTGAAACAAAATTAAAGAGCTGCTTCAATTAACAAAAATTTGGTTTTGTGAGATTTTTGCTTTTTTATAAAATTTTTATTTATATCTCACGGATATACATTTTTTATAGAAAAATATTTCGATGGTAACTATAAGAAAAGTTTTGTATCTTTATTTTGGTATTTTTCAACGATGAATGTGATGAAAAAAAACAATTGTCTGAGTTAACTGTTCAAATACAATGATAGTCAGTGTTGAAAAAGTAAGTATAGAAGGATAGTCACTCTTAGAAAGCCACAGTTTTCCCGCGGGAAAACAGTGTATACCCACTTTTTGTTCGTAGCATCAATATTTTTAAGCCTTAGAAACTTGGGACTTAACATTTATATACCTTGATATATTTCATATATACATGGTATAAAAATATAATTTATGCAAATTCAAATACATTTGAGTCTAATTTATTGTTATTATCCAATAATGTTTAGTGGACATTTACTTTATGGACTGAAAAAGTAATAAAAATAATAGTGACTTTTTTGTATAATGAATTTCTCTACTTGGTAAATAATTTTATAATATAAATAGGTATATAATAAACTTCTTTTACTAAAAAAACTATATAATTGACTATGTTTTATGTCATTTAGTAAACTATTTTATAAAATTATAATAAACGTGAAAATTTGGCTTGAAAATTTCTTTTATTAGCATGTCATATCGGCAAATGTGAATTTCAAAAAAAATATTACCACATTTCTTTTAATAAAGTAATTATTACCAAATGAGTCTTATTAAAATTTCTGTTAAGACCGTGGTAATTTTGATTCTCTCGCTTAAAGAATGATGGGTTAGAACTTCTAAACATGGGCACTTAAAATTTCAAAAATGTATTGCTGACTAAATAACTCTATATCACTAAACGAGCTGCTTAATAACAAACGATATTATTGACATTTTGAATTGATATTTATTTTGTATTGAAATTTTGGCTAGAATGATTTTAAATTTAAACACAATAAATTTTTTAAATTAACGTCTAAATAATAAAACTTTAATATATACTATATATAGAATCATTTTCGAATTAATTAATAATAATCAAATTAAAATATAGAAAATAATACACCTAGTGGACATATTTATTCAAATTAATCTAAAAATATCTATATTTACCTCTCTTTGTTAATGTTAAATTGATAGATTATAACAAATGAGAGCCTCATTTAACAAATAAAATAAACTAATTGTTGTGCACAATTGTTTTAATAATAAACTAAAATTACATGTATAATTATTATTAATATAATAATACATACAATATACACATAATTAATTAATAAGCTTAAATGTATACATACAGCATTACATGGATCAAGTATATCAATATTTTCTATTTTACTTTCGAATTTTTATCACTTGTTATAAATTTAGAAATTCTTAAACCACACGCCATATAAAAAATAACTTAATTGAAGTAAACACGTATATTGGCAGTAGATGTTCTGATAACAAACCGATTGTAAACCGATTTTTGGAAACTTAGCTATAAAATATTCTCAATCAAGTCGGTTCGACGGTTTAGGGGCTACGATGCCACTGAGAAACACACAGACGCACAGAAAACACTTAAAACTTATAACACTCCTTCATAAATCAATATCAAAGTAATGGTCAAGGACATCAGATGAGATAAAAGGATACTTGGAGAGCTATCATTTTTTGGGACAAATTTTTGGAAATATTTTAATTGACATTGAAATATTTGAGTTGATGTTGTTCTTTTGAATTATTATTTTGAATTACCTAATTATTTTACCATTTCACTTTTCGAAATGAATTAAGCCAGGTTTATTTGACCATCGTAGTTATTTATATGTCAAATTATATGTCATGCCTTTTCCAAATTGAACCGATTTTGAAGATCATCGCCAATTGTTTAGTTTTTTCGGGTACGTAACTCTAAGCTCGCACTTGTAACATAGCTAAGAACACTCTCCGTTAAATTACCTTTCAAATGAAATCAAAAAATTAAAATCGATTCATCCGTTTAGGCGTTACAATGCCACAAATAGACACACACACAGACACACTCATAGCGGTCAAACACCCCTTTTTTTAGTTCGGGGGTTAAAAAAGTATATCCATCTAAATAAAAAATTAAAATTATTCATAAAATAATTTTTTTATTTACTCGCAATCATTTGTATACAAGGAAGTATAAACATTTTTTAAATTTTAATTATGCATTTTTTAATAAAAATAAAACCGAATTATTATTGAAAATTATTTTCATACTGTATACATACATCGAACACTTATACAAATAGACACGAAATTAATTTCAAATTAGATATCTAACCAAAATGACATTAATAATAAATTGAAAAGCTAATATATGTGATTACTTATATAATTTAAACGCATATACGTTTTATCAGTTGTGATAATAATGTGTATTAGAAATGTTGGTATACCTGATCAGAAACTGTGGGTATACCGGATGGAAAACCAACGACAAGTCTTAATCGCCTTAGTTTTTCACGCATCTATTTGAAGAGAACCAGTCTTGCTAATGATATAATATTTTCAAGTTTTATAAGGTTTTCAGACTACAAACATTATAAATATCGTAAGATTATCGCTTGTTTGCCACTGTTGAAGGAGACTGTAAGAGCTTTAAGTTTTAATCAGAAAGATTGGAAACCGCTTAGATTTTACTAGCTCTGTCATAGTCACTAAGAAAAATTTCTATTATAAAGAACGAGAGTGTCGTGGGACACCCGGTGGGAACTAAGTACTTACCACTTTAAAATTTTGTAATGTTAATTTATTTTTTTAAAATGTTAAAAAAATGGACTTAACTTGCGAAAGAAGCACCGTGACCACAAGAACATGGCTTGCGAATACTCTAAATATTTATTGAGAATAGTAAGGAATATTTAATAAAATATAAAAAACACGACGCCGGACACTTTTTTTGTCTCCTATTTTGTCTCCTATACAATTACTGGATTGAAGTAAACGTTTATACTTAGCTGTTAACATGATATAATGTTCTTTAAGAAGTAAATATTCCTCTCGGAGTCGGAAAGCGGTCTAACACTTAATTTAAAAAAAATAACTCATTTGAGTACTTCAAAATTTTCTTCAGTAAAGAGAAGGCTAAAGAAAAGAAAATAATCGCAATTTTCTTTCATATTAGAAAACACTAAATTGCTTCTTCTCCCCTTCTTAGAATAGGTGAGAAAATGAGGGACACAAATGTGTCAGTTTCTACCGAACAATAATATAGATATAATATAGAGAGACGTTTGAATATTGTTAGAAGAAAATCTTTTGAGTGTATAAGATAATAATATTCTACCTAGTAAATGTATAACCATACACATATACATTTTACACTTCTACGAAAGACCCTGGGGTTAAATATTATCAGTATATAAACAAGTTTTGAGTTACATAACACCATATATATATAAATAGAGTGGCTGTATGCGATTATATTCTATCACATTTAAACAATGAATTTGTCTTCGTTCTACGAAGACCAAATGTTAAAGTTCGTGGTTTAGTTCGGCTTATTGTATATTCTATGTCTAGTTATAGTTTATACTTATAAATGCAAATTTTTTGTTTACTCACTAATAATTTTACTGGCGACAAAATACCATTCATTTACATGTTAATTATACGATTACAAAATTAACAAGCCGTGGGTTGAGTCTTGTGCGACTCTTGAGGTCCACATGAATAACTTTCAAGTTAAAAAAAGAGTTATACAAAAAATAAAAATTCGACAAGCTCGAAACCTCTCGTCGACCGCATGTTCTGAATCGGATCATAACATTTTACCGTTAATACGCTTCAATCAACACCTCAACGAAGTCGGTATCAGTTTTTGTTCGCAAGCGATCGATCATGATACAAACATACTTCTCCAAATTGGTGTTAATACTTTGTCCTGACCATGGAAACGTAAGAAGATGTTGAAAATTTCGATTTCGGATCTATTACAATAACATCCTGGGAAGTAAAAAGAAGAAAATAAGAAGGAAGTTGAAAAGTTTGTGGAACTCTTATTACCTAAGAATTATTTGACAATTTTACAAAACCTTATATACTAGTAATCCCTATAATTAAAAAAATATATATGTTTTGAGAAAATAGGAAAAAAATTATAAGAAGTTATTCGGCCAGGTGCAAAAGTACTAATGTGGAACATGTATAATAAAACTGTGGAACTCTTTTTCAATAAACTTGAAACAACTAAACAATTTCTTGATATTCCACTTTCTCAGCCTTTTACTCAGCCTTTTGAAATATTATTCAATTTTTGGGCTTTGAGATATATCTAAAAACAATGGAACACTTCTCTCAAAGAGCCTCTAATGTATGCGACTTGCACATGGACGTAAAATGCGAGGTATTATAATTATCTCTAAATTAAGATAATTAAACAAAGTAACTTATTTAAAAAAAGATTAAAAACCCGTAATAATATTTTTATCTTTTAAAAAAATTGCTTATTTTTTAAAGCATGTGGTGTTTTTGGTATTGATTGAAAATTTCCAAGAATGTTTTTTGTAAATGAAGAGTTTTTAGCATTCTTTCTATGCAAATATTGTCAAAATCGCATTGATTTTTGAAAATATTTATTTTGTTATCGGATTGCGGGAAAATTATACTTAATTAAACAACCAATACAAAAATTCTATTACGATGCACTTCAACATATGCATAAATCCACTCTTAACCTGTGAGGAATTTAAAATTGCTTAATCGATCTCAAAACGAAATTCCCAATTCCATTTTGTCCTTATTTTAAACCCTCGATGCAAAAAGATGGGTGATATAATTTTGATCGCTATATATGTGCGTGAGTATCGTCTGTGGCATCGGAGCTCATAAACAGGTCAACCGATTTTATTGCGGTTTTTTTCGTTTAGAATGTTATTTGATCTTAGCAATATTTCAAAAAAATCTGAGACGAGAAGCTTTGTAAATTTCACTTGTATAACAAAAGTTTTTTAGGAAAATCAAAAATTTGACCATGGAAATAAAATACTATTCAATTTACATGAAAAAAATACTTTTCTTCAAAATAGAAAAACGATTAAAAATATTCTTACTTCGAAAAAAGAGTTTGAATACCACATTTATATCACATAACTAACTACCTTTCGGGCTGTTATACATGATGTTTTCTATTAATCTAAGAATAGGTTTAAAAAAACTTGCGACTTAGATAAGATTTATAACTTTATTTATTTAGATACTGATTTGCGTGATGACATTATACCAAGAAGGTATAAAAATCTGTTTCAAAGATTCATTACAATCGTTAAGCACTTATAATATAGACTACTAATAAAACTGTTGTATGAAAACGAGGAAGGTTTTCAATAATTGTTATCGCTCAGTAAAGACGCCATGAATTCCTTTCATTTGCAATTGCAATCACATTTTCAGTGTTGATGTAACTCAAAGGCCCCTGAGAAATGTTAACGAGACATTTTTGATTGCTCAACATATCGTCAAGTGACATCTTTTTGCTGTACTGAAGCTTTGGTAGATATGACAGCGATTCCAAATTAACGAAAAGTTACAAAAAATGTCAAGATTCATTTTAATTCATAGCAGCAACATTTTATGAAGATAGTTTGGGAAAGCTTCTTCTGGGGTAAGATATATTTTTAATCAAAGGCTGTAAAAGTTATAATTCCTCTTCTAGCACAACATTAGCTCTAATTCTGTTTAATAGTTTTCAATTGAAATTTTTCACATTAAACACTAGGTACATTTTTTTAGTATAACGATAATACCAACAACAACAACAACACAATTCATTTTAATCATCTCGTACAGAGAGAATATATCCAACCTTCTCCGCAGCATTGTCGTATCGTCGTTCTAACTAAATGAAGATTAATTTCACAGTGGCTAACCTTTTGGTAATGGTTTTTGTATAATGATGGTTAGTCGCTCGGTTAGGGTGTGTAAGTGTGTGTATGTGTGTATTATATTTTACACACAGTTTTATCACGGTTTAGAAGAGCCGATATTGAAGGTAAAATGTGTAATAGTTAAACCGTGAGCCCATAATGAAGCGAAATTGTCATAATTGTTTTTCTCTATCATTGGACTATTGGAAAGCTAGGTTATAAAAAAAAAGCTGTTTTAATCGTGTCTTGAAAGTTGAAACTATTCAAAATAAGATTTTCGATTTCTGAATCGATTTTGAATCTTAGTTTTTGAATTTTGACATTTTTTGCTTGTTTTTAAAGTCATTGAAACACTAAATGTAGATAAGGCAAGTAGTTTGCAACTTTCAAATAAGTTGCAAAATGTTCTATGTATTTCATTAGTTTAAAACATAGACGTACCGAGGTGGGGTGCCTGTCTAGGTAGAGCTATACTCTAAGAAGAGTGTCAAAGGGCTATATTATTGGAACTATGTTCTTTATTGCACGATATTTGCTGCCGGTTGGGAGTTAAATCCAAAAAAAAAAATAACTGCAGCAGACACCAAAAACGGACATCTAGGTTACCTATGAAACTAAATCTTTTTCAATCGATTCAGAATTTGAGAATTTTGAGAAAATGCAAAAATATTTTTATAACTGTCAATTTGTATTTTTTGTCAAAACTTTATGTTTTATCATTTGAAAAACTTGAGTTGGAAAGTTATCAAAAGTTAAAACAAACAGAGATAATTTGAAATAGGTACAATGCAATTTTTATATTATGTCATAATAAATATCCTAATCAAACCAAACGTAATGTACTCACATATTGGGTTGACTACTTAATTAGAAGTATAACTTTTTTAAACCTATACTTCAGTTATTTATAAATAAAAAGTGGCTATAAAATTAAATTCTTTAAAGAATCAAACAAGTATTTGACTTGTTAAATTAATACCTTAAATTTTCATAAAAATATCTTGTAATCAAAAACAGTAAGCGCTACATTTATAATGTACCAAGGCACGAAAGGAATATAGTTCCCATCGGGTGTTCTAGGACACCTCTCGATCTTTTTATTATTATAATTGTTATTAGTACTATGTCAAAATTGAATTTATGAAATTTTAGACCAACACTTTCTGATTTGCCTGTCTCTGAGCCATTCGTTTCTATTTATATTTTGTGTCAAAAGATGCATACGCTCATGGTTGCAAACTTCTCACCATTTGTTTGAACGTTTTGTGATTTCAATAACTTTCTTTTAACATAAAGTACACGTCAAAGAAAACATCGTCTTAATATGAAAACTGTAAACACAAAACACTAAAAAAACAATCCTGGATATTTCGCTTCACTGTGAGCTCACGTTCTAAGAATGGAGAATCAAGTGGACGTCGGATCGTATACACCGACAACGTAGAGACAGTACAAAAACACACAAAAAAAAGTAAAACCACAACGATACCTTTTTTATATTGTGTATATATTGTATTGTGTGGTTGGTCATTGGTCAGTATCGTTTGTTAATTTATTATTTTGATATTAATAAATTTATAGTCGGACAAAAAAATGATGGCCTATTTTGTAAAGAGCGGATGTTTGAATACATTTGTTTTGTTGCTACTATGAAAATTTTGCAGGTAAATAAATATTAGAAAAAAATTTATAGTTCCGATCGTTATACAGTGACAATTATCTCGGTGTTATCAGTTAGATATAATATAAAGAATTCTTTATTTAACCTTTTTTTCCATAGTTTTATATCGCTTCGAAAGCATAATTCCATTCACTGGAAGAATATTTTTAAATACTAGGAAAACAGTGCGCGTTTTAAGAAGGATATTCTTAACAATTAATTAAGTTTTTTAAACTTTTTACTGATATTGAGAAAACAGTTTATCGAAAAATCTACTTAACTAAACGCTCAAGGAGCACACACATTTTATGTATGCACAAAATAGTAGAAAATTAATGAAAAGGCGGAACATCCAAACTGTAGGCAAAAGATATTTGGATGAATGTAAAAGCCAATAACGTTTTACTATTGTTACAAAGCATTAATAATTTGGAAATTATATAACTAGCAGATACCCACCCGCTTTACTGGGCAATTTCTTCTTTAAAAAGACTATCACGTTATAGCCCTCATTTATCGCACATTTTGTTCACAATTTTTTGGGGAACTCTAACTTTTTTGAAAATGAAGTTATGCCCTAAGTTTTAACCTGATTGTAATACATTTTGGATCAAAATTACCCCATACAACGAGTTTCATCAAATTCGAGAACAAAAATTTTGTTTCCGACTTTTTCAAAAAATAGATAAATTTTTTATATCTCTAATTTCGATAAAACTCTGTATATAGGGTAATTTTTACCCAAAAAAAACAAAAATCGGGTGCATTTGATTACTGGTCCAATAGTTTTTGAGATACGGACTAAAATCGATCCAAATATTGCGATATCTCAGAAACTCTGCATCTAATCATTAAATTAACCTGATTGTTATACATTTTGGATCAAAATTATCCCATCCATCGAGTTTCATCAAATTCCAAAACAAAATTTTTTTTTGCTTTTTTCTCGATTTTTTCAACGGGGTACCCTTAAAAAAATAACAAAAAATCGAAAAATCTCCAATCTCGATAAAACTCAGTATAGGCTTTAAAAGTTAACTCTTTTTTTTAGAGACAACGATGATTGAAAACATAAATGAAATTAGGAATTCATTTCAAAAGTTACTTTGACTGCAAATTAAGCATGTTGTTTGAAAAGAGCATAACCAGATAGACAACAACGCTAACAGCAAAAACAGGAAAACAAAGATAAACTTGCTTTTCATGTCAGTAATGAAAGACTAGAACCCACCTTGAATTTTTTAGTTTTTGAAATGACCGGATGAAAAGTTGAACTTATACAGAAATTTTTCATCAATATTTCAATGAATTGTATCATTGTCACTTAAAAATACAATATGAGAAATCTACAATGATACCCTCATGAATATTCTATTTGATTAATGAAACAGAGAACCATACAACATCTGGAAGAGCATAAAACAATGCACACAAGTGTGTAGCTCTATGACGGTTAGAAAACGTTAGATAAGAAGATGATTGTCATCAACTCCCTACCAAAACTACTATTACTGGTTATTGTGGTGACCGCTACAACTACTAGAAAGCTACTGTTAAAGTGATTATCTCGTATATTCTTGTATTTGTGTAGATAATTGTATATATACTCACACAGATACGTTAATATTTCTGTAGAACGATAAATTAGAAGTCGTCTTGAGTAAGTGGAATAGACATTTGACAGTATATGTTTGATCTCAAACGATATCATCTATGATTAACGGACCACTACTGTAGATTTTTAACTAATTTCCTTCAACCAGCATTAAAAAATGAATGAAAAGCTCAACTTTTATAGGCATCAAGCAAATAAGTTGCTGCTCTTAGTAATACATAACTCAAACAGATTTGCAGAAATTAGTACAGTAAAAGTTGTTACAAAAATGCTAATAAAGGAAAATCGCATTTGGCAAAAAAAAAACTTATGGAATGTGTTTCTTAGGTGTCAAATATCATTAGTAAGGCATGCTAAAAATAGATTTTTAATTCAATGAAATGATCGATGTTACACTAAACGATCAAAGTTCAGTTAAAAATTAGTATATAGGCAACTTGTATGACGTAAATGTTAGGTGTTTGTCAAATAATCGAAAACTATTACACATGTATAACATTGCATGTCATTTTAAATGCAAATTATCCAAAATGGCGGACTGGTTATTTTTTTAAGAACTTCCATGAAATAGGTATGAAATGATAGAGTTTGCTGAGAGAAACACATGGACCCTTAAAGTACATAGAAAAAATCTCATTACCAATGAGATTATTACATTACCACCAACACGCCGCGGGCGGAATTGGCTACGCCTTAACCAACTGAGGTAATAGGGCGACAACCATGTTACTGGTTGATAAAATCTCATTAAAAATTATTATATTTCTTTTATAATGTTTACATTAATAATTTCTTATTTAGCCTGGTTACCTAGAACACTTAATGTTGCTAACAATTAATATAATTGCAGAGAACTTATCTACAAAGGAAATTGGTGTTGGTATATACATTGCGTTCTTCTTGAATGAAATACGTGGAATATTTGAAGTAGACACATTGTATTTAATCTCCATATTATATAAACATAACTAGTTGTGTACAAAACTAAGTACTATACTAAACATATATTACATAACATAATATATAGTAAAGAGTATAACATCCATATCCATGGAGTTCTAAATCCTAAGGGCAGTGGAGCAAGCCACTCACAACACAACACTCAACAGTCACTACAGTACAACAAAACATACCATAAAGTCACTGGGCATATAATTTATTCACATTGTTTTAAATTATATTCAATTAAATTGTTTATATCTACATCTATAATGTATTTATTATTATATGTTCTAGCATTATAATATAATATATTACGGGGAAAGGGGTAGTACCTAGTCTATAATGTATTTTGGTTCAGTTTCTGATTTCACGACAGATATTGCTGTCAATGAGATGGCAATAATATGAAAAAAAAAAGTTTAGTTACTAGAAGGCAAGCAACGTAGTGAATAATAATTATTCATGTTTCTTTTAAATAAAAAAATGGAAATATGTACCTTTATTTTAGTGTTTCTATTCCATTATAAAATTTTGTTTTATACCATGTATATATGAAATATACATAGTATATTAAGTTTAGTCCAAAGTTTGAAACGCCTAAAAATATTCAT
The DNA here is from genome assembly GCF_905475395.1 of Chrysoperla carnea. NCBI lineage: Eukaryota > Metazoa > Arthropoda > Insecta > Neuroptera > Chrysopidae > Chrysoperla > Chrysoperla carnea. The sequence goes on along the minus strand of NC_058340.1, from coordinate 40,141,879 downwards.
GCTAGAAAAAAAATTTTGGTATAGGTGTTCATAGAATCACCTAATTAGTCCATTTCCGGTTGTCCGTCCGTCCGTCTGTGGACACAATAACTCAAAAACGAAAAGAGATATCAAAATGAAATTTTTATAGCGTACTCAGGACCTAAAAACTGAGGTCAAGTTCGTAAAAGAGCAATATGGGTCAATTGGGTCTTGGATCCGTAGGACTCTTCTTGTAAACCGTTAGAGATAGAACAAAAGTTTAAATATAAAAAATGTTCCTTATCAAAAATTAAACAACTTTTGTTTGAAACATTTTTTCGTAAACATCACTGTTTACCCACGAGAGCGCTTATTAGGTGCAAATTTTATAGTATACAATAATATGGGAATATCAGTGTGTGTGTGTAGCTATTTAAAAGTGGATATCTTTTTTTATTAACGTGACGTCAAAAAACAAACGATTGCTTCATCAACAGTGTCTATACATGGTATTTCAACAATTAACTCAGTCAATTGTTTGTTTTCACTTGTTTACTATTCATTTATTTTGTAATTTACAATTTATTAATAATAATAATAATAATAATAATAATGGGGCTTAACTTCCGTTTCTCAGACCAAGTCTATAACAGAAGTCACCCATATCATTATCTTTAATCTTTACTTATTTGTTAAACTACATCCGAATGTACAATTAATTTTATGATATGGGTGGAGTTGGTTACTTCGTTCTTATCCAAGAGACGACTGTGTTAACCATTTACCGCACCATTAGCTATTTTTGTTCACACTAACGCTACTTGGATTCGAGTCCGTAACCTACCAGCCAGTAGTACAAGCAAGTAAAGACGACTTAGTTCGCGCCGCTACTGTGTCGAGTAAAGAAAGAAGACAGTCTTCGTTGATTGTTAATACTTTTCTATGTTTGTCATTTACAATTAGACTACTGTTTTTCGTGGTTCAAATCACATTCCACCTAAAGCTTTTCTTGGTGGGTATTATATTATGTAATATTTTAGTTTTAAATATAATTTAAAATGTTAAAGTTTGTTAAACTTACGGATTTGATTTATAACAAAATTAATATTTGAAAGAATATTATATGAACGTTACTTGATTCTTACAGAAGTGGATGTCTAGAAACTAGTAAGGTTTTAAAGGTTTTAATCACTTACATTAGTGTTTCTCATAACTGTAAATGATTACGTAATAAAAGGCGATTGTTGTTTGGCCGGTTGTGTATCTGAAGAAATATCTTCAGGCACAATCTACTGATCACTGATCGATATTCTTGAAATATCTGCTCATGACCTATTGTACATTATTGTATTGTACCCTGAAACACACGTCGTGTACCATAGTTCACACGTTTATATCAATAGTTTTATAATAATTCTCGATAAAAAAAACATAGTATTGATAAATGATTGTGTTATTTTCATTAAATGAATGTAAATGGTCATAAAATAAATCAATGAACGAAAATTTAAAAAAAAAAAAAAAAAAAAACTTTATAAGCACAAAAGAGCCAATTTTTAATTTTGGTACTTTACCTTCTCCTATATTATATAAGTTTGTGTCTATAATACATATTACAATTACTGTCTCTGTATTTACAATTGGTAAATGAAATCTAATTCTATATATGGTGCTGTAAGTCACATTATGACCTATGATATTGACAGTTATACCAAATGAAATTTACAAAATTTAAAAAACTCCCGACAAATTTTTCGGGTACGGAACTCTAAACTCGCGCTTGAAACATAGCTTATAACACTTCCCGTTAAATTTCCTATCAAACGAAGCCAAAAATAAAAATCGGTTCATCCGTTTAGGTACTTCGATGCCACAGACTGACACACACATAGCGTCAAACTTATAATACCCCTTTTTTAGTTCGGGGGCTAAAAAAAGCCATTTAATTGTGAATCCAAGAAAAGAAAACAAATAAGACAAATAGGAGGTTATCATTTTGCCATTGAAACAAGTATGACGCCTGCTCTCTGAAGTGATTTTAAAAGTACACAATATCTAACCTGACAAATATAATAATATATTGTATGCATACCTACATATAATAAAAACACGGTTTCTCTGAAGTTTTTCTTCTATTTTTTGATTAAGCCGTTATAAATAATTCACAGAAAAATGCTTTTATTTGTTTTACAGTGTCTTTAATTATGAACAATACAAAAAAAAAGTTATTTGAAGAAATAATTTTCTCTATTCGTTCAGACAGATGTTAATCAAGTGCTAATCGAGTAGACGTGGTTAAAAAAAGCTTTAAAACAATACTTGAACACGTTACTTGTTTATAAAATAATTCAGAATATGTAATTAACCCAACGTAAGTAGGTTTATCAGATTTACTCGTACTTCGTATAAGTCAATAGTGAGTGTTAAAAATTTTAATTCGTTATAAAACAAAAATTTTTTTTCTCTTCCAAGGCAAACATACATGTTTTAACATAGAGAAAGGAAAGGGGCAAAATAGTGGTGCACCCCTTCGAAATACCGTGAACAATTTAAGAAAATTGAAAGCAAAAAAAATTCGTTTGTCATGCTGAATGGCACAATTCAAAATAAACTTAAAAGTGAAACCATTCTAAGTGATATTACTATAACCGTACATTTAACTTACATATAATGTCATAGCTATAACAGTAAGAATGTTAAATAAGTGTATATTGCACATTCAACAGCGGCTATTTTCAAAAATTCCTTTGAATATTGTTGTATTAAACGAATATCTATTTGCTCCAATAACTCATTAATAGAGATTACATGCACTTAAAATAGTGACGTGCAATTTGGAAACCCTATTTTAAAACAATTTTCATCATCCAAACTCTCCTAAGAAGTCACTATACCAAAATATTTTTACACAGTAATAATAATTATCTTTTACTTTAATTCTTTCTTATTTAACTATTTATTCTGAAATTTTGTTTCTTTTATTATTACACGGCTAAGTGTAAGTGAAAAAAGAGACGTAATATCAGAGGTAATGAATACAAATTTTATTATAAAAAGTAAAGTTAAAGTAATATCAATAAAAAAAGCCTTCCTTTATTAATTATACAAATGTTTCTTTCTTTTTGGTATTTAATTGTTATTTTAATAATAATAAGGGGTAAATTAATGAATAAGTTATTATATATTTGTTTTCTGTGCCTCGGTGTACATCACTTTGTGTAAGTAAAAAAGGACAGTGTTATTAAAATGTTGAAAGCCTATCTTCTTCTACTTACACTCAGTGTGAAGGTTGTATACACAAAAGTATCACAAGAACATATTGGTTAAAAGATAGCGTGCGTTTTCAAACAGTATTATGAATAATCAATTCAATGACTTTATTTTGTTTCTGAAGCAATGTATTTTTTTTTCGGATAATTATTTTATAAGATATTCCAATACAAATTTGTAGTCAAAACTTGTAATCAAAACAAGTGAAAACAAAGAATTGAATTGTTAATTGCTGAAATACCATGCATAGACAGTGTTGATTAGTCTATCATATTACACATACATACGCATGTCACACCTACATAACTGATATTCCCATATAATACATACTATACAATTTACGCATAATTTGCGCCGCCACGGGTAAACAGTGATGTTTACGAAAAAATGTTTCAATCAAAAGTTGGTTATTTTTTTATGAGGATTATTTTTTACATTTAAACTTTTGTTCTATCTCTAACGGTTTACAAGATGGGTCCTACCCAAGATCCAATTGGCCTATGTTGCTCATTTACGAACTCTACCTCACTTTTTACGTCCTGAGTACGCTGTAAGAATTTCAGCTTGATATCTTTTTTCGTTTTTGAGTTATCGTGTTGACAGACGGGCGGGCGGACAACCGAAAATCGACTAATTAGGTGATATGAACACCTATACCAAAAGTGGTCACCCACCCAAGTACTGACTGTGTGTAATTTTTTCCCTTAAAAATTATATTAAAAAAGTATTATAATAAAATCGTGCGGCTAAGGTTTTCACTTCAAAAATTGTTATTGTCTAAAAATTATTAATTGTTACTAGATAAAAGTATTAATTTAGTTTAATAAATATTGTTTTGATTTTATTATTTCATATTGAAAATAAATTAATCACAAACTTTAATAAATATAACATAAAAAAACTACTATAAACAATAAATTAATTAAATTTTTTTAATTATAAATTTGATCCGATTCCAAACAAAATAATCCGTATCGAAATATCAAATAATAATAATACAATCGGATAACACAGGATGATTTCAAATTGGCGTTCAAATGGTGTCTCACAAGCTATAAATTCGAGGTTGTCTAATCAAATGATTTTTGCATGTTTTATTCGATTAAATCTTTTAAAATAAATACCACCAAATGCATTTAACATTTCCCAATTCCCCTAAAAGAAATGTCCTCGGTTTTGAAAGTTTTGGTTCGGAGGAGGAAATTAATTAGTGCAACCTTGACAACGGCATCTAAAATATCTTACGTGTATGTATGTTCTTCTCTTTATTATTAGAAATGAAGAAAATTCTTTAAATGACAAGGTCTGAAATCTTGTTTCTTTCTCCTGCCCCAGAGTTTAATTAGGAGTCTTCAAACTTTATATTTTCTCTAACGAGCACGCCATAAAATCTAAAGATCGTCCTTGATTACATTTAGAAGTAAGATAACTAAATATAAATAAAGATTAGCTTCCTTCTATTGGTATTATCTTGTAAATGCTTAATCTTTGAATCACATATTAAGTGCTTATTGAGCCCCTAAAAATAATTACTTACATTGATAATTAGCTTTATTCTCGAGAAAGTAACTTTTTACCGTGCGAATAACCTTCGAGGGGCTTGATTATATGTGTAAGCGAAGTCGACGGGAAGCAGCTCGTAAAATAAATATATATGTTGGAATTTGTATATAATTATTAGTTTTATAATTGTAAACAACTATTTGAATTTATTAAAATATGTTTTCATATTACAACTAAACATTTTGAATAGTTGAGGTGAATAATATCTATTTAATTAAAATATTGAATCTTAAATATATACTATTTTGATACAATTTATTTAATAAACAATAGGGATGATGACTAAATTTATTACTATTTATCACTTCAGGTGAAAAATTCTTACTTCATGGTCAGAAATGTGAAGTTGGTTTTTTAAAATGTTTACAAATACGCAAAACATGCAAATTATAAGGAGAGAGAGAGAGAGAGAGAGAGGCAAGAGATACCAGAAAGTGACGTCACATTATGCATCCCAAAAGACATATTTATAAAACTTCGTTTTGCAAGAAAGAGAGTTCTACGAATTTTAATCAATTTGAATTTAGCTTTGAAATTTTGTAATGGAATTTAGTTTTACAGTTAGTCGCCCTAGTAGCTCAGTTGGTTAAGGCGAAACCAATTCCGTCCGCGGTATGCTTAGGGTAGCGGGTTAAATTCTCGCCGTCACAACAAAATTAATTTAATTCATAGTTGTGATGGGCTGGTGTAATGCATGGTATATGCATGAAGGAGGTGCACTCAGCCTCTGAAATTGAGGAACTGATAAATGAAATAAACAGCGGAAAGGTGGTAAAACACATACGGTATCACAATGGGTTCTATAGCCTAAGTGTGTCTTTCGCGGCCAATATAACCTAACCTAACCAAGTTTTACAGTTTGAACCTTTCCTTAAAATATTGATACACAATTTCCATTCATTTCAAACTATTGTATCGATTTGGTGAAAGCGCAGTAAATATGAAATATAATGGCCTTCAACAATGAGATTTAACGAATACAGCTAATGAAAAGAGGTAAAAAAATTATTATTTTTAAAATTCATTTTTAAATAAAAAAATTTCCATAACATATTTATTTAGAGGGTACGTATTGACTCGTGTGAAAGTATTATGATTACTCATTTTGTAGGTTGTATATGCATGCATATGTATATATAAGTGTATGACAGAAAAATATTTGATTGAAATGAATTATTGAAAATAAACATAACTGAACAAAATGATAATCAAACAAAAAATTAATTCCCGGAATTTTTCCAATCTGTCCGAATGAAATAACATTTACAAGGTGTCCAAGAATCAAAAACCCAACAACATCGATATTTCCGTGTCTGGCACATAGAAAAATTAAATATATATATATATATATATATATATATATATAAATATAATTTAATTAATTAGAAGGTTTTTTATTGTTATTCGAATTCAATTGTTATTCGAAATATTTAATGTAAAATAATTCTTTTTATTGTCTTTTAAATCAGATTTCGACATTTATTTTTCTTGAATCTAATATATTTAAACGAGTAATTCTGTAATTCTTATATATATATATATATATATATATATATATATATATATATATATATATATATATATATATATATATATTTTTTTTTTTTTTTTTTTTTTTTTCGGGAGAGGAGGAAATGCATTATGCACTGAGTGTCGGACCCTCCCCGACTAAAACCTCCTCCCTAAAAACTTCTCCACTCTTGGAACCACGTGAGCATTACTTCAGGATTGGAGTGTCTTTTGACTTCTCAGGTCATTCAATCTCCTTTCTTCTCTCTTGCACGATATTATGCGCCAGCGTAGCAATTATCGACCAATTTTCGTCACCTGCTTTTGAGTCTGCCAGTTCAATTAGCAGATTATATATATATATATGAAATTTAGAAAACGTCGTTTTACCTCAGAAACTTAACATAACATAACGACCAAAAAAAAAACATAACGACCAAAGCTCGGTCATCCAGGTACTAAATAAATTAAAGCTCGTTATTCTGTAAAACCTTAACACACTCAAGCGTATAAGAAATTCTACCCAAACTATGGGACACCCTATTTACAAGCGATTATGTGTACGTTGTATATACACATCATACTAATTAAATAAACAAATCAAAAATGGGTAATAATAACATTTTTCCATTATTAATATTTATCGCAATAGTAAATAGCTCCATCAAATACAAAGCTTTAAAAAATAGAAATGGTCAGTTGTTTAGGTATTTGTAAAAATCTTCAACTAAACACCTTGCCTGCAATCGAACCCTGAACAAAAATAAGCTCGAAATCTCAAGAAAACCGCTGTAACCTCATATTTTCAACTTTCTCTGATAACTTTTCGAAAGTTGCAGGAATTGAGTTGCAATTCTGGAAAAAAGATGAAACTTATGATCATAAAAACGAGTTTCGGCAGCTGGTACAGTTCAGGAAAATCATCGGACTTTTTTTTTAAATTGTAAGTTTTTATGTGCTTTCGGATAGTGCCAACTCATTTTTTTTCCAAACCTGATTATGAGCCGAAACAGTACAAAACAAAAATGCAAAAAACTCGAAAACATCCAGATTTGTTTTACCTTGTAATGATACTAATCTGAATTTTTTCGATAGTAATCTTAGATTTTCTCTCGGCATACACGAATTATTTATCACTTGCTTTAGTAAATGCGGGACTTTTTAATTCCAATTGAATTATTTAAATTCAAAATATGTAAAAATCAAAACTAAAATAGATAGGATTATAGTATTGAATTAATTGATTCTGTAACAGAATCCTAAAAACAATGTTTTAATTTTTTTAAAAACCTATTTAATCTGGTGTGAAAAAAAAACAATTTGAATGTAAATTGCTTTATAAAAAATATTATACATATTTTTGAATAGATTGTATATCATGAAAATTATTTATTCAGGAAATTGATTCTAGTTTAAAATTTATTAACCACTGAATATGTACATAAATTTTATGTCAATATAAAACCGTAAGCTCATGATAAATTTCCGTTATGCATGATGTCCACTTTTTGGAGGAACGATAATGGTAAATTTGTTAATTGAGAGTCGAATTTGTGTAAATCGAATTTTTCAATTTTCACGTTTTTCGAAGATTACTTTTTGTCTACAGAATTTGTTAAATGATATTAATGTGGTGCAATTAATACAAATCTATGTTCCACCCGCTTAGCTATGACATTTATATCATAATGTCTTAATCTTCTTTTACAGTATACGGCAGACAAAGTCAACCGTCATAAATTACAAACTCTATTTCTATATATTTGACTTTCAAGGCACAGAATCATGGAAATTTAGTTTTATTATGGGTTCACGATCTATTTGTGTAGTCTTTTATAAGCAAAACTAGAATTTTTTGTTTATAGTAATCATTTTTCGTGCTATTTGTTAACATTTACCAATAACTATGCAGCATAATTTTGATTTTAATTTGGTTGTAGACATTTAATTTATAGTGTTAAAAATAAAAAGAACAAGTTTCGATTTCTTTGATAATACAGGCAAATTTGATCCGATCTGAATTTTTTTTTCAAACCCACTAATTTTGGGTCATTCTTTTCAGCTGTGATACCAGTTTTACGCTAGCTATCACTTATATGCTTAATTCCGTGACCAGGACTCCACATTCTTGAAACATATTAGAGCTAGGATAATTTTGAGCACAAATTTAAAAATTATAACCCAAATTTAGTAGGATTACATACTTGGTTTATCAAAATTGGATAAAATTTGAAGGAGATAAAGTAAAATTAAATTTGTTGGATTCTGATGACGTGATACAGTTAAAAAATTGGTTTTTTTAATAACACATGCAAATTTGATGCGATTTGATTTGAACTAATTTTGGGCCATACTTTTCAGCTGTGATGGTTGTTTTTCGCTAGCTATCACTTATGAGCAAAATTTTGGAACCAGGAGTCCACATTCTGGAGCTAAGTTAATTTTGACCACAATTTGAAAAATATCACTATCTTAATCTTAAAAACTATAGAAAAATATAATGAAAAGAAACGAAAAAAAATATTACCTTATGGAAATGGCATAAAATCCCTAGGAGTGATAAAAAGTGAAGTATATTTTATAAATGTTCTCTTACCTGTAACAAATAAAACAATATTTATAATTAAAAAGTTTTTAGTGATAAATAAAATGTAAATAATGTCAATAAAAAAAGTTCATTTTAAATTTAAATTTTATTATTCATTCAGTAGACAATAATGGTCACATTTATGTTCATAATCTATAATTAAGACCATTAGTGTTTTGAATAAATACAATAAAATTTTACAAAACACATTAAATATAGTATGAGACAACAATAATATTACTGTTATACGTGTCAAGAAACACTTCCCAAGCCTGAATCTAAACATAGAATATCCTAATAATCAAAAGGATAGAAAATAGCTCTTTTGAAAAATACAGTCGATATCTCAGAATTTTATCATTCAATCGCAAAATTAATTAGATCGATTAGATAAAAAAAAAAAAAAGAAAAAAAAAACAATAAAATTTAATTCTGCCGGTGAAAAAGTAATTTTTGAAATATCTCCAGACTGATTTCGAAATAAAATATTTTCATGCAAGATTTTGGAAGATATCTCAAAAACTAATCAATTAATTTTAAAATGAACCCAAGTTTTGTATTTCGGGGGTCAAAATTGTTTTATAAAACTAATAAAATGCAATACTCTAGTCCGTTTGACGATGAAACGAATATATCATGAGCTATCGGCTATATTGGTACAAATGGGGTGATATCCCGAAGCAAAATCTTTAATAAATATTTCAAAAATCTTCGATATATCCGACACGGAAGCTTTACACGATTGTAGACGATATCAAATTACTAAAGATATCTTAATGATATCTCAAAAACCAACTAAAATCGATATCTCATAAATTTCCAATTGTTAAATGGACCCGATTTTTGAATTCTTTGGCTGAAAATCATCATATTATTCAAGTTTTTTCCAATTCCGAAACAAATTTACATCGTGATTTTTTCAAATTCTCTCGTAGAAAAACCCATTAAGATAAATTAAAATTGGAAATTTCATTGTCTCTGATAAACATCACTCACAAGGGTAATTTTGACCTAAGGAAAAAGCAAAAATTTTGTAGTTTTGAAGATTAGACGAGTAGTTTGCGACAAGTAGCTAATAAAATTAATGTATACTTGCCATGGCTGTTGGTCTATTAATTGACGTATAAACACAAATTTCACAAACCACCAAATAAACAATAATTGCTCATGTAACCCAGAACATTATTATTATTTTTTGAGTAAAGTGATCATCAATTTTAATCATGGTTGTGATAATAAAATATATTTTATAAAGGTCATATATATTTATTTTATCGTAAGTATTAAATAGAATCCGTGATTTTTTAGAATGGCTATAACCTTTTTACATGGTTTTATTTAACTTGCCATGTATGTATGTATGTATGTTTGACCGGGTGGAATCTTGCTACTCAATTTTGAAGCTATTATCGTCAATCAATTGAGCCACTCATACACGACAATTGTAAATGCTTGAAGCGCTAAATAAGTCGATTTTTGAAGTAGATGAGGCGCTCCGATTAATTCTCGATATTTATAATTAAGCGCCCTTTACAAATATTCGTTTTTTAGTGACTCATAGAAAAATTTATTTTCTACTTAAGTAAAATAAAAGGTTGTCCCTTAAAAAGTATTTTTTATACAAATTATTCACGATCTCCGAAAAATAAATTTGGAAAGAATATTGTCTAGTTAGGCGGTCTATGCTGGCGAGTGATCTGTTTTCGCCCCTTACAAATACAGCAGATTTTATCGCTCCATGTTTTAAATCAGAATTCAATCCCAGAACGTATTTGAAAAATAAAACAATGGCAACTGTCTTCAAGACTGAATCAGATTCCGATGCTATATAAATGAAAAAAACGAAAATGTCGATTAAACTTTAAAGAAATAAAATAGAAAAGAATGTGTGTTTTTCCAAAAATATTAACGGTATTATTTCGAAACAAGCATCCGAGTTAATCCAATCGGAAGCAGAATAAGGTAGTTCGGATTACAATCAATACTAGCATTTACTAATTGGCGTCATTATTAATTTTTTATCAGCAAAAAGAAAAATGATGAATTGTATTTAATACTTTTTTCCATATACACTGGTATGATAACTGTCTGTATACAAGGTTTTAAAAATTATAGGAATGCCCTAAAATCTCCAAAATTTCTCAGGAAGGTTGTTAAAAAAACTGACTAAGACAGAAGTTGTTTGGATCAAAGTGGCAAAGAAAGAAAGGAAAATTTTAAATAAGAAAGTAATGAAACAAAAATTAATTTTTTTTAGTGACAATTGTTTTGATAACTGAATGGATTTAAGACAAATTAAATAAAATTATCTGGTTATTCGATTTTTGTAAAATCTATTTGGTTTTCGAAAAAGCTTTTTTTGTAAATAAACATTTTCAAATTTTGTAATATCTTTTACTTAAGTTTTCTACATTAGAGGAAGGTTCGAAACTTTTTGAAAACCCTATATGTAAATTATAACTGTAACAATAAACCCATTATAATACCCTTTGTAATAGATATTATGTATACATACATCTATAAAATGCAATTTTCATGTTTGTTCATTACAAAATAATTTATAATATGTTATGGGTAAAATATATACCATAAAATATAAAAATGAATGACAATAATTTTAATATTATTTTAAATTTTATTTGATTTTTAAAAATTGTTTGTATGTTTTAACAGCAGTTCCAGAAATTTAATCGACAATCAAATAATTCCTATCCCTATCCCTATATATTATAAATGTAAAAGTAAGCATGTTTGTTTGTTTGTTACGCTTTCACGCTAAAACTAGCGAAAGGTTTTTAATGAAACTGTACAGAAAATATAGCTTGTAGTTCAGGATAACACATAAGGTATAATTTATAAAGATATATTTAAAAAAAATTTAAAAAATTTAAAATTAAATCTAATCTGACATTTACTGTTTTAAATTTTTAGAGAAATCTGTAATTTATGGTTCAAAATTATTATTATCGATGAAGCAGATAATCATCATTAAAGAATTCTGTACAAATTTAAAATAGTAAACGTCAAAAAAATCATAGTCAACTATTCTGACATACTCAATGAATTATGACTATTTAACATTTAACAAAATTGAAAACTGTGTTTATCAAGACTGGGTCTAGGTTATGAAGCGGTGGTTTTTACTGCTTTATAACATAGTAATATATATAGGTTATCAATCTAGTAATATATAAATTTCAAAATATTTTTGATTTAAACGTATAATATGAAATATTTTATTCAGATTGACAATCCCTGTACTTCAAACTTGTAAAACAATTCTTCACTTAAGTGGTTTAATATCACTAAGGAAGTCCATATACATTCAATGTACTATGGCCCTCACATATATGCTCTACTTTGAGGTCCAAACGGGTAACAGTCCAAATAACGTAGAGTCCTTCTTAGTACAAGAATATAAAGTTATTCGTAATAGACGAAAGTAAATAGAAAAAAAATCTTGATATTTAAATAGTTATGGGACCAAACATTTGAATTACGACTATGTGCATGTTTATAAGCTATATTCAAATATTAGGTATATACCACTGATAATAATAGACTGGGTTATAAGCAAAGAAACCATATACCAACGACATTGATAACAGGAGAATTGTTATTATGGGTTGTGTTGTTGGATAAATAATATAAATATTACTATATATAGTTTGTAATATAAGGTTGGTAGTACTATATACCTAGTACTACTTCTATACTGTTTGTTAGTTGTGTAGTAGTTATTCGTTCATTCGTGAAAAAAGTGCAATCGTGCAAATAAATCACATTAAAATAAATGTGAATATCGTTACTAACCACCGAACAACGTTGTAGAGAGTAAGTTGTATGTAGAGAGTTGGTACTATTTGCTACCACACTAAAATACCGATATATTCAGAGGAATGTTTATGGTTAGATGAAATATTGTAAGATGGACAATGGACAAACAGGAATCTTTAAAAAAATTTAAATAAAAATACCTTTTTTGAGCACAAAAGCTTTTATTGTACTAAAAAGTAGAAAATAATTTTTTCTAAGAGTCACTCTTACATGACTATTCTTAAAAGCTTGAGGTGATCAATATAAAATATCAACAATGATTCAGAGCGCCTCCATGTATGTATTTAACTATATTGGTTCGGGTGGAATCTTGCAACATAGATAGATTTATAATGAGCGCCTCAAGCTTTTACAATAATGATTTTCATAAAAATGGCATTTTTAATAAAATCCAATTTTTCCTTTCTTAGATAATTGCGACAAATATGTATACCTTTTATTCACAAAGATAACTTGAGGATTAATTAAAGACAATAATGGTATGAGAAAATATAGGATTAAATCAACTGCGATTTCTTACGTACTTTTATGAAAGTGGTCGGGTTGAAGTATTTGAACTGTAGGTTCCAGGTTTGTATATATACATAGTTATCCACCCAAACCATTCTCAACATGTAAAAAGTGCACATTATACAGAATTTTTTTCCATAGTAAATTTATTCATAGACTTTTTTTCGTCTGTTTATGGTTTATTTAAATTATTTTTGTGTTTAAAGGTCATTTCATGCAATGGACACTCATATCTGCGTTTATATGAAAATGCACACGGAAAAAAATTTTGTTTAATCTTTTATTTATGATGTATAACTAACTAAATTTCAAGAGCGACAATTTGATTTAAAAAATGATTAATAAAAAAAATAATTCTTATGATTTTTTTCATTTTATTTTGTTGGAACATTTTGCAAAAACTTGCATCACATGGACCAAAATATACTTCGATAGACCAGATTCATATATGATGTAAGATGGAGACACTAATGGTCCTTTAAAATTCTTGTTTATTTCAATGTCAAAATTTTTTGAAGCCTGCTACCAATAAAAATGAAAAATTTTTTATTTATTCCGAAAATCCCCCGTTTACCTCCAAAATACGGGACTATTTCTCTCACCTGGTCGTAATAGATGGTCTTCTGCACATTATTTCTTATAACGAATACTTTGAGGAACCTATTCTCCATAAAAATGATATTAGTGTACGAAGGACCGTATACATAAAAAACACGAACATATAGTAGGGTATTCTACTATTTTTGAAAAAGTACTTCAAAATGTTTGCTAATAAAAAGCCACCAAAAATTATTTCGGAAAAATACACACGCTTTCTTGCCCCTAAAACTAAAAAAAACGCGGGCATCCAATTTGATGACGTAATATCGGTATCATTATACGAAGTAACACAAATAAGTTTGACCGATATATTCATAGACAAGTGATTATAATAAATATAAATACTCTCTCTACACAGAACTAACTGATAGTCTATGCTTCATACCGATATGACATCACGCCAGGGCTTGCTCGCGTTTTGGGTCACGTGATAGAGTTTAAAAATTACGATTTTTAATTTTAAAATTATAAAAGAAAAATGGGCTTTTATGACTCGAAATCAGAATATTTAAGTATATTTTTACATAAATTTTAACTTTTTTCAAATTTCATAATTTATTTTTGATAACGAAAATGCCCTATTATGACAATTTGATTTTTAATAGAAATTAACTCAATAGGTAATAAATTGTATAATCGTATTATAAATATTAAAATCAGATTTAAACATGATTTATACAACAAATCAAATAAAATAAATTCTGATTTTCTTGCAATACAAACATTCGGCAAAAATGATATAATTTTCTTTTTATATATGGATGTGTATTTGTGACGTTTTTGTCCCTTGATGCTTGAATAATAATCTAAGATTAAATAAACAGATTATCCTCTACAGAAATTAGATTATTTAGGTATAAAAATAAATCATTTATATAAAGACGTGCAAATGTATAAAATAAAAGGATTTTTAATCTTTTTTCTTGGTGTGTTACCTTTACGAATTTATTACTAAAATTGTTATTTTTCACACTTGTTATTATTGTTGTTCCTAAAAACTAGGTTAGGTTATATTGGCTGTCGACGAGGAAGACCATAATGTGCTTTACCAACTTTCCGCTGATAATTTCATTAATCAAATCCTCAATTATTTTCAGAGGCTGAGAACACTTCCTTCGCTCACGGTGGGAATTGAACCCGCTACCCTAGGCTACCAAGTTAACGTGTATTAGATATTTAGATTTTGAGTTTGAGTCCTAACAGGTTTGATATTTTGAAAAACTTATTTCAGACAAAATTTTAGGCAGTGGCAAAGTATTTGCCATACAAGAATCACTCTCCATTTTTATTCAGTGGAATCTCTTGGAAGAAAGGGAAACAATTTTCATTTTGAAGCGGATGTACGAAAACTATAATTAGAAACTTCCCTTGATAAGACGTGATGTTGTAAGACCATTGTTCATTTTAAATTTGACCCCTGACATTGATGTTGCGTGATCCAAAATTCAAAACCGATTTCAACCAAATGGCACTGTAATATTTATGACATGTCTCTATTTAATTCAGGCTTATTTGAAGTTTTGAATGGTTTTAAATAGAAATGAATGGAAAATTTGAATTCCCAATTCATTCCAATAGGAAGTAAATTGTTATTTCTTACTAGTATTCCGGCTAGATACAATTCACTAATAAATTGTGTTCTTAAAAAGTTATTACGCCTCTGGAAATGAATCAACAGAAAAAACTGAGTTAAAATGGAAAAATATTATATACCAAGAAAAGAGTTTCAGTATGAAATAAATGATTCAACACAAATAAAATAGACAAATCGAAAAGCAGTGAATCGATAAAGAAGACAAATTACAATGCAACTTTTGAATTTCAACAATTCGGATAAAACATAAAAGAAAAAAAAACTATTTTAATTTATTACGTAAATATACGAATAATTCATTTAATAAAATAAATAAATAAATAAATAAGGACTTGTTTTCTTTCTGTTTTTTTATGTAATAATTTATTTACAATGTTTAAGCATTTTTTTGTGTTTAGTAGAACACAAATTGGCCAATAAAAAACAAATGGGTGAAAAATAACATGCACATAAAAATGGTTTTAGCAATCTAAAACACTATATACCTAGTGTGTCATATAAACTGCCCTAAATTTTCATCAGTAAGTTGGAAATATATATGTGTACCAAAAAATTATTGCATGAAAGTTACACTCGCTGTAGATTACTTGGTTTATTCCAAGGTATAATGCCTTGATACAATTGCGATTGTTATTTGAATTATCATACATTTTTCAATGAAATAGGACTATTTTGAAAACAGCCTAGCTGTTCTCTGTTATCGCAATGAAATCCTTCATCATCAGATTACGGATGAAAATGATGTCCTGACTTAAGAATTTATCTCCACCTATTTATACATACTTCTTTTATCGATCATTTATGCGACTTTGCAGTTTCGCAGTGGGGAACAATCGCTTGAACTCATTTAAAAAAATGAGACATTTTCGGACTCAAATGAATGGTCAAATAAACCTGATTCAATTCATTTCGAAAAGTGAAATGGTAAAATAATTAGGTAATTCAAAACAATAATTCAAAAGATCATCATTGTAACTGTTCTGTTTAGTTGACGTGGGCTGCTAATGATCTCAGTTATCGATGCGGCCCTAAAACCTACAAAAAAAAAAAAAAAATTCAAAAGAACAAAGTCAACTCGAATATTTCAATTGCAGATAAAATATTTCCAAGAAATTGTCCCAAATAAATGATAGCTCTCTAAGTATCTTTTTCATCTTATCTGATGTCCTTGACCATCACTTTGATATTGATATAAGAAGGAGTGTTATAAGTTTAAAATGTTTATCTGTGCGTCTGTGTGTTTCTCAATGGCATCATAGCTCCTAAACGGTCAAATCGTCTTTAGTGAGAACACTTTATAGCTCCGTTTCCGAAAATCGGTTTACAAGGAATAAATCGCATTTATCGGGGGTTTTTTAAATTTTGTAAATTTCACTTGTTATTTCAGAGCACCACAATATCTACATCGGCTGTTTGAACAACTAGAAAATGTATCTATATATGAGACACTATGTAGACTTATAATACTCAAAAGATATTCCAATATCTTTTTTCCACATAGGAAAAGTATGTGGCGTGGCTATACATGGCATGCTACTATTACACACAAAGATAGATATATTTATATTGTGTATAGTGTTATATATTTTTTTATTTTTCTAATGTTAGATATACATACTATTAGTATAATATATTATTACAAATGTAATCACTGTCCGCCCATTGAGCCAAAAGGTCTGGTTGTTGATGATGGTAAAGCAAAAGAGTATAAGAACATACATAGAACAAACACAATATAAAGCTTTGAAGAGGAAGAGAAGGAATGGCCCCGTCCGTCGTCAGTTCAAAAGCTATTCATTTTCTCATAGTCAGCTCTAGTATATATACATTGCCAAAGCAAGCAGCACCAAGCTATTTCCATTTGTCTAATTTATTGTTTGATATGGTTTTAAGAATGTGGAGGAGCTATTGAATTATTTTATGCAAAACAGGAGCGTAATCTGTTTTGCCTTTTTTAAACCTTTCTATCCTTAAAAAACGGAATAGGGAATAAAAACCCGAAACCATGTATCATCTTATTTTAAGAAGGAATAAAAATACAGTATTACAGTTTTTTATGGAGATATCTATATTGTAAGAAAACCGTCAGTATTTGAATGGAACAGTACATTCTTGAAATAGATTCTTGTTCTTCACCGTGAAAAAAAAAACACAACTAACAAATTTTCAAAGTGATAAACTTGTGATTGATTGTTATGGCCGAAATTGTTTCCATATTATTTCGGCAATTTCTGGCCTCAAAATTTCGT
This sequence comes from Chrysoperla carnea, assembly GCF_905475395.1. Taxonomy (NCBI): domain Eukaryota; kingdom Metazoa; phylum Arthropoda; class Insecta; order Neuroptera; family Chrysopidae; genus Chrysoperla; species Chrysoperla carnea. The sequence goes on along the minus strand of NC_058340.1, from coordinate 40,124,199 downwards.
AAAAACAGGAAAATTCTAGGAAAAAGCAAATGTTTTTTAATTTTCCCATGAAGAAGAGATCTGAAACATTTGTCTCAAATAAATAATTTTAACGATAATTCAAAAAAATATTTTTGTATTCTTTTAAATTCATAATGGATTTTGGTCAATTGCAGTCGAAAGAAAAAAAGTAGACCCCGATTTGACCGTATCCGTATAACAAAAAGTTATACAATGTATTTTTATTTCTCCTTAAAATCAACTTGTTTATATAAGATGCGTTTTAAACTTAAAAAGTCTACGTGCATGTGAATAACCCACCTTCCTTTCGATTCGAAGACAGTGTAATGTATACAAATCAGTTATCATCACCATGTAGGCGATATTAAAACTACCAAGTCTTTTTTACAACAATATATACATATATTGTTATACAACAACCACTCTCATACTCTCTATAAATAAAATAAATTTTCATGACGCCGCGCCGTGACCAAACATCGTATATCTTTAAGTAGTCAACAATGGTTGAATACGATTAATTTTTTAACTGACATTTGCAATATAATTTCAATGTAATTTGAATTTTTTCTAATTTAAATATTTTAATTTCGAATATATTCGTTTTATATATCCACATAAGTATACAATCATCACTGGTTTCCATTCTTTTATTTTATTTTATTTTTCACACAATACGTGCTCGTATTTTCTAGTTTGATAAAAATTTTCTTTCTTTATATTCTATTCCTTAATATATTTGATAGAGTTTCACTGTAAACGGTTTGGACATATCAAGTTTAGACTTTCAATTTTATTTCGCTCATTCAATATACTCTCCGTAATATTTTATGATTTGATAATCATATTTAACATTAAGTTGAAGAAGTCATATTTAAAAAGTGAAAACAAACAATTGACTGAGTTAATTGTTGAAATACCATGTATAGACAGTGTTGATAACTCTGTCACATTACACATACATACATGTCACATATATATTGATATTCCCACATAATACATACTCACTTTGCGCATAATTTGCGCTCTAACGGGTAAACAGTGGTGGTGTTTAAATGTGATGAAAATTTTTTACATTTAAACTTTTGTTCTATCACTAACGGTTTACAAGATGGGTTCTACGGACCCAAGACCCAATGACCTAAGCTGCTCATTAAAGAACTCACTTTTTACGTCCTAAGCACGCTATTAATATTTCAGCTTGATATGTGTCTTCGCTTTTGAGTAATCATGATGACAGACGGACAGAGGACAGGCAGACAGACAACAGGCAGACAGACGACAGACAGGCGGCAGATAGACAGACAACAGACAGACGACAGACAGACAGATAGACAACCGGAAATGAACTATAAAGGTGATTTTATGAACACTTGGTATAATTAGTATATTTCATATGCGCTATGTGCAAGGGGGAGGGTCTTAGGTTTGGCAATACACGTGGCGCGCCGACGGAAAAATGCCGAACTATTTACACGCCAGCCGCCGACAATGTACATTGAAAATACATTGACAACTACTTTTAATATAGAGTACAAAATGTAGTAAATGTAGTAGTTCTCTCTGGTAAAGTTCAAGTTTGTTTAATAATTAACGTTATACTTTATAATATTCAATCGACTTCAATGTTTAAGTGTAAAATAAAGATTTTTAGTGCATTTTGTGTATAATGTTTTCTTTATTTAGTTGTTATCTCTCTTTAATATATAGTGTTTCATATTTGTGTATTTAGTATCCTTGTTACACTTCTGTTTAAATATAATACCAATTCCACATGGTGGTTGTAAAATATTGTGTACTCTTTTTAACACACATCTAAATACTATAATGCTATTTCATTTTTCTACATTTAATACACATATTACTACATTTAATACACATTTTTATTGAGAACGAGTTGAAATAGCTAACGAATGTTTATTTAATAATTACAATACCTTTTTTGGCGTTAGTATATAATAATTATAACAAGTATTGCAAAAAACTTTCTGCTCTTTTTACATGCAGTTCAATGTATACAAAGAAAAACAATGGCCGCATTACGGGTGAATAGTTCTACACTTTCCACTAGTTGGCGCCACTTGGCTTCATGCACATAGCGCATACATGGTATAAAAACTGTACAGAATCAGGATGCTTGAACAATTGTCTACGTTGGTTGATATATTTATTATTTTTGCTACAAAAATCTTTCAAATGACAGAAATAACAATTAACACGCCTATAATATACGACTTATATGCAAATACAAAGAAAAAGGTAGATAAAGTATTTATATCGTCAGTACAACAAAATGTTTTCTCTTCCCTTAATAATATGTAAATGAATATACACTTCAACTTATATACTGCGTATACACATATTATAAAACTTTCTTCCCTATTAAAATAAAGCTTATATGTAATTAATGTCAAAACATGATAATTAGCTCATAATCCCTGTAATTAACCATTTGTTTTATGTATATATTTGTGGGGGATCATATTACATATTATTATACCTATATCTACTTTTATTATATACACGCCTTCTCACTTTTATCTGTATCACGAAAGTTTTTTCTATTTTCTTTGACCCTTTTCTCAAACGCTTTGAAATGGTTTTAACGCTCGACTTGACAAATACAATAAAATCCAATAAGTGAATGCTTGGTAGAAATAGGATATCAAATGAAGTCAGTTTTTGAATCTGACAGGTGAGTCTGTTTTTAATTTTTTTTTTTTTTAAACATACTTTTGTGCTACAATGTAGAAAACATGTTTTCTCTGAAATGTTTCACAATAATTAAATTACTAAAAGAATAGCACGTCAGTTTTAGGCCATTTGAAAAATGAAAATGATTTTAAATAAGTAAGAATATTCATTGTATTTTACCAAATAATGATAATAAATTCAGTAATTCAATATTTTTGTTATAAGTTCTTACAATCTTCTGCGACCAACCTAAATGACAGAAATACGAATTTGGACTGATAAAGCTGTTAACATTAAATGTTTTCTAGATCAAATTTATCAATAAATAATATACGTTATTCTTGAAATAACTGTATTCATGCAAGCGTTGAATGAATTAAATCCCTATCCCTATATATTATAAATGTAAAAGTAAATATGTTTGTTTGTTTATTTGTTTTTTACGCTTTCGCACAGAAACTACCGAACGGATTTGAAAAAAACTGTTCAACAATATAGCTCATACAGCAGAATAACACGTGGGCTATAATTAATAAAGACATATTTTAAAAAAAATTAAAATAAATTCATTTGATATTTTACTACTCCATCTATGATCATCATTTTGAACTATAAATTAAAGTTTTCTGTAAAAATTAAAATAGTTAATGTAAAACAATTCATCGCCATCCTTTGTGAAATACTTTGTGAATAAGGTCATAAATGAATTATGACTATTTTACACTTTAAAAAATTGAAAACTGTGCATATATTTTAGCTGTGTAAAACAATCCCTTCAAGTGTTATGTAAAAGGAATATCAGAGTTGTTAACTTCTGTAAAAATTGAAGTATATTGATTTTCAGTCAGATTACCTTTATAGCTTTTGAAGAGCCAGTTCCTACCTGCATAGCAACAGAGTTGATTTTGGTCTACGTTGAGCATTATTCCGGTATTAATCATCTTCTGGTGAGCAGATTGGTGTTTCTGCCAACCTAGGAGTTGCTCTTCACCTACGAGTTCTAGGACCTGCAACTCCCAATCGATGAAACAAACTAATGTTCGGTACATAACCAATAAAAACAAAGTACTCCCTTGCACGTAATACTATGAATACTTAGAGGTAATAATGAAAAAAAAAAAAATGTAATTAGTTAACAGTAAATAATTATGGTATTGTTAACATTGCATTTATACACAATTTAACAGTTAATATAATAATTATGTTGCCTCCTTTAGGGAGTTGTAAAATATACGACGAGTAACTAAACTCTATAGTAAACTTTTTAACACTTCATTCGTTAACAAGGTAAGCACAAGACGGAATGGGCAATGAGTGTGATACAATTTTAATAAACATAGAATATTTGTTTGGAGATTTTAAAAAACTTTCTCTCTGCTGGTGTTTAAAAACAGAAACAAAACAAAACACAAACCACTGTATGTATAAGGTAATTAAGTGAAATAATCATTTTTCAAGATTATTAAAACTGATTATACATTTACACATTATTATGTAATTTTTTATAATTATTATACAAAAGTACTTTTTTTTACAGAAGATAAGCAAAAAATTAAATTTGCCTTTTAGAAAGTAATTTAGAATACAGGAAACTTTTTCTTGCTGCAAAATTATGCTTAAACAATTATATTGATTGGGTCAAAAATTCAACAGTAGATTTTTTGAAGATGTCCAATTCATTTTGTAAACTAGTTCTATATTCTCTGAAAGAAATCGATTTCTTTTATTCCCAACAGAAAAAATCCTTTGCAAACAAGCCTTTGGTGTTCGAGTTAGCCTATGGTCTTGCAGCTATTAAAATTTTGAACTCCTATATATATACTTTTTTATTTAAGAGTAGGGTGTCTCGAATCTATGTTTGTTTTCCTGGATAAAGGAATTAAATTTCAAGGATAAGAACGCAAAACAGTACATATTTACATAAACTTTGATTCGAAATTCATCAATATCCTGAAATGCTTAGAAGCGACAAGCAAAAACACTAACTTAGATACAATTTTATTAAACCCATTTTTGATAACACTTTCTTTTAGTAATTCATCAGTATTGGACATACCTGAGGGCCTTTGTAAAATATTCTTTGTAAATAAGAGTTAATGTAATTCAAAGAGGATGAATATTGAATTATTGATTTTTAATGAATGTCTATCAATTTACAGTATGAAATATTCATTAATTTATTCACAATATTAAACATAACTATAAATCTAAACAAGATTAGCAGCAACTATCATTGTATTGTATTTAGAGTGTTTGGATAGAAACTACATTTACCGCACAAATGATTCCAACATAAAAACTGAATAGTCTACATATCCATAAGGAAATTTTTTTGAGGTATTTGATCTCACCTGAAATTGAATCAGTTCAAACTAACACTTTTTATATCGTAATGAAAACTCTTAGGCGCTATGTTATTTTATTTCTAGCCTGATTTGTTTCAGTACTGCTGTGTTTGATTTGCAGTACAAGATTTTCAGTTTTCCAACAAGGCGATGACATTTTCATGGTATATGTATGAAATAGATGTACTCCCCTTCTAGAAATTATTTAGGGACTAAAATAATCAGCGAAAAAAGTGGTAAAATACATATTATGTAACACAATGAGTGTTTGGCCGCGAACTGAGTGTCTGAACTGCTGAACATGCCCTTGAAAATAGTTTTTACTTTTTAATTGACGCTACTGAAAAGTGTATAATTAAGAAACAAACCCAAGGGATCAACTTCAAAGGCAACGATGATAACTTTTATTCTTGATAAATTTTCCACTTGGAAATAACTATTAGAATTGGAGCATTGTTTATCTATTTGAATTAATCTTATTATACCATGTATATGAAATATACCAAGGTATACTTAGTTTAGTCCCAAGTTTGTAACGCTTAAAAATATGGATGCTATGAACAAAATTTTGGTATAGGAGTTCATAAAATCACCTAACTAGTTTATTTCCGGTTGTCTGTATATCTGTCTGTCCATCTGTCATCAAGATTACTCAAAAACGAAGAGATATCAAGCTGAAATTTTTATAGCGTGCTTAGGGCGTAAAAAGTGAGGTCAAGTTCGAAAATGAGCAACAAAGGTAAATTGGGTCTTTTGTCCGTCGGAGCCATCTTGTAAACAGTTAGAGATAGAACAAAAGTTTAAATGTAAAAAATGTTCCTTAAAAAAAATAACTTACTTTTGTTTGAAACATTTTTTCGTAAACATCACTGTTTACCCGTGAGAGCGCAAATTATGTGCAACTTTGACAGTATTTAATTTTATATTATATGGGAATATCAGTTATATATGTGTGATATGTATGTATGTGTAATGTGACAGAGTAATCAACACTGTCTTTACTTGGAAGTTCAACAATTAACTTCGTCAATTGTATGTTTTTACTTGTTTGTATAATATAATTTTGATTTGAACTGTAGATTGAAAACTATTATACGTTTAATGCTGTCCCTTGAATTGAATCTCCAAATGAATTTAATATTTAAACAATACCAAAATATTCATATTTAAATTACCTGTCTATGGAGGATAAATTTCAATACAACATACTGTTTACAAATATTATTCGTTGAAAATTATATTACTTGTATTATGTTTCCAATCAGTTTAGTATTCAGTCAGTAAACTGTTTGTGTTCTATTTCGAGCGTTGGTAGTTGTTTACGAATAGAAATTTAAAAAAATGTATCGTCCGAAATTTGTATCTTATGTAATCATCATTTATGCAACTTTTACATTTCATTATAGATGAGTCTCGGTTTACATAATGCAACGTTCTCTTATCTATTGTAATAGATACCACTGCTAGTGGTTAAATATATGACACATAAGCACGTATTAAATATTACATAAGTGGAGAGTTTGAAAGAACAAACACTTGAAAGAACATATCCAGCATTCAAATAAGCAGAAAAACATAGATAATGCTATTGTTATGAAAAAAATAGAAATCAAAACCTGAACATCTTATTAATTTCTTATAAATACTTGTATTTTCATAACGTATAGCATAAGTTTTCTTAGAGTTGAAAAATATTTAGTATACGTGTAATTAATACAATAAGTAAAAGATTTTTTCTTATTCGTAATAAGATAAATATTATCATCAAGATAATAGTATTATATGTCTAAGGTATTAAACCTCAAAACAGCAATATAATACGGTACACCGGGTGTATCTCTATAAACATCCCTATTCAGTGTTTATTTATATACTTTTTAAACTTTATAGGTTTTTTTTTGTTAGGTCCAATAATAACAATATTAATAATAATAGTGTTGTTTAACCTCTGTTTTTCAGACATCTATCTATAACAGAGGCCACTCACATCATTATTTTTAATCTTTATTTATTCTTAACTACATCCAATTTTACAATTAAATTTTTTTGATGTGGGTAGAGTCGGTTACTTCGTTCTTATCCAAGATTTCTTAGTAAAGTTCAATAATTTAAAATAATAAAATCATATTTTAAAAAGCAAGAAAAAACATATTGAGAATGAAGTTCCTTCTCCAGGCCTCTTTGCTCAACATATACTTGTTCAATACACTTCTTTCATCAAAATCTTTGTTAGTTCATTACAAAATCTTTGTTCAGTAGGTTTTTCTTTGTTGACTTCCCGGATGAGAAGTTGACAAAGATATATATATATATATATATATATAAAGTATTTGAGATGAGAAGTTTGTAAAGAACACCCGGTGCATTACAAAATATGTTGTCCCTTGGGACAAGCTGTTATGGCCTAACTTTATGCTAAACAATAAGAATCTGTCTCTGAGACAAGAGGAAAAGGGAATGATGAAATGTTAAATATTTCATCAGGATAATCAAAAGTTATTTTTGAACTTCAAACTATTAAAAAAATAAATTTTAACGTTTAGGGATTAAAGTATGAGAGAAATGATCTTATAAGATCACTGTTTTGTTTTTGTTTCGTGTTTTCCAAAACAATTTTCTCAAAAAGGATTTGAAAGCTAAAAGCATCTGCAATTCGTGATAAATAGTTGCAAAAGGTTGGCCTCGATTACGTCGTGCAAATATCAAAATCAAAGACAATTCTTCTGACTATAAAAGTGTACCACCTCCTCTCCTTTAAAAAAATTTCATAAAATACTATGAAACAACTATTTCCATAAAAAAAATAATTGATTTACAAAGAGAATCAGTTTCAACTAAAATTTTAAACCTTTTTTTTTTTTTTTAAATTTTAAACATGTTAAATTTCTTGAAATACAAAATAACGAATAAAATATGTATAATTTAAATTGTCAATATTGCTTTAACAAACAAAAATATAAAGATGCAGCAGCTTTGTTTAACATTTGTTAATTTTTATGTTCATTTCTTAATCAACAACAATGTTGCTAAACTTTGTTATATTTACTTATTGAGCAAGCAGACAAAATAAAAAAAAATTAAAACAATTGCATTGTTGTTTATATACAAGGAAAAATTCGAATAAATGTTGAACTGAAACATGTCAGTAAAAGGTAACGTATGGTACTTTTAATCTTAAAGTTAATTGGTATTATCTAATAAATTATTTACAACTCCGACTACGTTCAATTCGTGAAAAAAGGAAAGAAATTGATCGAAAAAAATTCAACTTCAAGTCCTGAAGTAATTATTTTTCAATAGCAGATTAAGATAAGTGTAGAATAACACCATAAGAAAGTTTATTATGATTTTTTAATTCATAGCTTATGGTGCTCATCAAATGTCACACGGGTGTATGTTTTAAAAGGGCAAGGCCAAAGGGATAATTTTAAAGATACGTTACACGATGCGACTTCTTTTGTCCACTTACATAAAACCATGAAAAAATAAAATACTTTACTTTTTAAACATTACTTACTTTACTTAGCTTCTGAACATTTTATGCTTAAAACTGAAATATGCTACAATAGGTTTGACCCACAAACCAGTAATGATTAAGTTGGAATGTGATTTAGAACACAACTCACAAAAGCCAACTCGTAAATATATGAATTGTCAAAGCAAAATTTTTTGTTGAGACACTAAAAAATTGTTATTTTTATTTTACTTGAAAACGAATGTAAATGTATTTCTCGAATGATTCTTTTCAAGTAGCTTAAGTTTTTCTGCATGTCGAAAATGATATCGGTGGAGAAACTATGGTGGCTCAAAGTAAAATGTGTCCTAGGAACTAAATTTTCTTCACTCATCATTCTCGAAATATATATATTATATACCCATAAACCTATATACTGTTCTCATGAGAAATCTTTGGGATCTATCGCCCGTGCTTGAAGGAGCTTTGAAAAGTTCACCTTTGTATCTATAAAGAATACTTGAACTTGTTTACATTTTTTGGGAATGTTCATTTTGTTTTCTTCAATTTTTGACCTTATGGTACACCAAGCGGTTTTAATTTCCTTGTGATTTGTTACGGAATACTTAAAAAATAATTCTAGACTTGAAAATGAATCCTGCTGCAATTGATTTGATGTTTATATATTTAATAAAATTTACTACATGATTCGTCTGTACTACCATTACTTACTATAGTGAGTGCTAGCTTCAGCTACTACCTATTACTACTCTACGACTAGTAGTCTAGTACTTTCTATGTCGACTATTTTATATGTATGTCTGTGTGTCTGTTTTATGTAATAGAAAACAAGTTTATTTTAGTTCAAAACATAGAAATGTTGTAACGTTGGTTCATCGTACAGTTTCGGTAACACAATCTAAGTAATCGAATTTTGTTTGAAATTGGTACAAAATGTATATGTCAACTAAAATTCTCTGTAATGAAATATTTCAAATTTAATTTGCGAACTTCATTATGAATATATTTTATACGTAATAGAATGCCTGTGTATTTATAAGTAATCATACTTCTATTGACGCATAGATGACTTAATTATAGAATTATAGAAGAGTTTTACTAATTTTTAATTTCTAGTATAATGTTTTTTATGAATTTTCTTTGCATAGTCTTGCACTTAAAGATTCAAACCAATGTATTACAATAGTATAAATAACCAATGTATTAAAAAATGTAAGTCACGGCAATCTACTAGTACCAAAGACTTTTGAAACTATTCAAAAACAAATATTTTTTTCGATTTCATCGATATCTAATTTTTGATATCAAATCAGTACACAAAAAGATACCAAGGAGTTCATATTATTTACCTGTTTTCAGAGTGTATAATGTAAGGAATACCTAGCAGCACCAAAATCGAACAATTTTGACTACAAGTTGAGGTAGCCTAAGAGATATCCCCAAAGATACCATCAAATCAAGATTATATTAGATACCATCAAATATACCCGAAGTTTCGATATGAGAAATAATTGTTGTCATTCAATTCGATAAAATTAAAAGAAGAAAAGAACATTTTTCCGAGAAATAAAAAATCCGAAAACAGAAATATAGGTAAATAGATATTGATTATATAGGTACACTCGTTAACTAGCTTCGAAAATACTAAAGACAATCAATTTATTTGTAAATGACTATGTTTAGTATTACGACATATACAAGATAAAGGAAAGAGAATTCGGCAAACCGCATGGGAATGATTCAAGTTAGCTCTAGCTGCCTGTATACTATAGTAAATGCCAGTTATTCCACTGCTTGTTGTTCTAGTATACCTACTACATTGTATAGTATATATCAAGGCAGCTAGCGGGCTTTTCTAATTCAGTCTCCGTTCTATTATATGTATCTACTGCGTTTTTTTTTTCTCTCTACAAAACAAATAGTTTTTTTTTGTTTTTGTTTTAAAAATAAAGAAATCTTTACAAATGTAATTTGCTCTGCAAATCTATTTTGAATTAATTTGATTTTTTTGTTTTTGTATATCGTTTTTGGCTGTATTCAAAATGAATGAAAACGTCTACAAAACGCAATGATATAATTAGATATTAATGCTTAAAAGTAATAAAAAACAAACAATTTAAAAGACTTTCGATGCTTAGGATTAATGGAAATGTCTATGTATTCGGAAAATTTTGAACGAGTTTATACAGTTTGTCGTAATTATCGTAATATTTTATTGAATATGGTGGGAGCGCAAAAAAAAAAAAAACATTCCATGGTAAGAATGAATAAACTATATCACTGAATTGCATTCCCACCATTTTTTACCGCAAATCTAATTTTGCCAATCTCTATATATCATAAATGCGAAAGTAAGCATGTTTGTTTGTTTGCTTGTTTATGTGTTTGTTTGTTTGTTTGTTACGCCTTAACGCTAAAACTAGCAAATGGTTTTTAATGAAACTGTACGGAAATATAACCCATACTTCAGAATAACAGATGAGATATAATTTATAAAGAAATTTTAATAAAAAATAAAATAAAATTTAAAAATTAATTTAATTTGACATTACCACAAATTACAGATTTCTGTAAAAGTAATCATTTGACATTACCATAAATTACAGATTTCTGTAAAAACACGGCCATCTTTTCTGATATACTCAATGAATAGTTACGACTTTCATACATTTCAAAAAATATAAAACCATACATATATTTTACCCGTACAAAACAATCCTTACCATTATTTCGAGTGTTATATAAAGGGGATAAGCCCAGCAAAGCGGGTGGGTATCACTCTAGTGTTACATAAATAAATGCTTAAGAAACAAGTTAAAGGAGAAAAGTTCTGGGGTATTTATAAATTTATTCTACTGTTTTGTAGAATTTTCTGAGAATCAATAAACTTCGTTTGATCAAAATTTCTTTTCTTCAACATTTGTAAAAACGTAGTGGTAGCAAATAAACTTTTAAAAGCTTTAACCGTAGTTCAAGAGTGAAATTTTTAGAAATCGATTTTTATCATTTGAAAAATGGATTGCAAGGAAAAACGAATCATTTTTCTAAGTTTATTTAAAACGCTGTGATTTTTTTCACGAATTATGTTGTCAATAACTTTTCTTGATATATATGGCAGACATAGAACCGTCGATACTCGAAATGTTGATTTACATAAATTCAGCGCTCATACCCCGATTAAAACTTTAAATTTTACCAGACTTACCCATCATCCTCCAAAAGACAGATAAATAATGGAGGTAATCCCAGAGAAATTAAAAAATAGATACAATGTAGATTGGGAACCGTGTCGTTTGTTAGTTGAAGGAATTTAAAAAAAAAAAATCGACTAAAATCTCTTATATTATTAATGCGAAGGTCAGTTTGTTTGTTTGTTACGGTTTCACTCAAAAACTCCGGAATGAATTTGAACGAAACTTGACAATTTTATAGCTCATACATCATAATAAAACATGGCTACAGAAACAGGCTAAAATTTATAAAGATACCGGCTGTGACCGGCCTGCTTCACCGGTAAATTTCTGTTTTAAAAGCAAGGAGTAAATATTTGAGATTTATAAAATAAAATTTTTTGGAAGCGGGATAAGCGAGCTGTAAGGAAGCTGAATGCTATAACGAGGCGGTTTTTACTTTTGAAATTGGAATTTCCCAGCGAAGCGTGTGGTCATTATGCCAGTTAATCAATAAAATAAATTATCTTATGTTACACGGATATTACATGTATTAAAATCAATAAAAAGTATAAAAAAAGTGTACGTAATAAAAAAGGGTCCAACTATTTATCATCATCAATAATAAATTTCTATTAAATACTACTAATAATAATCATACAACCACCTTCATACCACGTGTTCTTCATTTTCACTTAACAGACAAAGAAGAAGGAACGAATATAAGTGAAATACGTAACTAATCCAACCACATGAACTTTATAGCTAAAGCCTTGTACACATGTAAATTATCTTTATGACTTTTATACCATGTATACATGAAATATATCATAGTATATTTAGTTTAGTCCCAAGTTTGTAACGCTTAAAAATTTGATGGTCTGAACAAAATTTTGGTATAGGTGTTCATAAAATCACCTACTTAGTCCATTTCCGCTTGTCCATCTGTCCGGCTGTGTACACGATAACTAAAAAACGAAAAAAGATATCAACCTGAAATTTTTATAGCGTGTTTGGGATATATAAGTGAGGTCGTAAATGAGCAACATAGGTCAATTGGGTATTGGGTCCGTAGGGCCCATCTTGTAAACCGTTAGTTATAGAACAAAAGTCTAAATATAAAAACATTTTCCTTATAAAAAAATAAAAAACTTTTGTTTGAAACATTTTTTTGTAATCATCACTGTTTACCCATAAGGGCGCAAATTAGGTGCAAATTTTATAGTATGTATTCTATGGAAATATATTTATGAATGTGTAGCTATCCGAGAGTGGATATCTTTCTTTACTTACGTGACGTCAAAAAACAAATGATTGCGTCCTCAACACGGTCTATACATGTCATCATCAGCTCCTCAGTAATTTCAAGAGGGTGAGTGTATCTCCTTCATGCATATACTATGCACTACACCAGCCCATCAAAACTATTTATTATAATAATTTTTGTTATGACGTCGGGAATCGAACCCGCTACCCTAGGCGTACCTCGAATTGAATTAGTTATGCTTTATTCAACTGAGCTACTAGGGTTGCATGCATAACAGTGAATATTGAAAATTGGAAGACATTGTACAACTGGTAACATAAAACAGGCATTAGAATCTCATAGTAGTAACTACATACAAAACCAACACACAAAATTACTTGCTATAAGAGAGAGACTTAACTTAAATTGTTCACAAAAGATACACTAATGAAGATAAATTACTAACAATAAGACAAAGATCATATGATCTTTATATTTTATATGTTAAATAAAGACAAGGTATAAAATGTACAACATATAGATATAATGCTTTCAAGATACATCAGATATATAAAAAAAGTTTTTCATATAAATATTTTATACAACGTGCTATAAAAAATAGGTTTTGTGGGTTTGTTGCTGTTCTAATAAAACAAAAAACAAAAAAAAAATTAACAAACTCTCTGAACTCATCACATCTTCGTCGCCTTTCTTCTTAAAAACATTCACAATTGTTTTTGTGTTGTTCTTTTGTGTTTTTGTATGCTATTATTACTTCAACATTCATTCGTTGTTGTGGCTTTTATTTTGTTTGTTTATATATTGTATTGTAGTGTATTTACTAATCAAAACATTATTGTTTTTGACTGAGATGATTTCCCAGGCTGAAAACTGGACCGTGGGACTAGTCTGGATTCGAAAAGCCATTTAGACTCTAATCCGATAATCCTCATTCACAGTTGCAAACTGTATTTGAATCGTTATATTTCGAAGTTAACGGGAAAATATAGAAAAACTATTATTGGAATGATTATAAATATTTAAGGAATACTAATAATTGTGAGTGGCGTTCAGATCCATTTTTCGGGCTGAAAACAATCTGACAAGCTGAAATATTTCCGCTCGAATTAAATTCAAAAGTAGAATCAGTGGAAAATTTTCTTATATTTGTCGTATTGTCTTTCTAAGCAAATATGCCCATACGAAACATTCCTAAAACTTTTTTGTTCTCTCATGAACACAGTTGTTCTTATTCATATTAAAGTATTACAGTTGGCATTCAATGTCTGTTAAATATTTTACACTAGTCAAAAAAGAAAAATCAATCACTCCAGTTTTTTATTTTATAAGATATCTATCCATAAAAGAAGAAACTGTAGATTCAACGCAGAGCTGAAACCGGTGAAACTAGAAACATGAAACTTTATCAATTTTGAGGTAAAAAATGCAAAAAATGATATATATGCTCATTTCTAATTAAAAGTTTACTTTACTAATTACTATTTTCAAAAAAAATTTCATTATTCAAGGACCTATTAGAGGGTGAAAGTTTGTATTAAACTTTGTCACTTTTTCTGATACACTATCAACGACTCAAGACTATATAACATTAAAAAAAATTGAATTATGTATATATTTTACCGGTGTAAAACAATCCCTACCAATACTTCGAGTGTTATGGAAGGGGGATAAGTGAGTGCAAAACAGGTGGAGGCTATAACACGGTGGTCTTTTTCTAGGCCCAGCAAAGTGGGTGGGTATCAAGCTAGTAATATTATATTTTTTAATCTCTGGTAAACATTGATTTTGTAGTTGTTCGTATCTTTTCCCCGGAGTCATGCAAAAGTGTTTATACTTTAAAAAATGTTTTTTTTATTTTTACTTTTTAGTTAAAATGTAATTGCTCAGCTGTTCTTTCTTGTATTGTTATCAATAGTAAGTTTGCCAATAAAAAAAAAAAATATTTATACTTAATAGGACCACGCTTTATAAAATTTTAGATGAAATGAATCAAATTTCTTATTCGTTAATTTACTTTTTCTATGACAGAGTTACTTATTAATATTTTGAATGGAAACAAAGAAGCTATAACTAACATTTTCCTAGGAGGAAACTATTTACGACATAGTTATTCATAAATAAACGATGTTCCTTCATTAATTATGATATTGAATCATTTCTAATAGATGTATACAGCAGACATGCAGACATTAAAATACAAAGTGTACCAAAAAAATGTACACCTTTCGGCTCTTAATAATAAAAATCTTGTTAATTAATTAGGGTCTATAAAAATATTATGTTTAATATTAAAAATATCTCAATCTTCCGATCAAGTGTGATCATATCAAATATAGTCGTACATACTTAAGACCAAGACTAATAAGCAAGATCAAACTAGAAGTTTATTTATGCAAAACGAATATTGCCGAATATGACTTTGAATCTTTTTTGCTCATCTCTTAGTTAATTTAGTTAAATGAAGACTTATAGAAACATTTCTAAAAATTTTTGTCTCGAAAATGTGCAAAACCAAGCCCAAGCCAGAAATGTGAAAGACAGACATAGTCAATTATGGGAGGGCCGTGATGTCCTTTCTTTGTTTTGGCCTAGATTTTTCTCCACCATTATCTCATACAGCGTGAAGTAATGTATAATATCAGATTGGAAAATAAAAAAATCCAATTTTTTCTGGTAAATGTTTATATTTTTTGTATCAGAATTAGCCCTCAATATACACAAAGAGAGAGGGTGCAACAAAACGTTTCTAAGCACTTTTTTACCTTCTCGTAGCACGTCAGGGGGAAAAATGTTACAAAGCTAACGATCAAAATACGATGAGAAATGATAATTTTGTATTATGCTCTTATTCGAATATTTTCCACTTCTTAACATTATTTATTTATTTCACAGATATCGTGGTATTATAATATCAACACCCTGTAAACCTAAAAGTTTCCCATTTAAGGTTCAAAACTTAACCATAAAATAACACAATATGATTATTATTGTTATTAAACTGTAGAAGGTTTTCATACTTTACCATCCATATTTCTACCTATCGTAATATTCGTAAATTATTATACCACATTAAACTTTGTCTACACAGCATCGAAGAACAGTTGTAGCAGTAGCAACAGCAACAATAAGCAGGCAACCAGCAAAAGCAAGACTACTTATTACTAACTCTTTTCTGTAATAAGCATTTGATAGTAACAGTACTGAATTTAATAGTGAAAGCCACAACGGTTCTATTTTCAGAGAAGGCTCCATTCGTTTCAACATTAATCGAGTTTTAAGATATATATGTGCAAACAGATTAGCTATAGGGTCACCATAATGCATTCGGAAATAGAGATAATATATTTCTTCTAGTTCGTAGGTCAATTAGTAGAAATTCCGTTTTTATGTCAGTTAATTATATGTTCTAAGATAATGTTTTCACCTTCCATGTCAGCTCAGTATTTTAGAAAAGCGAATTGAAAGGGTTGAACCATAAAATCAATATTGAATTTGTACTTGCTTTAACCTCTTGAAGTAGTTCTGCACGCTAAAATCTGAGGTCTATGTTTGTGTGTACGTATGTGCGTATTTTCATTTGGATTCTTTCGCCTCGATTATCTCGCGAATCAGTTATGATATTAACACGTAATTGGACGTATTCAAAGCGTAATCGGGTATTTAAGAACTGAAAGAGTTTTCAGGAGAATTAGTTGAGCCGTTTTTTAAAAGTAATAAAAAACTAGAAGAAACTGAATAAACAGAATCCGAAAGGTGGATAAAACACATCATTTATCTATGGAGATAATGATCGTTCCCGCATAAGCTGCAATTCATGTTCGTAGAATAATCTATGAAGCCTAGCAACACCTTTTTTTTTAATGTTTTTTCCTCCTCTGGGAAGTTAGTCATGTGGACTACAGGAGTCGCACTCACATGACTTCAGTCCCACACCGACTCTGTATTGTCAATTTATTTATTTTTTAATTGTTTCACTAATGATACTTATGGTGCCCCAATAATAATATTTACCATTCTAAACAAGAGCAAAAGATTTTGGTGTATACAACATCGTTCGTATCTAAAACATTTGGTGTTATAGTGGTAATAGAGAGTGTTACTACCTGCTCCCTTTTTGAAATGACATTATAGTCAGGTAGATACATAAACCGTAACAAATATATGCGATATCTATTGATTTTATTTGCTTGTATTATCTTTTGGTTTATTTAAATTATTAGATTATTGTTTGCGAATATTATTCATTGTTTCGTCTATCGGTACATCTTATAATAAGGATTTATTACATAATATTATGATTAAAACATACTTTGTTTTGTTTTCATTATGGCTTATTGGAAACTATTAGCAATTGAAATATTAAATAATATTATACAATCAAGTAAATAAATTTTTATCGTCCTGCTGTGTCGAATACTTTTTGCAGATGAGAGCTTGATAGAAAAATTGGAACACATGAACAATGGTAACTTGTGGTTGGATCGTTAGGAGCGACAACCATTGAGCTGTGCAGGATGTTATAATGTGTTTTGGAATAGTAATGATATCGCTCTGTATTTTTTTTTCATAACTTTTAAAAAGAAAATTATCAATTACAATTTGATCATCATTCCTTTTATTTATTGGTAACGATTATTTTTCATTTACTAACTCTCAATCGTTGATAATTTATCACATAGTGCCTGTTATTTTATACTTATTATATATCGATAGATATTTCGTTTCTACCTTTTACAAATACGATGGAAATCTGATTAGCCTTATGATGAGCAATAGCTTTTTCTTAGTAACACACTGATTACTGGTAGTATGCTAATTAGAACCGCTGCGCTGAGTAGGGTTGCTCAAAATTGATGTTTCAAAACAGTTTAACCATGTATCGTACAAAATTTTTTTATTGGAATATAAATTCCAACGGTCTAACTCAACTATTCACACCGTACATGAGTCATATTTTATAACTTACCATGGTAATGACACACTATACTTTTATAATATAATTTTATGGATAGATGTATAGGTCTATGGTTGGTATAATTGTTTCATATTAAAAAATTAATACAATTTTGAACTTTTGAACTACCAAATTTAAATAACGTAAAATTTACATTTAAAAAATATTATTTATAAATAATTGTAATGATTCCACAATTTTTATTTGACATTTTCTATACGAATTACTTGTAGCAAATTGAAAAATATATTTTAAATCAAACGTGAGATTTATTGCAAATTTCAGTGAAAAAAAACGCTGCCCACGTTTTGTTTGACCTCTCTACACGGTAAGAAATGCATGGCGTTTTATTACAATGCTGGTATCTCTTATAGAGACAGATAGACTCAAAAAGTATGCGATAATACTCAAAAAATGTACCTACTTTGCATATAACAAATGGACTATAATTCTGTCATATACGTATCATTGACAAAAGTGTACAGCATTATACATGTATAATGAGTTTTGTTTCAATATTTAAAATATTGCACACTCTAAATAAACAATGTTAGATTTGTTAATTGTAAAAAATAAATCATGTCTGAATTGTACGTCTCGATAACAATTCAAAAATCTTAACACTGCATGTATATTTTTCAAGTATCTCATAAAACCGGATGAAGTCAATAGCATATCAAATATTTAAATAGTGTTTTTTTTTTAGTTCAGTTTGATAGTCAATTCAATTTTATATTGTTTTGCAACTATTACAGCTGTAAGTCTAAATATTAATAACAGATAACTCATCAAAAAAAAAACGAATTGGGACTTACTTAAAAGAATTGAAAGGGTCATGCAATTGTTCATTCTTGATTCGTGGACATCATGCAAAATTTATTTAAAGCTAGCTAAAGTTTATTCTTGAAGTTAGTAATGTTAACAACTGAAGAAAATTGAAGTAGATCCAGAACAAGGATAAAACCGACAAATGTGCGCAAATCCTCACGCTTAAACTTTTTGTTTTGTGTTGTATATACTATTTGCGTATCCGAGTAAAAATTTATTCAGTTAAACTGCAATCAAGATAACTTGCGTGATATTTACTGCATAAATGTTAGATAATAAAAACTATTATACGAGACAAATATACAAAAAAATTAATTCATTTTAAGCTTCTGGAATAAGAATCTTTCTTATTGTAAGCCAAACAAAAAATTTTAAAAATTGATGCTATTTGTTTTATCATAGGAAAAATTATAAAGAAAGTAAGGGATGAATGATCGAATATTTTCAAATATAGATATCCAAGTCTGGTACCAAATAAAAGGGAATGATATGTATGTAAATTAAAAAACTGTGTGTTTACATGAAAATAAGTTCAACCGTTTAAAAGTTGTCAAGTATTTTATCGGGGGCTTATCAAATTACATAAAATTTTCTAAATACATTCGATACTCATTAATTTCCATGAAACTATAATATCCCACAGCGAGATGTGATGAGCACAGCTATGAAAAATAAAATCTTTTCGTTTGTTTTTTCATTTAAAAAACTTTGAGATATAACAAGTGAAATTTATAAAATTTAAAAAACCACCGAGAAATTTTTTGGGTACGCAACCCTAAACTTGAACTTGAAACACGGCTATGAATACTTCCCATTAAAGTACCTTTCAAACGAAACAAAAAATTTCAATCGGTTCATGCATTTAGGCGCTACGATGTCACACACAGACATGCTGACAGATAGACACACATAGGGGTCACACTTATAACACCCCTTTTTTTGGTTCGGGGGGTTAAAAAAATATATTCAATACCACGCGTACACAAAAAACAGATATTCTTTCATAAAACAAAAAACCAAACAAAACCAAGTCCAATGAATGGCTTTCTAATTATTTTCACGATATTGGAAAAACTGAAAAATTTCCTCTAATAATCATAAAATTTACAATGTTTATTTATATTATTGAATGGAATATGCTTGTACAATTATCAATGGCCGACTGAACTTTAATATTAATGTGCATAATGTTTAACTATATCTGCTTGTATAATGTTTCAAATACGACTGAAGTAGTTTTGAATCAACTTGTTTTGTTTATAATAGATTTTCAATCAGAGTTGTAGTAATACTTGAAAATTTATTACTACGCGTATATACATACTGCCAGTGAATTATTTACAATAGTGTTTTCAATATACATGAATATTAGTTTATAGCTAAAGAGATATTCGCAATGTGTGATCAAGTACAAAAAATATTTACAAAATGAAACTTTAAAAACCTATAAGACATAGTCTTTTACTAGAAGAATTCAGATTGTGCAGATAAAATTTCAACGTAAAATAATAAACTTTTTTACGTCGTTTAGTTAATAGTTCGATTTTACAAGCTTTTTTTGAAGCGAAAACTTCTTTACTGACGTTGGTCACTTTTTGGTATTAGAAAATTTTATGCCAAGCTTATAGTAGTATATCTTTAGCTATACAGCTGACGTATTGTGTAGCCTTATTGCTGCGTATATAACAAGTACATTGAAAGTTTTGTAAATACAAATACTCTCCACATATCATATGATTGTATATTAATTGTTATTTAATTGGTATATATTGTACTTATATTTTGTCATAATCTTGTACAGCCCGTAATATATTTTAATAATAAAAAACCATATAAACATGCATATAATTGTTGCTGGGAGTGTCAATAGATGTGAAAACCAGATTGATGTTGATAATTTTAATAATATTATGAAGTTTCAAATTTGTTCTCTCGGCAGTCCTTATGACTGCCAATTTTTTTGACTTCACATGTGTATATGCATTTATGTACTGGTATTTGGCAAACAAGTTTGGTTCTCGTGACAATGCAATATATATGATAAGTATGACTTCATCCCATCGCAAAATTTGGACAGTTTGCAAGCAAAACTGGTACACGCTTTCGATACAAAAAATTGATAAATAAAATTGAGATGCAAAATTTTAAAGGCATTGGTTATTTTGTTAACTCAAGAAGTTTAGAACTCTCCGAAAGTTCGATTAATGTATTATTTTCATATTTTCATACATCTGCTCAACTTAATTTGAAAATTTGCAATGTTTAGAATTAGCAAGCAACTAATCGTTTTCTTAAATTTTGGAGTGTTTTTTTGTTTAAGTCAATCAAAGTTAAAGTTTATAAATGAGTAGGTTTGCCAGGTTTTGTATATTTTACCTCTCCCCTAAAAATTTGTTTGATAACAATTTTCAATTTTCAATCTGCATATCTGAGTTTTTGAATTCTGGAGACATTCAGAAACACTCTCAGAAATACTCATAATTGGAACGCTTTACTGTATGTTACTGTTATAATTTATATATATATATATATATATATATATATATATATATATATATATTATTTATTTGTTGTGTTCATTGATTGATAGATATAGCGTGAAGTAATTAAACATAAATCTATTGAACAGTGAATGAATTCAGCATACATATTAGATGGCAAACAAAGCTTACGATATTTTCAATTTAAACCATTAAAATATTATTGTTTACCCATCTATCTATATTCTCTTCAACTTGGATTAAAAAATAACGCAAGCAGCCTGCATGTCATTCATGATATTTTGTAGAGCTCTTTTCATGTGTGTGAAATTCAATTTTCTGAATACAATTTATTATTTTCAAATTAATAATTTTTACAGTTACAAAGTGATATATTCATTCCAGAGAAATGGCCAGATTTTATTTCTGATTGTAGAAATGAATACATCAAAAGATAGAAAAGTACATAACATATACCGATTGACTTTTTGAAGAAATAACTGGTAGACGCAGTTGATCGCTCTCATGTGCCTGGCTAACATCATTTGTTCTTAATTTCATTAAAAAAACATAATGAGTGTCTTTTTTTATTTAAAAATATTTAAGAGAATAAAATACTGGCTAAACTAGGAAACGTTTGGCTGTGACTTTGTCATATATTAATTATTACGGGAGTTAATAAAAATAGTCTAGAAACATTTATATAAACTTCACCTTTTTATGCAGATATTTTTAAATATTCGTTCTCATGAGAACTTTGGGTGCAAAGTATTTATAAACACTCTTCCATTGGCCATTCCAATCCGTTGGCCATTTTTCCAGTTCTGTGGCCATAAACCTGCGATAGCTATTTTTATATATAATACTAGCTGTGAACCACAAAAATTTGAAGTAGGTTGGACCAAGGAATCACGTTGTTTCATACAAACATTTTAACCAGCGTTTTAACGCCTACGTCACACAAAAAATACACCCTACAAGTTTCAGGTCTCTACGATCAGCGTTTTATTTTGTACGTCGATCCATCAGTCAGCCATTCAGGACAAAGCATTTTGTATTTAAGATATACAATGAGTATAAAAACCTATGACAAATAATAAAAAGGCAACAGCACACAATGTTCTCAGGAGGTATCCCATTCAAGCGGTATTATTGGGAAGAGTCAGAATTGTTTCCAATGTTGCTTAACTTCAGTGATCGGTCATGAACCGGTGTTTTCATTGTGACCACAAAACTAACATTTTACCCCCTACTAAAAAAAAAAGTCAGAAAATCAACTTTTCCATGACGATGTCAGAATAATTTTCCAAATATGCAATTTACCTAGTTCTCAACTATAGATAATGTCTAATAACAAAACAGTTTTTTTTTTTTTTGTATTCAATTTTTTATTAGATAAAAGAATAAACATCTGTGTTACAGAATGAAAGGTGTATAGCTAGGATATTATACAAAGGTACCTACCTATACCTACCTATACTGTACACATTTATTTATAGGTATCAACGGTATAGCTAACCCAAGTCCAACACCATATTTAGGTGGGTAATTTCGTTTCTTTTTTTGTATGTATATGTTATTTACACTTATAACGGAGCATTAATGTATACGTGATATGTTTCTTAAATATAAGCTCCTTATATTATTAGTGTAATATAAAAGGATAATAGAACTACGGGTTTTCTTTTTTTCTATTTCGTTTTTTTTTTTTTTTTTTTGGAAATGTAATCAATAACACATGGCAAGTTATAGACTTATAAATTAATAAAACGAGCTGATATTCAATGCATGCAGGTGTATACTTAGTACCTTTCCCTCAATTGAAACTAAAGTGCTATTATTAGATGCTCCTATACATATAAAATAATGCACGTTGTGAGAAAATGGGTCTGAGTGATAGCTTTAGTAGTAGAGAAAAATAGTTTCAAAGGGTTTTTAGTTCCCCAAGACAAAAATATTTACCAAAAAAAAAATTGTTCGCAGCGCATGAGTTGCGTTAGCTAAGCGAATTCCCTCAGAAATTGAAAAAATAACACATTTTTCTTAAAATCGAATTTTTATTTTTTAAGAATTTTTATTTCGTAAACTAAGCGCCTAGAGAAAAATCATAAGAATACTTCTTTGCTTAAAACTTAAAAAATTAAAAATATTTTTATTTTGGAAAAAGTCATAATTTTGTACTTTGCGTATTCCCCCCCCCCTCACTTCTTGTTTATCAGTCGATTTTTCTCATCAACAAACTTGGCCTTTCAAATACCTAAACCATTTTTATTTTATGTATATATTGATTTTAACGGTGGTCATTTATGCCATCGTTTAGGTAGTATCGATAAACATTTGAAGAAATTGTTTCAAAATTCCATCGTCAGTACAAAAGCAATAGCTTCATTTCCTTCGACAATTCGCTAAAATAATTAGTTAAAAGAATCATAAATATGGAAATAAATCGCATTTATAATCATGTTGAATGTTTATGGAAGTGAGAATTTTCTAATACGTATCGAACCAATTAGGTTTCTAAAAAACAAATTACTGTTATCTGAAAGAAAGATGATCGTGAATATCTTTCTATAAAATTATTTCGTCGAATTATTTTTTATAAATATAAGGGAAGAAATATTTCGTAAAGATTCGGTCAATTGAATTACGTCTAATAAAATATTTTGTATGTTTATTGAATAATCAATGATTATTATCTATACCTGATTTAATTTATTCCATACTGAAATAAATTCATTTATTTTAATATTTATTAAAATAAAATCACGTAGATTGGAAATATCTTTTCTATGTTATATTTGTTACATAAGAAGAATTTATTCACAAATTCATTCTTTTAGTACAACATGATCAGAAATTTTAATTTCTATTTGAATATTAATTAAAAACTTTTCGATTTCTTGTATTATTATTTGTTTTAGAAAGGCCACTTTTAATTGCATATATTATAAAATAATTGGTCGAAGGTGGCTTACTATAAATTTTGTATGCGAAAGAAGTTTTTCATACAACTTGGCCGGCTATTATTTATTGGAAAATTGGTTATTTTCCTGAAAAATAAAAATTAAAGCAATATACGTTTCATTTGAGACAAGGGCAATATGTATTTAATTCTTTGTGTTAAAACTACAACCTTAACCGGCGAAAAAGGAAGGTGTTCATCGATTCGATACATTATTTATTAATTAACTTCCCAGTGGGGTAGTTATTGTAATGGGTCCGATTTTGAAAATGGAAAATTTAGATATATCTCCACGTTTCAAGGTCTTTGGTGTCGAATAGTATGGTTTTTAGAAGGGTATCCGTGTGTGCACATTTATGTACATATGTATGTTTATTCGGATTCAATATTCGTCTCGCATATCTTGAGAACAAATGATGATATTGACATGGGACCAATTTCATTTTACGCATAATTATGTAACTAGGAGCTGATTAGGTTTTGAGAAAAATCGGTCAAGCCGTTTTTTGTACCGCATGAAAAGTTGTATAATTGTCACTATTAGCACATCATTTATACATTTTTAACGTCATGGGGGTGCAAAGCCCCCGCTGGGGAGTCCACGGGAAAATGGGGAAAAAAATTTTCCACTGGGAATTAAGTCGTGTGGACCTTTCGGGTCGCACCTAGACCGCTTTTTTTGGCAATAAAATAATACCACCATATTCTATCATTAATTAAGTTTTATTAAGATTTATATTTTAAGTGACTTTGTTCATTTAAACGCATAAAGGGAAACAATTTCAAAAATTATTTTCCAGTCGTTTCCAAAATGTTTTAAAACTTTCTGTTTTGCTTAGCACACAAAACTTGTATTTTGTTGTTTTTTAACCGGACAAGCAAGGGTGAAAACGTCTTTAACGGTTTGACTACTTAGACTGGGAGGTTGTAAGTTTGAATCCAGACAGCGGCAGTCTGATAAATTATAATTATAATAAATTGATCACAATTGCTTGAATCAGAACGAAATTTAAATAAATTAAGGACTAAAACTAATGATCTGAGCGACCTCTGTTATGGACGTGTATGCCTGAGGAACGCATTTTAAACCCCAATATTATATTACAATTAGGGAAAGCCAAATTTGGTGCTGTATATGAGTTAAAAACTTCCTTGCGCATCTACATTGTCTTATTTTATTGAAATAAAAACCATTCATTTAAATGTAAGAATGGCAGATATATAATGCAAAAAAAGCCTAGCAAAACAAAGAATGGGTATTTGTTTCAAAATTAATTTTCATTAAGAAATAGGTAGGCGGAATTGTATAACAGCTCTTCACAATTAATTTTTGGTAGTTATTTCAGTAGGTAATTTGATCAACAAACGGTAGTTTTGGTCGTTAGATAGGTATATTCATCAATCAAAACACAGAAAATGTAAAAAGAAAACATGTTGCCTCTATGGTGAAAAATATCAATTAGGTAATTTACACTTATAACATTTAACTTCTTAATATAACAAGTGTTTGTGTTTTGCATGAAACAAAATTGATAGAGGCAGTGAGATGAAGTTAAAATGTTCTTAATCTAATCAAATCGAGGTCCATAATATAAAAAGTTATTTTTCTCAAATTTTTTGTAAAATGATTTTTGTAATTTTGTATTGATAGTAAGTTAAAAGTTCTAAAAGTGCATCAAGGAAAATGTATATGTGTTATTTTTTGTTTCAATTCAAGCTTATGCTTTAAGGACATTCACGTATTCCACGGATTGTAAATTAATCGTGTACGTATTTTTCTCCTGTATAAGACGAAGTATATTTTTTTAATGCCTATTAAGTTGCTTTTTTTAATTTGAACTACTAATAAAGCTTACATTTTGACAATCAATCAATCCATTGTGATCAATTTTACCGCTCCATTAATTATATTTGCTCACACTACCGCTGCTTGGATTCGAACTCACAACCTTCTAAATAATTTTTTTAAACAATTTTGTTTGCTATTTAATCTATCAACGACTAACAATAAAAAACATAGTAAATTACAATATTATCATACCATCATGTAATGGAAATAATTCACGAATCTTTTAACAACAAAACTGATTATTATCTTCTTGTTAAACTGAAATATTTGATTTATTATAAAATTAAATACCTACTGACTTATTTTCATAACATAATACCCATGTATATTACATTATAATCATGAAATTTTACTAAATGTTGATATTATATACAATGTTAAAAATACTAAACACTAAGCTGTTCGAAGCTACAACACTCTTGTTGGTAACTACATGTGGTACAACCATTTTTAAATGCTATCGTAAACCTGGAATCTAAAAAATAAGATTTGAAATAAACACATACATACAGCATGATTTGAATACATAACTCATAGCACTTTAGCTTTGTTATTGAATCATATACGTTGTCAAATGCCTATATATTATAAATATGAAAGTAAGCATGTTTGTTTGTTTGTTACACTTTCACGCTAAACTAACGAATGGTTTTTAATGAAGCTGTACAGCAGTATAGCTGATATATCAGAATAACACATGAACTATAATTTATAAAGATATATTTAAAAAAGAAAAAAATTAATTTAATTTGACATTTACCATTTTTTAAATTTTTACAGAAATCTTTAATTTATGGTTCAAAATCATTATTATAGATGGAGTAGATCTATGATCATCATTTTAAACCATAAATTAAAGAATTCTGTAAAAATTTAAAATAGTTAATGTCAAACAAATCATAGCCAACTTTTCCGATATACTCAATGAATTATGACTATTTTACATTTAAGAAAATTGAAATCTGTGTATATCAAGAGAAGATGGAGGCTATAAAGCGGTGGTTTTTACTATTAAGCCCAGTGAAGCGGGCGGGTATCAATCTAGTCAACAATATATTTTAAAATCAACGTTTAACAGTTAACTTTAAATGGTTTTTTATAGCGCTTAAAGAATCTGCACAGAGCAATTTTCTAATAAAAATTCACTCAAACAGAAAATAAATTTATCGGATAATATTGGTAGTGTGGGACTATGATTTTAGGTTTTCTACACAGAGTTGATAAAGAACATGTTATCATTTCAAGAACAAAATGAAAGTAATTTCTATTATTCATTACACAAATAACATGTAACTCTTATATTATGCTCTTAAAATACACGTCTCCCCTATTTAAGTGTAAACGTCTTTGTGTATTTCTACCATCTATGTGGCAACATCTATTTGGACAAAATGTATTCTCCTTACGTGGTAGCATTTTGTTGAACAACTTTGTATATTCAAGAAAATTTTGGCTTGGTAATCGAAATGAAAAAGATATGAACGACGCCTCTGTATATTTCACTAGAACACTGGATCTCTGACATTTACGGTCTTTGATTTTTTAATTAGCCTAGAAAAGTTAACGGAAGTTAACGAAAGTTTTGATCCTTCGAACCGGAAATGAATCAAATAAAGTTTAAGAAATATTGATAGGTTTTAAAAACAGCTCTTGTTTTATTAAAAAATACACTGTAGATAATTTCCTTTGACGATGCTCGTACTAGAAAACTGGATATCTTAAATTTTGGGCCATAATTTTTTCAACTGGCTTTAAACAGCTAAACAAATTTCGAATTTTCCTTCAAACAAGAAATGAATTAAATCTAGAGTTTAAGAAAGACTAAAAATACGTTTGCATCCTTGTGAAACGTCAGTTGTAACTCACCCTATACAGGCTTATCGTGATATGTTTGTATGACTGAATGGTTTTATAGGTTTGTAGTTAATTATTATTATATCTAGGGATATTTTCATTTCCACGCCTGTCAGTGTGTCTGTGTGTGTCTGTTGGTATACATGTTATATTGTTTGTAAAGCATGCTAGTTGATTTTGAATATAAAATTAGCTTTTAGATATTATAATATAGCCAGCCTGTTAATGAAAATAATAAATTAGTTTTCATGAATATCAATCGTATATAATCATGTTCAGAACAGAACTAAAATTATTTTCAATGAAGGATTTAGCCGAAGTTATAAAAACTAGCTGACTTTTATAAGTTATTTTAAATTAATCATACTTTGCTAATCATTTCAGTTCAGAAATAACTCGCCCATGCCTGGACTATAGTTAAAAATTATAAAATTTAAAAACCTAATATTTGGATAAAAAATAATGATATAAAAATAAAATCCAAAAATCCCTTTTAATAAAGCACATATTTTCAAAAAAAATTGTAAATTATTCATGAATTAATTTGTCAATGAACTACAACAGTAGAATAGGCTGAAGCAACTATAAAAATTTCACAATTTTTCCAAATATTTAGTACTCTATTTACTAGATCACACTTTCCTATAAATATTGGATTAGTATTTCATTCATTTAGCTACCCTCGGCTGTATTTGCAATAGCTCATTTTGACCTTTACATACATATTTAATAGTGGTAGTCTCTATTTAGATTAAATTGCGCTTTTTCATTGTCACAATTGATTGTGAGTACCATAAGAATTGCCATTGACGTTTAATAGCAAAAGGCCAACGATTAATAAGTTGTCAATAAATTGATTGAAGTTTTGAGAGTAATTTTTGAAGTTTTTAATCGTTTCAATCGTATATTTTCAATAGTTCTATAAAGCTTAATTTAAGTCCTTAAAGTTTAATTTGATTCATTTGGAAGACGAACTTTTACCACTGACTGGTAAAATAACAGCTCCTTCAAAAGATGCTTCCTCTATCTGTTGAAACAAACAGTAATACTTCTGTTATTTTTGATGTTATTATATAATCTGCAGTCGTTGTATTTACTCAAAAAGTGTGTAAATTAAATTACAGGATAAAATACTTAGTCATCAATGTTTTACAGTTTGGTATGTGAAATGGTTAAAGGAAAAGTTCGTAAATAAGTAATTATTTTCATCCATTTTTAAACTGTTCACACTACAACTCAAAAGTCGTAAAAAGAACAGGATGTTTCAAATTTTTGAAGGAATATAATGAAAATTGTTTTTTTAACGGTAAATTTTATTTTATGAAAAAAACCATTATTTTTCTGTCATTTATACATCCTGTCAATGAGATATGTCTAGTACATCACATTACGTTATGATGAGGGTTGGTTTGTTAAAACTGGAACAATTTCAATGATTTTGAAATTACGAACTAAAAATTTAATAGCAATATAATTTAAAGAGAATTGAAATAAGTTGTTACAGTAAAACGCATCCTACATCTATATCTGTGTATACCTCTCTTCTCTTAGTCTCTTACACTTTCATCCAACCAAATGGTATAATTCAATCCAAATATTAACAAAGCGTATCGGAAACTACCAGAAAGACCCTGTATTTTTTACAAAATTGTAAAGTTAAAGAAAAGAGGAATGGCGAACAAAGTTTGAACATACCTAATGATACACAGTCTCAAGAGCGTATATCGATTGTAAGCCTTCTCGTTAGCTTATATGAAGTAAGAAGAGTTTTTATGAACACTTTCGTGTATAAAACAAAAGGGAATGTGCACCGTGTAATATTGCTGACATTTTATATTGAGCGCCTCAAAATTTTACAATTAGTCATGTATGAGTGACTCCTAAAATAAAACTTATTTTCTACTTTTTAGTAAAATAAAAACTTGTCCTTAAATTTTTTTTTTCTTAAAATTTTTTTTCTAAAAATCATTTTTGTAGAGAATTCAAAGTCATCTAAAGATCATTTTTGTAGAGAGTGAAGTTACAGTTCTTATAAAAGTGGTGTAAACTCACTCTTTACCCTTAACAGATGCCCTGATAGAGGCCAAAATGACATTGTCTTAAGGTAAACGCATCTTGCTTGAAGAATTATTTTATTTGATGTATGTAATAAACAGATTTTACTATAATTTCACTAACCTATATAATTTTTATACTCTATTACTAAAATATAAGAGTTGTTTGTAAGACCTATTTTAAAGTATATAATTGGTACATAATAAGATCCAATTATAATTTTATTTCAAAGAACGTATACCATAACAAAAAAGAAAATAAAATGAATATTATTATTGCATTATGTGTATAAAAAAAACTTTTTAAATAATTTGTCTTCGGCTGTTAAATTACTTAAATTTTTTTATATCTATAAAATGATTGGAATTTTTAATGTATGGAATATTTTTAATTGTAAAAATGTAAACCAATACGTATCTAGCTGGAGGGATATTTTCAGAAAGATTTTTATTTTTACCAGTGGACTTTTTATTTGTGCGGACAAATTTTTTCATAAAATTAGCTCAAGGAACTATAAAAGGAAACTGGAAAGCTCACAACTTGATATTTTATGAAAAGGTTCTGCATGTTGTTTTTTTGCCCTTAATTTAAAAAGTTTGCATTTGAAAATATTCACTTCCTTAATTTATAATTAAAAAAAATTAAAACACGAATTTGTTTAATATATGAAAAATGTATTCCTTTAGCATTTTTATCATGTAATATCAAATTATGTGATTATTCGTATTTTCACAAGCACAGCTGTAATGATGTGTAGTTTTGCTTTAAACACTGATAAAATATTATATACAGCAAATTTAATAGCTATTTCTTCGTTTCCACCTTTATAAATACCCTAGATAATAAGGGTAGTTTCAACTGCTTACATTTGTAACTATTCACCAAATATTCACCAAGTGTGTAATAAATATATCTCGGTATACGTATAATCCAAAAAGAGTATAGAAAATTGATATTCGTTTTATCGTAATCGAAAAGAGTTCAAGATTAAATTTCACAATCTATCTGCGTGGAACACATTGCACATAAATACCAGGGTTATCTTTGGGAAATAATTTGTCACAACGATGCACTGCTTCGTGAAACATTTGATAATTTCAGGAAAAACAATATGTATTTGATGTCAGCAGGTTTCAATTTTTGAGATGTCATTAAAAAATCAAAGACGGAGGTGTGCTCGTTTTTCATATTAAGATCTATAGTAGGGTCAAAGTTGATTTCGTCTAAAACCTCATTGTGAGATCTCTCACGGTAGCATCTGGACCTCTGGTCTATCATATGGTTGCTCTCCCCGAAGCCCCTTCACGATATTTATGCTAAAAAGTATAATATTTAGAAACACCTTCTATTGTACGCTGGTCTATGTTTTGGAGTTACCAAACTAGTAAGCTTCTCTTTCCATTAAATTTGAACCTTCATTGGATGGTTACATTCAGAAATAAAAATTTGCTAAATGCCTTGTGCGTTATATAATACTGAATCTGCAATTCACTACTAGTTACTTAGTTGCGGGATGCATACCAGGCTTTCATCGCTATTTACTAGATAAATCGTGCAGAAAATTTTGACTTCCAGAGGTAATTAGTATAGTTTCGCTCCAATGGATTATTTATCCCTCAATATTTATCGATATAAATTATTTCTTCTGGTCAGATCAATACCACATTCTTGTATCGTAGCTATTCTTAATTAGTCAACAAAAATGGAATTGTAAATCGTAATCAATATATCTCTGTCTAAATGTTACGTTTAAAGAGGTATTTATTTTACTTAAAAATAATTGACTAGCAAACCAATACTTTTTTTAAGAGTTAATTATTAGGAGGATAAAATTTGTTGGTTTGAAAATGAGAATTTGACTCTTCAGAATATCACTAGTTAGGGTAGGGTTGCCCCATTTACACTACCTAAGTAGTAATCACACGATTTACCATTTCTATATTACCATTTACAGTTCCCCATTTTTGAAACACATTGTCAACACTCTAATATTGTATAATTGGTAATAGTAAACCTCAAAAAGAGGTTTCGGTTAATGTGGGAATAAGACGGACATTATGAGGTTTGTTTGTAAATGTAACTAACCATTTAATCAAAGTGCATCGTATAAACACATATTAAGGGTTTTCCATTATGAGTGGCCAAGCTTTAAATTTCAATTAATCCAATATATATTAGTGATATTGATTTGAAAAGTGTTTTATATTTGAAGCAGCTTATCTCGCGCCATTTTGTGTGACATATAATACCAGCACGATATTTGTTTGCTGGTCGGGAGTTAAAACTGCAAAAGACACCACAAACCGATATCTAGGTTACCTAGGAAACTAAAACATTTTAAATCGATTCAGGTTGCCATTAATTTTGAGAAAATGCAAAAATGTTTTTATAAGTGTCAATTTGTATTTTTGTTAAAATTTTTTGTTTTATCATTTAAAAAAATTGAATTGTGAAAGTTATCAGAAGTTAAAGAAAACAAAGATAGTAAAGCAAGTACAATGAAATTTTTCTGTTACGACTTAATAAATACCCTAATCTAACCAAACATAATGTACTCTCATATTAGGTTGGTTACTAAATCAGAAGTATGTTTTTTTTAAACTAATATTACAATTATTTCATACAGTAAAAAGTAAAAATAGCTATAAAATTAATTTCTTTAAAGAACAAAACAAGTATTTGACTTCAAAAACTAAAACCTTTAATTTTCAGAAAAATATCTTGTAAAAAAAAAAAGTAAACGCTAAATGTATAATGTATCAAAGGATGAAAGGAATATAGTTCTACCAGGTGACCTCTCGATCTTCTTTTTGAACTTTATTTACCAAAATATACAATTCAAGCTTCTTGTTTTTCGTGAATTTCATTTGCCTGAGCCGAGAATTTGCGTTTGATAACAATTGTAAAATCAACTGCTTTAGTAGAAACGTGACATTCAGTCGAGTTCTCTTAACAGTAAGCTAAGAGTAGGTGATTGAGTATTATTAAAAATTTCATTTGTCACTTACGCACCTCTTCGTTGAGAGCCACGTTTTAGTTTAAATTAGGTTTTGAATAAAGTTTCGATAAAATGAATGGAAAACCCTTTACATAAAACATGTAAGCTTTACCATTTATGTTACGATACTGATGAGAACGCTAGCCAACTTGCCATCACCATCGTCTCGACGTTCACTAGGTACCATCTAATGCTATTGAACTAAAGCAGGCAGCAACGTTAACTTTAACCAATGTTTGTTACTAGTAAACAACAAATGTTTTAATTAAGATCAGTTCCATTTAATACCAACAACCAAATTGTATATCTATCTGTTCAATGTAATTGTAAGATGTAACTGACCGAAAGCCAAATATGAAGCGAAATTGATTCTGTTTGTCTGAAAGTGGACATAAAGGACAGACTGTTCATAACTATTGAACTTTGAATTTTGAACAAGCCATGGATAGAGTCTGGTGCGATCCTTGAAGTCCACAAGAATAACTTCCCAGCATAATAAAAACTAAACCGACTCGAAAAAGTCGACCGAATGTTATGAAATTCCTTTCAGGTACGTACGCACACACACACACAAACATAATTCTTCTCCCAATTAGTGCCTTATCCTAACCACGAAACGTTAAAATATGTGGAAATTTTCGGTTTCGAAAATCGGACTCATTTCAATAACTTCCTATACTGGGAAGTTAAAAATCGAAAAACTATAATTCATTTTTTAACCATGCGATAGTAGCAATCAGCCTCACCTTTATTTCAACGTTTCCTGTTGTCGATACTATTCTTTTAACAGAATAACCGGAAAAAAAATCCACAAAAACTTGAAAATCGAAATAGAAAAATTGAAAAACTTGATTTACTTAAATTCGATAAACTGATTAAAATTTTGATTTTCTTTATTAATAAAGTTACCTTCTGAAATGAAACCTCCAAACTGCAGATCAATGTAAATTTTTCGTCAGTATATATGCGCTCACGATCTATGTTTGTTGGATATAGCTGATTTTAGAGATGCCACTCTAACTGATAAGGTTACAAACCTCTTTATATGGGTGTATTCAAGTTTAATAGTTTTGGGTTCAACAAAACAAATACACATTTGTTGTTAAACTAAATGCATGGTTTAATAAAATATTTGCCTAAGAATCTTGTAACTCTCAGATCATATTTTAAATGAAATTACAATTTTTTGTTCCTTAAGGAATCGCAAATCGGGGGATGTTTTAAGGTCATAAAATACTATGATATAAATGATCTGCAAGAATGTTTTAAATTTCTAAGCGATAATTTTAGAGAGAATTTAAAAATTAACTGAAAGAATTTACACCTTCACGAAATAGTTTCTATATTGCTAGATTGCTAACCAGACGGCTTCGTCTATACCGGGTGGTTAATAGTACAGGCGGTTATAACAGCAGGGCTTCATCAATTAGTAGTAGTTGGTGTAAAAAAGATGACAATTTCTTTTTACACATATGACCGGGAGAGACTCATTTCCTAGAAAATTTGGAAGAAAAAGACTATTTTTGCGAATATTACCATAACGCCTGTTTAGAAAAATTAAAAAGTTTTCAGTCCGAGCGAAGGACCGTTCATGATTTAGGGATTATGGTAAATAATGACGACAATCAGCCTAAAATAATTCAGAATATATCATCAAACACTTTTGATTAATGAAAATTAATTGATATACCTGATGGATACCAATTTTCACCTACATCAATTAAAATATTGAAATATAAATATTTCTTTTTTGTCTTTAGAATAATCATAGAACGTGACTTACCAAAACTTCTAAGTTAGATACTTGAATGAAATATTGAATGCTTACCTGAAAAAAAAAGAATAATTAAAAACCGAATTTTATCAAACTTTAAATTAAGTACTTCGCTTTTAATTGTAAATTAAGTTTCCGGCATTGTCTATACAAAGAAAATCGAAAAATTTATTCTTTTTTCAAACCCATGTTCAAAGTGGAGAAATAAAATTTACTTGACCATTAATATAATTTGTATAAAAAATGTTGAAATTTTTCCGACATAATTTCATACCTAAGTAGGTACGCAATCGGTAGTTTTGTCAACTAATTGCCATTTCGAAAAGATAATCTTAAACTTTGTATACCGTATTGAAACACAATACTTTTTATACCGTACTGAAACACAATACATGAGGTGGAGAACCACTTTGCACACCTCAGGCGGTAAGAAAAGCTAAAGTTTTCTACGAACCCCGAATATACACGTACTGTACTGTACGCTATACAAATCCCGAAAATTTTATCTTTTGCGCATCAACGTTTCACATAAACGTTTTCGTTACTGAATTGAAACAATTTTGATGTAATCAATTTATATTGGTGAATATTTTAAATACCAAACAAATTAACACACAAGAATATTTGTGTATAAAAATCAATATGAACGAACATAAACCAGGATACCCTACTACCTATTTTTAATTCATTAAAACAAATATCAATGATAATCATTAAACAACCCCTAATATAACCACCATACAAATCCTGTACGTAATAATAATTCTTGTTATCCACAAGAAACGATGAATAACAAACTCTAGTGAATTACGACCCATGGCTTTCAGACTAATTTCTAATGTGTTATTGTATTTATCTCTAAACGATTGAAAAATCAGCTTTGGTATATTTCTTTTCGGGTGATCGGTGGATGGGCATGGGTGGACTAGACAAAAATTAGTAATCTAAATGAGGCCATGGTCTTCTGGTTTCAAGACTCGTTCCTCATGTGGACGGTCGTCAGGTCAAAACCAATACACTTAAATAATTTTAAAAAAATTAAGTATTGATAAATAACTTCTGATTCTGATCTTTGGTTAATTCTGATTTTCATATTTAGTACCGTTTGATTATCGTTCATAGATAGCTTTTGATATAAAATTTGAAAAACATGATGAAGTTTATATTTTTATGATAATATTAAACAAAAAGTGTCTATTTTCCTTGCTTTTAACAAAAATTAAAAAAAAATTATTACAATTATATTGACATGCCTTCATTGTACATGTTGTTATCCCCATATCGCTACTCACTACATATTATAAAACAAAGTCGCTTTTTCTGTCCCTATGTCCTTATGTCCCTATGTACGCTTAAATCTTTGAAACTACGCAACGGATTTGGATGCGGTTTTTTAATAGATAGAGTGATTCAAGAGGAAGATTTTTATGTATAATACATCTATATTATAGTACAGTAAGGGGTTGAAATAGGGGTTGAAAGGGATATGCTTCAAAAACTAAAAAAGTTGTGCATCGATTAAGCTCAAATGTTGACACGATATACAACCAGCTTCAAAGATATATTGTTTTTGTCTACTTTTAACCTTCGGAGGGTAGAAAGGTGAAGCGAGAAAGAGGGAAGGAATTATCGAATATTTACAAATATACCTAAGTGGGGTATCAAATAAAAGAGCATGACGTGTACATTACAAAACTGTTATCTCACGCAAGGCAATGTGGAGGGAGGGGTGCAAGAGGGGATGTTGCCCAGCAAAGCGGGTAGTTCACAGCTAGTATTATATATTTGAAAGTAAGGGTTTTTGTTTTTTTTGTCTGTTTCTTTGTTATGCTTTCACGCAAAAACTACCGAATGTATTCGAATGAAACTGTACAATAATATAGCTCATATATCAGAATAACACATGAGTTATAATTTATAAAAATACAATAAAAAAAGAAAATATTAAAAAAAATTTCTGACATTTTACTGCTCCGTCTGTGATCATCATTTTGAACCATAAATTACAGATTTCTATAAAAATTTAAATTAGAAAATGTAAAACAATTCATAGCCATCTTTTCTGAAATACTCAATGAATTATCACTATTTAACAATTGAAAGCTGTGCATATATTTTAGATGTGTAAAACAATTCCTTAGAGAGTTATGCAAAAAGGATAAGTGAGATCAAGAAAGATCAAGAGAGGTGGATGCTATAAAGCGGTGGTCTTTACATTGGTTAAATCCAGTGAAGCAGGCGTGTATGAAGCTAGTTATTCATAATTTATTACAAAAGTAGCATAGTTTCTACCAGGCGTACCACGTGTAAGTCGTAAAAATATAATCCAATATTGTTAATCAAGCCCGTGATGTTTTTTTTTCTTCAAATTTTACGTTTCTCAGATTATGGTGGTTTATGGAAAGAGAGTGTCGTTTTGTTTTCAAAAAAATTCGAAAATGTTCCGATTACGCTGGTTTTTGTGCGGGAACTAATCCGTATAAGAATATCTCTTGAAAATAATAATTATCAATGCCAGATTTTTCAGACGAGGATTAGTTTAATTAAAAATGGTTTCGATTTTCGGTGGGAGATAATAATTTGTACATCAGGAAGTTACAAAAAAAAAATCCTATAAATACCAATATGCATAGGTAACACGCAATTCGTTTATCAAATATAATATCGCATGTAATATGAAAATTTCTACAACTTATAAATTAAATACTGTGAAAGATTTTTTGTTCAAGATAAAAAGTGGTTGTTAAATAATCTAAAATAGTTAGGTACTAACATATACACCGATAACTGGCGTACGTACCTACGACCACAATATCATAGTGTATAGCTAGCTCACTACTATATTCTACAATACTATGAGTGTTTTGTAAACTTCAGTAGTACAAGGTATTATGTAATATGTTGAGGTATGTAAAATCTAACTAATAACATTACATAATAACTATACACAAACACTATAATTTAAGGTGGATAATTTTCATTTAACTCATTTGATATATTGTTAAATTAAATAATACCCTTACATAGTTGTATATATACGTACAATTATATTGGATTTTGTACCAAATGTAACAAATAAATTATAGTTATGTAGGATTTGAACCAATGAATTATTTTGAGAATGATGTTGCTTGAACCGAAAATTACTATTTTCAAAGTTACTAATTTGTATTAGAATCTCATTTTTCAAGATATTTCTATAATAGTTCCAAAATAAAAGCTTTTGTACAAGATTTAAGAGTTATCTCAAAAAATAGTCACTTATATTTTAGTCATTGTATTTTATAAGTCTAAATTACTCTACAAACCCATAAAGTTTCATCAAATTACATCACAAACAAATTTTTCGCAATGTTTTGAAAA
Source organism: Chrysoperla carnea (assembly GCF_905475395.1). Taxonomy (NCBI): domain Eukaryota; kingdom Metazoa; phylum Arthropoda; class Insecta; order Neuroptera; family Chrysopidae; genus Chrysoperla; species Chrysoperla carnea. The sequence continues at coordinate 40,086,131 of NC_058340.1, read as the reverse complement.
AATCTTTTAAAAAATAATTAAAACAAGTGAAAACAAACAATTGACTGAGTTAATTGTTGAAATACCATGCATAGACAGTATTGATTACTCTATCACATTACACATACATAAATGTCACACATACATAACTGATATTCCCATATAATACAAACTATAAAATTAACGCCTAATTTACGCCCTCACGGGTAAACAGTGATGTTTACGAAAAAATGTATAAAAAAAAAGTTGTTTTGTTTTTTATAAGAAACATTTTTTACATTTAAGCTTTTGTTCTATCTCTGACGGTTAACAAAATGGGTCCTACGGACCCAGAACCCAATTGACCTATGTTTCTCATTTACGAACACGACCTCACTTTTTACGTCGTGAGTATGCTATAAAAATTTCATCTTGATATCTCTTTTCGTTTTTGAGTTATCGTGTTGGCAAATAGACGGACAGACAGACAGACAACCAGAAATGGACTAATAAGGTGATTCTACGAACACCTTTACTAACATTTTTTCGTAGCATCAATATTTTTAAGCGTTGCAAACTTGGGACTAAACTTAATATACCTTGCATATTACATGTATGCATGGTATACAAATTACATACATAACGTGTAACGTGTCGATTTTTTCATCGGGATAACTCCTTAAGAAATTGAAGGTAAAATTTTTCTCGAAATTTTTGTATTTCCCATTTGAATCAAATTAATTTTTTTTTTTTTTGTTTCTTAGACATGTAGTTTCTAAATTTTTGACAAAATTCTTGTTCAAAGGAAGTAATCCCGAAGCAATTGCAGTGACTACTATATATAATAGAATCATAAAATCAAAAAGATTTTCGATTTGATAATTATATGATTAATCTTCCAAATATTTCCAGAATCGTTTGGAAATGAAATGTTTTCGTATAATTATTCATTCAAAATATCGTTTATTAGATTTTGGTCATATTTTCAGGTTTTGTACTTGGAAATCCTGACACAAACTTTTTTTTTTTAAATGATACACTCCGTATTAAGGTATTATTTCATTATTACTAGTTCAGTAGTATCATTTGTTCAAAGTTCATTAGTTATTATTAAATAATTTCTAATTTTAATCTGTAAATTCCATGTTTTAAATGCAAAATGTTTAAAATAATAATAATTTAAATAATATAATAAAATATTTATAAATTAATGCTCTACTAAAAACAACATTACATTACTCTTTATGATATTATTACAAACGTAATAGACCATCAGCCTAAAATAACACCAAATTTGCATGATTATTTTTGTTGGCGTTCTAGAGGATTGACAAAGATAGAGAGTGTGGTAATATTGAGAAAAAAAAGTTTTGATTTTTTTTTAAGTTATCTACCAAATAAGGAAGCTTTCAGGCCTAACCAAAACAAATTCAAGACAGTAGCGTTGATGGTGCACAAAGTGATAATAAATCAATATACGAAAATTCCATAAAATCAAAAAGGCACAGTGCTGGAAGTTGAAAGTCGATACAGTTCTAGAAAACAAAAATGGAACAGATTGAACATTCATGAGTAGATTGATAAACAAACAAATTTATAATATGGTATACCTACAATTGGAAAAAATAGAGCAGCATGTTAGTTAACGTATTTTAACAATCAGGCATGACATTGTCAACAAGATTATCAATGGGCTGAGGGTCTTTGGCGTAGTTGGTACGCATATATAATAATAAATTAATGCTCTTAAAGTTATGTCGAGGTATATAAAACGTTATTAAACATACTACAATGTTGGTAGACATATACAAACGAATAGTAATCTCTTATTATTATGAGAATAGTAATTATGTTTAAAATTATTAAAATTTATTTGTAATTATGTAATTATGTTTGTTTAGATAAAAAATACTGATAAAAAATTTAATCTGCTTGATAGAACTAATCGACAGATGTTTTGATGATTTGTTATAATATATAAGTTTTTGTTTTTAAATAATAGTTCAAAGATTACAAATGCAGAGATTAAAAAGTTTTCCACCGGATGGAAAAGAGGCCCCGAATGAAAAGACGATTTTACATATCATAACAATTTCAGATGATAATATTTTCTGCTTTTTATAATTTGGAGAGCGTGATTTTGTAGTCGGCGTTTTTTTAGTTTTTGAACTTTATTTTAAATATTTTTCATTTGATACCCATCACTGCATCATTAAGTTATAATTGTTTTTGCTTCATGAATTTATGTCCTCTAGAGGGTGTCATATTCAATTTAATGTGACGTCATATAGCTTATAGCCAGCGGACGATTAAGACGCTGTGAACGATTCCTCATTTGTCAAATTATGGTAAGTAGTTTAGAAGTTCAGCGGAAACACACAACCCTCGCCGCCGTCGGGGTAAAAATTGGATAGTAATTTTCATTGAAATGTAAAATTCAAATAATGAAGTGCTTTCAACATTCATTCTTTCAATTTGCTGATTTGACAGATATCGACCATCTCACGCTATAATTTTAAGATTACAATTAAAATTTTCATCGATTTATTACTGCAATTGTGTTTTTTTTTTAATATTTTTTTTTTAACTTTATCTTATTTTCTTATGTTTTAGTATTGCTAAGAAAAATATTGTGTACTGAACTACTAACCGTTGAGAATACTATTAATATTTCAATTTAATATTATTCAAGTAATAAAAGTAAAATTTTTATCTTAGTGAACTTGGTCAGGATATTAAAATAAACTATTGTAAATTTTCAATTCAATCTTACGTCTACAAGTTGGGGAAAATTTCCTTAAAATGTTTTGTTACATTCATAGATGCATAAATACGTCATGCTAATAAAAGCGTTTTAAAATGTAAATTTAAAGAAATTTCATTTCAAAGTCCAATCACAGGGCATACTTATTAGGACTAATAATTTCTCTGCGTCTATAAGAAGATTATCAAGATGGCAGCAAATAATTCAATCCAAAATTATCTACGGAGTGATTTTTTCCGTATAGGCTTTTTTTCCTTAATATCAACTGAATGCAAATTATCGTAAATAAACAATTAAGTACTTACTCTATAAGTAAAAATTGAACAATTTGTGAAATAATTTGTTCCAGAAAATATATTATTAAATATATGAACCAATAAAATAGTGTTGTTAACAAGGATAACTATTATTCAAAAAGTTAATGACATGGAAGGAGCACACGAACACGTGACAAAATCTTACACCCGCCACGCATACATGAATAACATACATGCACATACCAGACTTGGAGCCAGAGACACAGAATTATCCAACCATTTGTAATAGTATGGCAATCTTTCAATTGGCCGAATAACCTAATTATTGAAACGAAAATGATGTCTATAGCATTAGTCGTTGCTTCCTAATCAAAAGATAATTTAAAAACTTGTTTACCTACTCATGTTATTTTATTAGCCACATCTTAATTTTTTAACTAACTTTCATGGAAATCAAATTGCCATTCTTTTCCTACAATATGACAGTCATTAAGATCCGCAGGGAAAAGTATGTCATAATGATTTTCGTGAATGACAGAAGAATAATAATTACATAAAAAAAATTAGGCTCCAGAAAATAAAACAACACCTGGAATAATTTCTTTAAGTCTAAGCGTTGGGACAATTATTTTCCTATCAATAATTACGTAATTCAGCTTATTAAAACACTACGCCATATTGGAATAAATGAATTTTTTAGTCAGCGTCTCAAAGTCTATATAGAAAATAAAGTTGTTTTCGTACATGCACACATACCTACAAGAAACATAACTTTATTTGCAGATTTTTTTCCCATCTGGTTCTATTTTATTTTCGTTCCTAGGTATATTTACTCTTTTTACAAAGCATTTCGTCTACCATACAATAGAAGAAAAGGATGTATTTTGTGTGGGGAAAGGATGTTTATTATATACGTACTTCTATATAACAAAGAGAAAACGGTAATGTTATAGAAAATGTCATAGTTTCCAAATAATATACTTTACAACTTCACCATATACTATACCGCTATGGGTAATATTTTATGTGAAAAGAATTTACTTGTAATTTTTTATATATTGCAAAAATTGAGTATGACTTTACAAGGGAAATTTTATTGTTTAATCAACTGTTTTGAAGTTGTCGGTAATAAAATTTGTAGTAATGTATTTGAAGGCAATTTTTTATTTTTTCACTGGTGTGTAATAGCTCACTGTCAATCATATGAAAAAGCCAATTTCAAGAAAGTTGCAAAAATTAATGATTTAAAATATAAAGAAAGGAACAATGATATATGGAAAGTATACAGTTGACAATTTTATGCGCATTATTTTTTAACACAATATGCAATGTATGCGCATTGTTTTTTAAGTAAATGCATTGACAGTAAAAGGTGATGTGACGGAACCCCGTTGTTTAAACATTAGAAAACATTACTATCGAAGCATCAATTAAAACATATATTTTTTGCACTGTCGACACTTTTCCAGGCAATGCCCAAGCATTTATTTAGCTAAAGATTTAAATAAATTTCATCGATATTGTATCCATTAACGTTTATGTTCATGCTTATAACAACCCAGCTACAAACTCTCTGATACATATTCCAGGAAATATTTCGGTCTAGTTTAACTCACTTCGAGTTATCTTATATATAAAATTCTCGTGTCACGGGGTGCGTAATTGAACTCCTCCGAAACGGCTCGACCGATTTTCGTGAATCTTTGCAAGGATATCGGCTAGGGTGGAGAATCGGACAACATCTATTTTTCATCCCCCTAAATGTTAAGGGTGGTCCACCCTTAAATTTTTTTATTTTTGACAAAATTTTTTGTTTTTATTTTTTTATGATAATCATACTAAATACATACAACCCTAAATTTTCACCCCTCTAAGATCAATCCTTATTTTTTGTTTATTAATTAAAAACTTTAATTTTTTTTTGGCAAGATTTTTATTTTTATTTTGTCATGACTTAGAATAAAAAAAAAATGCATATTACTCTATGCTGGCAGTTTCAGCAGGACAAGGAGGGTTCTTTTTTTTGGATGCACCAGGTGGAACTGGCAAAACATTCCTTATTTCGCTTCTTCTTGCCGAGATACGATAAAAAAATGGCATCGCATTGGCCGTTGCATCTTCTGGCATTGCAGAAACTTTATTAGATGGAGGCAGAACAGCTCATTCAGCATTTAAGCTACCGTTGAACATTCAAAATAATCCAGATGCAGTGTGCAACATAAAAAAATAATCGTCTATGGCCACAGTGCTGAAACAATGTAAAAATATTATCTGGGATGAATGCATTATGGCACACAAACATTCGCTTGAGGCATTGGATAGGACATTAAAGGATATAAAAAACAACGATAAATTATTTGGCGGCACTTTGTTACTCCTTTCAGTTGATTTCAGACAAGCACTTTCCGTTATTCCACGTTCAAACGCTGATGAAATCAACGCTTGCTCAAAATCATCGCGACTATGGCGTAATGTTGAAAAAATACAACTCACGGTGAACATGCGCGTTCAAATGCTTCAGGATCCATCCGCCGAAACTTTCTCTAAACAACTGTTAGATATTGGCGATGGGAAAGTTGCTGTACATGAAAATACTGGGTGCATAAAATTGGAGACGGACTTCTGCACAATCATCGACTCGTAAAATACTCTTATCGATCACATATTTCCCGACGTACACACACAATATGCAAATCATAAGTGGCTGGCAGAAAGAGCGATTTTGGCAGCTAAAAATGTGGACGTCAAAGGGTTAAATTTGAAGATACAACAGTTGTTACCTGGAGACTTGGTGTCATACAAATCTATCGATGCAGTTTGTGATACCAACAGACTGTGAATTATCCAATTGAGTTTTTAAATTCATTGGATTTGCCAGGCATGCACCACACCATTTACAATTGAAGGTTGGATCTCCGATTATTCTGCTTCGTAACTTAAACCCATCGCGGCTGTGTAATGGCACACGATTAGTCATTAAAACATTAATGAAAAACGTTATTGAAGCCATCATCTTGAATGGCAAGTTTCAAGGCGAAAATGTATTGCTGCCACGAATCCCTGATTCCTACAGATGCGCCAATTGAATTCAAACGCACTCAATTCCCAATTAGATTGGCATTCGCTATGACGATCAATAAGTCACAAGGCCAGACATTGTCTGTATGTGGCTTAGATTTGGAAACACCATGCTTTTCCCGCGGACAACTATATGTGGCATGTTCTCGCGTCGGAAAACCATCCAGTTTGTTTGTGTTGGCTAATGACGGACTAACCAAGAATATTGTTCACTCTATTGCGCTGAGAGATTAATTTTTTTTTTTTCAACTTAAATAATTGATAGTAAAAATATGAATAATTATTTTTGATGTTTAGATAGCTATCAAGAATTGTACTTTCAAATATATTCGTTACTTTAATAAAGATTTATTTATTACCCTAACTAAAGCATACTTTTATTGTTTATAACGCTTTCGATTATAAGTACATCCCCATCCCCGCACACTTATAGTAGATAGATATTTTTATTGAACTAAAAAAATGTTTTCTAGAAATAATATAAATGGCAAAACAACGTTTGCCGGGTCAGCTAGTATGAATATAAAGATGGTGTTTATATTTTTTAATAAAAGAAATGTATATGTTTTTAGTGAGACAAATTTGCTAGACTGTACATTATGTATGCTATGCAGTAATATTCTGCGAGAAGAAATGAGAAAGAGTTATTTGATATACTTGTCTCGTTCGTTTGGAAACAAATACCTACCACTTCTATTTTGTCGTTGAACAATATAACGTATTGTAACAATTATTATTATATAAATATATATATGAGGCTTTTTGTTACAACTTTTGTAATAGAAAAGAAGGAATTTTGTAATACGAAGAAGGATGAAAATAGGAAAAGTTTAACTTTCTTTTTATATGTTAACTTGAAAAGAAAAAAAAAAAAAACAAAAGTTCAAGTAGAATTTCTTTTGTTACAATTTGGAAAGGTTATTGACCGATATTTTACAATATTTGTTTATCATTCCTGGAAGTTCTCTATTTTCTTCAATATTCTAAAATTTATTAATTCCTAATGCTGGTAATCATCGAACACTGTAAAAATATAAGAAACCGTTAGTGAATATTAAACAATTATTAGATATAAACTTTTAATAAGTAAACCGAGGAAAAGGATAAAGAAAATGAAACAAGCAGAGGGTTGACAATGAAAACAGTCAATTTATTTCTCCATAGACAAGTCTCTAGCTCGAAAAATGACTCTGGGTGCTTCGCATATCAAATTATTAAAATAAATCATGATCAATTTTCTTTATGTTTTTTTGGGATTCTTAGAGATAAAGAACAAACGATAATTGTTTCTTAAGGAGAACATTATTTTCATCGACCTTAATGGCGAATTGGTAGCGTGATAAATAATAAACCAAGAGGGTTTGTTTAATCCATAGGGTTTGCTTACGAATGATTTTTTTTTAATTAATGATTTCATATAAATTTAATTATTATTAAAAATGCATCTCATTTGGTTAGTTCTTGAGTTTGTTGCGTAACGATACTGTCAAAAATTTTTCCCGTAAATTATCAGTTCTCTTACAATATTATCATCAGCAACATACCTTACATTCTCGATTACGCAAAAGGCCTGATGTAGTTCTAAATACACATTATGTTATAGGTTTTTTTTTTCATTTCTCTTATAGGTTATATTTAAATTTCCGTTTCTTTCTGAGTAATTCTATTTTAAAAAATTGTTACAATGTGAGCGTAGGTGTTAATAATTTTATGTGGATAAGGTGCTTACACAAATTAATATTTTTGTTATCAAAAAATGGAAATATTTTTTAGCTTTAATATTAAAAGTGTATAAGTTTGTTACAAAAACGTGGGTAGTTACGTAACGACACCTTCTATAGACATTTTAATTTTTATGTTATTAGTAATAAAAAATATATATTGAGTGTTTCTTTTTTTCTAAATTTAGGGATTTATTGTTTTTTTGCTGTAATCGTTATTTATTTATTATCTTTTCGTTGACTCTTTGTTATTTCATCTAAAGTTCTCGTTAAATTCATAGATTATAGATATTTCAAAAGCAGTAATTCTACTTGCTTTGTTGCTTGACGTACAATCATTATCCCTGAAGAATGCTTACAAAATTTCAGATAGATAGATACTTTAAAGATAAACTAACTTGATATACTCCGCGAAATGGAGTTCAGAAACTTGAAATCAAAATTTCATAATAATTGTATTTATTTAATATATGGTCTTTGAAATCTGAGAGTGTCAAGTTTCTATGGAATAGGAGAGCGTGATATATATCGATGATTTCTCGCACATCGCTCCAAGAATACTGAAAAAAGCGAAAACTATTAGCAGGAAATTTGAGGAGGAGCAACGTTGCTATCATGCCACCAATTCTAATGTGTTATAAATTATTTGCAGTTACTTTTTAAACGTGTTCGAATAACATAAATAAGTTTTTTGGTTAAAAGCATTTGTAGATTTATTTCCATACGGTTTAAGCGCGTAATCAATATGACGTTTAGAAATAATACTTGTGGATGCTTTAAAATAAAACGCTATTGTAATTTAAACACACAGTTAATACTGTTATATGTAGGTATTTTCAAATATTCTTGGAGAAATAATAAACGAGAAATTTTCGAGATAGTTCACGCTTAATCTATTTAAAAGTGAAAAAATTAAATAAAACCTTCTTACTTTTAAAATTTTAATTGATAAAACAAAAGCTTGTTTCTTAAAAATAAAACTTAAAAAAAAATAACTTTTGTAAATGAAATAACACAAAGCTATTTTTGACTGTAAACATTTTAGCATCAATAAATTCGCATCTGAGTCACAGATTATGTATTTGTTTCAAACAAACACACATACATTTCCAAAGAAATGATAATAATATTATTTTTGTTGTTTTTATCTTTCGAATAGAATAAATTGAGTAGAACGAAGAAGAACAAACACGCTTGTTAACAATGTTTGTATAATCGATTATTATATAAAATTCTTCTTAAAGTTTATTCAAATGTTAATAATGTCTTCACCCATTTCGTTTATATACACACGCACAACGAAGTTTATATGTACAAAAAACCAGATAGACATGTCTCTTTAACGGGATAGATGGACTGTGATTTAAACATTTTTATTTATTTAGACCAGTGTCTAGGATGTTTCTTGTATTCGATTTAGACGCCAATTATATCAGGCGTGTGTTCCGATGGCGAAACCAGCAAAAAACAGCACGAATTCTTAACCAATCAGCTGATATCGTTTCATATTAGCTAGTGTACTGAGTTGAAGTTAGAACACATAATAATTGCTACAAATTTCTTCACACAACAAGTCTACCTTATTTTGATAAAAATGTTTAGTATCATGCAAAATAATTAGCATTATTTTGATCTAATATTGTCATTATATTTGCCGTTAATGTCGCCGAATTTCATCATGGATAGCCCGTCGTTTATAGTTAAGTCCAAGTTTTCTTTTAAAGTTCGTGAATTGAAACATACTTTTTACATAAAAATAGCAAACTGTTTTCGAGGTATACAAAAAAAATTTGAAGAATGAAAAAACACGGAAGAATGTATAATATGTTGCACTCAAAGACAAATGTCAAATTCCGGAAAGTTATAAATCATCTATGAAAAATTCTTTTCATGCACCTTTCGAAGCAAAAATAGATACTATTGTCAACATAAACATTTTGAATACTGCGTGGATCTCACTTAGTCGATACAATGACTGAAACACATATACGATGACATCAGAACACTGTCAGGAACGTGTTTTCAGCACATCAACTTTCCGAGATTGTTCGTAAAGTAATTTTACCTGAGCCTACCTGAAAAGCTTTTATTTTCTAAACGCTTTCAAATGGTCCAGTTTTTTAATTTATAAGTTTATTCTTTATCGAGACTGGCTAGAATTATTATTGAATGAATTTGCAATATTTGTATCGGAGACACGATTCATTTCACGTTTAAGATATCGGTCTAATGAAATAATTTACAAAAAATATTATTGAATGCACACAATTGCTTGTATAAATATATTAATGTCATGAAAAATAATTTGATAAATACCGAAAAAGGAAAAGAAAGAAAAAGGGGGTATCAATATGAATTATTCAATTTGGTTTTCTCTTTGTCTTTTCTAATAATCTTTATGTAACATTTACTTTATGTTGGCGGTGGATTTGAATTCGGTTATTAAATTTAACTTAAATATTTAGGGATAAATAAATTTAACAAAACAGTGAATAAGCTAATATAAAATAGCTTAAGTAATACAAATACAATTTTTCATTACAATATTTTTGGCAGTAAAACGATGAGCTGGGTTTTAGTTTTATAGGTAAGTGAAAGATTGTAGAATGCAGACAAAGGCTTATGCCCATAACTAAAAATTGAAGGAAAATATTCAATACATAGTATAAAACAAAGTCGCTTCCCGCTGTATGTTCTTATGCATGCTTAGATCTTTAAAACTACGCAACGGATTGTCATACGGGTTTTCCTAATAGAAGAAGGTTTTTATGTATGATACATGCATAATATCTTAATATAGAAAAACACTGATAATTTTAGAAGTAAAACAAAATTGTGAACAAAAATAGGTTAAGTGGTGATGTTTTTACCCTCTTAACAGCCACCAATTAATTAAATTTCTACCAATAGTTTCTTGGAGTCGAGTTTTGTTTTCGATCTTGAAAGACTTTTATTGTTCAGACAGTTGTGTATATAGCTTACTTACTCCAAATCAATAAAACGATTTCATAATATATCATCGTTAATAAAATTATTCGTTAAAAATCAAATAAACATAATTTCCCAACTTAGATATAGAGAGTTATTCATCACAATTATTCAATAATAAAAGGAATTTAACTAGCGAATCCCAACAACTCAATCATAGATTGGACAAGAATGCCCCATACTTCTCGGTTTATATGTTTATAACATATTTGTGTAATACTATTCTTGGATTGAAATATAAACTTTACTATTCATTCATCTTGACTGTATTATGTATATAATACTAAAATAGACTTCGGGCAAGGATCAATGGATGGATAAAATGAGGTTATGATGTCCAGTAAAGAAAACCATGATGCATACATTCATTCATTCATAATATAGTTGTTATATAGCTACAGCCTCATAGGTATTAGAGCTTAGAACAGTGTGGTTAATAAAAGTGAACGTTACTTTACATGGAAGTGATAGTGAATTTTATCAGACTACTTGCAATTAAAAAAAGAAGATTATTATGTAATATAGGCTGTCGAATTTTCCCTAACAGTGGGTTAAGCTACTCATATTAAAGATGGTGACCGAAAACGGATTACAGACAACCTGTCGCGAAAAATATTTCTTCTTTTGAGTCCTGAAAAAGTAAATCTAGTATTATTGACAATTTTTCATTGACAACTCTATCGAAGGCACACACGAAATTTCAAAAGTACTATCAGAGCCAAATTGTTACTAAAAAGCACCGAAGTCTATTTGTTGAAACATTGTAATTATAATTGCTGCAAAAATTGAAAATATTTTATTTGAGTGATAGAAAGTAAATATTCTCTTGGTTCAAAAAATTTCTAAGAAGTCAAATTTTCTAGAATTTAGTATTGAGATCGCTTACTTTAAAATCGTAATTTGTTTGACTTATAAATTACTTTTTTTCGATTAAGCAAGGAACCTTAGGTCAACTAACCAACGGAAGGAATCATCTTTGCAGAGAGATAGCAGATTCTACTTTGATTATAATTTATGTGATTGTGATTGTTTTCCACAAAGCATTGTTAGCCACTTTGTATGCTTTATAAACTGTATTTAGGGAAATACGATCACGTTATTTAAATTCTTGTGGGCTATAGAATTAACGTTTTTCAAGTATTATGCATTAGTTGATATCTAATGTCCGTATGATATATCTACAGAGTGTTAAAGTGAATATTATACATTAAGATAAAAGTAAATTTCAAATAAGTTATGAAGAAATATTTTTTGATTGAACATTTTATGTTTTATCAGTTGAGAAATTTATTTTCACAAATTATGGCAAATCAATTTATTAGAAGAAATATTAGAATTATAGAAGAAATTTGATTTTTACAGCTTTATAGCACTCGATTAATTGTTAAATTTTTTTCCAAATCCTAAGATAGGTAATGATAATAAGATCCGTTGATCCGATGATAAGTTTTTGAGCTAAAATAACATCGTAAATGTCCATATTTGTCTTAAAAAAATAGGCAAATTGAAATTGCCTTTAAAAGAGCATATTTTTAAATTTTAGAATCTACGCGACCTCAGCTTAACACAAATGGGGAAAAGCGTATACACTTACATACTTTAAACGAATTGCGGTTTATGAGTTTTCCAATAGCTGATAATATAATATTTTGAAACGCTAGGAACAAGACAATCAAAGCTGGTTAAATAAGAATTTTAAAACGACTGAAACACATGATACTTGTAGTACTTAACATATTTAGAACATTTTGATGTAGTCAGAGAACAAGTAAGAGAGTTATTATGATTGCCCAAGTATGTTTCACAGATTTCTATATGCAATGGTATTTTATGATATACAGTTAACTACTTCTCTGAGATGCTTGTAATGGTACATAAGCTTGGCTATAAGTTATTTATATGAAAATACGTTCTAGTTGAATTGAGAATTTTTGTTCATTGCATAATGAAAATTTTTAAGAAGTCTGATAGACAAATGTATTTTGCAAGTGGTTCAAAAAAATTATTTAGTCAAATTTAAGCATTTGAAAGCGAGCGTAAAGTTTAAATAATATGAAAGGTAGGTACTAATTTTTTGTCTAACTGATACAACATCTGAATATTATAGCTAAAATTATCTATTTAGTAATAGTTTTAGGCCTTCTTCGGTATTAAATACAAGAAAATCATTCTAAGAAAATTCAAGCATATCAGTATAAAACTCTTTTCTTCGGACGGAAAATTTTCGCACCCTCAAGTTGGTACCGCCAAGTATACACCCTGCTTACCCTCAATTCGCATTCGGCTAAGTGTTTTCTCAAAATTTCAAGTTAATCGACTCAAAAATAACACCTACTTAATATCAATATTCAGCCCTTATTTATCACACAGGAATAGAATGGTCATAAATACCTTTTTTTATTACTTATCTAGTAAATAAACCTAATATCCAAATTTCAACATTCTAGGTTCAGCCGTTTCGTCTCAACGTTGATGAGTCAGTCATTTAAATTCTCTCTTTATATAATAGTAATAAAATTAACCGCTTTACGCCAACCAAAAGTGTTGAAAGCGTAAGAGTTTAAAATTATTTTCAGTGGAATTAATAAGTGAATTAACTAAGTCTTATTTTCTTAAGCACTTTTTATGAAGCATTTCTATCAATTTATGACTGGGTTTTTCTGTAAGCTAAAAGATTTTTTCAAAATTTTAGATTCAATAATTGGGACCTAAGAAGCAATGAAGAAGAAGATATGAGAGTCACGTTTTTCAGTGGAGGACAAAACCCTTAAATATACATCTTATTTAAATTCATCCTTTCATATGCACTTGAATCACATCAGTCGAAAATAATTTGAAATATTTCAACCAAACTACAAATTATCATTTCAAATTTCTGGTATTCATTTAATGCTTCGATAGATGTTTATGAATGTTAATAATGAAATTATACGTAAATACCTTCATTTCAATATAGAAGGTACTATACTTATACCTTATCCATTGTATGGTTTAAGGTAAGGATTATATACTGTCTATTCACGATTTTGATCTATCTCTATCGAAAAGGGTATACTTGATTTTAAGTACAATGGATGTATTGAAACAAATAATTATCAATATTATTTCAAGATACATTATCTAATTGATTTGTTGTAGACTTTTGTGTGCTAATTTTCAATAAAACAAATTGTATTTATTGTGTTGATTGACTGAAATTGGCATTTTCAAATTACACAGCTATCAGTTTTTGATAAATCCATAGCTGTTTAATTTATTAATCCCTTCTATCTCATATTTGAGGTTTTCATGTCGTAACACATGAAAACCTCACCCTATTAGCCAAAAAACTACCATGAATTAACTTTGTTTTTTTAAATATGCTTCTGTACACTTACTCATTGATCGGAGTATTATAAACTCGAGGAAGTATAAAAAAATGTTGAAAATTATCCTGCGATAAAATAGCTTTTTATGTTTTCGCGATTTTAATTATCCTTGGTAATGATTTTTGTACAAATCATATCCAAAATTTTATAATTTATTCAATTTTACCGATACCTACCTGATTTTTGTAATTTCATCGGCACGCTTAAAAAATACCAAGAAATTAAAAAAAAAAGTCTTAAAAACACAAAAATAACTTTACACAATAAGCAAATATTTTCAAATCAATTTCCTAAATTCAATGCGAGAAATATTAGATTTTCAACGATTGAACTAACATTTCATCATATGAACACGATTTTTATATTTATTGGGTCTAAATTACCTTATGCACTGAGTTTTATCGAAATTGAAGACAAAAATTTTTTCTGAATATTTGCAAATTTTCTTAAAACATTACAAAATCGATAAATTTAAAAAAAAAATAAATAAAAAAATTTACAAACAAATTTATGTTTCGATCTTTGATAATACTCGATATTAAGAGTGGTTTTAACGTATAAAGTACAAAAACGATGTTGATTTGTCGACTAAATTAGTACTTCTCGAAATGCCAACGTAAAAGACTCCAAAGTACAAGATGGACTTACTAGATATCATTATAACCGTAAATTGACTTTAATGTTTTTTGTATACAAAAAATCAGTAAACAAACAAAAAATAATTAGTAAATAAGTTAGTAATGCATTCATACCCAAACAAAAACCACGTTAAAATAAATTGCACAATGTATTTTACTTGGCATTAATCCAAGGGACCCTCGTTTACGGTAATTTTTTCAATTTACTTTACTTATACCATTTTACCCTACATACCATGATATTGTTTCATGAGGTCAAATAAATAAATTATATTCAGATTAATTTTTATCGAAAACAAATATCAAAAAATAATACAAATAATTATTAAAAATACATCATCATCTCACTTCAGCATTACCAACATAGATATGGTATATACATGTATATGAATAAACATAGTAAATAACAATGTATGTATGCATATCCTATATATATCTACATAATAACTTTATTATCTATGTAATCAAAATATAATCAAAACAAATCCCTTCTTTAATCATATCCTACACAATATACCTACTGTTTATTGTTTATTGCTACACTACACCATTGCTCACATCAGCAACACGGTTGGTTGCTGTCTACATGTACTAATAATTATTATATTGACTAGGTTTTGTTGTGTACTTACTCCAAAGAATGTTACCCCTTTAGGTAGGCAATAAGTATGCAGCTTAAAGGACACACTGAATCTAAACAGATATAACACTTAAAAATGGAAAGAGTTTTCCCGAGAATATCACTCATTTTATGGGAATATCAGTCATGTGTGTGTGACATGTATGTATGGCTGGTAATCAACACTGTCTGTACATGGTATTTAAACAATTAACTCAGTCAATTGATTGTTTTCGCTTGTTTCAATTTAAAATTTAAATTTGTTAGTAAATAACGAACAAAATAATTATTTATAATTATTATATTTATTTCCGTATTTTTTCAATTCTCTTTAATTGAGAATAACTCGACAAGTTTTTTGCCCTTTTACTTTACGCAGTTGTATCAGAAAAGGTAATAATAATCAAAGATCAACTCTGATGTTAAAATTTCTTTACAAGGTTTAATAAACTAACAGAAATAATTAATTATTTTTATTAAAATCCTATTTAGACCGAAAGCCCTAAATTGAGCAAAAAGTAATAGAATTTTAATATTAGTGAGAAGCGAGACGAAGATCAAGACCAAGGCCATTGTCATCTTGGTATTGGTATTGATTTTGGAGTTTGAGTCTTGGTATTGGTATTGCATTATTAGTTTTAGTCTTGATTTTGCTTTTAGTCTTGCAAAAATATGCCTTGGTCTTGTAGAGTAGGGTCTCGGTCTTGGACATATATTTACATATATTAAGTGAACAATATCATAGTGAAAAATTCTATAGAGGGTTCATTCATTATTTTTAATAATAAGTTTGATAAAAGTCTTGGCCTTGGAGAGTTAGATATCGGTCGAACAGAGTTGGGTCTTGGGCTTCACCTTGATTCATATAGACAGGGTCTTGGTATTGGTTTTGTAAAAGTGATACTGCCTTGGTATCGTCCTTGAAAAATTCGTAAGACCAAAACCAAAACTGCAAGACCGAGAATAATCATGCTCATCACTATTTCAAATCCTTATTTCACATGTGAATTCATATTTTTTGTTCCTTGATTAACCCCGGCTTTTATAAGAGCTAATATAAGTTTGATAACAATCAAAATTGACATAAATTGGCATGGATAGAAAGTCATATTTACGGAAAAGAAATTTTCATGGGAAAAACCACATGAGGAATCATCATGAAGTCTGCAAATTGCCGTTACTCACAGTTTTATGCGAAACTAAACTTAACGAATTTCCGATCGGAAGAAGAAAGTTTTAGGTCTACACGTAAGATCGGTAAAATCAGAACGTACATTTTATGAAAGAATCTCTAAACTCCCCATATTTAAATAACTATTATTGATAAACAACCTTTATAATAAAACATATATATAAGCATATTGTTGCTATATAATACTCGCATACGTTTTCGCAACACAACAGTATACTGATAAAACATCACGATGGGATTTAGTTGTTATGAAAACATATCATCAACTATTGTAGAAAATTATATATATTCTACATACATAATATTACTGGTATATATGTATTGTACATATAATGTGTAAGGCCTATTACACACTATATAATGTTAGCTTTGTTATTGTTCATGTTATTTTATAACAAATACATTTATAAGTTACTGAACATGCAAACATATAAACATATAATATATTTAATAATATACAGGCTGTTAATTTTCTTATAAGGCTGAAAATTTTTTATAGGCAGATTTTTACTCAAAAAATATGTGGTTAAAATTTTGGCATAGGTATCCGTGCAATTTTTTAAGAAAAAAATCATTGCAAATCGATATAAAATACATTTGCTTTTATGGAGGAATCTCAAAAAACGACATATTTTGAAAGTTTTTAATAATTTTCACTTGGAATGAATGAAAATAAATTTTAAAAGTGAACATATAAGCAATGGCATAGAAAAGAAAAACGACCAAGTAGCTCCGTCCATATAAGGGATGTAAGAACAGGGTAGATTTAGGGTTGAAATTATTTTTATCTTATTTTCAACTTTGATGATAAATTTTGTTATAACTTCATGAATGTAGACGGAAAATGAGAATGAAAGTTTTCGATAATTGCCTTGGTTTTTGAAATATCGAAAAATGAATAATTAAGCAAAATTTGCAATTTCCGATATTTTGAAAATTACGCCAGATATCGAACAAAATTTTATTCTTACTTTTCGTCTTATATCGTCAATTATCAATAATTTATCATAAAAATTGAAAATATATATTTTTTTTAAAATAGTGCTCCCACTACCTTGCTCATACATCCTTAATAAGCTGTACATGTAAGTGAGACCTTTTTGTTCCACACCATCAACTTTTCGGATAATGATAACATTTCGTAAGTGCCTAAAATATTATAATATTTTATATTTTATTACCTCAAAGAAATGAAAATTAGAAGCTAAACACGCGCATTCTATGCCAGAAACTGTACGATTCAAGATCAATAGAATCTAATTATGAAAGACTTGTTGGAAACAAAAAAACATATTATTTAAGGTGCAACTGAACGAAAACTTTTGCAAAAAGTCCGTACAAAATTCCTTAAAAGCTCTTGCGGTGCGTAAGACGGAATGTGCATAAGCTGAATTGTCCTGTGGCATAAAAGCATTGAAATTCAAAAGAGATACTCTGATTTCCATACATTTTATTTCTAGTGATGCACTTGACGATCATCATTTTAGCTGTGTTGGAATTTTTTCAGTTACGATACTTTATATGCTTGCTTTACAACATCGGGGAAAAAATGGACACACTATAGATTTTATACCCTAATATAGTGCGTATTTAATATTTTGTGGATTTAATAGGTAAGTGGAGAGTACTTGTATTGTGTGTAGACAGTAGAATTGGACTTAAAAAGGTAAATAAATTCATATATGATTGTATTACACACATATATAAAACAGGATATGTACTAATTATTATATCCAGATTGGTGGTAAGGTTTTGTGGGTTTTTGAAAAATAAATGTATATTATTTATCTTCGTTTGTTTTACAGTTAAATGTTGTTACAAATAAGGTTCTTTACATATCTACGACTACACACTTCACATTGTATGTTTATGTTACCGGTAAAGTGTATGTGATCAAAAAAATTATGATTTTACAAAAAAAAAGCTATAAGAATCATTTTAATTTAAAAAAAAAAAAAAAAAAAACCCAAAGTTGTAGAGAAATTTTTATGAAAAACAAAATTTCTATCTTCCTATTGTGTATATATATATGTGTATTTTTAGCAGCCAAAATAAATACATATTCAACAAATATAATACAAGAAATAGCTGTGTTTGTGAACCAGAATGATAAAATTTCAGTTTGGTGGAGAATAGTGCAAGAAATAGAATAATTTATCTTTACAATGAAATAAATAATACTTCCGTAATGAGAGACAATATATAACATGAAAGAATGTCCTTTGATACATTTTGAAAATCTATTATAATAGAGAAATATTTTCAGAAAGTTATATTTTAAGAAATTCTTTTTAAAAATACAATTAAACAAGTGAAAACAAACAATTGACTGAGTTAATTGTTGAAATACCATGTATAGGCAGTGTTGATAACTCTGTCACATTTCACATACATACATATCTGACATATTTAACTGATATTCTCATATAATGCGCAAGTGTTGATGCGCAATCGTTTGTTTTTTTTGACGTCATGTAAATAACAAAAGATATTCACTTTGATATTCCTATATTAATACATACTATAAAATTTGTACCTAATTAACGCCCTCGTGGGTAAACAGTGATGTTTACAAAACAATGTTTCAAACAAAAGTTGTTTATTTTTTTATAAAGAACATTTTTTACATTTAAACTTTTATTCTATCTCTAACGGTTTACAAGATGGGTACTACGGACCCATGACCCAATTGACCCATGTTGCTCATTTACGAACTTGACCTCACTTTTTACGTCCTAAGCACGCTGTAAAAATTTCAGCTTGATATCTCTTTTCGTTTTTGAGTAATCGTGACCACAGACGGACGGACGGCCGGACAACCGGAAATGGATTAATTAGGTGATTTTATGAACACCTATACCAATTTTTTTTTGTAGCATCAATATTTTTAGGCGTTACAAACTTGGGACTAAACTTATAATACTATGTATATTTCATATATACATGGTATAAAAACATACAACAGACTGTATTGTATTTTTTAAATAGAATATCTTAATATAAAATTTTATTTCGAGTATCGTGGTATTTATTTCAATAACTATGTCTCAACTCGAAGTCAACAAAAATTCATCTTAATATGATTTGTTCAGTTGAGAGATAATGAATAACGTATTTCTATTACAAGCAACCTAAATAGGCAAAACCGTGCTTAGTCAATCCAGCTTGAAACAACCTGACCTGGCAACATTTGATTTAATTAGGCAGCTTGCAAGTGATACTATTAAAAATTGATATAAATCACTCAATGAATATCGATAAATTCAACTGATATCATTAATTTGTTAGAGTCCCTTACATTGCCGATCACAAATATATTTATGTATGTATGTATGCGTTAATCAACATTGTGGAAAAAATGAAATATATATTATTATATTTATAAATCCCCCAATTTTAATTAAAATTTGAGGATTTGGGTTTGCTATATGCTACTTTGTTGTTATGAAATTGTTGAAAACACTATGGAATAATCTTTTATAAATTAACAATTTTTTATTCAAAAAATATTTATTTTTAAAAACATTTTACATATAGATCAATTTATAAAAAATTGTTGTTCAAAATTAAGAGGTTGGATCATATGCTGCTTTTCAATGAAATTGTTCTTTTTTGTTTTGAGCTACATAACGATTTTATACCTATAATAGTAATTTAAATTTGTATCTAACCATTTTGCCACCTACAAAAAAATGAAAGGAAATAGAAGTTCAGAATTACTTATCATGGATTTTTTTAATTATTGACCAAAAAGTTAATTGTAGAGCTAAATCTAAAATTAGAACGATTTCTTATAATTTTTGTCTCAGTACTAATAATTAATAAAATTGACAAAAGGAGGTTGATTTTAAAAAAAATTCATCTTGTGCTTTTAAAATGAACCGATTTTTCATTTTCTTTCTAAGTTCGAAGTAGCTTTTGGATTTTAGTACGCATTTTACTAATTTTCGTAATGTGAATTCTAAACCTGGATAAACCTTTGTTTTTGTCCTTTTCTTATAAAATAGTGTGACCGCAATTTCTCCAGTTATTTATTATAAATATTTACCTATATTATATTATACCTTTCATGATAGGAAACACATCGCATTTGGTAGCAATAGGTAAAAAAATTGATACTAAAATTAAATTTAACCATTTCTATAAGGTACAAACAAATATTAAATTTTAATCTCAAACTAAGACAAACAATTAAACCATATTTGAGTGTTTTATTTGTAAGATACGCGAAATAACAAAGTTAATAACTTAATTAGTCCGTTAAGTACTTGGAGCCACCCCTGCAACAGCTTTTGACTGAATCTAGGTGATATCTCGATTATTACAAACAGGCATAAATAAAACCTTAGATTACATATCTGGCAACATCTCAAATTAATACCGTGAAAATAACAGGATTTTATCGGGATATAAGATAATTTATTATTAAACAATATCAATTTAAAAATTCAACAATATTTCAACACCTACTTAAAAATAATAATTTCAAAAGAAAATTATATCTGTATTTTATTTTACATGAAGCAAACATTACGTGAATGTATATTTTTTCAACTCGAAACAATATACAACCTTTACAACATAACAGAGTAAAAAACACACCAAAAAATTGTATGTTTTATAAATTTTAATTTTATACGCTAGGGAAGAGCTATGTTGCCTTGGATAACGGTTTACAATTCTACGAACACCATATTTTGAAATACAACTATGATTGTAAACGCTCCTAACATTATTACAAAAATTAAATACTAACTGTCAATGAAACGAGGTCTTAATGAATTATTGATCACATCTTAGTGTACCTTGATGACTATACCGATATTCCATGGGAGGGTCTCATGTTGTCTTGAAAATTAAGTATAGAAAACAATATCATGGAACGTATGCGATTGAAACATTAAAAAACATGTTTCCCTTACCTCTTTTTTCAATATCCAATTATAGTTAAAACTTGTTGTTGTATAGACTCAGGGTACGTAGTATTAATCTAAGTTAGAACCAAAAACAATAATAATACATCGAAAGTACCGCTGTTCAACGATCACTGATACATCGATTGTTTTGTTCAAGGTACATGAAGATGGATTTTTTCGACCTAGACCTTCTCCACATTCTACAATGTGTATAAAACTGGTATTATTCAAAAACAGACTATCCACAAACTGCAAGGTGAAGTAATGTTGTCACCAAGGTGCAACACTTTAACCTATATTTTCCGTAAGTATATAACGCTATATATAATCCTTAAAATTTATCAAAAGTGCTGATCTTTTTAATTGCGTTGGTTTTACAAATCCATATGTATATACGTATATAATATTCGTATATGTATAGCTTAGGCATTAAAGTTTAGTAAAATAAAGCTGCTAGATAGGTAGAATAAAGCTTGTTGGTTGGTTTGCTGTACTAGCAATGTTAGTACTAATATAATATGTGATTAACAACATGGAGAATTATGGTATATATGCAAAGAGTCTGTTCTGTATATTCTCCGGTAGAAATTGTAGCTTAGTATACATATATGTGTATGTACATAACAAATAAACGATGGGACATTGTCATTTGGTGTATGTTTGGTGATCTGGTGGAGTGTAGGTAATTGGTTTTTCTATTTAAATACCTTTAAATATTGGATAAAAAGTATGCAATATACAGATAACCATTATTTTGAAACTCGATGAAGTAGTGCAGTCAGAGATTAGTGTACGATGTCTGAAGTTATAACAGCATATATTACGTTGTTTGAACTATTTTGATTAAATTTTCAGGCAGTTCTGTAGTTTGTTGTATGTGTAACGAAAGTATTTATTAGTATTATCTCAGTGAAATTTTTTTAAACGCAGTTCATTACGCAAAAATACTTATCCTTCCGGAGCGAGAGGAAAGGGATACAGAGGAAAAGTATTAATATTTACCCACTTCTACAGCCCTATCAAATTTAGTTAAAATTCGTAAATTCGCTAATAAAAGCAAATATTTAACATTTGTTTAACACACTATACTTGAATCTGCAACGATATTGTTTGAATCAAGGTATTCACTAAACAAGTTCATATATTGAAACAAACGTTACTTTAATGAGAATCTGAATGTAACAGCTAGTTCGACCACCTACTTCGATTCAACATCACCGTCCAACCTACAAAATTAATTGTTATATTTAATATGTATCAAATTATTAAAATATTAGATTGATACTCGCCCGCTTCACTGGGCTTAAAAGTAAAAACCATCGCTTTATAGTCTCCACCCTCTCGTGATATATACAGTTTTCAATTTTGTTAAATGTAAAATAGTCGTAATTCGTTGAGTATAACAGAATAGTTGGCCATAATTTGTTTAACATTTACTGTTTTAAATTTTTACATAATTGTTTTACAGAAATTTTTACATAATTGATCTGCTTCATCTATAATCATCATTTTGAACCATAAAGATTTCTGTAAGTTCATGTGTTATTCTGATATATCAGCTATATTGCTGTACAGTTTCATTAGAAACCATTCGCTAGTTTTAGCGTGAAAGCCTAACAAACAAACAAACAAACATAGTTAACAGAAACTAATTTCCTTATTTTTCGAAAACAGTATTTGTTATAATTACTTATTTTAGCTCAATTTTCGACAAAGCACAATCAAGTAAATCATTGAGCGATGTCTATTGCCAGAAGATATTAAGTTTTAGAAAGTAAATAACACAGAAAGACAGTTTCAATTTCAAGAAAATTCATCTTTCAAGAAAATTCATCACCCTAAAAGCCTCTTAGATGAAAGCTTTTAAATAGATAATGCAGTAGCATCATAAAATGTCAGATTGTTTCAGTCGTTCAATGAATAAAATTGAATGTTATTAGTTTGGTCAGCTCTATTCCAACACTAAAACATCTAGTTTCATTCTATAGGTATATAGGTATGTATAAGTAATATTCTCCGATGCTACAACAACTCGGTCGGAAATATAATTTTCTTCCTGCTAACCTGCCCACTCATCAACTCATACTACTCACAATCACAATTTTCATTCGTGTACATTCATATCTTTTACTCGTTCGTATAGTTTGTAACTAGTGATTTTTTTAACCGAATTCAAACACAAAAGAGTAATGGATATCAAATCAGTTTGCATATATTTTTATGTAACAAAACGCCAAAATTTGGATAATGAACAGCGATTTTTATATTAAATGCGTAGAAAACGTTGAATGCGAGTTTATTGTTTTGGAAATTTTATTAAAAAATAAATAATTAAATTTCACACCAAACACATTTCATGAAACAATATCCTCAAAATCATCTTCAACAAGTATGTAAAGCATACTTTAGCTGCAATTTTAGCTTAATTCTGGATTAACTAGTATTAATGAGAAGGGTCATATCCCAAATTTATTTCAGTCGATATTTCGGTAGCTTATCGGGTCAATTTCAAAATGAACCAAAAGTTCAGTGTCAGAAGCCACAGAAGGCTAAATCGTAACAGCTTGAAAAATATAACTATTAATGACTCGACTGTGAATGACTCGTGTAATGATATATATCTATAAATTAGCAATGTCAAATTAATCTCGGAGAACACTTGCGTTTTAGCTATCTTGATATAATGAATGCTTTTCACAATGAATTGGCAGTACATAGACGGTGTGGTACTGAAGACTGAAGACTGTGATACTGGGAAGTTAGTCGTGTGGACTACAGGGGTCGCACTCACACGACTAACTTCCCAGAGGGGGGGCATTAGAAACAAGGTCTTGTTAGCCTTCATAGATATTCTTCGAACATTTACTGCAGCTGCTGGAACGATCATTTTCTCCATAGATAAATGATGTGTTTTATCCACTATTCAGATTCTGTTTATTCAGTTTTTTTCCAGTTTTGTTATTACTATTAAAAAACGACTCAACTAATTCTGCTGAAAACTCTTTCAATTCTTAAATAAGCGATTACGCGTCGAATATTAATAGTAACGTTTCAATGTAAAAACTGGTTCGCCAAATAATTGAGGCGAAAGAATCCGAACGAACATACGAACATACGCACATACGTACACACACACACACACACACACACATAGTATTCACATTGAAAAGGTTTGATTCGGATATTGCGGCCTTGAAATCGCGGAAATATGTAAAACTAGAGATTTTCAAAATCGGCCCCAATTCATTAAGTTCCTCTGGGAAGTTAAAATTGATCTGAATACTAGGTAAGGCTAGGTTAGTTTATATTGGCAGACCACGAAGGACACACTTAGGCTAAAGAGCCCATTGTGATACCATATATATGTTTTACCACTTTCCGGTGATAATTTCATTGATCACCTCCTCAAGTATTTTGAGAGGCTGAATGCACCTCCTTCATACATATACCACGCCTTAAACCAGCCGCCCATCACAATTATTATTTTAATTAATTTTTATTGTGGCGACGGGATCAAACGGGAATCTAGGCATACCGCGAATGGAATTTTCTACTATTTAATCAACTGAGCTACTACAGTTGACGTCTAACTACTAAGGTGTATTTGAAATCGTTGCATTTGCTAATGCTAAAATTAGTAAAAAAATTTGTTTTCATTTTGTGAATTAACTTATTTTGGTTTTATTTTTTTTAGCAAAAAGTATTCTATCCAGTATATCTTTTTTTTATATAGAACATCAAAACATCGACGGACGACCAACGTTAGGTAAAGGTGGAGATATTATTACATTTTATAATTAAAATTTGTGGGTTTTTTTATATGATGTGGTTTTCATATAATTTAACAATTTATAATTTTTATTTTATAAAAATTAAATACAGATTCTTTTTACGAGAAAAAGTTTTTTTTTCCTGAAACCAATTTGACGTTATGAAGTTTATGGTAGAGTATAAAAATTAAACTAAATGTTTTTTAATTTGTGATGGGAAAATATTTTGAAATGAGTATATATCATTGTTTTTATAAAGGGTTTCCTGTAATAACATTTAGTATTTTTGCATGTCCTAAATAAATAATACCATGAAAAACCACTCTCTCAGTGGAAGCTTACTGTGATGAAGTCACTAGCTTTAAAATAGATTTCTTTTTACATTTGCCATCAGTGTTTTTAATTGTCATTGTTTAAATACAGACAATACATACAAATATAATAATAAACGCTACATTAGGAAAAGCCGTAACAAAAAGTAGCACTGGCAAAGTTTTCTAGGATATTATCAACAGGAGCGAAGAAAGCCATCGCCCTGTTAAAAAATTACAATTGATTATGAAACTAATACGGGCTCAGTTTCAAATTCGACTACAAAATTCCCATGAACTAATTTTTTGAATTTAAAAATTTTTAAATGACCTGAAAAAATGTTTTTTATTAAAATTTAAAATGGAAAATTCTTAAAATTTTTTCTAGAGTTCCTCCGATTTTCACGAAAGTTTCAAAAAGTACGACTTTCTTTTTTTTATTTTCCTTCGTAATTTGCTTTTAGTTGGAAAACACTTGGAGTCATGAGGATCCTTGTAATGTAGTTCCCTTCTAGTTTGGTATTCAAACTCAATATCTAAATGAATCTAAAATAATGAAAATACAGCAAAAGAAGCTGTGAGAGCTCCGCTTTTACATCCTAATACTTTTCATTCAAAAGTATTCATGTTTTGAGGATTCGAATTACGAAACTTTAAACTTATGTTTCCGAAAAATTATAATTTGTCAATATAATTATATATAATATCCATAAAATAATTTATTAAGATTGCAAATTGAATTAAAACATTCAATTAGGTAGAAAATAACATAATTCTATTAATTATACATCAAATAACGTTCATAAAATACCGATGCTAATAAAATCTAAAAAATGATCGGAATTTTTTGGAAAATACATAAAATATACCACTAATACAAAAATAAATATTAAATTGTATTGTACCGCCAATAAAAAATGTTAACGAATAGAAAGATAAATAAAACATAATTTAGTTAATCGAATTATTTGTAGATGATTGAAAATATCGACAGTATAATGAAAATAATGTTTTAAAATTTTATCAATTTCATCATGAGTAAAGGTTGAAATGAATTTTGTTTGGTGTACATGTTGATATAAAAATATTTAATCAGTAGTTGTAGCTACGCTAAAAGTTAAATTATGACTAGCTATAATATTTTATTCTAGACATTGAAGTAAAATTTTTCAATTTCTAAAGTTGCTAACAAACAATCTTTAATTTAGAGACAAATGAATAAAGTTTGTCTCTAGAATAAAATATTCAAACGGCGAAAATTATTTTTATGTATATATACTAAGATTTCTAAATATAATTTGACATTCTGAATAAAAAAACGTTCACAGGACCCCCTTTAGGAACGAAGTTACTTGCGGAACCTTTTCAATATCGTGAAATTATAACAGGCGCTGCAAGTGACAAATGAGAGGCGTTCAAATTTTTTCTGCTTTTTCAACTATTAACTAGTAAATAATTCGAAATTTCAGTTCCACTCTTCATATACTTAATTTTTAGTTGAAAATTTCGAAAAACTCTTTTCTTGAAGTTTTAGGAAAATGACTAATTTTTGGCAAATGTAAAATATGGTAAAATACAGCTGTTTAAAATTTTTGATATCACTTGCAACCAGATAATCTCTCATAAACCATTTTTTTCTTTGTTTCGATCGAAGTTGTTTATTTTTTCATTAAGAAAATTTATTAAAATTTTGTCTGTATCATTAATTTCATCAATAATTCTAAGCTCTAGTTACAAATTTGGAACTAAAATTAGTATACCTTGATGTATATTTCATTTATATACAGAGTATAATAAAATAAAAATAAAATATCTCCTTTGTTTTAAACCAAAAACACAAGCAACAATTAAGTTTCAACGTTCTAAGGTTAGTACAATTCAATTTTGAGGATTCATAATAAAAAGAAAAAGAGAAATAGAGAATGAAATAAATATAAAAATAAAGTTTAAACGTTTCTTAGAGATAGAAAGAGATAGAGTTTAATCTATAAAACGCGTCACACACACCAAAAACAATTGATTCCAGGCTGCTGGGCATGGCAAACACATACACATACACATTAGATTACACTGTTACGAGTTTTAGACAAGTTATCCCACCATGGCAGGCCGCGTTAAGGAACTTCGTTCCAAAAGGTTGCCGGAAAAAAAATTAGATCACAAGTTTTTCAAAATTCGTATTACAATGGATCTTTCCAAGTTTTTATTCAAGTCATTTTGTTTAGATTTTTGAAAATCCGTCAATATTTCCATTTTATTTTTATATATTTTATAAAAAAATACTTCATCTCTATCAGTTCGAAAAAAGAACATAATTATCTGAAAGCCAGTGAATTTCGCAATGCCTTTTCAAATAAATATTCAAATTTAACATCAATCACACTGTACAAAAAAAAATATTAAATAATGAAATAAAGAAAATTGACTTTTGTGTACGTTTCTGTCAGAGACAATTTAATTGTGAATATAATGTTTGTGAAATTATTCCAACTTATTTGGTTCGTCTACACCCATACATACATGTTTGTTATTATTAACAGACGAAAGAAAAGTGACGATCAATTTCCTTTTTCCGTTTGTATAAATTTATTTTTGTTTTTGATGTTTTTTTCCGTGTATTTACATAGAAGTGAATTTAATATGTATAAATTCTTTCTTTATTCGCGTTCATATTGAATATATCTTGCCAATATGCCAAGTTACATTTATGTATCGATTTATATCTAACGAGAATATATATCATCATTAAGCTTCAATGAATTTTGTTTAATTTCCATGTATTCTTTTATTAAAAAATAAATTAAACTCGCAAAAATTCAATGACATCATAGCAAATTAATTTTATAAGATATTTATGATTAAAACATTATTAAAAGTTCTTAAAATTTTGACTCTCTCTCAAACAAAACGGTTAAAGAGGCATCAAGCGCCTTATTTGTACACTTTTTCCCTATCTTAAAGGCTGCAAAGTATTTCAGTGCTACGGAAATAAGATACTGAACAATGATTTTCCTAATTTTTAGGCCCCTAATGGAACATTTTCCAGAAATTTATCTTTTTGATTTAAGCACTTCTTCCCATGTCCTATTATAAAATTCATTGAGAAAACATTAGATCGAAACTCAAATCTGACAGGATTGAAGAAGGCAAGCCACTCAAAACTGAAATTAATAAACCTTAGAGAAAAAACTAAAGAAAATGAATAATTTAGACAGTTTTTTCAGTTTTGAATGCTATCAAAAAAGGTCCACAGAAAGAAAAAAAATTTTTCGTTTTAAGCTCATTTGAGATGAAGGAGATATCTTTTTTGTTTAAACTAGTAAAAAAAGTCGTTGGTCTAATGAAGAGCATTTAAATGCTTATTCTCAAGCTTGATTCCAAGATAAGACTACAAACGCAGGAGCCGTCATATTGAAGAAGAGCAGGAAGAGAAGGTAACAGCTGTGATAATATAACTGTATTTAGGATGGCGATTCTTTGTTAACATTTTTAACATATTTCTGCGGTTGATCTTGAGCACCTCAAAATAATGCTCCCAAATAGACAGGCTACAAAGCATTACGATAAGTTCTTACTAAGACAATTAGTAATTTTTCAAGAAGCATTACAAAATTTAATTCAAACTCCCTTTAATTTTAGATTTATTCCCTCAAAAATAATATAATTAAAATAGATTTAGTAAAATTGATTATATTAATTATATAAAATAATCTGTTAATTTGATAAAATATTTAATTAATATTTCTGATAATATCATTAAATTTTTGGCAAAAGTATTATTAATTTATCGACTAAAATATCATATTATATATACCATATATTTATTTAGAGAAGGCTTTTATTCTAATAGATGATGGTTTTATGTGGTTATATTAAAGAGTTTGGGAAAAGTATGGGGACTTTCATATACATATTTTATATGGTAGGCATGAGTGATTTTATTAAAATATATAAGCATGTTTATTTATTGTACAGTATCACAGTATGTGTCTAGGATGTAATGTTTGTCTTTGGGCTGAGTGGCAGTCGATATTTTACGCACCGAAGCCTAATTTTCTCATGAAATTTTATTACATTACGATCGAAAGAAGTAGCATATATTTAGAATAGCATATATATCGTTCACAGTTATGATTTGATGTAGAGTTCTACTGGCAAAAGGATTTGAAACATTATAATATTAAGCTATCAAAAATAAGGATCACTTGATAGATAACACTGATTTGAACTACGACAGGTGAAATCAATATTTGGCGTGATTCCAATCACAGTAATATAAGGTGGAAATCCCGGAGGGGAATGGAAGAATATTGAAGAAATTATTTCGGAGAAACATAAATGCACATAGCAAACACACATGCATTCAAATAAAATCAAAATATTTTACAAGCGACAATTACTGCAATGTAAATACCCTTCTACACCACTGCTTAGTGTTGGAAATCAGATTTCGCATCAAGAGTTTTACATTTTTAAGTAACCTAAACTCTGAATTACTTAGAAAAAAAGCAGTTAGAAATAAAAAATATAAAAAAACTTTGCAAGAAAGAATTGGAACACAGACGATGTGGTTGATGAAAATAAGAGTGGTCTAACGGACAAGAAGTTTCCAAGTAATAGAGGCGCGTTTTAGCAAACCAAATCGTTATATCTAATCTTACCCGTGTATATTTCTTATATATTTGCTATCCAAGATAATTTTTACTATAATTGAGTTACCATTATCCAGCGATGGGAATTATTCGAATAATTTTCATGATAAATCACTTATTCGTTATTTTATTTGGATAAATAAACGAAAAATATTTAGGGTTTTTTTGGTTATTCCATACCAATAAACACGAATAATATTTAAAATGGCATTGTTTTAGTTCTACCATAAAATATTTGATCAAATATGTTTAGCTATTATTTTTCGAGTCATTTGTAATTTTATTTGAAATTCTCGAATAATTTGATTATTATTATTCGTATTTCGTCATTCGAATACATTTTTCCCATCTCTGCTGACTACCTAAAGATCCGTAAAAAACTTAGTTATGATTAATCATCCTATAGATTATTCATAATGTGGTAATATAACCACACAAAACTAAAATTTGATCAAATTCTAGTAATTGCTTCCCATGTTGTTTTTGTTTTACAACGGGATCTGTCTGTATACGTATAGTATTTATAGTATGATGTATGTTTTATGTATAAAACCTCGACAAATATTCACAGTACTACAAATGAAAATGTCTAGTGAAGCATAAACAAACTATTTTCAAATGCGCGATAATACCTACCTCTAAATACAGGGGCGTTAAAAATTAGATATACAGTATTGTATCAGTTTTATATCAGTATCATACTTAGTAATTATTGTTGGAAAAATAGAAATAAGAATAAAAATATAAATCAAAATCATCAAATCTTAAAATACAGAAATTGTAAATTTAACACTTTGACCTCGATCATCAAGAAAATAAAATGACAATACTGTTTGTCTCTAATATTTCTTCTTATATACCCTCCTGTATATAAATATGTTTTATACCTATACACTTTGTAATTGTAACTGATGAGTTGGTATTTTATGAAATTTATGGTGTTATTTGTTTGGTGTTGACATACATTTGTAATCAATCACATAAATATGGATGTAGCTTTTATGCCAGATTTAAGAAACTTTCTAAAATTGTTTGCAACACAAAAAATTTAAAGCAATGATTCGCATAATATACTTTTCTTAAGGATATATGAGCATGACAACAATGTTTGATTTAAAGGCTCAAAATTTGTTTGTAGGTAGTCTTTTACTCAAAGAATATGTGGTTAAAATTTCAGCTTAGGTATCCGTGCAAATTTTTAAGAAAAAAGTCATTAAAAATCGATATAAAATACATTGGCTCTTATGGAGGTATCTCAAAAAACGACATATTTTGGAAGTTTTTGATAATTTTCATTTGGAATGAATGAAAACAAATTAAAAAAAAACTTTTTAATAGAAAGTAAACATATTAGCAATGAATTAGAAAAGAAAAAAACTAAGTGTCACCGTCCATATAAGGGATGTAAGAGCAGGGTAGATTAAGGGTTGAAATTATTTTTATCTTATTTTCAACTTTGATGATGAATTTTGTTATAACTTCATGAATGTAGACGAAAAATAAGAAAATAAATTTTTCGATATGTGTCTTGGTCTTCGAAATATCGAAAGCTAAATAATTAAACAAAATTTTCAATTTTCAATATTTTGAAAATTAAGCCAGATATCGAAAAATTTTATTCTTACTTTTCGTCTTATATCGTCAAGTAATAATATAAATTTATCATCAAAATTGAAAATATCTATTTTTAAATTTGTGCCCCCACTACCATGCTCATACATCCTTAAGTTTATATATAAGTACTAAAACAACATTTGAACAATCGCAGTTTGTTTGGGGTAAATTTTAAGGTAGTATAAATTCAAGAGCCACAATACAAAATATAACTATTACACATTTTCAATACACAATATAATCACATTGTCAAAGTTTTAAACTTAAAGTTCCGACGTTAATGCTATTCGTGAATTTAATGAATGTTTAATTTTTCATTAATGGATCGAATCGACCACGTAATTGTTCAATCTGGAATGCATGTTAATCAAAATTCAAAAACAACCCGATTTTGTCTATTCTTCGCAATCGGCCTAAGCTTTTTATCCGACCTTAGATGAAGGCACACCAATTTAAGTCTCTTTTTACCCGACTTTAAAGGAGGGTCTATGTTTTTCACGCGTATCTTGTATGTGTGTATATTTGTTTGTAAATTTCTTTAGTACCTCGTAGGGATTTCAACACTTGAGGTATCATAATATCTGTTTTAAAAACACAAGTGTTTTTAGAAAGGTGTTTGAAACAACTAAACAATATCGCGGATTTTTGTTGTAACACATAAAAAAAATAGTTATTGAGTATGGTATCAAAATCTAGAAAATTAAAAGGGGATTACTTACATAATATATATAAGTTACATGTTTAAATTTAATTAGGGAAAATAAATTGATTTAAAAGTTTATTATTGTATAATAAGAGGGTTTTTTAGTGATGAGGCATTAAAAAGTCTAAAATAAATTAAAAAAGTGGTCTAGGTGCGACCCGAAAGGTCCACACGACTAACTTCCCAGTGGAAAGGATTTTATATCAGAGAAATTATTTTATATCGTTTTTATTATTTTTTTTGTAAATAATTTTTTTTTCATTTCAGAGTTTTCCGCCTCCGGACCCACCAGGGCAGGCTTCGCACCCTGCAACACCAGGGGCTTCGCCCGTTGGTACCCCCAGCGGGGGCTTCACCCCCTACGCCCCCGAGGCGTTAAAACTATATAAATCATAAGTGATAATAATGATAATTATACAATTTTTCATTCGGTTCAAAAAACGGCTTGACCGATTTTTCTCATAGCTTAATCAGGTCTAAGTTACATAATTATGCGTTAAATGAAACTGCCCATGTCAATATCATCATTTGTTCTCAAGATATATGCGAGCAGAAAATTGAATCCGAACATGCATACATACATTCACACATGTGCACACACGGACATCCTTTTAAAAACCCTACTATTCGACTCTAAGGGCCTTGAAACGTGGAGATATGTCTAAATTTTCAAAATTGTACCCATTACAATAACTATCCCACAGGAAAGTTAATAATTAAAAAATAAAAAACTCACCTGTGTTACATAAAATATGAAAAGAAAGAAACAAAGCCAGTAGTTTAGATAGCGACTTTAACAGTAGAAGTCCATTAAAATCTAGACCGACTCAAATATTTCCAATAATAAATAATAAAGTGTTTAGTAAGTCTCTATGTAAACTACTGAATTTGTTCCTTTCTTTTCAGATTTTACTTCACACAGTCGGTTTTTTATTTTTTAAATTACTTATTTTATTTTAGACTTTTTGTTACGTAGTTACATTAAATTTAAGTTTTCTTAAAACATTAACTTTTCAATTCACACAATAACATCATTTAAATGTACCATAAATATTATTAATTAAGTATTTATTGAATAAATATGTGTTTGGGATCATATATTTGTGTATATATGTGTAAAAAGCTTCCTCTTCATAAATACATATAGTCTACAGACCCACGCTCAAAAACTTAGTTGATACTGATGGAATAATAAATGCATAATCATTATTCCTGACTCAATATAATAATTAATGATTATTAATCGACAAGTAAAACATTAAAATTTGAAGGTTTTGGTCATCATGGTCATGATTTTTCATTTGTTACTCGATTATCTTTACGTTAGAACTAGAGTGATACCCACCTGCTTCGCTGGGTTTAAAAGTAAAGATTGATAAATATTGCTCTCGCTGATCCCTTTTCTATAACACTCGAAATAATGGTAAGAATTGTTTTACACAGGTAAAATATATGTATGGTTTTCTATTTTTTTAAATGTATAATAGTCGTAATTATTCATTGAGTATATCAGAAAAGATGGCCGTGAAATATTTTATATTGACTATTTTTATGTAACTCATGGTTATGTCAAATGACTACTTCTACAGAAATCTGTAATTTATGGTAATGTCAAATTAAAATAATTTCTAAAATTTTTTTTGAATACATTGTATAAATTATATCTCATGCGTTATTCTGAAGTATGAGCTCTATTGCTGTACAGTTTCATTAAAAACCATTCGCTAGTTTTAGCGTGAAAGCGTAACAAAAAAACAAACATGCTTACTTTCGCATTTATAATTTATAGAGATGAAAATAAAATTTTCCTTTTATGAATAGGAACGTCTCACTATCGAGATATTTTTATGTAAAACGTTGAATGCATATGCACAGTCTCAAAGGTAATGTAATCAGTCTCAAAGTTGCCTGCGGACTAATGTGTTGTGTATACGTTATGAAGCTTTGATAATTTTTAAATTACAATATATTTGTGTAGCTAAATATAGCGTTTTGTTCAATGAACTAAATATTGAAGATTATTTCATTTCAATTGAAAATACATGGATTTCTCTCATCAAATATACATTCACAAACTCATGCTCATGTACATATAAATATACTAATAAAAGCCATGGTGAATATGAGTCTAGGAAGCTAGATCAATAGGCTTTTGATTCCGTTAATTATTCTAAAGACTATCCTAAAATTAACGCAATAAGTAACTTTGATAGAAAACATAGTTTTTTTACTTAAAAGTTGCAAATTTTTTATTAATTCATGCATGCTTGCAATATAGAGTTGTGTATAGAATAGCATATCCGATTTTTACCATATTTGGTAAAATTCCAAGATCTTGATGACACATCCTTGACTGTTTTGTATAGCTTACTAATGGAGCTACAGAACTGAATTTTCTGGAGACATGAGTGATCGCAGACTCATCATGGTCTAATCTTTGAATTTTTTAAAATTTATTTTTTATGTTTGAAGCTAAATCTATTTCAACCATAGTTCATACGCAAATCGCAAGCTATACCTTCTTTAATTTTTTTATTTTTAAAACTTAATTATTATTATTTTTAAAACCCAACAGTGAAATTGCTGTCTTTTTCATCGAGTAGGTACTCCATTTTAAAAAACCCTAAACTCCCATCTATCACGATGTCTTTTCTATTTCATTGTCAACACTTTACTACGCAAATGAGCAAACAAATTGTAGTGAATTTTGTTTCACCTTTATTTCGAATAAATTGATAATAGATTAACCAAAAGATTGCAAACTTTGTGAATAAAAACATCCCTAATGACGATAATATTTCTGCCAAGAAATTTCCATTAAGAGAAACATATTAAGTATTTCATACCATTTTGATTTTATAATACCCTAACTGAGTCTGCAGAGAGTACGCATGTAATTCATTTTAGAAAAATCATCAAGCAACATGAGTTGCCATTTTGAGCAGTTATTAAACTTATTTTAGGGCGATCATAACCTTCTCAGGTTTTTGTTCGTTGTTTCGTAAACAAAAATTTTAATCAATTAATTTTCGTATAAAATTCGTATATTCGGATAAAATTCTCTCAAAAATCAAATACTTCCGATGATATCCCGATCTATACGGAAATATTCGAGATAATTTTTACAAGACCATTTTTCAGAAAACAATAAGAAAACAAAAATTCGAGTTCACAAATTATAGAAAAAATGTATGACAATTCTAAACTTTTAATAAGTGAGACATAAAAACCCTTCCGAAATGTAGATTACTTCCGAAATGTAGATTACTTTAGATATCTCAAAACGATTAAATTTCATGAAATTTTCAAGACGAAAAGAGATGACTTTCTCTAATCAATTTGAAAATGTTGAATCTTTTTTTGTTCGTTATTAATTTACAAAAAAAAAAAAATAAAAATCAATTTTCATTTAATAGGTTGAAGTATTTATTTTTAATACAGTTTTTCAACAGCTATAAACGTGATATAAATATATAATTCTAATAAAGCGTGTTAACAAACGTTTTTAAATGGTCAAGATTGAAACATGTAGCACCGTGCACAGAATTTCCCTTAATGGCCGTATTCGAAAAATTAACGGCTTGTTAATCAGTTTTGTAAAATATGTTGCATAAAGAGTACAAATAACTGCAATGGGCCAATCAAATTAACAAATTCTCCAAAGGATTAGGGAAAATGAAAGACTAAGCAATAAAGTATGTAGAGGCATTTCAAGCCGACGAAACACGCAATGACAGATGTGAGTATACTTTTCTCCTTAGATGGAGTCACTATATGATTCGAATAGGGAGACACCCTATATTTTCTCTACAACTATTATATTCCTAATTCGCACCGTGCGCGAGTTTCGTTTCCATGACAACGTTACACTACTTTAATTATATAATTGTATGGATGCATATATAATTGTATGGATTGCAGTTACGACTTACATTGAAAATTTAATATTATTGTCCCACAAGTTTAAATAAATAATTATGATAATTTACATTTGAAAAATTATATTTGTGCAATTTGATTTCTTATTTTCACAATTTTTAATGCTTCAAGTTTAATTTATTATGTTTCAATAATTTTAATTTGACATTTTCTATAACATGAATATGTAAAGAACTGCAAATTAGTCATAACAGCGTCCTTTATCGCCAAAATTTTTCACTGGAAGCGCTGGCATCGATTTTATTATCTTTACCATGACTACCACACAACGAATAGTTATAAACTAAAAACTAAACTTATAATATCCTTTTTTATACGTACGTATACATGATATAAAAAGGATAAAGTACATAATAATAATTTTTTTTTCAGGGAACAATAGAAAAAATCTGTTACAAACTATTACATTTTATGAATACACACAGCTCACATTTATTTCATTCTATTCATTGTATTTAAGTTAATAAACACTTTTGTTCTTATCATTGACCGGTCACATATATAAAAAAGAACACATTTTCTACTATTGTTGTACCACCAATATATTAGTTTAAGAGCTTGTAAACGATTTTACCTCCATATAAAGATAAAAAATTAAAGATATATTTATAAAGGATATTTTATTAGGTTAGGTTAGGTTAGTCCACGAAGGAAACACTTAGGCTATAGAGCCCATTGTGGTACCATATATGTGTTTTATCACCTTTCCGCTGATGCATATACCTTGCACTACACCAGCCCATCACAACTATTAATTTAATTAATTTTGTTGCGACGGCGGGAATCGAACCCGCTACCCTAAGCATATCGCGGACGGTATGGGTTACGCCTTAACCAACTGAGCTAATAGTGCGACCAACTGAGCTAATAGGATATTTTATTACAAGTATAACTTTTGTGTGGAAATTAACCACACACAAATTGTTTTTGTAAAAACATGATTTTGGGCCCGAAGGAAAAATTTTCTGAATCGAATGAAGCGTAAAAAGTGCATAATTTCAACACCGCACATGACTTCACTGTTTGTGGCTGAAGTTTATTTGACAGTTGATCGACGATTTTTGCTCAAAATATTGTGGTATATCAGGTTTAATAGGCTTACGCAAGAATAACGCTTAAAAAATATTAAAAATTGTACTATTGATGTGATCTTGAAGGTCGCAAGTTTGCGCCGATAATCCCACGCATATGATTAATTAGAACCCAATATTTGCGTTTAAAATTGCTACGAACCTAATTCTTTCATTGGTCCAACCGCAGTGTCCTTAGTTTAAGTCTTGAAGAAAAACACCAGTTATATCCTATGTTTCAGCAAAAATCAGAGAATATCATCAAAAAGAGACATTTTGAAATAGGAACCTCGCAAAAATGAAATAGAATTGTCGACTTGACTTACCTTTTCTTAAAGTGCTGGGCGTTCTGTTCCGGGCTTTCACTACAGACTTATAAAGAGATAATCTGTTTATGTCAAAATCTATTAATTTGACGATATTAATTATAGCATCATTATTAAAGGTCATAAATCTGAACAACTTCTCAAAATTTAAAAACCATTATTCCATTCCAGTATACTTGTACTCTATATTTTATACGGAAGTCTATTTCAGATACAGCATGTTAAATATGCCTTTGTATTTTTCTAATACAGTAAAATGGATTCCTGTATGAATCTGCTTTTTGACTAAAAATATGAAAAACAAAAACCAAAAAATTTTTTAACCTCTTAAAACCGGTTGCTTTGGCGTTTGTAATTTTCCTACCAAAAAAAAATTGTTGAAACGATAAAAAAATAATCTAGCTAGGATTTCAAAAAGTTTTGATTCTCCAGCATGTTAAAAGTCTTTATCTCACAAAGAAAAAATATTCTAAGGCACAAAGTAATAAAGTTTCTAGTATTAAAACCAAGGAAAAATAAATCGAGAAAAGTTATTAAAAAGTAAAAGCTATTTAATTGCGTCTTAACGTGTTTCTCTGAATAGAAGAAATGATGTGGAAGTATAGTGTCAAAGAAAAAGAAGACTTGAACCTGTTCCTTGAGCAAAATTGAGTGTACCGTTGATTTTATGATTTCGATTTCGGTTTTTGATAGGCAAATAAAAATCGTCAGTAATCACAGTTACCTTTATCACTCTCAAAACGGATAGAGAGGAGAACATTAAAACTCGTTAATCTGGAATCAAGAAAATTCAAGATATTTTGGATTACAGGATTTGTCCGAATTATTGTACAGAAAAATGCAGGATGTGTATGAACACACATCACTATTTAGGTTCAAAAAAAAGAAAGTGTTAAAGGGTTAATAAGTGTTCGGGTTACTGGAAGTTTCGAATGATTGAGACTTTACTGTAATACTCTTGTCTTTGTGAAACTTTATACAATTCGCATATTTTCTTCAAACATTTTGTAGTTTCTATTTAAATTTTTTATAACATTCTGTCAAATGAACCTAGAGATAGACGTTACTTTTAAAACTAAAGCATCACGACGGCTAGGCTTGCTTGTACAAGAGTACTACACAACGGTGATTTAGTGCAGTATTCAACTAATACCATTTGGCTTCTTTCGATGTAGTAAGTTTAAGCAGCATCATACATAGTTTATAGTTTTGTTTTAAGAGCTGCACCATCATCAACTGGAACTACATAAACTAGTATTAGTACAAGTAAGTGCATAAACTAAAAGTAACGAGTGATTCCTGACGATTAATGGACATAAAAATATATCAAATACAACTTCTTGTAATTTTTTTGACTATATGAATGAATCATTTTTTGGTTATGAATAGTCATTAAGATTTTGTGTTATTTTCAGCAAATTACCTGCATTTCCGTTTGAAACAGTGTGCAGCATTATTTTACGTTGACAATGACATTTCGTAAATTTGTCACATATTCCGATAATTCATGTTTTTTCCGTTTTTCTGTTTGTGAAAACTTTTATCGGTATTGTAAAGTTTTATTCCGAAATAAAAAAATATGGTAAAAAATATCACAGAAAAACTTTAATTTGATTTCCAAAAACTACAACTTGGCCTCTAACCTTAATCAAAAAAGCTTCGAAAGTTGTTTTACACCTTCTCTTTTCACTTTTTATTTATTCACTTTGAAATTTAGCCCTCCTAATTTCACTCCATCAAAGTTTTATTAGGCTGCATATATGGAGGAAGTACGTGTCCCCTCTGTGGCTCCGGGTTAAATCTGGTATGTTGATACCCAGCCGATATTGGCCTGTACAAGTAACTCCGGTATTACCGGAAATCGTGACGGATAACTTTCACAATATAATTTTTTTAAATCGTAAAACACAAAATTTTGACAAAAAATACAAATTGACAGTTATAAAAAGAATTTTGCATTTTCTCAAAATTTATGGCAAGCTGATTCAATTGAAAAAGTTTTAGTTTCCTAGGTAACCAAGATATCGGTTTTTGGTGCCTGTTATAGTTTTTTTTTTGTTTTAACTTCCAACCAGCAAGCAAATATCGTATGAACAAAGTTCCAATAATGACTATAATAATATAAAAGGACTTCATGAACGAAAGGGCAGTATTCGCACGAGATTGACTTGCGACTGCGATTCTTTGGTATCTTCTAATCGCTCTGTAAATGATAACGATGATGATATTCATATATACATATATTATGATACGATTTTATCTAGAAGAGAGGAAATCTCATCTTACAACATATATATACACAAAAGTGTCAGTTTTTCATCTCAACTTTTAGAGCACATACATTTATATTATTGTCTGTATACGTATAGTGAGAGCAATGCACATAAACCGTTTCGTTTCATATCAAAAACTTTTTGATAAAATGAATGTATATTTTCCTTTTTTTGATGATAATAATTTATGTATTTTATGTATGCACTTCTAAGTTTTCAAAAATTTATCATTTTAACATTGCGAAAAATTTAATTTTTATTTTTTACATGTTTTTCAATTTAAATTTTTATAAAATAAACTTTTATTTATTTGTTTTCCTAGCCATAAAATATTCGAAAAAAGATAACTAGAAAGTCCATAATTTTTTTTTATCAACATTTTTAGGTTTTTCCCCTAATTAAAAAAAAGAAAGTTTTAATAAATTTCATCATCGTTATAAATTATACACTATACATTCAACGGCGAAATAAGCAAATAGTATAAATAGCTTAATCCTTGCATCAATTTAATTAATACATTCCTAACAGCCAACTAACTTTTTCGTGTAAGAAAATTATTGTAATTGGGATGTTTTAATTGATTTTAATGTTCTGACAAGAAGTTATTTGAATAAGAAATGGAACAATAATTTTATTCGATACCGGGTTGTCGGAAAAGTACATTTCGTTTAATCCAGACATTGCAAATGGTTCATAAAAATACGAAGCCGAAAAATTTTGGTCCTCAAATTATTCGATTAAAAAGTTTTTATGTTTTATGAAAGAAATATTTAAATTATTCCATTATTCTTGATGCTAGAATATAATTCTAAATTGTTGTAATTTATGCCTAAAACTAGCTTGAGTTTAACTTGCTTATGTTTAAAAGCCCAGTGAATCCATTCGCTTCACTGGGCTTAAAAGTAAAATCCACCGCTTCATATCCTCCAAGATATAACTTATGCCCCTTCCATAACACTCGAAAAGATTGTCTACCACAACTAAAATATATGCACAGTTTTCAATTATTTTAAGTGTGAAATAGTTATAGTTCATTGAGTATATCAGATAAGATGGCCATGAATTTTTTGACATCTACTATTTTAAATTTTTACAGAAATCTGTAATTTATGGTTCAAAATTATGATAATGATTATCATAGATGAAGCAGTAAAATGTCAGAATAAATTAAGTTTTAAAATTTTTTTTAAAAATATATTTTTATAAATTTTAGCTCATGTACTATTCTGATGTATGAGCTATATTA
Organism: Chrysoperla carnea; assembly: GCF_905475395.1. Taxonomy (NCBI): domain Eukaryota; kingdom Metazoa; phylum Arthropoda; class Insecta; order Neuroptera; family Chrysopidae; genus Chrysoperla; species Chrysoperla carnea. The sequence goes on along the minus strand of NC_058340.1, from coordinate 40,044,728 downwards.
TTGTACAGTTTCATTCAAATCAGTACGCTAGTTTTTGCGTGAAAGCGTAACAAACAAACATCCTTACTTTCACATTTATAATATATATGGATAAGTATTCTACACATTACTATTTGCCTAGTTTAATATTAATAGACGATTTAAACAACGACTGCTTTGACAATTTGAAATTATTTTAATGAAATATATTCCTCCCACAAGTCCTTAAACCTACTTGTACGAATTAAATGTTAAGGTTGTTGCTGCGCTTCAGAGAAAGAAACACCATGCACTTAAAATTTTTAGAAATTGTTCTTAAACATGCTAAGAAGTCATAATAATTTTTTTTTTAACTGTCTGAAAATTATGCAAGTTTTTTACTAAATAAGTTACCGTAAATTAACATTACACGGTAATAAATTTTTTGTGGATATCACACACACTCACATCATTCAAATTTTATACAAACAACATAATTATTTCTACCACTTGAAGATAAAGTTTAAACATCGTATAAAATACGCTTTATATTCTTATTTTTAAAGATAAAGATGTAAAAAAAAATTTCAGATTGGACGGTATAGCTTGTATATGTATACTTAAAATGTAAATCTGTATAAATTACATCACAGATTACAAATATATAATATATAAGATAATAATTTTGTACTTTGATGTTTACGTGAAAATGTAAACATTTTGTTGTTTATAATGTAAACAAGACGTTTTCATATGTATGCATACAACCAACATACAATTTATCGTATGTACTATACTGTAAGTTGTAAAAGAATATCGTTACTTAACACTCCCATAGTTAGGTATCAGTTAAAGTAAGGAATATAGGTGTGTTTTGTACCTACAATTTAATGCTTGTACAATTTTAAGCGTCTCGTGTATAAACATTGTATAAATATAATTTTATATGTATACACGTAGTTAAGGAATTTGTATATATTTGGAATATAAAATAATTATTTTAATAAAAAAAACCCGACTGCGCTACATAAATACTGAAGGGGAAAAACAAGTTCAGTAGGTTACACACCGACTTTAATAGTTCTTAGTCACTAAATACCTATATCGACTCAAATTTTCCCAGTAACAGTAAAATCTTCCCAATAACTCTCAAATCTTCCCAGTAGGTCCAACAACTATTGAGGTTGTTATGTACAAATTTTAAATATTCTTTGATTAGCGTAAAAATTTTTTAAGAATTCTATTAAATATTCTTGGTGAAAAAAAAAAGTATAAAAAAAAAGCGGTTTCTAAGATAAAAATAGTAAAAGTGAAAATTGAATTTCAAGCACTGCGATTACCCTTTATTCTATCAATTTGAAATTTGAATATGTTATAGGTATATATCTTCTACCTAGCCTGTATACGTATTCTATCAGGCCTGGATATTTTTCGAAAATCCTGTTAATTTTTCCAATTTGCTTTTACTCACCCAGATTCAGTGTTTGAGTCCTAGGCAGGTAAAAACACGTACCCTCCCATTATATTTTTCTTTTGTTTGAGCGAAGTTTTGTTTGAGAGTACTACGCTCAATCGAAAGAAAAATTTTCAATTTTTCTCGTCCATTTTCACCATTTTAATGGCTGGGTATTTTTACCTACCCTGGGACTTTCTTTCACAGAATAAAATTTTGAAATACTTTTGTTTTTTTCATCATTTTTAAGCAAAAAAGTACTCTTGTGATTTTTTTGCAGGCACTTTGTTTTCGAAATAAATTTCTTGAAAAATTAAAATTGCAATATTCGATTTTTAAGAAACTGATATGTTATTTTCAACCTCTGAGAGAATTGACTTAACTACAATTCCTACAGTTCCTGCGCTACAATTTCTTCTGTGATAATTAGGATAGCATAATATTTGTTTATGCGGATATACTCCCTTACTATTATGTATACACTCTTTTATACATTATATATACATAAATACTTGTGAAAAGTGTATATATATTTTCTTTCTAGTTTTCTTTTCATTAGTAAAGAACAAACAATGTTTTTATGAGAAATGTAAACTGACTTTAATTCTTTGTGAATTATTTTATCGTTTATAACGTAATTAATGTCTTATTTTGTATATAAAATTATTATAAATAACATTATTATTGCTACAAAGTGATTGATCCTGTCATGAAGTAAATAAAAAACAGAGATCTTTATAATGTCTAGCAATCACGGATTTCTCAGATTTATTTGAAATAAATTAAAAAGACTAGTGAAAACAAAAATTGACTGAGTTAATACCATGTATAGTCAGTGTTAAGTTGAAATACCATGTATAGTCAGTCAGTGTTGATTATGCAATCGTTTGTTTCTTTAGGTCATGTAAGCTACGAAAAATAGTCACTCTTAGAAAGCCAGAGTCGTATAAACATAACACGACTGTGTTGTACTATAAAATGTTTCTAGCCTAATTTGTGCCCTCACTGGTATACAGTGTTTACGAGAAAAATTTTCTTACAAACTTTGTTTTTTTATAAGGAACATTTAAACTTTTTTTTCTATCTCTAGCGGTTTTCAAGATGGATCTTACAGGACCCAATTTATCTATGTTGCTTTCACATCCTGAGCGCGTTATCAAAATTTCAGCTTGATATCTCTTTTCGCTTTTGAGTTATCGTGTTCTCTCATGGACAGACAAGCGGAAATGGACTAATTAAGTGATTTTATGAACACCTTTATTAAAATTGTATTCATATAACATTATTTTTAAGCGTTACAAACTTGGGACAAAAGGCACAAAACTTAGTATACGTTGATATATTATAGGTTTGGGAACCTATGGAATGGAAATTTATCAATTGATTATTGTCAAAATTTCGTTCGGAGTCAAGGAGCTTTACCGAGAATTTTGTTTCAACTTAATTAGATCACACTACTTATGCAAAATTACTTAAATATTTTAAATTATAATTTTCAGATTAAATTTATTCAAATTATTATGATGAGGTTTTGAATTTCGGTTTTCTTTATGCCAACGCTCATTAACTGTTTAAAACTTTGTGAGTGTTCGTGTACCTGCAATTATATAATTTGTAAACAGTTTGTTTTTGAACTTATGATATTTACAAAAATAGTTATTATTATGTTCGAAGTCCGATTTTGTTTCAGATACAATTAATTACATAAAATAATTCGTAAACAGGAAAAATTGAAATTAAGTTAAAATAAACAAATTCCGATAAAAATTGACCTGTATATTACAAACGCAGTTTAATTTAAAAAAAAAAAAGATACAAATCAAATAATCCAGGAGCCAGGTCTTCGTAGAAGCATACCTATTGCTTATTAGTATTCTTATTCAAAAATATTTACAGGAATACTTTGAAAGTTTTATTCCTGGATATTCCACAGTTTCTATTCAGCTCATTTTACAGTACTTTGAAAATTGATTTTTGTACAAAGAATTACGTAAACAATAACTCGGTGCAGCTTTGAACTTCGGTCAGTTTCAAAAATTGCTCCTGATCATGCTCTTAGGTTATAAAAATCAACCAACTAACATATAATATTTGCGAGCTAAATAGTATTTCTCATTCAGTTAAATTCTCTACCAAATGTAATGAGTGATAAAATTAATACACACATTTTCAAATAATTAAAATTGCACTGTTTCAGGTATTCATCAAACAAAATTATATGAATATATTTTATTGAATATATAGAATGTTTTGAAACTCGTAGACATAAAAATTTTGCAATTTTATAAAAATATTACTCGAGAAGTTTATAGGTTTATCATAAATTAGTGATAAACCTATACCACTTTTTAAAAAGTCACTTGTTTAACACTATTTTGAAGTCTGTGATACCATATATTTATTTTACCACCTTTTACCAGCTCTTTAATTATTGTCAGAGTATTGACCAGCCCATCACAACTATTAATTAAACTATTTTTTGTTGGGACGGCGGGAATTGAACCCACTACCCTAGGTATACCGCGAACAGATTTGGTTACGCCTTAACCAACTGAGCTACTATGGTTGACGAGATTAATAATAATCTGTTTTAATTTTTAATTTCTGAATATCTAAGTAATAACGAAGTAAAGTTTTATATCCCGATATTCGATGGTCACTTTTCAAACAGATTTTTACGTTTTAGGATCCCTTGGTTCCAAGAATACAATCTCATTGGCGATTGAGTATGCTTGTGTGAACTCTTCACAGAAATAAGAAAAATAATTCATAGAAGCCTGCGGTTGTGTTTTCATTCTTGAGATAAAAGTAGGTAATATTTAAAGTTCTGTTATTATATATCTCAAAATGAAGTCTTATAATATGGAAAAATTTATATTAATTTTTTTCTTTATTGTTGTAAAATAAATCCTAAATAAAAAACACTACAAACACTTTATTCACAATTTCAATTCTTTTCTTTCGAAAATGACTATTTTATCATCGTATGCCTTTGAAATGAAACGTTCTAACCAAGCATTTAAATGAATTTTAATACATATTTTGATTCAAAAATGAATATTGTATTACAAAAATATTGGTACACCCTATATAAATCATTTATAATCATACATTTTAAACACACAATTTAAAATTAAATTATACAAATCAAATTATGAAATTTATCAAAAACACACACATATTTATTTTGTGGTTATGGAAAAGGTATTATCGGTTTACCTACCTAGAATTTGATTCGAAATCATGATTAGTGATAGATACGTTTAGGTTAAAACTTACATATAATTTATATACACATGACAAATTTTAGTTACATAAAAGGTTTTGCCAAATAAGCAATATAATAATTATTATCATTAAATGAATGTAAGTGATTAAATTAAATACATTAAACTTGAAAGTGACTGAATAATTTATGAGGAAGGTTCTTAAAATTAGTTTAAATTAATTGTAAATTAATGAGACATTTATTTTTGAATTTGGGGACTACGGATTTAATTGATTAGTTTTCAATTATGTTTTAGGGAAGCCCGCATTAAATGCTCGCAAATTAGCCGTAGTGGTAACTAGTTCTTTCTGTGCAGTAGGTAATAACTAGTTTTTATACAAGGGATGTAATTTTTGATCCGTTTTTTACGCCATTCATTTACGGTGCGTGAAATAAGTCGATATACGCTCGATTAAGGTTTGAAATATTGTAATTAAAAATATAGACAAGTATATACACCAAAAAAATTTCATTTATCAAAATATTAAAACCGTAACATTAAAAAATTATTTATGTCAATATGTCAATCTTATTTACCGCGAGTCAAGTACAAATGCCAAGCTTATCTAGAGACAATTGAAGGTTTGAAAGTTAAATTTGACTTAAACGATTACAAATGTATTGAAAATTGGGTTGTCAAAGTGGGCTTCTACATGTCCAACCGACGCAATTATTGGAATGAAATACTTGAACGGAAGACTTACCCTTGAAAATATTTTACGTATCGTTGGGAAATATTTAACGCATTTGAATCTAATATATATTTTAAGTTCATGTTAAAAGATGATTTGAATATTTTAAGCCAGGTTTTAGAATTGTAAAATGTTTTTTAAAAAACCATGACATAAACCAAAAATATCAATGCCAATGAGTAAAAGAAATGATACTCTTCCCTGTCGAAAAAGTGTTTATAATTTTGGCTTTTCTAAATAATTTTCATAATATAGATCAATCACAAAAATATAGGTGTTGCATCCGATTTTATTTCATTGTAAATTCAATTACAGTAAGACTTTGGCATGGTAGACGACTTAGAACGAAATTTTATAGAAACTTGAGGATCAAATTTATTATATTTTTGCTAGAATAAATTATATTTCACAGTGAAGTCAAGTACATTTTATAGTGAAACAAATTCAAATTCAGTGAAAAAATAAATTGTTTCATAAAATCCTCTTAGTCAAAAGACATGGAATCATAAAACGACAATAGTATTGTTATTATGGTAATATATATTTCTGAATTTATATTATATATTTCGATATATCTACGAACTATCAAAGCCTGAAGATTTAGTGGAAATCACTATTTAAATAAATAAACTGCTTTTCAATTACAAATATGCCTTCACTTAATTAAAAAAGGCATAGTAAGAAAAATTTGGGTATGAAAATTACAACTTTGCGTAGTTTTCAAATTAATCCCACGGAAGTATTCCTTTTTACATTAAAAAAATTCCTTTAAAATCACTTCAATATAAGATTTTTACGTTAAAAATTATAGCTCAATTCTAATTATTTAGAATTATATAAAAAAAAATTATATACGCGACACCGAGGTAGTTAAAAGTATACATGCTTATAACGGATATTAATAAGAAAGTTTAAATACGATTTAAAGATAAGACGAGAAAAATAAGTAAAAGTTATTTTAGGCGAACGTCCCTTTAAGTATTGTAAAAAAGTTTCAATAAAATAGCGAAATGTTTGTTACAATTAACAGTGCACACATTCAACAATAAAATAACTTACCGTAAATAAAAATAGTCGTTAGAAATAAAACAAGTGTACATATGGACTTCATTTCTTCTTAGAAATGTTTCAAATAAATCTCGAAATCAAAATATAAACAACAAAAATATTGTAAAAAAAAATCAACTAACAAACAACAAACACACTATCAAAAAACATAACAGCAACACTTCATAACAACTGTTTCATTTCATTAATTTTAGTTTTTGTATTAGAAAAAAAAATTATCAAAGTTCAAAAAGTTTATCGCATAGTTAAAAACTCTTGTGTTCAAACAAAAATATTTAAGTTTATTTTTGATCTAATCGTATAAATGTACAAAATATCGAATAAAATTTTATAAGTGCCATCATTTTTAATTAATAAGTTTTTTATCAAAGTTTTACGTAATAAACATTATATCGTTGTGAGTTAACGAATATATGATAACAACGTACGGTTATTGTGAACACAACGATCACTAACGCTCAACTAACTGAGAATTTTCATTTGTAGAGTGTATTTTCATTACAAATAAAAGGATTTTACTTCAATTGTTGCGAACATGTACATATATGCATGCCGAACATATCCGAATATACACGATGTTTGAAAAAGCTCATATTCGTATATTTCGTTATAGTGTTAGTATTTCGCACTTGACAAGTATAAAATCAAATCTAGATAGTGAATTCTCTGAGTATAGTGTGCTTGCACTATATGTAGTACCTATTCAGTGCTTAAGTTTTTACTACTGTATATATATGAAGCTTGTGAGAGAATCAGTACATTTTCGAACTTTTACATTAAAACACTTATAGATTTTCTATATATGTGTGTGTATATCTATGTATATTCGAAGTACGTACATTCTTCGCGCTTTACATTATTATATTGTTAAAATGTTATATTTATTGCAGTCGACTTGCGCGATTCTAAGAATTCTAATCATTGGCTAAAATAAATTGATATATCCAATAGAATTTAAGTGTGTGTGATTTTTGTTCATTGTAGATGTGTATTTGCGCAGTTTATTATGTTTTATTTACGTACAATATTTTTGAAATGAAAATTTTTCGGCTAAGTTTTTATTCAAATTCATTGTCTTACATTGTCTACCATAATAACAATGGGATTATAATTAAATTTAATTATTTATGTCATGTCATTTAAAATGTCAAAATATTTGTTTAACCAAATAAAACTTTTTAAAAAAAAGTAGCTTTTATTAAACGAAAAGTAGAAAATAATTTTGTAGAAGTTACACACATAACTGACTAATTGTAAAAGCTTGAGATGCTCAATACTTAATTACATAGTTACAATACATTATATACAATACAATACATTAAGTTACATAGTTACATTAAAAATAATTTTTGATTTAAATTTTTAATTTATGCTAAAAATGGTAGGTATATATATATATATATATATATATATATATATATATATATATATATATATATATATATATATATATATATATAAATATATATATATATATACATATCGAATATGGTGAAAGGTAAGGGAAAATCAAGACGCTCCTTGCGACGGCTGGTCATCCAAAAATGTCTTTTAAAAATGATTTAGCAATTCTCAATTCCTTAATACCTTGAAAATGGCCAGTATGGTTTTGTATTTCTGTTTGCTCCTGATACAGATTTTTATAGGATTCTCTTTTAAATCAAATAGGGGATTCCCTTGGACGTAAATTGTGTCTCCTTTGATCGTAAAAGAACTCAACGTAAGTGGACTCCCTTGATTTTCAAAACTGTAATAATTACGATTCAAAAGTTTATTTCAATGAAATAAAAGTTGAAAAGTTTATTGAAATAAATACGAAAGTTTAATGTGCATCAAGTTAGCTTAGCAAGTATTACGCATCGACTCCAGAGTAGGTAGATAATTTGCCGTTAATTAGTCGTGAATTAGTTGTGAAAATACCGATTTTGTATTTTTTTTTTTTTTTTTTGGGGCTTTGCTAATTCATTTACGAAAATCCTAAAGTCATTTTATAGAGGCGTGCTTTGCTAACTTTAAGTTAGCACACAAAAGCACCCAAAAAAAACGAATAAAAAAAACACTGATTTTGAAAATATTCTTTCACAACTAATTAGCGGTAAATTCTTATTATATTCCCATTATTTTACGAAGACCCCTTAAATCATTCTATGGAGACGTGACTTGTTTAGAATAACACATCTTCGATTCTGATAACAAAATTATCATTTTGCTGACTGTAGGTAATGAAATTTCGAAAAAACACTATCAAATAGAAATGTGATCGCACCGTTGCATTTCTATTGATTTATAGGGTTAAATATATTGATCAAGAAATTCCAAATTTTATTTCTCATCTGAACTACAATTATACGCTCCATTTATGCTTCTCAACGAAGTTAGTTCTTAAAATAATAAGCAGCTCAGGCTTGGAAAACACGAGCATTAAAGTTATCGCTCAAAAAGATCAATTTCAACGTTCGCTACTTTCAGTAAAAATTACAACGTGAAGTAATAAAAATAACACTGTGCTATTCTAAAGAATGCACGTTCAAGGTTTTCAATACATGTGCCAAATTTTGCTTATTTTTTACGTGGCCGTAAACACGTGGAAACAGTTTTTAATATCAGTTGGATAGAATCCATAGATTTTATAAGATTTTGCTTTATTCATCGGTAAAAATCAATAACTACATTTTATAATCCAAAATTCGCTATCTATCATTGAGTCTACCTTAAAAATGTATATGAAAGACGTTAACGCAAACAAAATAAACACAGCAATAAAAAAAGCGTCGGGTATAAAAAAAAGGTCATATCACGATAGCCTGGCATCATCATTTGCGTGTGTTAAACCATCCTTAAATACTTTGATAAAGTACCGTTTAACTTAATATTATATACTTACGTTTACGATATATACGTATTATAGATATGACGATTACTCTTGTGGTTGTTAGAATATCTTACAGAGTTGTTGTTGTTGTTGTCGACAATAACATCGTGATAACCAGACATAATATTTATAAATATACAGGGTGATTCAAGTTATGGCAGCAGCTTCATCAAATGGTAGATAACGTTAAAATCATGACAATTTCTCAATACATTTATAGACGCAAAAGCGTTCTTATCTCGAAAATTTGGCAGTAAAAAATTTGATATTATATGAATACTAGCGGTCCCGACAGACGTTGTAAAAACGTAACTCCAATTCATTAATACCTATACTACGTTTCGCCTGTCCGCTAAACCCATCCCGCTAAACCCCAATTTAACTTCTATTTATTGGAGTGGCCTGACCTTCGACCTTTGGCCTGGTCTTTGATAGTAGAGCTCGCTGCGCTCGCATATGGCTCTAATAAATGCCTATTGACAATACCTGAATACTATTAAAAATACATAGTACACATAGTAAGTTGTAAAAGAATGTGATATGATTTATATGCGCTCCCACCATTTAATGAAATTTCATTTTTTTGGTACGGAGCCCTCAAAAACAGTTGTACTGGACCAAATTGTGAATCTAAACCATTCTCGAATCCCCTTGAACTCACACAAAAAATTTCATCAAAATCGGTCCAGCCGTCTAGGAGGAGTTCAATTACATACACACGCACACAAGAAATATATATATTAAGATTGCCAGAATGGCTACTTAAAAAAAGTAAATAAATACGTAATATCTGAAGCATGCATAACGTTGTCGTGAATAGCGCTTAACATTTTTTCTCGAAACGGGGTGATGGCATACCAACATCTAATATACCTAGAGAGTCTTTAATCACGCTGTCCAATTTTCAATTTTCAAAGCACGCGTTTAGCCAATATTCACAAAAATATCAAAATAGAAATACTCCTGATCTAGATACTGGATACTTAATTCTTGGAAGTATATTGAAAAATTGTCATTATTTTAACGTTATCTAGCATTTAATGAAGTCAAGCTGTTATAATTTGGACCACCTTGTATACTAAATGGAATATAATAAAGTTGCCCTTTAACATTTATTTTCGTGTATTCTTGTATAAGCATTGGCATAAAAATTTCAGCAACTTAGATTTGTTAGGTTTTTGGTTTCAAACATGTGGCGACTGGCAAGTCTCATGTTATTTACATTTTAATCAAATACAGTCAAAACATCCAAGCGCATTCATCACCAATTTATTTTATGTCTAACTTAAAATTTTTTCTGTGAAGATAGTTAAACAAAACAGAGATAATTTAAAGTAAGGTACAATGCAATTTTTATGTTATGTCAAAATAAATATCCTGATCAAACCAAACGTAAAATACTCACAAATTGGGTTGACTACTAAATCAGAAGTATGTCTTTTTTAAGCTAATAGTACAATTATTTCATACAGTAAAAACTAAAAGTAGCTATAAAGTTAAATTCCTTAAAGAATACTTGTTTGATTCTTTTGACTTCTAAAATTAATACCTTAAATTTTCAGAAAGATATCTTGTAAATGAAATAAATAAGCACTACATTTATAATGTACCAAGGTACAAAAGAAATATTACTACCGGGTGTTCCACCATACCTCTCGATTTTCTTTAAAATTTCCATAAAACGTTATTCGCTATGTTAATTGACGATCCAAGTTGTAACCACCGATGGGCATAAATTGAGTCCTAAACATTTCTTAGCATAGACTACAATGAAAAAGTTAAAAAAAAGATTTTTTAAAAGATTGTATTAGGAACAGAGGTATTAGAAACAGAGGCTGATAATGTATAAGGTCTCATGATAGAATGATACAAGATATGGAGCATCTAAGAAAGCTTAAAGCATTGGATATCTAAGAAAGCTTAAAGTTACTTTTTTCTTTGATTTTCAATAAAATCAGTTTACATTTTTTACGAGATCATTTTATGTGAGGCTCGGATGTTACACTTTGTTCTCAAATTATATAAAATGCCATCATGAATGTCTTACAAACTCACTGTTTAAACACACACATTTTGTAGTGGAGAAATGATATTTTCTTTAAATGTTAACAACTTTTTATGCCATTTTGGTTAGTTTTAAATAAATCGTTTGTTGAAAATGTTATGATCTTTTTACATTTGAAGTTAATTATAACATTTACGTTTTTGTTTGTAGACAGAGTTCACAATGGAAAATTCTATTAAATTAAAATGATCTTTTTGTCGTGAAAGAAAATTTATTTTATCACTTACAATTTTATTTTTGCTTTCTTTGTGTATTCTTAGTGACTTGGTTAATCATTTTATTCATTCAGTGTCGATAATAACTGAATAAACATTATCTCAGGTCGGACTTTTATCAAGCAAATTTTCCATCGCTTTTCAGATTTTAAATTGACACGTGTTAATGATACATGTTATCATTAAGTTTTATATTATTTTTTGCACTCCTGTATACAACTTATTGAACATTTATTTTTTAAATTGAAAAATTAACAGCTTCCATAACATTTACTTCCAAAAGCATATTCATAAGTTCCATTGAACGCATTGACTTTACAGTAAATCCAGCTTAACGAGTTTTTGATTAAATATAGCTCTGTTTTCTGCTATCATTTTCAATTCTAACTGATTCGATTCAGTTAACTGCACTTTGTGATTGACAGTCACCAAATCTATCTTGGTAAGTCATTTCTGCTAAGGCCGTTTTTGGGCATTGTTGACGTTATTCCTCCTCAATACTTTTCCCTTTCGTGATGTGTCAACATAAACTCTATTGTTAAGGCCCAATTGACCTATGTTGCTCATTGACGAACTCGACTTTACCTTTAACGTCCTGAGCACGCTGTAAAAATTTTAGCTTGATATATTTTTTCGTTTTTGAGTTATCGTGTCGTCAGGCTGACGGGCGGGAGGGTGGACAGGCAACCGGAAATGGACTAATTAGGTGAGTTTAGGAACACCTATACCAAACTGGTTCAAATCCGACTTGAAAAAATATAATTAGCAGGTATAAGCCTTTTATTTTTTTACCTGCTCGTATAGTTATGACAATCACATCAATATTATGTAATAATATTTATAAGTATTAGAACCAATCGTAAAAGTATTGTTTAAAACTATGTTGCATTTCAAATCAACAATATTTGAAATTTGTTAGACAGTTTGTTAGACTTTCATACAAAAAACTCATGCGTTAGTGTCAACTTCACCACTCAACCCCGTACGGTAGTTGAATCACGTTCGGGGTACCATTAATCATATATGATCTCGTGATGAGGCTGAGACAACCAAATATCTTGTTGGTATTAAGAATTCTACTATATATATAAAAATTGTCTATATAAAAATTGTAAGTATTTTTTAAATCATCAAAGTATATTCCAAATACTTTACTCATTTAAAAGAAAAGCTCTTTTTTAGTCCTGTTATAGGATAAAAACACACACTTACACGGGCAGAACACGAAGACAGATATATACATATACATACACATTTATTTTCATTGTAAATTAAATTTGCTACATTTGAATAAAAGGATATCCATAATAAAATATACTTTACATATCTTTTTACAAACGAAATACTGAAAATGTTTCTTAGGAAATGAACCACACACACAAGACAATTTACTGTAGTAACTCTTTATATGATATACATTTATACCAATCAAACCGTGAGTCCATAATGAAGTGAAATTTCTATGATTCTTCTTGTTTGGATGATTCATTAAAGTAAGCTTAATAAGGGAAACTGAGATGTAATTGTTAAGTTTATAGAAATCGAGTTTTGTTTATATTCGTACTTGGGCAATTTCTTTTGGCCTCTCGTAAAAATAAATGGCAAATTTTGTAAAAGTTGATAAATTGTGAAAAGTAATTGAAAATTTGCACTTGCATGAATTGGATACTCGAACCACCATTAAAATCTACTTTGTGTTTATTACGAAACTGACCCTTATCAGACCTCCAAATGGCATACAAAAAATATATATAATCAAAATTCCGATTTAATATGAGCTCACGATCTAAATGGTAATATATAAAGTGATATGGTGCCCTTAAGTCTGAACACATAACCTTACTTAGTCTCCACAATAACTCGCCGAGGACATTATAACGATATCTATATAAGACTGGTAGTGATTGTTAAGTGGTGTATATATAGAGGTTAATCTATACAATATACACTCCTCGAGAGATCAGAGAGGTTTCTTTTTCCTTGAAAAAAGGCAAAGCTTGATTCTTTAGTCTACCCTCGCGAAAAACCGGATATCTCAAAGTGGCTTCATTATAAGCGATAATTAATCATAAAATTTTAGAATGTTAAACACCTTTAACTACTTTAAATAAAAATAATGCGTCCGTCATAAAATTTATTATAATAAATAATCCCTGCGGTATGCCACTAGAAACCCGTCACCATTCTCAATAACCCGTTATTAACCCGTCACCATTCTCAATAACCCTTCGGTAATCTTTAGTCGCTTGGTGAAATATAATGTTATATCATATTATATTACCTTTACATGATTATATAAAATTTTTTTAATATCTACTTACTATCTTATTAAAAATAGGACGTTCACAAATTGAAAAAGTTTGATAAAAATGTAATCGTCGTTCAGAAATGCAGACCATTTTGTATCTGATCAAATAAGGGAACCGGTTCAAGTAATCATTTTTAAAAGAACAATTACATGTATTGAACGCAAAAGTGGACACGTTGAGACAAAAAAGAACTGAAGATAACTGTTTTTACTTACGTCAACAATAATAATTGTACCGTAATGTATAAAAAATAAATGTTTTGTATTAATAATTTTGCTATAAATGTTTCAGCAGAAATTTTTTTAAAGAATAACTTATAATATAAGTGAGGCTTCGCAGAACTTACAATAAAAAGGTTTTCCAACTTAAGTAGTGGCCCTGTGTAACTAATTTACTGAGGACGACTCATATTAAACAAACAAAAGTAGATTATATAAACAGGTAAACAGTTAGGCCTCTCAGCTTAACACCTTTACTCTCGTGATGAGAGAAATTCACACCACTTCTGAAAAACATGAAAAAAAAAAATTTTTTTTTAACTGTACATAAGTTGAACAAATTTCAAAAATTCATAATTCGAAAAATGATAAAATTATATGCAGATCGAAAAAGTTGTGAATGCCTCAGACCTATCATTATCTGCCCAGTATCATTAAGAAACTATTATTGTGTATAAAAAACGATTGAGATGAGATTACTTCACGAGATCTTCATACCGTGTAGTCAACCTTTTAGAATGTATCTATAATGTATAAACTTGTTCTATTCTTTTTTCTCGCATTCTTCAAGAAAAGAAAATGCGAAAATACATTCGAATTGAGATTATTATGAGATGTTACTGTTACATTTCAATATTCCCTTTGTACATCCAAAAGTGTACTTAATAATAAAAACTCATGTACATCAATTGAGACGGTACTCTTTTAGTAAAATTTTGTTGGCTCTTACAAGAATATTTATGTGACATGAATATGTCAGAGGTTAATTTTATTTTTTAAAGAAATTTATTGTTTGTGAACATTATGTTCACCCTTTTCTTTCGATTTAGTTTTATTTAATAAACAAAAAACTGACTTCAAATTTTAACTTCTAATGTAAAAAATACCTACAACATAGTTTTATTTTCGATTTTAGACAGTTTGATCGAATATCCACTTCAAATTGTATTTATTTTTGAAGCATATATCCTTCAGTTTCTCAAATCTTTATCACCACTAGTCTGATTCAAATGATTATTTTTATACCATGCATGTATTTAATATGCAAGGTATACTAAGTTTAGTCCAAAGTTTGTAATGCTTAAAAATATTGATGGTAAGAACAAAATTTTGGTATGGGTGTTCATAAAATCACCTAATTTTTTTAATTTTCGGTTGTCCGTCCGTCCATTCGGTCCGTCCGGCCGTTCGTCACTCGATAACTCAAAAACGAAAAAAGATATCAAGCTGAAATTTTTACAGAATACTCAGGACGTCAAAGTGAGTTCGTAAATTGTATAGTATGTATTATATGGGAATATCAGTTAGGTATGTGTGACATGTATGTGTAATGTGATAGAGTAATCAAAACTGTCTATGCATAGTATCTCAACAATTAACTCAGTCAATTGTTTGTTTTCACTTGTTTACTATGAAATTAATTAATATTAGCTGGGCTAGGCACAAGTGTACTAACTTAGTGTGAAGGGTTGGTTGGTAAAATTTATATTATTGGTTGTCTTCCGTTTTGACCACAATTCCATGGGTTTAAATTTTTTGTGTGGAACCCCAATTACCATTTTCGCACATTTTCGCTAGAACTGAAATCTTTACATGGAACCTACAACAACAATGAGTGCTAGTATTGTCTGTATTTTTTAAATAAAAAGAAATATTTTATATTCTTTGAAAGTACCTATACACTCGTATAACTTAAGACATAGTATAAACTAAATAAGTATATTCAATACTGTAAAACAGTAGTGGGTAGGTATATCCATACTTTTATTAAATGGTAATATGTTTTGCTATGCGCGTATCTTTGCTAAAGCTACTCAGATAAGATTCTTTTTACTAACACGCTTTTATATTAGTTTCATACGGATGTTAGTATGTTAATATGTAACGGAAACTTTGAACATTATTTTGACCCCTTCAAAACATCGGATTAACTCAAAATTAGGCATACTTATAAAGGACCGATGACTAATACAATGATTTTATAAGTTCATTTGATTGTGCTGATGAGGATTTGCAGGTATAATGATTTCCATATCTGAAAATATTTACAATTATTGGTGCTCCCAATATATTCTTGATAAATAAATAATCGTCTAAAAAACTAGAAAACACAAAATAAATAATAGTTTAAAAAAACTAAAAACACGTTTTTGTAATTAGCTGAACTAAAAAGTAGAAAATAATTACTTTAAATTAAAAAAAAAAAATCTTTAATGACTTTACTTTTACCAATATCTGTCTATAGAATATTTATAATAATTGAAATTTAGCACCCCACGCTTTTTTACAAAAGCGTGATTTTAAGTTTTCTTTAAACTATTATTTATTTTCTAAGTAATGATTCACTGATTAACTTAAGACTGATTTTGTTAAGAAAGTACCACGAGAAGTTTGAAAAATTATTTCAATTAATTCATTAAACTCTAGCATTCTCATTTCATTTAAATATTTAAGATTACATATGTTAAGAAAATTCTCTCATGCTCTGATAGTGTGGTAGAAAAACGCGTCAAGAGCAAGAATGACTGATGGTTATTGAGTTTGTAAGACCTTATTATACAGTGTTTATATGATACGTATTTGATTATAATTTTTAGCTATGGTTTTGAAAATAATGTCTGAACAAAAAATGAGAACGTCCAGCGAAGTGGGCACGAGTTACGGCTAGTAGATAGATATAATGCTTACCATACACTTAAAATATTTTCTTCACAAAGACAATATCCTGAAGTGTTATAACATTTAAAATAATATATAAATACACACAAGAACAATTTATTTAAAAGAATAAAGAGATACAAAAACTCAACATTTTTATTTATAACATTCACGTACTATTATTTAATGCTTTACTTTTACCATAATGAGAAAATATGCGGAAAAATGTTATTACTTTCATCCTAGTTTCATATTGAGTTAAGTTTTCGAGTATGGATAAAGAAAAAACACAACAGTACTTTTAATTTAATTAATATGAATTTATATAGAAAAATATTTCATCCAGATTTATATACCGTAAACTTAGAATACACTTTCATATAATCTTTAATTAAACCGTTTATTCTTTTGGAAATGAACCTTTATTTGAAATTTGGCGTTTTGTACTCCAAAAGTAAATGCAAATCAAAATGATATCGTAAACAAAATAAATTTTAGAAAAAACAGAACTTCAAAACTATAAACCGTAAGTTTTATACAGTGTGTTGCATTTTAGATGATGACAAAGTCCAATTTCCCTTATTTGCAGGAATATCAATTTGAAGTTTTTCCCAGAAATACAGGATAATGGATCACATTTCTTAAGATACTTAGCCGAAATCAGAACTTTAAAATCTACTTCAAATTGACAAATAATGTCGATTTATATCATATACTGATTTTCATTATTGTGATCTTCACTCAAAATTATTCAAGTTTATTGAAATATTTGCATACATTACAATATTAAATTATCAATTTTTAAAATTTTTACATTCCACAACACACTAGTTATAAGATTTCACTTTTATAACGAATGTTATAACAGTTTATTTTGACATAACAACAATTCAATATGGAATGTAAAAACTGGACAAATTGATAATTTAATAGTGTTATTTATTCAAATCATATCAATAAACTTGTAATAATTATGAGTGTGAACCAAAATAATGAAAAAATTAAAGAGCAATTGAGTTTCAAATCGATATTCCAACAAATAACGAAAATATGAAGATGTATTCATCTTAATAGCGACACACTATATATTAGACTAGTGCCATTTGAACTTGCTCAAATCTGTGAATATTAGTTCAAAAACTTTATACCTTAATAAAACCGAATTCTTTACCTTGTTACACTTGGTACACTTGTATGCAATTCTATTGTAAGATGAAAATGTGGTTAGAAATGATACATTTATTAAGCTAGTGTTTAAAAATTCAACCGAGCCTTACCAGGGGTTATTTCAAGGGTATATAAGTAAACTTGAACGTGTATTGCGCCAAAATACTCTATGACACGAAGTGTTGTCATAGAAATCGAAAATCCTAGATAAGAAACAAAATTCAGTGTTTATCCTGACGAACATGTGTCAGCTAGTTTTATGAAAACTGTCCTACTCTTTGAGAAATCCTATCTTCCTCCTCAAGTTGGAAGTGCGTTTTTGTAAATGTACTTAATTGTAAATGACAATCGAATAATTTTGGATAGATCATTTATAGAAATTGTAGTTTGATGGAAACAGTGTTAAAACAAATGAATTAACAAAAAATTTCTAGTATTAATGTTTAGTTCTGTAGCAATAAAAACTAAATAAGTCAGTGAGGGAAAAGATATTGAATTGGGTGGTAGTGATTTAGTTGTGCATTATAAAATTATCTTTAAATCAAAATTAACGAGGTTTACAGTATTTTATATATTTTAAAAAGAAAAAAACTACAGAAACGTCAAAATCATGTTATACAACTACTACTTTATTCATTTTTGCTCGATTTCTGTCGAAATAGAAACATATTCTGTAAGAATTTTTTTTAGAGAATTTACGTTTAATTTCAAAATATTTATATGAAACGCACACAAACTTGGATTATTAAAGCAGTTTTCATAAAGGTGGAGTGGTACATGTGATAAATTTTGTCAAACAATGTTTTTTTTAACTTTTTACGAATAGTCTTAATGATACCACTGCACCCTTAAAATAGACCGACAGGACCAATAAAAACAAAATTTTATCATACCTGCAAATGGATAATATTAAATTAAAAAAAAAAATATTTTCTGTTTTCGATATCGGTTAAAAATAGTTGACACATTCTACCGCAATAATAAATAATGATTTTAAGTATACTATTTTATAAAAATAGATTATTTTTTTTCATCATGGTTGGTTATAAACTAGAAGCAACACTAACGCAATTTTTTATAAACACAAACTAAAGATTTATAAGATTTATCAAAAATGGCATGGTGGGAAAAAAACTAAAAACAAAATTATAAATCTATCTAAAACAGAAATAAGCAACAGAAAAAATTCAATACATTATAAGGGAAAAAAATGGGAAAAAATGAAATTCGTTCGGTTTTCAAACATTCAACAAATTCTTTTTTTATTAGTTTTTATATACTACGTATAAGATGGATATACTTTATTACATAATACTAAGTGTATCGTGTACAATTGTGTTATGAACGAAAAACAAGTCCACCCACATCTGAAACAATGCTATGGCAAAAATCTATGTTTTTATACCATGTCATACATGGCATGTATATATGAAATATATCAAGGTATACTAAGTTTAGTCCCAAGTTTGTAACGCTTAAAAGTATTGATGCTACGTACAAAATCAACTTTTTTTTGAAACATTTTCATAAACAGTACTGTTTACCGTATGTGTATAGTATGTTTATACAGGTAGATACCTATTGTTTATATTTTTAATTTATACGTTACATTTATTATGTATGTGTTTGTTTGTTTATCTTTCTTTACTTACATGACGTAAAAAACAAATAAATGCGTTATCTATACATGGTATTTCAACAATTAACTCAGTCAATCGTTTGTTGTTAAAATAAGTTTTTTGTTTCAGTTACTTTTGGACAACTCCAGTAGCGTTATTAACGTCAAATGAGATTTTTGAGCGAAAAGATAGAGAACAATGATCATTCTGGAGGCTGTTATACGAAAAAGCCGACAACTCCTTTTTTTGTTACGAAATATCATGGGCTTTCGAAATTTTTTTGTTGACTTCCAAACGTTTTCAAAATGATATAGACAGACGGTTGAAAATCATTATGTAGGTTGAAAATGAGAAGTACCAAATGCATCTGATAATAAGAAGTATTAAATAAGGGGAATTTATTATCTTTCTGATAAACCACTCAATTATGTAACACGTTTGTTTTTTTATACTATCAATACATTAGATATACATATATTCACATTGATTGCGATAAGTGTTTTTGAATAATATATATCTTTTACATTATGTACAATAAATTTATTCAAACTTTAATACACATTTATACAAAGTGGTTCTTTACAAAAGCAAACAAATGCTTGTGTTTTCACAGCATGTATAAATATGTGTATATGAAATATTTCAAGATATACTAAGGTTAGTCACAAGTTTGTAAGGCTTAATATTGATGCTCCGAACAAAATTTTGGTGTAAGTGTTCATTAAATCACTTATTGAGTCCATTTCCGGTTTTCTGTCTGTCTGTCAAAAAAGAAAAAAGATATCAAGCTGAAATAGCGTGCTTAAGACGTAAAAAGTGAGGTGAAGTTCGTAAATGAGCAACATAGGTCATTAGGTCTTGGGGTCGTAGGACTCCAAGCGCAAATTGTGTAGTATGTATTATATAGGTATATCCGTTATATATGTGTGACATGTATGTATGTGTAATGTGACATTGTTGAAATACCAGTAATCAACACTGGTATTTAAACAATGAACTCAGTCAATTGTTTGTTTTCACTTGTTTTAATTAATCATAGTATTTTTGAAATACTTGCGAAAATTTAAAAAGAATGATTTCGTTGATAACACTTGTTATTGAAAACTACATAGTAAGTTTTCATAAACTTGGAAAAAACTACTTGGTGTCCACTTGGAAATGACTATTCAAGAGATGTCCAACAAGCAAAATTTTTGCAACCTAAATCGTAATGAACACTTTGTATGCACCAATTTGTATAGTACCAATTGCGTTTTCAATAAAATCGTATACAGAAGATAGGAATGTAAAATGATTTATGAGCGTCAATGAAAAAGAAGAAAAAAAAATGCTCTCTAGTTTTAGAAAATATTAAAATAATATCGAATTACATCACATATAAAATAATACCTTTGAAATGTAAAAATATATTCAATATAAAGAAAGAGAAATAAATATTATTACATAAACATTATTTTATTACAATACATAATATGTTCCGTTATCAGTTTTCTACAATCGAGTTCACAAACTTAAAGTAACAAGAGTAGATAACATCTTACTAAATATATCGTTTAATTACCGTGCAAACGCATGAGTATTGGTGTTTTTACTACCTGTTGTAAATAACTTTTTTTAAATTAATAATTATTATTTTTTTATTATTATTTTCTTTATTGATTTGTCAATGGCTTATCACGATACATAAATGAAAATTAAATATAAAACACAACATATACAATATACATACAAAAAATAAAAACATGCACATCCAACGAGAAAAAAAATAATATATGAACTAATGAAATTGAAATAATTGCATAATGCCTTTACATCTTCTCTTTTACCTATTCCATTTTATAGCCTCTTCTAAAATCTTCATTCCTTTCATTCCCCTCTGCCCCTTGACGGTTTTGTATAAGGTGCCTTGAATTTTCGATTCCCCATTCACAAAAAACACATATTTTTTACCACTTCTATTTCCCTTGATTTAGTGTCATAAAGAATTACAATAATTTTTTTTCTTTAGCAACATTTAGAGCCTTTGCTAGGTAATAGTATTTTGCTATTTCTTTTAGAATTCGTCTCATTTTGTAATTCTTGCCAGTTGATTCTCCACTCGGTAGTTTTATTTTTAATGAATCCCTCACAACCCTACTACAGACAGATTTTCTGTATTGATTTCCTATATAAGTTAACTAGAAAAAAGTAGTCGAGTGCTGAAAGACAAACGCTTTGATAGATGTTAAACTCATTTCTATATCGATTGCAGAGTTCTACGTAGTTCTTTTCCACATCCTTCTATACCCCATACTTTCCTGCCATTCTTATAATACGAAATAAAATTATTTTTTATATTTTTCCATTTGGCCTTTAAAAAATTCGTAAAAATGTTCATCCGACAACTTGATAACTAAAATACGAAAAGTGGTAGCGGTCAAAAATTGTGATGTTATTCTAGACATAGAAAATTTTTAAAACTTCCATAAAAGAATACCAACTTTACAAAAATGTTTATCGCAGTTTCAATCGAATGGAAAAAGTGCTTCGCTTGTTATTCTTCTATCCTGAACAACTGACAACTATTTTAGATTATTTGACTCCCTATTACTATATGAATGTCCTTTTTAAAAACCCGAAAATTTTATGTTGAATTTATTAAGTGATAGAATTTCTATGCAATAATTTTGAAGGTATGGTAACCAAAAACCATTCCTAATTTCGTGTTATAAATGTGTCATCTCTGTAAAATAAAGGTCATATATTAAGTATGTCAATATTCTTCTTCGTCTCTTTAATATTTATGAACAAATTATGTGAAGCAATCTAAAAATATCTTGTTAACTGGAAAATTTGAATCAGTCATTATTTATGTTAATTAATATACTTGTGTGCTCATGATTGTTTCCACTTTTAAAAATATTGATTGCCTATATAATAAGAGAGCCAGAGAAGGTTATAAATAAGTGTTGAAGGTTACTAGTCAAAGAGAAAGCGATTTATAACTTTTTGAAAGCTTTGTAAAATTTAAGATTTATAATATATTAGTAAAGCACTTTCAACTTTCAACGATATATACAACGAATTTATATATGGTAGGGTAAGATGTAGTACCTATTATGTATCTTAAATCATTCTAGTAGATACAGCGATTGGACAGCGATTGTATTGAAATGAGGTTATTTTATCAGATCGCAGAGTGACTGAAGGCTGGTGGATTCGTTTTCGAATAAACTTAAAATATAAGTTTTTTGCTTGAAATGTACAAAATTTAGATACTATTTACAAGCCGGCCATTGCATGCTATTTTATAAAACATACTCAATGTAAATCAATGGTTAATGGTGAGTTAATTATTATACCGTATTCTAGCGTTAACTATAACGTTAAATTTTGATGAGGTAAAGCGACGAGCCTTAAATCTAGCAACATAATGTACCATCGATACATTGTAATATGTATTTACCAAATTTTGTAAATACATTTTTGATTTTTATGGTTTATTAAGTTTAAGTAATCAAATTATATGTTAACAAGTGAAATCTACAAAATTTTAAAAAAAACTAAACTTGCACTTGAAACGTATCTAAGAACACTCTCCATTAAATTGCCTTTTTTCTTAGAGCTTACTCCAGACTGAAGCACACAGATAGACACATAGACAGGCAGACACATAGCAGTCAAACTTATAACACCCCTTTTTTGGTTCGGAGGTTAAAAATACCAGTTAATGCTGTTGCTGGACACTCAAAGAAATGGAAATGCTGTCCATTAGAGTGAACTATATCGAGTCAATTTTTTTAAAGGTCATGTGATCGAGAGTGTTCTTAGTTATGTTTTAAAAGTATCTATCCCTATCTTTTGGTGGTTTCGAGTACGGAACTCTAAGCTCGCAAATGAATCATAGCTAAAATCACAGATTGTAAAACAAAAAAAATCAAAATCGGTTCATCCACGTAGGAGCTACGATACCACCAAATACAAACACACAGATACATAACTGACACGTTTGTATAACTCTTTCTAGTCGGGCTCTATGGTTTTTAATAGCACATAAATAAATTTATATTTTGATTCTATAGTTACAACACCTTCTCCTGTAGTTATTGGTCAAGTATATTTACATTAGTTTTCATTTAAATATAAGGACAAGAAGCTACCTATACCCTATTTACAAGTGTAAGTAGTAATAATATCTCTATCTCTTTTTGTACCATGATGATGAGAATGTTATAGATGTGGTAGAATGAAAGCTCTTGTATGTTATTAGAATAATGCTGATGTAAGCATTTTCAAAATTTTGTATATTATTCCATAAATATATGTTGTAATATACAAAATGATATTTAAATATACTTACTCTCCTCTATAAGGGTTATCAGTTTTATAATTGTATGTATGTGGATACTTATAAATTTTATCCACAGTATGGTCCTTAAAAACCCGAATTATCTATTCCTGACTGAATCATGTACGAAAAAAAAAGAGTGCGGTCGTGGGACCCCCATTATACACAGCATATATATCACAGTGTTACGTGATGATTTCTACCAGTACGTTCACCATGGTTGAAGCGTTGGAACGTTCCAACAACTTTAATTTCTAACGGGAATCGAACTAACGATCTTGCAACCTACCATTTGAACATTTATATATTAGAAGCTTTTACTTAACTTAGCAATGTATGTCCCAATGTTTATTCGGATGGAATCTTGCAACTTAATTTTGAAGCAAATACCTTGAATGGATTGATTGTTAAGCATGACCTGATTTTCCCATCGCTTCCAGCGTATTTGATATACCATATTTGATATTTAAGTTTTAAATTATAAATTTGAATAAAAAACTTTTCAAAGGAGGAGTACTAAAAAGTAGAAAATAATTATTTCTATGAGTCACTCATACATAACTATTTTTAAAAGCTTGAGGTTCTTTGAATCATCCTTGATATTTTGAATTTATCTTTTAAAAATGTATGAAAATGCCTCAAGCTTTTACGAATAGTCATGTATGAGTGCCTCCTACAAAATTATTTTCTACTTTTTAGTATAATAAAAGCTTGTGTTTTAAAAATTTTTTTTTATTAAAATTTTTTTTTCCAGTAGACTATGTGGATTTAATAAATTTAAGACTGCTTCGAAGCAAACTTGGTAAGCAGCTCAATTGCAGTATTTTAATTATTAAGTGGTCATGTTTTTCTGCTTGAGACGCCTTGCTTCATATTTTATATTTTCTTCACTTCAATCCTTAAAGAAACCAATCAGGGATACTTTTTTGGACCCATCAGTCTAAAACTTTCCATTCTTTCCTGTATATTTAATAAATAAATTAATAATAATACAAGAGTATAATATCTATTTATTTTATAATAAAATAATGCCCTACTTGAACCAACAACGTGCAGTATTGTACCTACTACATATCTATGAATAGACACTGTTAATATTATTATTTGAATAATCATATTAACAGTATAGTTAGAAGGCCTTATAAGACTATGAATTTTGCAATATATAATTAAATTAAAATCATACATTTACTGTAAACAACAATGTATGTACGTACTTGCTATATTCATGAACAGATTTCTAAAGGATAGTTCGTTCATACATGAAAATAGTTGGTTGTGTCCTACAATTAAATACAATTACTATTTTCCTATCATTAGTTATTAAATCATAAACTGTTTAAAGGACAAGCTTTTATTATATAAGAAGTAGAAAATATTTATTTCTATTTCTTGCCGAAGCACATGGAGCTATTGCTTTTGTACTGATGACGGGATTTTGAAAAAATTTCTTTAAATAAAAAGAAAAATGTGTTATTTTTTCATTCTCTGAGGAAGCGCAACTCCTGCACTACGAATTTCTTAAATATCAATAATAATTCGGAGTGCCTCTTCAATCGTTTTCATAATTTGTTGAAATGTCTATTTATTAAGTGTATTCAGCCTATATAGTCAGTGTTTCAAGCGTTAAAAATTGACAGTTGGTGATACTTGCTGAAACATTAAACATAAATAATCTTACACAGACATTAAAAGCATAAAACTTTATTATGGTAGGCGTCAAATTAATTACAGTAGAACCTCGATAAGTTAAAGTCCAAGGGAAACACAAAATATTTTAAGTTATAGAGGCTTTAAGTTATCAAGGGTCTATGTTAGGTAAAGGTTAATATAGAGGTATGTACATGTTTCTATGTACCCTAGTTAATATAGAGGTATGTACATGTTTCTATGTAGTTACTGAGGGCCTATACAGAGATTATTTATTTAAGTTATAGAGGTTGCGTATTTTAAGTTATAGAGGTTTTGGGCTCTGATGGGAAGGGAACATAGTATTTTTTGAAGTATCAGAGGTTTTTATGTTACCGAGGTTTAAGTTATCGAGGTTCTACTGTATTTCTATTTTTTTAAGGGGCAATCTTTTATTGCACAAAAAAGTACATGCTTATTTTTCGATTCATACTAGAATATTTTTTACTTTTTAGTGCAATAAAAGATTGCCACTTAAAAAGTATTTTTTATTATAATTTTTTATTTAAGACTAAAAAAAAGCCAGTAAAATATATATATTTAAACCACACACCTTATCATACATTGTCATCCAAACTAAGGGTGCATGCAGAATTTCAGCTCATTCGGTTGTCGATAATTGCTTCAAAATTGGGCTACAAGATTCCACCCGGACAAGCATATATATATACAATGGTGACAGTGATGGGAAAATCAGGACGCCACTTACCTTACCATAGATTTTCATCCAAACTAAGCGTGCCTGCAAAATTTCCGCCCAATCGGTGGACGATTGAAATTGAAACATACATACATACATACATACAGACAAATATCGCAAGTTAAGGAAAAGCTTGTGAAATCGATAATACTGTTGAAATACGATTTTTTAAGGTTTTAAACTAGAATTTTTGAGAAAAAAAATGTTAGTACAGGGAATTGATAATTAATAATAATATAAATAGGAGCTAAAATTAAAATACATATTTGATTTTAAATTAAAAAAAAAAAGTTGATTAAAAATTTACATTTTATTCACACACTGGCTAGAGGTAACAAAACAAGCAAACATCAAATTATTTGTAACTGTGTCAACATTCTGTGTTCCCATCCATATTTCGAATACAGAACATACAACACACGTAGACTGGGAGCCTAGAATAAAGTGAAATTTCTATTACTTTATTTTTTTCTGCCATTTAGAGGATTGGTAAGTTTGGAAATAGAGAAAATGAAGTGTTACTCGTGACTCGAATGCTGAGAATTTGTATTTTCATCTTCGAATTTCCAGGATTATTTATGCCTGCCGTTTTTATTATAATAAATTGACTTTAAAATGACGACCCTCAAACCAGGTGAAAAATAAAGTTCCATTTTTTGACTTTCCGAAGTTATTCAAAAATTTTTAATGGTAAAATAAAAGTTCAAAATTTTAAAATTAAACAAGTGACAACAAACAATTGACTTAGTTAATTGTTGAAATACCATGAATAGACAGTGTTGATTACTCTGTCACATTACACATACATACATCTCACACATATATAACTGATATACCCATATATTACATACTATACAAAGTGCGCATAATTTGCGCTCTAACGGGTCAAAAATCTTTACGAAAAAATATTTCTTACAAAAGTATTTTTATAAAGAACATGTTTTACATTTAAACCTTTGTTCTATCTCTAACGGTTTACAACATGGGGCCTACGGGCCTAATTACGCTATAAAAATGTCAGCTTGATATTTTACAGCTCTTTTCGTTTTTGAATAATCGTTATGACAGGCGGACAGACAGACGACTGACAGACAGACAGACAACCAGAAATGGAATAATCAGGTGATTTAATGAACACCTATGCCAAAATTTTGTTTATAGTATCAATATTTTTAAGCGTTACAAAGTTGGGACTAAACTTAGTATACCTCGGTATATTTCATATACATGGTATAAACACGAAAATCGAATAATTCAATGTTCATCGTGGGCTCACGGTCGAATATAGGAATTATATTTTATCATTTTTTTAATTAAATTTTTAATCTGTTTAATTTTAATATACAAAAAATTTTTAATGAGAATTTTGGAATGTTTATATTTTATGTTTATTTGTTGTTTATCTTAAAAATAAACAATTAAACCCCATTCGTACGTTGGTGATCGATTATTATACAAACAAAAAAATTTTTTGTTAACTTAATTATCACTTTATTTTTTAAATCAAATGGAATTAGTTGGCGCAGTGGTGTATCATTGTGGAAAATTTTCGGATCCTCTTGAGGAATCAATGAAGTATACAATATATATAGCACAAACTTTTCCTCAGTTTTCCTTGTCTTCTTTTTCGCGTTGAAGATGTATTTATGATGTTTGTCATGAAGTAGCTAAAATCGAAAGTTAGTAGGAGAAATCATTAAATTAGAGAAATATCAGGATACCGTACCTACTCGAAAAGAACTTCCCTCACAAATTCTAAGAACAAACATTATAGGAATTGGCTATTTCTATTAGACAATTCGGTCAAGCATTTGAACATAATTGTTGCAAATTAATTTGATTTCTTAATAGAGATATATTTATTCAATATCTGCTGCAACGCATATATGAAATGCAATGTATATATGAAACATACCAAGGTATACTAAGTTTAGTCCCAAGTTTGTAGCGCTTAAAAATATGGATACTATGGACAAAATTTTTGCATAGGTGTAATATAAATTCACCTAATTAATCCATTTCCGGTTTTCTGTCTGTCTGTCGTCTGTCCGTCTGTCATCACAATTACTCAAAAACGAAAAGAGGTATCAAGCTTAAATTTTTATAGCGTGCTTAGTACGTTAGGTCAAAGTTATAGGTCAATAGGGTCTTGTAAACCGTTGAAGGTAGAACAAAAGTTTAAATATAAAAAATGTTTCTTATAAAAAAATTAACAACTTTTGATTTAAATATTTTTTCTTAAACATAACTGTTTACCCGTGAGAGCGCAAATTATGCACAATTTTTTTAATAGTATGTATTATATAGGAATATCAGTTACATATGTGTGACATGTATGTGTGTGTAATGTAACAGAGTAATCAACACTGTCTACAGATGGTATTTCAACAATTAACTTAGTCAATTGTTAGTTTATACTTGTTGTTATTATATTTTAGGCCATCTATTATCACATGACAAAATAATTTTCCCAATATCGTCAAATTGTCTACGATACTTATAGGATGATTGAAGAAACTGAAATTTGTCTTTCGATTAAGTAATATAACGTTTAAATGATAATGATAAATAAAAAAATACTCCAACACAAAAATTTGTACACGATATTTTGTGTTTAAATAATGATGTTGCTTGTAATCAGAAAACAAAGTTACAAATTTATTTTCCCTTATAACAAAAAAAATAAAACTTTGCGAATGTTTGTTTAAACAATAATTTAGTGGAGTCAATGAATACATAAAACAGGCAATCTTAGGAAGTACTCAAGAACAGCTCCGATTTTGATGATTTTTTTTTCAGAACGATTCTTTTTGTATATTATTTAAAACCAGAAACATTTCAGATGGGGGAAATAATCTGGAGGGGGAATAGCCAATGTCGTGACTGATATATCGACTCCCAGCCTAAATGGCTAATGATAGAAGTTTGAAATTTCGAGAAGATATGAACTTTATACTGTAAGTGTCACATAAGAAAGAATTTTTCAAAATTCATCCCCTAAAAGGGGGAAATAGGGGATGAAAGTTTGTATGAAAATATATAAAACTGTACTTAACTGATTTTAAAAATTCTTTCACCTATAGAATGCTACATTATCAGCAAGTAACATATGTTGTATTTTATTTTCAAAAAAGTTAGGGTTCCGCACTAAAAGTTAAAATCAATTTTTATTGCTATTCAGTTGAAATAATAATAATAATAATAAATGTAACTGTATTTGCAATAAAGCTTACAGCGGTTGGTACATTTTCTATACTAATATTAAACAATGCTTTTAACAATAATACAAGAGAGAAATAGAAAAAGAAGAAAGTATATATAAAGTAAAAAAATAAATTAAATGCATTAATTATAAATTGAAGCTTAAAGTTAAATCTTAGACTAAGTATATAAATATTATTCGAATAAAAACAAAAATTAAATCGAAATCAGTTCATATCCCTTCTTTAGTTTAATATTATTGAATGAAATATACTCATATCTACTGATTATCATTGGCTGCTGGTTATCGAATCATAGTCAGTGAATGAACAAATTTATCAATTTTTGCCATACCTGTAGCGCCCAAACTAGGGCTCAAATCCAAAATTGGTAAATGACTTTTTCCTTCGTCTTTATGAGCTTATTCTGTAGGCCGACGATCTGCAGTCAATAACAGAGCACCCTGTATATAGTTGGATAAGAACTGGCTCAACCTTATAACCGATGTCGTTATAAGCAGTTTTGACTGCTTTTCATAGCAAATTCTATCTTTTCTTGTACTTCCTCTTACTCTTTACTTTTCCAATAAGATCAAGGAAATTGGTTCTTCAGAATGTTCAAGCTAATAATTTTAAACATTGCCATACTACATTGACACAACCTGTATATGTTTGTTGAAGTCAACATATTGGCGAACGAAATTACCTAGAGATGGCTCTGGTGTGAGTGCAATATGGCCGATATAGAGGATTTTCGTTCAAGTTGTCAAAATAAATTTTTGCATTTTTTTTGTTTATTTGTTTTTTTTAACATGGAGAAAGCCCTGGATATTAATATTGGTGATATATTTTATCTACTTGGTGGATCAGTAAGGCCGTTGAGGGAAGGAGAGGCGCTTTCTCGTTCCAAAAACTTGTTTTTCTGTGGTATCCAATCGAAGCAAAATAATTGTTTATTAATCAAATCTTCATGTTTGAAAACGTCGAACATCACCGAAAAACCTCATGAGATCCAAATCAAAGTGTTTGTAGCCAATGACAACAAAAAAATCGAATGCTATTGTTCTTGCAAAGCGGGCAAGTTTTGTATCCACTTTAACCTTAACTTTTCGCATTTTGGAAAATTATGAAAACTGACGCCTGTAGATCTTGTTTTCCCACACTGGGGAACACCACAACGTTTTTAATTTTTGATAATTTCATCTCAACAACAAAAACATTCAGCACTTGTGTAGCTGTCAAATCCTCTATAATAGTTTCACTAGTCCTCGCTGCGCGGCGCCACCGTATCTTGCGATCGCCAATAGTACAACAAAATAATACATTTATCAGTTGAACAAAAATAAATAAACTTTTCACTAGTCTAGATATGTTGTTGTTAAAGATATAAAGGTAACGAGTACTACGAGCTATTGCTACCTCCCACCAATACCATAACATTGAAATGTACCTCTATCGAAGTATATATGTGAAGGCTTGGAGCCCCTTTGGGAATATTATCCTCTATCGTCTTGTTAAAACCAAAACAAGCTTAACAGAAATATACAGAAACATCAAGGAAGTTACTTCTTCATTGAATGAAACATCCATCCATACATACATACATAAATACATGCACACTCACATATCATCATCATGCATACAAATTCAAAACAAGCGGTGGATATTGCCGTTAGATGCCAATCCAGCAGCTTTTTATTTAAAATAACGATGATATAATTTAGTTAAAATTATTGTTATTTTTGGAGTCGGTGTCAGTCAAGAAAACAACTCTGACAGAACAGTTTGCTACCTTACTTGGCGGACACCGACTCAAAAACAAAAATAATTTTGACTACATTATATCATCGTTATTTTTTTACTTTTTAGTGCATATTAATTTGTTTTTTAAAAGTTATTCTTTTGAAGTCGGTTTTCTTTTTGTTAACAGTTTTTTTTCTTTATTTTGTCATTTTTAGTGAATCTGAAGTATCCTAACTAATTTGTCACTAAAGAAAGAATCATCAAAATCGGTTGGCGTGATGTTGAGTTATTCGACCTCTTGTCTTGCATACTTAAAGCAAATTAAAAACTTGTATGGTTTTCTCATGGATGCCATTGTCAGAACTGAACCAAAATGAAATGGGACCACACGGGAAGCACCAGATTTCAAAGAGATAAAGAATCATCAAAATCGATTCACCCAGTCGAAATATCTGAGGTAACACACATAAAAAAAATACAGTCGAATTAATAACCTCCTCCTTTTTTGTTTCAAGTCCGTTAATAATTATTGCTGACATTCTCTTTTGAGTATATTGACAGGAAAGCCTCAGAGAAACTAATTCAAAATAACCAACCATTTATTGATCACAGTGCTGGTAGTCGAGATCTTACGTTAGGACCATCAACTTGTCACAGAAATTACCGTTTTCATACGCTTTGTTATAAAAAAGTGTTTTTTTCGGTAATCATTAAAAACATATCGATGCAACTGCGGTACCAAACTCACCTGTAAGAGACAGTCTTTCAGCAAAATCACCTTGGCATACTTTTTTCAAGAATCGTCAGTTATAATAATGGGACCCTATTGTGTACAGCAGATATAGCATAGTAAATGGTGAAAATACTTACAATATCACAGGGTTTGATAAAAAACTGTAATTTTTATAAATAATTACTGAAAGTTTTTCAGGTGCTATTGAGAAAGCCACTATTGATGGCAAATCAGTTTCGGATTAAATGACGAGAGAGTCCTAGACGCGCACCTCGTCGGTGCCCCTCTTACAGCCGTGTATTATAAATTGAATACTTATATAAAAACTAGCTTCGCTTTCATTTTTACCCGCATGATGTACCTATCCGTTGAAATTTCATACATACTAAGTTTCATCATAATCCGTTTAGTTGCAATTACACACCGCTGGCTTTCACCTATGAAATGATTTTCCCAATAATATTATTAATTTTGGTGAAGATTCATCGATTTTCTACCAGAAAGTTCACGAATTCAGAATACCATCCCCATATAATAATATATGAAGATGAGTTTTACTTAACTTTATATCTAACAAATTCTTCTTACCTGTTGTTACTGTTTTACTGCTGCTACCTGGTTTAGCAGAGTTCTTTTCATTTCATTTGGATGTATGTGTGTCGCCTTAGGTGCTTTAAATAACATGTTATTTTAACTTGTATTATATACGTAGTTTGTACAGTTATAAGTATTAATTGGAACGCAAGAGACCTTCAAACAAAAGCTTTACAATTATATTTCAAATACACATCACGAGTAAGAAATCAGGTTTTTTAAATTTTACTGTTACTGTATCCTAATACTACTAAGATTCTCAAACACATATATGATCAATAAAGGATTATGATTAGAAATTAAGTACTCTTTTTGTACTTTTTGGGTCAAAACTACCTTATATACGGAGTTTTATTGAAATTAGAGATAACAAAAATTTCTCGATTTTTTGCAATTTTTTTTAGGGGCTTACCCCTTTGAAAAAATCGATAAAACGCAAAAAAAATTTTTGTTTTGATTACTTTTTTATCTTAATTTGTTGAAACTCGGTGGAGGGGGTAATTTTGATAAAAAAAGTATAAAAATCAGGTTAATTTAATGATTGAATGCAGAGTTTTTGAGATTCCGCAAGATTTGGATCGATTTTACTCCGTATCTCAAAAACTATTCAACCAGTCAGCAAATTCACCCGATTTTTTTACTTTTTGGGTCAAAATTACCTTATTTACTGAGTTTGATCGAAATTTGAGATAACAAAAATGACTTTGAGCAATTTTTTTAAGGGGTAACCCTTTGAAAAAATCGATAAAAACGAAACAAAAATTTTTTAGTTTTGTAATTTCATGAAACTCAGTGAATGGGTTAATTTTGATCCAAAAAGTGTAAAAATCAGGTCAATTTTATGATTGGACCTACAGAAAGTTGCAATGTCAGCGAGTATCATGGTCAACACTTTATTTAAAAAACGTTTCCCAGCAAAAAATTAAAATCCATAAAATTGTGATAAAAAGAGGGGATAAGTGAGGACAATAATGCGATTGTCTTTGTTTTTAACCGAGAAATCACCCAGCAAAGTGGGCGGGTATCTGCTAGTTATTATAAAAATGAACAATGCATTCATTATATATAAACTCTGGTACTAATCATATAATGAAAAAAAGTGGAACTAAGTATTTACACGAGTTGCACTAAATTTGGTTCTTCGACATTACCTTTTCATTATAACTCTTCGTCTTCTGAACTAATTGACATATAATACTTTTTAACTTATAATATTTTTTATGTTATTATATTGAAGCTTGAAATAATATAATTGAAAAAAAAAGTAACATTTGTTTTTAATTAAATATGCAATACATTTTACGAGTAGGTATATAATGAACTTTAATAATGATACATGTACACACAGAAGTAAATAAACAACGCACTAATTAAAATTACGTAACCGAACAAGAAATAAAAATAATACTTTTCTTTTTTATTTTGAGAACTAATTGAATTAATTTACTTTACAAAATTATATTTACTGTTTTTTTCAAGCTATTTATAAATGGAATAATATAAATAAAACAAAAATGTCATTTATAGAAATTCAAATTAATTAGTTTCAAATTGTTTATAGTTATATCGGAATTGAAAAAAAAAATCTTTTAAAAATTGTAATGGAAAATTGGATTTAATTGTCGGTAATATTCTTTTATATCAAATCATTCATAACGGAAATAAAAATAATTAAGACGGACAAATTACAAATTCTTTATAATTATATCAAACAATTATATAAGACAATTTGGGAAGTATACTCAAGAAATAGTTATGTCGCTAAAATTTTATTTAAAAAAATAGTGTTGCGTGTGTATTTCCCAAGTGTTTAAATTTAGAAAAGTGAAAGGGAAAATTTTTGATCGAGTTTAAAGATAAAATTAACACACACCAAAAACGGGAGATGTCGTGTATCACCCGACCGAGCAATGTTCCTTCGTATTTTCGTACATTACAAATGTAGCGCTTACTTTTTTACAAGATATTTTTTTGCAAATATAAGGTATTAATTTTAGAACTCAAAAACTTGCTTTATTCTTTCAAGAATTTAATTGTAGCTACATAATTATAATATTAGATTAAACAAGTGAAAACGAAGATTTGACTGAGTTAATTGTTTAAAAACCATTACCTATACAGGCAGTGTTGATTACTCTGTCATATTACAAATACTTTCACGTCACACATACATAACTGATAATCCCATATTAACACATACTATAAAATTTGCATGTAATGTGTGCCCTCGTGAGTAAACAAAGATGTTTACAAAAAAATGTTTCAAACAAAAGTTGTTCATTTTTTTACATTTTTTACATTTAATTATTTTTTCTATCTCTAACGGTTTACAAGAATCAATTGACCTATGTTGCTCATTTACAAACTCGACCTCACTTTTTACGTCCCGAGTGCGCTGTAAAAATTTGCGATGTAAAAAATACAGGCGGACAGACGTACGTACAACCGAAAATAGACTAATCAGATGATTCTATGAACACCTATACCAAAATTTCTTTCAAAGCATCAATATTTTTAAGCGTTACAAACTTGGGACTAAAATTAATATACTATGTATATCTCATATATCGAACCAAACTAGTATCGAACCAAGGAATATAGTTCTTACCGGGTGTTTCACGACAGCTCTCGATCTTTTTTTATTCCCTTTTTATTTATTTATGTATTTTTTAAAATTCAGAGTTACATTTATATATTTTTATTGGATAAAAACGACATTCCGCTGTATAACAACCTATCTATCTAAATGCCACTCAATGTAGACAAACGACACCTGATAATATAGGTAACTACATCAAATTGTTGTTTACCATCATTCAGTGTTCATCGTTTGGTGTATGTCTTCATTGTTACATAATGTTTCGTTATGTTACATAATGTTGACATCTCGTTGGCACATAGTTGTTGTAAACATTTTCACAAACAATCTCTTTAACAATGTCAACAAAATCACATCATCATCAACGGTAGTTCGCTGTTTTCGTATCCTCCGTAGCCATAGTAGAGAGAGCAACGACTCTGTTTGTTGGGAAAAAAATAAAAGTTTTTTATTTTTATTTATTTTTTTATAAAAATTGATGATTGAAATACTTTTATGTTTACTAAAAATTTTATGTCAATATTCGTTAGTAACATCTTTTAATATAAAATAAACACAGATATCGAACTTGAATGGTGGTATTTTCTATTCACATACAGGTGAAAATATTCCATTTTTTGACAAACATGCATACGTTGATCTATATTTGTCTATAAAATTATTAACATGGGTTTTTCATATACAAAATTGGCATACCCTTTTTACCCCCTTAGGGGGTGAATTTTGGAAAATCCTTTCTTATCGTATTCCCACGTCATACAAAGAACACACTCTCTAAGTTTCAGGTCTCTACGATCAGCGATTTAGGCTGTACAATGATCCGTCAGTCATTCAGGACAAAGAATTTTATAGATATAGATAACACATGAGATATAATTTATAAAGATATATTAATAAAAAAATAAAAAAAAATTTAAAAATTAATTTATTTTGACATTATCATAAATTACAGATACTAAAATACTAAAAAAGTAGTCAATATAAAATATTTCACGGCCATCTTTCTGGTATACTCAATGAATAATTTCTACTATACATTTAAAAAAATAGAAAACCAGACATATATTTTACTTGTGTAAAACAATCCTTACCATTATTTCGAGTGTTATAGAAAGGGGATAAGCGAGAGCAATCTTTATCAATCTTTACTTTTAAACCCAGCGAAGCGAGTGAGTATTACTCTAGTTTAAAATAAAAACAATCAAATTAAATAATAATTATAATTGTATCAAACAACACTCACATACTCGCACATGAAACGAATAAAATCTAAGTGGATAATAACGAAAATCAGACGGAGAAAAAGTATTATTAAAGGATAATGAAGACGAAGAGTATTTTTATTTTCCTTTTCCCGTCTTCTGTAATCCATGCTTATGCCTGTGTGTTGTGTATGACTCTGCTTCTCATGGGAATTATTTTATGTTGGAGGTACACTTGAATCAGATACAGTGAGTGTATGTACGGTTATATTATTGAATATATGTGACTGGTTATATTCAAGTACATGTTTTTTCTCTATGCAATGTCACGCTCTTGTCATTCATGTCAACTCTACCTTACACAATCTATGTCCATCTATTTAACTAAGTAGTTGAGTAAGTAACAATCTCTAAGTAAACTATTTTTACAGAAAAATCCTATTCCATAGATTTATAAAGTAAAATATCGTAGACTAGATGAAATATTTTCTATGTTTTTGGGATTATTACAACGGGTTTTTGGAACTAATGTCTAGTGTTGTTTGAAGAGAAAAGTTACCGGACAACTTTTATTCTAATTCCCCATTTCTAAAATCCGATGATTTGAATGAACAACCAACAAAACAAATTAATATGTACTAAAAAGTAAAAAATAACGACAATATAATATAGGTACAATTATTGTTAATTTTGGAGTCGATGTCAGCATGTCATTATTCGTCCATTTTTCGTGGAGATACCTAATGCAAACCTAGGACTTATATGATTTTCACATGGATGCCATTGTCAGAACTGGGACAAATTGAAATGGGATCACATGGGAAGCACCAGCTTTAAATAAAAAAATCTAAAATATTTTTGATATATTGTGCCTGTATTTGATCTACTTGACCGATAGGTAGGAATGCAAAGGATACAAGAACCCGTATAAAAACACAAAAATCGAATAATATTGACGACTAGATTAGTGATTCCCGAGGTCCTCCAGAAAAGCTATCTAAAATCGGGCATTATGAATGTTTATGACGATACTATAAAAAATGCTCGCTAGGGTGATACCATAAAAATCGTCAAATTAACAAAGTATGGTTTTGTTTTATCAATATACGAAATAAAACTTTTATGTTCCATTTGTGTCGATAATTTATTTTGCGCTATTCAATTTTCTTTTAGAGCTCCTTTAAGGGAAAATGACGATGTATTAAAATTTTTCAAAAAATCCGCCATAAATCGTTTGGGGTAATTTTTTTGGATTTTTGTTTTTGATTTTGAAAAACTTTTTGTTCCTACGTTTTTTAAGTCCCTTAAAAGTGGTAGTTGAAAAAACGGAACAGCGGAAGGATGGATAAAAAATCTTCCGATCTATGTCTCAAATAAGAAACCTGTAACAGTAAATATGGTACCACAAAAAATGTAGTTCCAGTATCTTTCGAAGATGTCTATGGATGAATTCACTTATTTGTCTTGTATATATTGTGTATTTAATTATCTAACTGGACAAATGGATGTTTGGTTGTCTTGAAAATAAACAAACAACTGCTGTTTATATACATTTTTGTTATTTCTCTTTGTTTTTAATCAACTAATATTATTATTTGGTCTAGTTTACTTGTTATTGTGGTGAGTGCTACTCCATAATATTCAGACTAGGAACTTCATTCAATAATGCAACATCCTTCATTGTCTTATTAATCCAACATAAAATGTAATCAGTCTTAACAAGAACTGATCGAATAACGACGAAAAAGAACATACATTTGTATCAGTTTTAATAAGATATTCAATCGCAATTTGAATTCTTTTTATGGTTAATGCATTATGGCAACTTGGACCAATATTGTTACATTTTATATTATACAATGTAGGTATATATGAAATATATCATAGTATATTAAATTTAGTCCAAAGTTTGTGACGCTTAAAAATATCGATGCTACTTAATTAGTCCATTTCTGGTTGTCTGTTCGTAAACACGATAACTCGAAAACGAAAAGAGTAATCAAGCTGAAATTTGTATACTGTGCTTAAGACAGTAAAAAGTAAGATCGAATTCATAAATGAGCAACATAGATAAATTGGGTCTTGGGGCCGTACGACCCATCTTGTCAACCGTTAGAGATAGAATAAGAGTTTAAATGTAAAAAATATTCCTTAGAAAATAAACAAATTAGTTGGAAACATTTTTTTGTAAACATCACTGTTTATCCACGAGGGCGCAAATTAGGTGTAAATTTTTTAGTATATATTAATATGGAAAAATCAATTATGTGTGTGTGGCTATTTAAGAGTAGATGTCTTTCTTTACTTACGTGATATCAAAAAACAAGCGATTGCGTCATCAAGATTGTCTATACATGGTATTTCAACAATTAACTCAGTCAATTGTTTGTTATCACTTGTTATTCTTGTATTTACTTTATGTACATTACATTGTCCGGTTTTATTTGAACAGTTATGGAACTATCATTTCATTAAAATAAAAAGGAGTTTTCTTTATTCCACAATAGATCTTCGTTCAAACTTATTGAAGCGAGATATTTTAGGCTGATGTTAATATTAGACAACTTCTTTAAAGCTTTCGCAGTAATTGTTAATAAAATACTTACAAATCTCGTATGCATACCTCTTCGTTGCTAATTTTTAACAACCAACATATAAGATTCTACCATACACATGTGGTATAAGATGTCACGAAAAAAATTGATTTTTATGACTGCTAAAACATAGGTATGATGAAGTTTAACGTGAACTTGAAAGTGATGGAGTCTTTGTCCTTTGTCCTTTAGCAATATATATTTTAATTTTATGGAAGTTTTGCTTAGTATCACGTCAGATATTATTCAAATAATTTAAAAAAACGT
Organism: Chrysoperla carnea; assembly: GCF_905475395.1. Lineage (NCBI taxonomy): Eukaryota > Metazoa > Arthropoda > Insecta > Neuroptera > Chrysopidae > Chrysoperla > Chrysoperla carnea. The sequence goes on along the minus strand of NC_058340.1, from coordinate 40,005,518 downwards.
GTTCAAATCATTTTATGGCATTGTAATTCCACTATGACTTACTTTTATAGTTAAAGAAGTTAATATTAGTGTATCAGGAAAACATCGGTGTCTTTCCTAGTGCGGATCGAGCTTTTGTTAACCCAACGACTCTAACATGAAAAACGTACTTAAAGCCTACCTATCTGAAACGTTGACGGCGCTTGTACCAATTTACATATCTCTATTTGTTTCTTTGCGTAAACTTTGCGGAATTCGTGAGATCTTTTTTCATATTTGCGATAATACTTCGATCGTCATTTTAACTTTTGGTTATCTACCAGCATTAGCACAACTCAATTCGTTGAGTTTTGCCTTAAATGAAAGGACTTAATAACCAAAGGCATGCAGTCCTGTTTTTATAAAACAGTTTTATATACCAAGCAGATTAGTCATTGTAGTACGATTATGATAAGATGACCAGATGTGATTTTTATATGATTTAAGAAATAAATAAAAAGAAAAAACACTTTCGGAAAAACAATTAACAAGTAAAGTCTCTCACTAAAACATATGACACCACTGAGTATAATTTCAATCGTTTATCTGTCGAGTCATTTTACCATCCCATCTGTTATTGTTATCCTCATTTAACAGAATGCGTGGAATAAAGATAGTGTGACTGTAAAAGGTACAAACATACAATAGCTAAATGAACTCTTAGGCAAGCTTATGCTATAATACCTATCCTTGAGAGAAGACTAATTTGACATGGTGAAGGGGTGAAAAACGAAGTTTGTGAGTTGTTAGTATTTTAACAATGTGTATACTATCCATGTAATAAACATTTAAAAAAATGTTCCACCCTATTTGCACGGTATTTTGTTTTTTTAATTTTCTAACAGAATTGTTTTAAAAACTAAATCAGTCCTAGATCATTTCGTAACTTCTTTACAACTCTTTGATTATTTGGTGGGGTTTGTGATACAGCCGATAATTTCAAAAAACTTCTGAATTCTTGAACCGACAATACTATATACATTAGTAGCTGTAATTGTGTGTTCCGATTTCCAAAATATTTTCCCGTATTTAAGCTTATTTATTTTGATGTAAAATATAATACATAATTTTCGATATGATGTTCATGGAATGATACCACACATTTTCCGCCAATAATATTAGTTTTTACGTTGCTTTCATATTTTTGTCAACTATTTAAGCACGAATTTTATCAAATTTCATATGATCCTTTTTAATAATTTTTTTTATGCATCCAAGCCGTAGCTAAATACTGTGGTCGAAAAATCGCATTCGCGTTACAACTAAAAATCAGTTTACTTACTAAGTAAAAAGTTGTCAAAGTCTGCTTTGACAAAAATTTCAAACCTCTGAAATTTATTCAAAATGCAAAAGACCATTCTCAAAAACTTAGAACGAAAGTTAATATTTTATATTAAAATAAAAATTGGGAGTATTTTTTACATCATCGATCATATATACAGCAGTACTATATTATAAAATTATTGATCAAATTGAAGCTATTAATCGTAAATATTTTGTATTTTTTCATAGCCACTTTTCGATAAACCGCGTTTCTTGAATATTCTAAATCTTGAATACCCTACGCTGTGTCCATCTCAGGGAATGTACATGTATATGAACCCATCTTTTCAGCCCTCAATGCTCTTTCAAATAGAGGGAAAATATTGAATCACATCAAATCTCAAATCAAACTCTACTAAACCAACTTATAATTTACGACAATACAAATTTCCGTTGCTATTTTTTCCTGTTTTATATTGCCGTCGTTATTTTTTTCGGGGATATTTTGCCGATTACCATATAACCTTATAAAGTACTTGCTTTACTACGCCAAATTTGATATTTATTCTAAGCCATATTGTGTTACTCAACACAATAGTATGTAACACAACAGTACTCATAAACCGTAAACTATAAAGGGTGAATTTGAATAATGGACAATAATCGAGAAAGTAAGTAAAAAGATTTGCCGAAACAAGCATTTTTCCATAAGACATATGTGTCGGGAAAGTTTCCCTTTCGCAGGGACAACGAAATTCGATCGAGTTTCCTCCGAGGTGGTTGGATTTACGATAAAATATTTCAAAAAAGTGTTATTATTTATTTTATTAGTAAAAATTTGGTACTTAAAGTTTTTATCTATATCTAACAGTGACAACTAACAACTTTTCCCTGAATCATTTTCTTGAATACTTACTGGACTCAATAATCAGACTCGGAAATTCGACACGGTTTGCCAACGTTTGGCGTGCCTAGCTCCAAAGAAAAGCATTTCCCAAAACAAGTCTCTCATATCTAAATGATTGTTTTGGCGTAAACTATCTATTACCACTTTGATTATAAACCAATTGTATACATCCTGTATATACTGTCAAGCAGTATATGTCTATGTGAAAATGTTATATATAGTAACAGAATAATAAAGTTTTCAAACTATTGGTCGAGTCAATTAGACGTAAATGATAAATCACCCATAGATACGTCAACGTTTATTAACGGATCGGTTTTGATTTTACTGTTTAATGCCCATACCTATACATACGTGTACCATAATGCTCACAGTGTTTATACAACGGTGGTTGTATATATATTTATTGTATATTGTTTATTTCAATATTCACATTTTCTTCTATATATGAATCACTTGAGATCGGATTGAATTGGTCTCATAAAAGTAATAACATAGAATCGTTATGTGGCCATCCAAACGGTTGATCGTTATAGAGATTAAAGAGGGAAGACGGTCCCTTTTTTCGGTCTCTGTTTAAGCCTCTAAGTTATATATAGCGTATTGGATATGTCTTGTTTCATATAGAATTATGTAGTGATGTTTTTAATGTGTTAAAGCCTACTCACAGGAATGACGTTACAATTAGTTTCAAAGAGTGGTTATGTTTTTCGCGCATTTTTTGGCTGTATGTAAGTATGTATGCATGTATGAATGTATATTTGTTTGTAAATTTCTTTATTACCTTGTCTTCCAAAAGGTGAGATGGATTTCGAAAGTTAAAGTATCGTCATACTCGTCTTGAAAATCCAAGTTTCCTTTAAAACAGGTTCTATAGAAGCTACTTAATCCTGTCCATAATGCACTAAATTACAGGAGTTATTTTTTTACTTAAATAGGTTCATTATCACGTACTGAATGTATATGGACAAAATCTTTACAAAAATAGGGCGGGGGAAGTGCCTTCATTTAAAGGAAAAATATTTTTTATCACTAACCGTTAATGACTTGTACGACTATGAAGATTTACTTATTGACTATTTGACCGATAACTAATTCAAAAAACCGCATCTCAATCCATCTTACTTAAGATATTTTGTGCATTTGACGTTTTCTGTGTTGAAATTTCTTGTCTATTATATACCACTCGGGCGCCGTGTTAACCATGACAAAATTTGGCCATTATAATTAAATTGCTAAAAAGTTATGACAAAATGGTTTCAAAATGATTATAAACTCAACGGCTCTCAGGCGGCGGACGCACTTTATCTCTACTTAATTTCAATGAGAAAGGTCAAAATCCATCATAAAATATCCTATTTTTCGTTGAATCCAATCTTAACAACAAAATGAAATATCACTGGCATTTCACATTAATAACATGATGCTGTTACATAGATATGTTATAGTAGGTTAGTTAATACAGCTGAGGATAATTAATAAAATCCCACAATGAGGGCGATATGGGCTTTCGCACAAATTTTATACAAATTATAAATGTTTAATTAATGTCGTTGATATTTCATGAGGGTCTAAATTAAAGATTTTTTTTTTTAATAATTTTTGTTTTTTAATAATGATGAAATTAATTAATTAATTAGTATTTATAGCTTTTGGGTGCTATAGAATTCTGTTTGGATAAATTTGAATGTGACTCGGTTATTACATGCTTAATAAACGAAATATGTATTTGCTAAAAATTGGTACATGTCAAGTTTTTATGAATATCAATTATATATTATATTATGCATGAAATCAGTGAATGTTACAGGCGAGTATATTCTAATGGAACAGTATAGGGGAATCTCACATAACATAGAAGAGTTGAATATTAGTTTTACAATACCAATTTACATGGGACACGTTGTTCAATTGTAATATTGCCGAAACTATGCAACGTACGACATCAAATGAACAAAAGAGAGGTTCTGGGCGAGCTTCGTTCATCACACCATTATTGACTGACTAGCAGTAAACCAGTAAACAACAAGCGCTGTTTGTTGTTTAAACGATCAAAAAAAAAAAAAAAAAAAAAACATATTTTTAGGAATTTTTGGATTAAAACTAATGTAAAATAATTGTTTGACAAGCAGTACAATTGCGATGATAAGTAAATTTAATTGGCTATTTAAGTTTAATACCTATTTGTCGCTCTAATAAGACTTGTGTATTTTATTTATTTCACCTCTTGCTCAATTCGCCTCATACTCTTGCTTACCCCACTAGTGAAGTAATTTGAGCAGCTTCACCGTTATTTGAAGCTATTTTTCTCCAAAACATTTTGGAATTGGACCCAAACACTTTTTTTAAGGAAGATATTGGCTATCTATTGATATGTCAATCAAATAAATATTGCTGTGAAAACCGGCTCAACTAGTCACGGTCTACTTTACTCTACAAGCAAACAACTTTGGAACATTCGCTCATTGAACATACGTCAGACTGAAAGAATAATTCATGTTATTTTGGATTTTAAAAGACTGGCAAGATACCTTTTCGCTTAAGGTGCTTCTTGTGCGTGGCCTTATCGAAAATTTGGGATTTTTTTACTTAAATAGATATGTCCAATTTGTCTCGTTTATAAGCTAACAAGAAATGGTGCGTACAAAAGATTGTTATGTATCTATTTTAATTCCATTTGGTCCTCGGTTCGATTACCAACTCTCGTACTTTTTAACATGACTGTCTAAACATACAATAAAGCATCGGGATTAAACAAGGTTCTATATAGATAGAGAGAAAGATAGTCTACATTCTACACGGGTGTGAAAAAGAGGAAACTGTTTAAAGAAATTTATTCAGATCTATTTCCCCGGCTTACCCCATTCGAAAAAAATTGTTGGAAATTGATAAAAACTTTTAGTAATTCAATTATACACAATAAGTGGTCTATGTCCGTCACCGTTATTAGTCTATTGCCTTCTATGATCGTCGATGTTAAATCAAATATTGTCTATTAAAATAAACCATAGGAAATTTTTTTAAATAAACTAAAGTTTGAAAAAGTTGACAGACAATTTGAGTTAATTGAAATATAGATAGAAAAAAAAATAAAACAAGCAATTGACTGAGCTACTTGTTGGAACACTTTGTATAGACAGTGTTAAATTTCAGTGCTGTATTATTTTCAATAAATTACGAAAGTTTAAAAAACCAATACATTTTTGTCATCTTTCTGACATTTGTCGTTTTCGAAATTTTTTGTTAGCATTTTCTGGAATTTCGAAAATTAACGGAAAAAGCAGCCATGTTGAAGCAGCCAGCAAACTTTATTTTAAATTTTTGGAGGAAATGGACACCAAATTTTTGCCCTGACTTGCACCCTCACACCATTAAAAAACTTTCGAAAAAACTTGTTAAAACCTTTACATTTAAAGTTTTGTTCCATTTCTTGTGGCTTACAAGTGTGATTTTACGGATCCATAATCCAATTGACCTTTGTTGTTAATTTATGAACTCATGTTCGTAAATGAGAACTCCATTTTCGTACTCACTCCCTTTTTACGCCGTAAGTTTTAATAAAGAATAATTAAAGAATAATTTTGTATATGAACATATATACAAAATTATCTTTTTTCATAATTATTTCTAAGCGTTACACTTAAAAAATTTAATACACTTTCATATATTGTGTAAATACCTACAGAGTATAAAATGGGTTGAATTACCTGATGTATTATTTTTTTAGCCTTTAAGGTAACTCAAAATTTTTGATCACTGAATATCTTTAAAGGCAGGGTAACCGAGGGGATACCAGAAGATAGAGGAGCAAGTTGAACGCAATGGGTAAGCGTAAGTGCTTGCTCATTGCGTTCAACTTGCATTGATACAGAAAGTGTTACCATAAGATCTGGATAGAAAATGAGATTTTATAACAATGATAGCAGTTAACTTGTTTCAGATTAAACCAATGGACTCGAGATAAAATCAAAATTTTACCTAGAGTTCAAATATATAGATGTTAGTTTCCTTTTTTAAATAATTAGGAGCGAGAAAATATTGAATCCATCTGATGAGAAAAACTATTTTAAAATATAATTACGAAGTTATAATGAATTATATCCATCTTCATTTGTTTCTATTATCAGTAAACTTTTTGACAATAGCAACAACAGTGGCTATTACCCATTTCGGGGAATTCATTATTTTATTCATTAAATAAACAATTTATAATCGAAAGCAGAATCAAGAATAATATAAACAATTGTAATTAATAACATGTATAGTTTCGAATTTCGAGTTTTCATTGTAAATGGAAAAGAAACGAAATTATACTATAAGTACAAGAGGTTCGAATTTACATACAAATAGAATACAAAACCACTAAACTGTTGGTAGCTCAAGTATTGAAGAAGATGAATATATCTTCTTAAATATCACTTATACCTTCGACTAAATTCTGAATACGTTGAATAGATAGAATTGTACCCTAAAATGGTTTGGCAAAACACACTTAAAACTGCTATCATGAAACTACTAATTTGACCACATACAAGGTGGTCTACGAAAATGTTATATGTATAAGCTTTACATACATGTTTTAAAAAAGTTTGAACGACTTAGTTTAATTTACTTCCGGCTAACAGAGGGATGCTTGCCACGAATTTTGGCTTACAGAGCGAATTTAGGGTTCCGTACCCGAAACAAATAAGAAAGAGGCCATTATCTTCCAACGGCTGAGTAGATTTTCTTCAAACCCAACGTATAACACACTCGATCAAATTACCTTTCAAACGAACAAAAATCGGATCATCCTTTCAGGAGCTACAATCCCACTAACAAATCGAACAGACCCGATTTTATGAGGGGTTTCTTTAAATTTATAATTGAATATTATAATTATTGAATAATCATTTAATTGATTAATTTAACAAATCCTGAACATATATTTGTAAAATAACAAAGCAATAAAAAACAGACGAAATAAACAAACGTGAAATATCGTCAGAATAGTTCTACTTTTTTAGAGATGACAAAACCATTTTCAGCCTGGTTGTAAAAGACTCAAGCATTGAATTTTGTTTTAAAATAACCTTCGTTTAGTTTTTCAATCCAAATGATCGTTGTAATCCATCTATTAGCAACAAAATAAGGTATTTAACAAACTACTTCGTAAAATTAAAACTAAAGGTTATCTAGGGCTCTAATCTATCTTAGACTTTTTTTTAAATTGAACAAAAAATTATAATGAAAATGTGCTTATTGCGCATTTAAGCTACAATATAAGGTTTAGTACTTATTTTATGATATTACAATAATAAACTGTTGTCAATCTAGTTTTCGTTCTGATGAAATTTGGTTAACAAACTCGTATAAGCTTAAAAACAAACCTACAGGTGTCCATGAAATGCAATAAAACTCGCAAAACTAACAAAAACGTCCCTCTTTTATGAGACATATAATTTCATTATTTCCAAGCGAAATTGTATACAATGATATAAAAGTGCTTCGCAAAGGACTATTAATTTTTAATCATTTTGATTTGAATATTGCATCGACATCAAATTTAGTCTTAGTTTTCAAACTGTAAAATTTTTCATTCCTGGCCTCGCCGAGAAGGAATATAATAATAATAGACTCATGTGTATGACTCAGTTGTAGGTATTTGTGTATTTATTTTTTAAATATGAATTTAAATTTTAAAATATAAATTTGGAATTAATTTAAATAAACATGTATGTGTTGCATTTCATAAAAAAAAAATTAATACTGGCAATTTTGTTAATAATTAAAAAATTAATAAAAAATTTAGTTTAAAAGTAAATTTGTAAATTGTGGTGAAAATAATTATAGAAATAATTAATTATTTTATTATCACAGTAGTTTATATAGTTTATTGCAAAAAAACTAACGAGAACGGTTATGATTAAATAAATTATTCTATTTAAGTACGAGTAAAGAGTGGTTATTTTTATATGTGTCCTGTCATAAGTTTCTATCCCTTTATTCTTTGTTTACCTTTCGAAATTATCTATCAAGAACAAATTTCGAAGCAAACATTTATCAATTTTAATATTATGAAACATTAAACATTTATTGCCAATTTTACAATTTCCCTCCTTAATAAGAAGACACTTATGATTAACGAGAATTGAAAAAAATACACATATACAAGGAATCAAACCCGGGTGTCTTCCAAGTATATGTGTAATTTTTTTTTTTCAATTCTTCAACATTTATAGTGATCCAAAAACACTGATGTTTAAAATGTTGTTACAAAATTAAATGAAACAAAAATAAAAATAATACTTAAACGACACATAGATTACGAACTACTCATTTCAATCATAAACACCTGAAAATCTTTTCAAATTTATTCGTCAATTAAATTAGATTCCCTTATTCCAAAACTTCAATATACGAATGATTGGCCATTTAAATGATACCTATTCTAGATTCTAGATTTATTTCTAACAAAATAATGTTTAATTTTTGAAAATGATAATTTTGTCAATAAAACATGCCATTTAAAAATCTTTATGTATAAAGCTACGTTAGGAACGTGAGATTTGACAAGTGAAATTGATCATATAGTTTGGAATTTGGAAAAAAAAAAAACATTAAATTGATCGGTGGCATAATATAGCCTCTGCTATAAATCAACTGCCATGGAGACGTCTTAAAAATGGTGAAAATTAAGGCCGTGAATTGAGAAGAAATTCAAATAATGTTAATAATTTAAACCAAATGTGTTCTTGATAATGACATTTTAATGTAACTTCAAATCTATATACACTTCCAATTTTCGAACATGGGATAAACATAGTTTTTTTTTTGTCTAAATTTCGTACGAGTAAGGTTACATTTCCTACACTTTCTCTTATGTCCCATTTAGAAAACCCTTTTATCTTTACTCAACATTATTTATTTTCCTTGATGAAAAGTGGTGTAAAATTGTTTATGGAAGACTATGTAAATGCTGTTTGGAGTTCCAAAAAATAATGTTACTTGCTTTTGAAATGAAATAATATTACATTTTGTTAGGCGTATAATGAATTTTAAGGTCAGTTTTTATAACGATATTTAAACATATCGGTACGGGTTAAATTATATCCTATGTATCAGGTAAAATGGTCATATTTCCCATCATAAGGCTTCAATTTGTTGATTTAGATGATTTTACCAATGATTTATTGATACAACATAAAAGAACAATTATTATTTTATTTGAACAGCTTGATAAAACGCAATGAGATCTTCGTTTAATCCATCTATTCTTACAAGGTCAGTAAAACGACCCCCATTGAGAAATATTGAATAGTTCCGAAAATTTGAACAAATCAAAATAAACTAGCATGTCATATGAGCAACACTTAAAGAAACCAAAAATATTTCTATATTATACACATCTCGAATATTTTGGCTATAAACTACTTTTTTTTAGGGGATTATTGTAAAGACACCTTCCCCTAACTGTAAGCACACACAATCTATATTTTTACATATGTGCATACATATATATAGAAATATAAAATATTGTTTTAATCATTGTTTATACAATATGTAATAAATTTGTATATATTTTATGTTATGTATAAAATACTAATAGTAATTAATTAATAATAATATATTTAATTACATATTTATGAATTTGAACAACATCAATTATAGAACATTATTATTTATCGATTTATAATACAACTATTTATATAGGTACATACTGTGTGAGCTATTTCTGTCGCCAGAATGCATTACAAAACTACTATTTTGTAGTTCTATTTAAGATTATCTTACAGTTATATTAAATGTTATTCGCAAATGAGTATATCTTTGCATGTTCGTTTACAGAGCATAAGGAAAATTTGTCCACCATATATCAGAGGAAACTGAAGAATTCATTTAATGGTGGTAACTTGGAAACGTCTGGGCAGTAAAAATATTATTCAAATACTCTGATCAAATGAAAAACTAATAAGAGATCCATGTAGAACGGTTTAATTAATGTAGCTCAGTTAAATTATCTTATTTTAGTGATTATCAGCGAAAATTACCAAATTTCCTTAATTCGAAAACCACAAATCTTGGAAATCTATATGTTTGCCTCTTATGGACTTAGTGCGTCTCTACTCGGTACACAACTATATCTAAGTTAACGATTGAGACTGAGTTTGGGGCTATTTTTGTTGGCTATAGGTTTTAGAGGTTAATAAATAAAAATTCATTTCAATATCGCCAATTGTTTTTGCATTATGATGAAATACAAAATGTCCACATAAAATGAGCTACTAGTTTTTACTATAAAAACACTAAATTGATTCTGACTGTTAATTTTTAACTTTCACACCTTCTCCATCTTTCTATTTATAAAAGATTTTATGCCTTTCAAAAAGTATAAAATTAATTCAAGGAAAAGAATAAAAAATCATAATCCCCCGTAATAACTGCTCCATCTTTTGAATTTGAACGATTTATATCAAAATTTTTGTTATTTTGTCAAATAAGTAACAAAAAAATATATCTTAAAAAATATTGAAAGTTTACTTTATCATACTGAATCATTTTGAAATGTTATTATTATACATATTTAAGAAAAGGAAATACCGCCACAAAACGGAAAATTGTGGTGTTGAAAAGTTTAAAGATTATAAAAAATACAGTATGAAAACATATTTCAGGTACGCATTGATAAGATAAAGAACTTTTCTCACTTAAATTCATAAGAATAAAGTAGTTCGAAATTTTATACGGTAATAAAGTAATTCTACATTTCGTTACGTAACAGTGCTAGTATAAAATGAAAACTCAATGATGAAGAATAAACAATTGATAGTTAAAACACGTCATATTTTAGAAATATTCAAAAACTGCAAGTGTTTACAGTATAGAGCAATCAACAAGAAGCCCTTGAACTACTATGATTTCCATTAATATAAAAAAATTAATTGTTCCTACATGAAAAACTATCTATATGGACTCTGATCTAGGACATATGAAATACAATTCGGACTATTTTAGTAATCGAGAAGGTTAAATATTCGCTAAGACAATATCTAATTAAGTATAAAATTTTAATACAAATCTACCGAATAAAATCCGAACGATTTCGCAAACAAACAAATATACGGTTTAAAAAAATATACGCCATTTTAATATTTGAAAAAATTAGCGCAGTATTTTAATGTTCTATTCTTTTCATAGACCACTTATGTTTTTAACACCCGGCTTAAGGGTGAGATGTTATAAGTTTCGATTTATCTGCGTGTCTTCCTGTTTATTTCCTAAACGGGTGAACCGTTTGGAGTTCACCGAAGTTTAGGATTCCATATCCGATAATATGTCGGGATTTTATTTTATTTACTTTTATTAAGATTTAAGTCTGCTCATAACTAACATATTTACGGCTCGGCGTAAATAGTGATTTTCCTAATTATTTGCAAAATTTGCATTATTTACAAAATGTGATATGAACATGATTCTTCGTATAATAATTATTGCCAAATTAACACGCTGTATACATGTAATTCTTGTATAGTGTTTTTCTTTACTTGAATGAAGACAGGATAAAAGAGATAATAATATGCATAAAACACATCGTAATGAAAGCATTTTAAGAAGATTGCCTTGATGATGATCCTTCTTTTCACAACTAAACCATATTAAAAATGAAGCAAATGAAGATAAAATTGTGTGTACTTTAAGTGAGAAGATGAGATGATTTTATGATAACTATGATGCTATGATGCCAAACACCAAATATACGAGTTTGTTAAAATATCTAAAAGTCAAATTGAATTTAAATGATTTTAAAAGAAAATGGAAAAAGAAAAACATATATTTATGAATATTTTTAGTTAACTTTTACTTTTCATTTGTATCTATTTGAGATACATGGGTATTTATAATATTATGCATGAGTTAGCAATAAAGTATTTGAACGGTGAGCAGTAGCAGATCAGAGCACAATCGTCTAGTTAACTTGACGTTTTTTGACGACTGAATTAGTAATTCTCGATATCCGGACGAAAATCCATTCACAGATTGGGCATCATTATATGAATTCGACCAACCGTCAAAAAAACCACATTTCTTATTTTTGGTATCAAAAAAAAAACTATAATTTATACAGAGTTATTTATTAATAAGTGCCACCCTTATATTTCAAAAACGAAAGACACTCGTCGGTCAATTTTAGGGGTAAGAAAATAATAATAAAAATATGTTATATGTCTTTTTTTACGAGGACATCTTCAATATCAAACAGAGATCTGATGATCGTTTATTGCCGTATATGAAGCTTTTGTTAGCAAAATTACGGGAAAGATCCCTCCGTGTAAAAAAAATTAATATTGTTTTATCATTACTCCTAAAAATGAGTCCATACGTGTTTTGTCATTTCCAATTTTCGAAAAAACCCAATAAATTGTTGTAATCCGAAAAAAAAAAAATTGGTGTTAAACATATGAGGTTTGATTGCATGGTTTTTGAGATATCATCGTAAATTCCATACAAAAAGCAATTTCTTGAATTTATTCCATGAACATTCTTAGCAAATCTTTGTATTATAGGCCAATGAAGTAGATTTACGTGATTTCTGGGTTCTAACAACCATTAAAAAAAAATTGAACAGAGAAAGCCAAGATAATTGAAATGCTGGCAAACAATGGATGAGAGTGATTACATTCAGGTCCAAAATAGATGGAGCATGATAGCCCTGATGGAGAATGCTTTTGCTCGGTGATGACTCTTATGATGCTTACTATATTAATGCTTAACTTTTGCACCTTGAAGTTGGTTGGTTATAGAAGGCCATAATTCACCGAAAATAATCTTTTGAAAATTCTATTCCTAACCAGTCTTCAGGCAACTATTTATTTTCATTTCATGATCAAAACACCGCATTTGTAAAAGGAAAAATTTCACACAGAGTGAATAAAAACATTTACATTTTTACGTTAGTTATTTATTCGAGTATAAAAGTAAATAAAAACCACGTTTTAAACCAAAACCACTCGAATTAAAAACCAGTCAAAGCATTCATTCACTGCAGTAAACCAAAAATTCATTAATTCATTATTCCTACCTAAAATGTAAAGGATAATAAACGACATATTTGTAATAAACAGTCGTCTAAATTATCATTTCATTTATTAAAGGGTATTTGGATATATTCTTGATAAATTTATTAAAACATAAACATAGATGTTATTATTTTAAAATGAAATATCTGACTCTTCCAGTATATTAAAATATCCGAATGTGTTTAGTGGATTTAATTTTGGCAGCAAGGCCGCTAACATTATGACAAATTCAACCAAACTTTCTTTTTTCTCTTTTCCTCAATTTTTTTTTTTTTTTTTTTTGAAGTTCTTTAACGTGGCTGGGCTCAAATTGGCAGAAATGATCACGTAACGGTGTGAGATATAGAGTGTGTGTATGTATCATATCTATGGCAACCACGATATGTTCACCGACTTTATATTATTTTTATTTACTGCAGTAAATGCATTATTGTACAATTTACATTTAAACTAGTTATAGGTCTATGCATATCCATAACTAGCTTTGGATGTTAATAGTACAAAAATGACAAAATTCGTATACTAAAATTATGTGTGTCTCGGAACACTGCCTACTTGACAATAACCAAATGCATTACTAAGTTTTCAAACGAACATCAATTAATAAACGTTCATGTATGTATAATACAGATTTACAAAAGTAAATAAAATTGTATATAAATATTTATTTCAGGTTTGCGTTTGTTCTTGTACAGGTTTTATATGAGAGTTAGTTCCCTCCCTTGGGACCCACGACCGCAATAATTTTTAAATTTATCAATTTCAAATATTTTGACATGTGTTTCTTTAACTGAATCCTTAACTTTCGAAATAACAAAAAGTAATTTCCTAATTGAAAAATGTTTTTTGAATTGTTGACAAAATTTTGAAGTTAATGTCAAACAAAAAACTGTTGCAAGTTATTGTAGTATTCGAATATTTTACATATTTTTAATTATTTTGAAAACTTATTTTCAGTTACTTTTTTTATTTAATAATTGAAACGTTTTTCAAATTAAAATCGTCTAAATATACAATTTCAAGTGAAATAATTTAACTTTTTATATGATTTGCTTATTTCATTTTATTTCAAATGTGTGGTAAAGGTAAAGAGACGCAACGATCTGTTTATATATGTTATCTACCGTCTCAAACTCTCGACTTTTAACGCATTTACGTAACATTTAACGTTCGAATACCTTCATATAAATATAGATAATGGAATGAGACAAAACAAAACCTTAAAAATGACAGTATTACATACAAAGTAAAGAGAAAATACCTTTAATAAACAAGTATTATACTTATATACAGAATGTTTCAAATAATAACAGCAGGACTTCAAAAAATCGTAGATAACGTTCAATAAATGATTATCCATCAACACACTTAAGGAGGAGGGCGTCAGGATGTATATCCGCGAAAATAGCACTCCAAAGCTTTTATAAAACGCTTGGAATCCATTGTCCACCCTCCAATTGAAGTTTTAAAACAATTAAAAATTATGACATCGCCAGATGCAAATTTTTATAAAATGAATTTCATCAAGTGAAGTTGTTATCAAATTATGTGCATGGACAAAAAAAATTGAATAATTAAAAAATTGACAAACAGTTCGGCCCAAGGAAAATTTTTTGCGATTAATTTTAAAAAACCTACTGTGGAGAGATTTTCGTGTTATAGCCTTGTTTCCAAAAAATTTGTAAAGCCACCGAGTTGATTGAAAATAAAAGAATACTTAACGTTATTGTGTTTGTAATGAAGTCAGTAGGGAAATATATTTTATCGAAAATGGGTTAGGACACACTTATAACTTTTTACGACTTTGATTATAAACTTTTAATCATAAGGGGGCATTCATTAATTAAGTATGCATTTTGCGGGGAGGAGGGTTCAAAAGTACATTCATGTATTTATGTGGTGGGAGGGAGATAGATTTAAACCCATTCTAACGTAATATTTTATGAGTTTAAATTTGATATAAGAAATAATGTATTTATGAATAGCGCAAACCATAGTCTCTGTGATGAAGAATAAAAATTATTAATTTACGTCAAAATCCTTTTCTAACAATGTTTTATTACTCGGCAAAACGAGATTAAATCTTTCATAACACGGAGGAAAGGGAGTTTGAGAAATCTTCTGTACGATTACGTGGGTGGGGGGTTGTTGGTCAAAATTGGTCAAAATCATGCTTACGTAATTCATGAATGGCCCCTAAAGAATCGTTAGTTCATACTATGTGCCAGTCAAATGTCCAATTTTTATAAAACATTCGTTTTGCCAATACTCACATAAATTTTATTTTTATAGAAATTTTCAACATCCTGTATCTAGAAAAAAGGCATCCCTGATTATAAGTTTATAGAGAAGTTAACATTATATTAACGTTGTCTACGATTTGCTGAAATCCTGCTGTTGCTTTGCCCTTTGGGCATTGAGGAGATGCAAAACTTTATATTCAATCTATATATGTACGAGTATATGTATATGATGAGGTAATATCTAAGACTTTAAATAAAATTACTAAGAGGGGTGAGTCAGTCAAAAATGATTCCCATCATTTAATATAAAGCATAACGACTTGTTATAAAGTTATGAACCGCAAAGACAAATTCTTATTGCGATGTTTTTACCATGTTCAGAAAATTTATTAAATAATGCGTTCATACCAATAATAAGTATGACAAAGATGTAAAATGTGTTTTATTTAATGGAAGTGAGATATAAGGGTAGAAAAATTTTTTAAAATAACGTATGGTAAACGTTTAATGATGAAATTTAATCATCTAATAACGACACATTATTTTAAGAAACATTTCTTAATTTCGTCGATTTAAAATATTTTTGAATTGTTTGTGATTTTTGTGCGGAAGGACTTATAATTGTGAATTATGACTATTCATATACGGTTTTTGATACAAGACATCTTAATAACTTAAAAATTTTTGGAAAAAAATTTTTAATAAATACAAACAGTTACAATGATTTTTCTGTTAAAAGTCTTAATCAAGCAATCACAATGCATCGACATTCAGGTAATAAAATTTGAAAGTATAAAGCTGATTTAGACAATCAAGCTCATGCTTTTTATGAAATGTGTGAAATCTATAAAAATTGTGCTTTAAAAACACTTTAAACCTTATACGTACAGCATGGGTCAGTAAGAATACTATATTTAAAAAAAAATATCATACCGTGTTGGTTATGATAACTTTCGTAACCATACAAATAGCTATTCATTGGTAAAATACCCAAAGAAATTCTTCAAAATAACTAGTATATCTCAGAGAGTGACATACATTGATAGTCTCAAATAGAATTTTCTATATAAGATAATCGAATTTTTCATTGGATTTTTTTTTCTCAATGGATTTGGTGTTACTTGGATTTGAAACTGCCATAATAAATAGGTGTACCTATGGGATTAAGTCAGTTTCCAAAAAAGTCCAATAAAAGTTTATTTTTACAACCGCTTCACCTTTTAACTCGTAGAATCTAGAAATTTTAACGGTCAGAAAGGGAGCATAATAAGAACTTGCTTCGTCTCCAACTACATCAATAATCGAATACTTACATATAATTCAATTATTCCACGGAGCCAATGTATATTTGACAAAATTGCAATCAGAAAACAAAAATACGTTGTTACAGAAGAAAACAATTTTCTTTTCTTCCGATAAAAAAATTGGCGTCCAATGCAAAAATAACTAAATGGAAAAGTTCTAGATCTCAAAAATTGGTTCGATTTGGATGCGTAGGAGCCTAGAAAACTTGAAAAAATTAGCGAAAATAGTCGTTCTTAAATTTGCTTATGACTTTCCTTATTTTTCGATTTCAAAATTGGTATTTGGTGAAGTTTGGTTAGCTTGAAAAACCTTAATTGTCTTCATCAGTCATGGTATGTTAGCTGAAAGTGAAATTTTTTAATCTTTGATGTCGAAATTGAACCTCGGGTCTCGTAATTGAATTTATGTACATTGGTTTAGATAACTAAGGATCGAAGTTTTCCTCAAAGATTGGTAGAAATATGGTTTATAATTATGCGCTTTTTGAATAATTTTTCCTACTTTGATAGTTTTGCTAGAGATATCATCTTATAACCAAAACAAGAATAAGTACGATCACTTAAGTGTGAGTGATCTGTGCTGTATGTATTTTTATTGAATACTTACTAACAATATTGTTGTAACTATTTACTTGAAAGCATCAATTTTTATTAAACCATAAAAATAAATGACAATATCAAAGTAAAAAAATGTATATGTTTAGAAGAAATTTAGTTCAAGAATATCTCACTATTTGTCGTAATTTTGTTCATCGTTCTCAGTTTTACATGCACTGATTTGAATATGCTCCCTTTTTATACCATGCATATATGTAATATGCAAGATATACTTAGTTTAGTCCCAAATTTGTAACGCTTAAAAATATTGATGCTATGAACAAAATTTTAGTATAGGTAAGTATTCTGCCCGTCTGTCTGTCAACACGATAACTCAAAAACGAAAAAAATTATCGAGCTGAAATCGAAATTTTTGCAGCGTACTCAGGACGTAAACAGTGAGGTCGAGTTCGTAAATGAGCAACATAGGTCATTTACGAACTCGACCTCACTTTCAAGGTCGAGTTCGCTTCACGACTCATTGGGTCGTGAGTCCGTAGCACTCCTCTTGTAAACCGTTAGAGATAAAACAAAAGTTTAAATGAAAAAAATGTTCCTTATAAAAAAATAAACAACTTTGAAACGTTTCTTCCACAACATGACTGTTTATCCGTGAGGGTCCATATTAGGCGCACATTGTATAGTATGGATTACATGGGAATATCAGTTCTGTATGTGTGAGATGTATGTATGTGTACTGTGATAGAGTCATCAACACTGTCTTTACATGGTATTTCAACAATTTACTCAGTCAATTGTTTGTTTTCACTTGTTTATATTAAACATTATGATAAATAGAAGCATTTTCTTGGCATCGAAAACTTCCTGTTTTATTTTTCCTTTTTTATATTTTCAAATTCCCTGATAATTCCTTAATAATTTTTCATTGCAGTGTAAAACCAAGAAATACATACATTGTAATTCTAGCTAAAAATCTCCGGGTAAAAATCATTAACGACATTAAGTACCGTGCAGATTGGAGACGGCTGTGAGCAAAGATCGAAAATTTTTCAGGATGTACATGGACGAAAATGAAATCAAGTTACTGAGTCGAGTGACGAGTGCTACAACACCCAGGTTAAAATTGCCATTGAAAACTACAAGTTATGGTATAAGTACATTTAAATTCGTAATAAAATATTCTAGATTGAAACGAATAACCTTTTAACATGATTCCATTATTTGTTGCTTTATATAGTTTTTCTTTTACTAAATGAAAATGATGTAATATGACCGGTTACCCTGGAAACAAAGACAAATGACAACAGATTTTTATTTTATTAACAAACGAGAGTTGTGTATTATGAGAATACCGTATTTAGTTATAAAGGTGCCAGTTTGGTTTTTATGACTGTTCGTGCTACAATGGATTACGTCTTGTGCGACACAAGAGTGCATTTGACGTTTATAGTAAGTAAACATATGATGAGAACATTATATTCAGTAAATTTTTCTTTTTATTTTTATATTTAAAAAGTGGAAGTAGTGCATAGCATTAGAGGAATGAGAAAATAGTGATGAAAAAAATGTATATTTCTTGTATTATACATTTAACAAGAAAGAGAGACCTGACTCGACGCCATGTTTAATAAAATTATATTATTAGTTTATAAAAATAATAATTTTGTTGTTTATTTAACCTAGATTTTAGAAAATCTCTTCACGTCAATAAAACTGACGATCTAATAATTTATATGAGCCCCTCTAATGCGTTTCTCCTACAATATCGCTATTTATGGGTTATCAAAAATAAAAACTAATTTCTAAATTAGTCTTTTCTATTTCTAAAATAGATTTCCATTGTATAAGTAAAATTATGAAGCGCAGGGAAATCTAAGAAGTATGTTTTCTTCTACGAAATCAAAAAAAAGTATCTAAGAAAAGGATATAAAGGAATGAAACGAATAGTTTTGTTTTATTATCTTCTGACCATGAGCTTTTGCTAAAGAAAAAAAATCTTTAATTTAAGATAAGCTCTTTTTTTAACAATGTTTTATTATTCGGCAAAACGAGATTGAATCTTACATAAGACAGAAGAGGGAAGAGTTCGAGAAATCTTATATATGCTTACGTGGGGGGATGGAGGGAGTGGGTCAAATGTCGTCAAAATCATGCTTATGTAATTAATGAATGCCCTCTAAAGATACGTTAGCTAATGCTATTATCAGTCAAATTTCAAATTTTTTTAAACATTCGTTTTAGCAATACTCACTTAAATTTTATTCTTTTCCAGAATTTCAACATCCTGTATCTAGAAAAAAGGCTTCCTTGATTATAAGTTTATTATTTTTCTGACTATGAGCTTGTATTTTACAAACAAACTTTCTATGCTTTTGTCTATTTTACCGATACCTGATTATATATTTTTAGGATACCCTAAATAGCAGAAAAATTGAGTTCTTTTGAAGATTAAATTAATAGTTTTCGAGAAACTGCTCAAAAATATTTGACTTTATAAGGAATTTGAGGTGGTAGTATGTCTATATAATCTGTGCACCGAGAAAAACGTTGTATTTACAATTTTGACGAAACGCAATTTATCTTGATCCAAAAAATACAAAAATAAGCTTCACCTGATTATTGAACATACAGATTCTAACATATCATCCCAATTCTCAAACGCAGTGCGATTCTTTGGTTCCATGTCAGATAATATTTATGAAAGTATTTTTCCAATATGTAAATGAATTTAAATGACTTTTGAGTCCCAGTTGCTATAGAAAATCCAAAACCTTTTTTAAAGTTTTTAATTTAAGTTTTCCAATTTTTTATGTTTTTCAAAAAAAATCAAGTAAAATCGTTAAAATTTAAAAAATTTGCTTTCAATTTAGATAAAAATCAATATTAAAGGTAATTAAATATTTTACAATCCGATTGTTTGATCATTTAATACACTCTTTTCAAGACATTGCTGGGAAATTTCCTTTTTTTTCGAACAAATCATCATTCTTCCAGCAAAATATTGTAAGTGAACTTTTAAACTTAACTGTAATCAATTTTAAAATTTTGAAGAAAACCAATTTGAATATAAATTTAACACTTCCAGATAATGTTAAAAAATAGATTATGTATTTTCAACACTTTTAAATCTAAAAGACAATGAAATTTAACACTTGTTTTGATGAGAAAAAAAACTGATAACAATGTTAGTTGAATGGATAAATTATGAACTCATATAAAGTAGTTGAGTGGATAAAGCCCTTAAAAGTTAAAAGAAAATGAAGGGACGAACGAAGAAAACGAAAATTCAAAGCAGCATGCCAAAATATTTAGCCAACAACCAATCACCTTAAACAAACAGCAAACAATTTGTTACAAACAAATAGCCAAAAAAAACATAATCCGTACTCCTTCCACGAAAAAATTATTTAATAGAAAGTAAAAAAGGGTTTTTGGCTAAACAAGGTTCGGCAAACATTCAATAAGATGCACTAACTCACTCGGAGAATTCCCTTTGGCAAAAATTCTATTCCACACTTTCCCTTCTAGCTCTTATCAAAATTCAATACTTTTTACCTTTCTACTTCTGGTCATTTCTGGTTGTTTTCATGCCTTTTTTAAAGCTATAACTAGAGGCAATAGCCTTTATGCTTATGAGATTGTATTTTTTAATTTGTTCATGTTTTAAATTTTCAAAACTCGATGAAAGGTTAACTTTCATGGGGAAACTATCGTCAAAATAATTAATGTTGGGGCAATTTACTCTCAAACAAAATTAAATAGAGATAGCGGACTGTTTAAATGTACTCACGTGTTTCGATGTTTATCTCGTGCCAATAAGGTTTGGTTCATTAAGGTTTGGGAATTACCTAAGGAACAATCCAAAAACCTAGTTGTTGTAAGCTCTTAAATGAATTAACATTTAAGGTACAATCAAAACACAACGGTTATGCACGAGGAATCAAACGAATGGATCAAAAATACACATCACTTTCAAATCAAGAAATTACGCAAATATCACTAAAATATAAATGATACGATGAAAAAACACTTTAATTGAATTGAAAAGAAAAAGATGTTTTTCCAACGAAAATAAACGATAAAATCTCAATGCAATTAAACTTGAAATTCAGAACGAAAACAGAACAGGAATGAATATGAGCTAGCAGCACGTATTTTTTTACGGTTGTGAATTGTAAACATATTTGAATTGTACGCCAACTGTCAAACATTCAACTGTCAAAAGACAGAACATTTAGGAAGCGTTCAACTAGTTCTTGATTGAACGGCCTAAACAATTAATATCTTTAAAATTCATAAATATTAAACAAAAATTCTGCCATGAAATTATGTTTTTACCTAAGTTGACTGCACTAAAATGTAGGTACACAACATAAGTTTTTTTTTTCGTTTCGCCATGCAAACGCTATGTGATTTACTCTTTCTATTCTATCGTTGATAATAAAGATGTTGTTGATGATGACGATGATGAAGTTGTTCAACTTCAGTAAAGTTTTTTTTTACTTTTTTTTTTTTAAATTTATACTTTTTTTCTTAAAAGAAAATACATTTAAATATTAGTAAAAAGTTTTTAATATGTTATTCGATATTAATATACCAACAATCCACCTACATGATGGAATTTTTACATACAATAATAAATAAGTGTACATAAAATTATTATCTAAAGAGTGCTTCAAAAATTAGCGGAACAGAGATCTTAGACTATTTCAATGAAAATCATATTTTTATCTACATAACCTTAATCATCATTGTCGAGTAATTTATAAAAGTTTAACTGACCACAGTAGTTAGAAACACAGTATAAAAAAAAAGAAGAAAGTCTAACGACCATTTTGTAGATTTCGTTGACATCAGCAATAAAATGGCATCAAAGTATAATACAAACATACTGATTATTGTCAAAACAAAGATTGGGCTACGAGGGTCTACACCATGCCAGACTACTAAGTAAGTCTCAATCAGTAGTGTACATATCAATTCCGAGTTCTATTGCCCATTAGCCCATTACATACCGCATATAGTAAGATCGTATTATGTTGAGCGCAGTTTAGGTGAGGTGAAATTGAAGACTTTATTACTAATTACGTTGATCTGTATTACAGAGCAAACCATACCCATAGATAAGCCCTTTCAGCTTTTAACAAATGCCACAATTTTTTTGATAGCTATTTTTGCAGCTTTTTCCATATTATTTAGATTATCTAGTCATTTTCTATGTGCTGGGAATCTTTACAGCAACCCTATCTTCTATCCCTAATGAGAGATATTTTGCTTGCATTGAAACAGAAGTAATTCTTTTGTTTTCATGGCGGATTATGAATAAGAGATTTATGAACAAAATATCTTGCCTATAAAAATAAGCATTAATTAGTAATAATTAGCCACCTAATTATCCTGTCGAAGTACCTGGCTTACATTTCACTGGTTTTTCAATTCCAGTTTTGTGAAATACGTACTCACTTATTATTTCCTTTAAAAAGTGGAGCTAACTTACGATCCACATCATTTTTAATATTCTCAGAAATTGCTTGTGATTTTTCAAATCTATATAAATTTTTTTTCTCACCCTTATCTGAACGTGGGACCGAAAGGGGGCTTTGTAAAATGAGTAACACAAACATGAATTTTCGTGAGTTGTTTCCTCTTGGTTTTTCAGCCGATAGCTTAAATATGACGTAGAAGAGAAGTTTGGTAGACGCGCCAAAAGGTATGGCCATTCACGATCTTTCTATGAATTAGTCATTTTACAATGCACTCGCTCTGTTCCACGGTCTATTATGTAAAACCATACGTTTATTTATTTTCACATTGTATTTTCTAATCGACTCTCCAACTATCTTCGATATAGACATTAGCATACTAAAAAAGAAAACTTTTTAAAATACGTGAACTGTTTTTTTTTTCTATGGTAAAAATACATTCTTCAAAACTTTATACACAACATGCCTAAACAACAAATAAAAACTCGTAGTAAATATATTATATCGAAGAAAATCAGTAAAAATATATTATATACATGGAATAAAACAAGAAGTAAAATCAACTTTACTTGCACAAAATTATTTTATAATGAGTTTATTATGTGTAAACTTTGATTATAATGTGAGTTTTTTATTAGGTAAGGTAATGAATACCCTTTCTTATATACATACGTTTACAAAGTACGTATAATAGTGCCGCGAGACGAGAGACTCAAGCTTTTTGCATTTTCTTGATTTGTAATAGGTTTCTACAGATTTGATTCTTCTCGTTTCTCCAAATGAAGTTTTCCATCGACACTTTTTATTTCATTTCTACAATTGAAGATTTTCTTGAACAAATATAATTAAAACATGTAAGATTTACAAAATTTAAAAGACTCCCGATAAATTTTTCAGGTACGGAAATCTAAACTCGCACTTGGAATATCATTAAGAACACTTTCCAATAAATTATCTTTCAAACAGAACAAAAAATCCAAATCAGTTCATCCGTTTAAGCGCTACGATGCCACAGACAGACACACATTTCGATCAAAACTATAACACGCCTTTTTTGATTCGGGGATAAAAATAATTTTTATGCTTACTAGCTTGATTACATAAACAAAAATTTAAAGCAAAAACAGGGACTTTTTGTATTTACTGAAAATCAAAACCGTACAGTTTGTTTGGTATTTCACGGTATTGTTACTGTGTTGAAATATTACCGTTTGTATAACATTAGAACATCATTAACTTTTCTATTGTTACAAAAACAATAACATATTGGTTCCTAGTTATTAAGCTAAGGAATAGATTAAGGAATTGGTTTAGAGATGATGAATATAATCTTTTCGTCCTAAACTAAAGAGATTTGAAAAAAAAAACCCGCACCAGTCTATATATAAAGTTTACACGATTTGTATCACAATAAAAACATCAATTATCATCGAGACTTTGATGGTAGATAAATTTGAATATAAAAAAGTTTTGTATACAAAACATAAATAATAAATATTATTAGAAAAAATATTTCTGTGGTTATGTAATAAATTGGATTGAATGCAAAAATGGAACAATAGTCAAAAAAGCTAAATCTTTGCCAACGTGTCGGTACGGGTTTTTGAAATTTCTCGACCCCTCAATATGTTTAAATGCTCAATTGTTTCATCTTTTGAAAGACAAAATTTTGGAATATACCTATATAAACTTGCAAAAAACTTGCCTTCATCTGTCTTAAAGAGGCCTTCATTTTTGTTTTTATAAACCCAAAAAAGCTTATATGCCTTTTATAAAGTATCAAATGAATCTCGATCATGACTGCCTTGAGGTGACTGTGATCTTGTTACAGGTAAGTACAAATTTATCTTTTTATATCATGGTTCTAGGTCTACTAAATATATTTTAAAATTTTTTGCTTAATAACGAATCCCATTGATTCCAACATTGTAAAAACAACTAATCATGGCTTCAGAAATCACTTAGAAAACTCTTGAACACGATTGAATTATTTGAACACAGTTTTTTTTTATAAGTCAAGTTTGATACTTGGATCCAAACACTATAGTTAAAATTATTGATTTTCTTTTACACATTATATATGATGTTAAACATGTAAAACTTTATGTTCAAAACATTAAAACTACCTCCGATTGTACAATAAAAATGATAATTATCTGATTCTCTATTAGTTAGAATATTTTCTGTTCTTTTAACGAGAATATGTATTTTTATATACACTACAGATTGTTCATGAAATTGGCTTTGTAATATATGTAACAGAGCCAGGGAAAAAGTTCTCACCTCCAAATGTGATCTCTCTCTCTCACCTCCAAATGTGATCTTTTGCTTTTAAACGTACGGAGAGTTGGAAAATTCAAAGAAATTAGTTTCCATTGGCTTTCTCTGGCAATACAAAGTAAATGGTTGCAGTGGGTTGTAGTGGGTTGTAGTGTACAATCTGTAGATATTGTTGGAAAGTGTGCCTATTGATTCTAATTTACATTTCAAATTGATCTTATAATACCTAAAAAAGGTTCACAGTTTTTATTCCTTTACAATTTTATATTTTAAAATATGTAGATTACAGAAAAAAAAATCTAAGAAAAAAATAAAATTAGTATAAACTTCAAAAAAGATTAATCATGTTCGAAAAAATTACATTTTCAGGCACTATCGAAAATGTTAATAAATCTATGGCTTTATTTTAAGAATATGTTACTTTTCGAATAGAATAAATAAATCCGCTCCCTCCACGTTTTAAATATGACGTGATTCATGTGAGTGCGACCCTCCTGGTCCATGCATTAATTTTATATAGCTGCCCAAAATACTGCAATATTATTTATTGTATTTTAAAAGATATGTGTATTTATTTTTTACATTTAAACGTTTGTTCTATTTCTAACGGTTTACAAGATAAAATTTTGTGTAATCGTGTAACATGGATTGGTCCTATAAAAATCGATTTTATCTTAAATTTTTGAAAAGTTAGTCTCTTTTAAAAATAAATCCCACAATTTTTGAAAAAAATAACGAGTTCTTTCGGGTCCAAGTCGGCAAGAACTGATAGAAGTTCAAAATTTTTCAAAGTTTTCCTTATTTTTCGTCATGGTCGGTCGTTTGCTGAGGTCGTAAACTTGGATTTAACATTGCCTTTAATTTGCAAAAACATATCAAAACTATCTGATTTGATGCAAAGCTAATTTGATAGGGCCAATTAGCTTATGAAATCGTTCACGAAAAAATGTTCCCAAATACACACACACACTCATGCGTACACGCACACACATCAATCTACAAGTGTGAATCTCATACATTGCCCTGACCATGATATGTACTGTACGGGCAATATGCAAATTTCAATTTTTTTTTTCGACCGATTGCAAGAATTTCCTTATACTGATTACCTAAATTACGTTAAAGATAAAATCGAGTCACCTATATAAAGTTTTAAAAGATACTTCCTATAGAAAATTTTCTTAACTAGAAGAAAACCCATATCTTATTCGGCGAAATAAAACCATATACTAACAAGTATTCAGTATCTTCTATACAGTAATAATAATATTATTCGGAATAGTCTATATCTAGGTTAGGTTGAAAGGTGGTTGGACTGTTGGATTCTTATTATTATTATTATTATTTAAATTTTAAAATAATGTTCTATTTTTCTTCATTTCCGTAATTTTCGTCTGTATAGTAATGTGTTTCTTTGTATACATGACTGTGTGTCTGTGTCGATGTATGGGTATTGGAATGATGATAATGCTCGTACCCAATAATAACAACACTAAAACTATTATTACGGTATATTAAGAATTATAACTAGAACAACTAACTGGTGAAATGGGAAAGAAAAAACCAAATTAAATAGCCTTGTTATTTTTAAAATATATACGAATTTATTTTATAAAATCAGACATACAGAAGATAATGTAAAAAGAACAGTGGCGAAATTATAATATTTGTCTAAATCGATATATACGGGCTTGTTCACGTTATATGACACGGAAGATTATGGCTAAACGTCATGATGCTAAACGGCTGGATTTTAATCAAATTTTTTTCAATTATAGATGGAGATAATATACAGGGTGTCCGAAAACGCAGAATATATCAAAGTAGTATTTTTTAAATGGAACATCCTGTTTATTCAATCAAAATGAAGGTGTTTTGATAAGGCTACCTCACTTTAAGTTCACGATTTTCGAAATTTGCTGGTTCTTTTTGGTTTCATTTGAAAAGTAATTTAATGGAGAGTGTTCTTAGCTTTGTGTCATGTGTGACCTTAGGGTTCCGCAACCAAACAACTAAAAATTTGCGATAATCTTCAAAATCGATTCAGTTTGGCAAAGGCATGACATATAATTTTAACATATAAATAATTACTATGGAAATGAATGGTCAAATAATCCTGGCTCCATTCATTTCGAAAAGTGAAATGGTAAAATAATTAAGAAATTCAAAACAATAATTCAAAAGAACAAAGTCAACTCAAATGTTTCAATTAAAATATTTCAAAAAATTTGTCTCAAAAAGTTATGACTCTCTAAGTATCTTTTTCAACTTTGATATTGATTTATGAAGAAGTGTTATAAGTTTAAAGTGTTTATTTGTGCGTCTGTGTGTATCTCAGTGGCATCGTAGCCTCTAAAGGGTCAAACCAACTCGATTGAGCACATTTTATAGGTAAGTTTCCAAAAATCGGTTTACAGGGAATAAATCGCATTTTTGTAAATTTCCCTTGTTTTACAATTAGAGTATAATAGCAAAGAAAGATATTTTCCGACACTGTTTTAGTTTCTTTTAAATTTAAAACTCTTGATAAATATAACGTATAATAATAATGAATACCCTTTAATTCATGTATTTATAACGATTAGGAAATTAAAACATACAACTTTCTTATTTCTTTCTTCTTCTATTCTCAATTTAAATAATATAATCGGCCTCATTTTAACACATTATATAAACTCATTATTATAATATAACAACTATTAACTAACCAACTACATACATATATACAAAGTCTTAATAAAATACAATTACACAATTCTCTCTCATTTAGTTTTGTATTTTAAAATTAATAAATATATCAAATGGAAAAATCTACAAAATAAATATTTCTTGTTATCCTGTCAAATCAAATAAAACAAGTGAAAACAAACAATTGACTGAGTGAATTGTTGAAATACCATGCATAGACAGTGTTAATTACTCTATCACATTACACATACATAACTGATATCCCCATATAATACATACTATACAATTTACTCCTAATTTGTGTCCCTCACGCGTAAACAGTGATGTTTATGAAAAAATATTTCAAACGAAAGTTGGTTTTTTTTATAAGGAATATTTTTAACATTTGAACTTCTATTTCTAACGGTTTATGAGATGGGTCCTACGGATCCAAGACCCAATTGACCTATATTGCTCATTTACGAACTCGATCTCACTTTTTACGGCCTGAGTACTGTAAAAATTTCAGCTTAATAAATTTTTTCGTTTTTGGGCTATCGTGTTGACAAACAGACGGACAGACAACAAAAAATGGACTAATTAGGTGATTATTGAACACCTATACCAAAATTTTGTGCATAGTATCAATATTTTTAAGCGTTACAAACTTTGGACTGAACTTAGTATACCTTCCATATTACATATATGCACATAAAAATATGAGTGAAGGTACAAAAATTCGCACTCGGTCGAAATTTGGTAGGATTGTTCAAAACACCATCATAAATCAAATCTAAAAAGTCCTCATCGATCCAAGACGTGGAAAAAAGTTTACGCGGGGTTAAGGGATACAAAAACGGGTTTTTCAGGATATTCAGCAAAACTGTAAGTTTTATCATAAAATTAGCCCATAAAAAATTGTAGATCGGATAGTTAAATATAAAAATGTCTCAATACGTTTTTTTCTAGAAGTAACCGTTTCTGAGATATAACGATTCATCAATGAACCTCCAAAGTAGCTTGTACTAAATCCTCATTTTGATACAAAATTCAATAATTTGAAGTTGACATGCTGCTCGGCTAGTATTGTGTATCAAATATTGATTATTATTCAAAAACGAAAAAGTTAATGATAACTTACAGACAACATGTTTAATTAAAATTTAAATGCACTCTTAATGAGAAACCCTTAATAAATATTGTCAAATTTTATGCACCCCTTTGACAAATTCTTTTTTAGTTCAATTCATGACCATCCTTGTTAAACATACATTTTATTATTAAATTATAATTAAAATTAAAACAATAAATGTTATCAAATTATATAATATATTTTAATATGCATTTTTATTATATTTGTGAAATAATTAAATAAATTATCATTATTGAAAAATATAACATGCCTATTATTTAATGTAAAAATTAATTTGTTTAAGTAATTTAATTATCAAATTTACATACACTTTATTATACCTAATTATGGTCGCATAAAAAAAATCGCAAAAATAGGTGTGTACGCCACAAAACCTTTGTACTATGTATCCATCCACATTTAAAGCTTACGGTCCAACTTAGTATGAAGCTTAGTAGTTATAGAAGCATCTTTAAATAAAATGCGCAACTCTTTGGAAAATGAAAATATAATAGTTTAAGCTAGGAAAGGACTAGCATTTAACAGTCACGTCCGAATAGCTGGAGAGTTGAGAAACATTGTCATGGACACCTTGATTTATTGCAACAACTAGAGAAAGAGACAAAAAATATAAGAACTCTCCGGCTTCAAAATTTTCTTAGAAGAAAATTTTGCTAGGCATGGCCTGGACAAAAGTTGCTTAAATTCTGAGTCGGTCTGAAATGTCTGTCAATTAATAACACTTGAACTTAGAGTAAACACGCGTTGAAAATTCATTAAAAAAAATTCCATAGATTTTTCATCCAAACATCCTGTGAAATATAGAAGTAATAAAAATATTATTATTTTTTAAATATTGAAATTTTTTTAAAATGTTGAACCTTAATTTATTAATGAGGGTAGAAAAAACATATTTATATCATGTATATGAAATATATCAAGGTATACAAAATTTAGTCCCTAGTTTGTAGCTCTTAAAAATATTGATGCTATGAACAAAATTTTAGTAGTTGGTCATAAAATCACCTAATTAGTCCTAATTTCCGTCTATCGTCTGCCCGTCTGTCACCATGATCAAAACGGAAAGAGATATAAAGCTGAAATTTTTAAAGCGTGCTTAGGACTCATCTTGTAAATCGTTAGAGAAAGAACAAAAGTTTAAATGTAAAAAATGTTCCTTATAAAAAAATAAACAACTTTTGTTTGAAACATTTTTTCGTAAACATCACTGTTTACCCGTTTCTATTGAGAGGGAACGATACAAGACTATAGTGATGAAGCTTTGCTGCTCACAAGCTTTTATACCACGTATATATGAAATATATCAAGGTATATTAAATTTAATTCCAAGTTTGTAACGCTTAAAAATATTAATGCTACGAACAAAATTTTGGTGTTCATAAAATCACCGACGTATTCCATTCTCGATTGTCTGTCCGTCTATCTGACAACACGATAAACTCACAAATGAAAAAAGATATCAAGCTGAAATTTTTACAGTGTGCTCAGGGCGTGAGGTTGAGTCCGGATCTGTAAATTATTAGAAATAGAACAAAAGTTTAATGTTAATAAAAAATGTTCGTTGTAAAAAAATAAACAACTTTTGTTCCAAACATTTTTTCGTACCTTTTTTTACATACATGACGTGAAAAAACAAACGATTTGTTAATCAACACTGTCTTTATAAGGTATTTCAACAATTATCTCAATCAATTGTTTGTTTTCACTTGTTTTATTATTAATTATGGGTGATGACGATGGCTTTGAATATAATTATAGTTAATAAACTTAAATAATAATATAAAAAAATTTTTTATATTTAAACGTTAGTCCAGTAAGTATATACTTTATTGGGTACATGAATTGTTCAATTATAATTGAGATAATTTTTTTTAAATAAAATATCTAATTTATTTCGAAATGATTGAGCCTATTCATCAAATTATTTTAATTTTTTGTTGATGAATCCAATTAAAAAAAAAAAAACGATTTTCTTTTTAAATCATTGTAAACATTATGAATAGTTTGTAAAATGTGAAAAAATTTAATTGAAATGTTTACGACATCTTTATTAACATATTTAAAACTGTATCAGGCTTTGTGTTAATTTGAAATTTGTAACATTAAAACACAAATATGTAGCGTAAAACTGTATACGGAACGAGAGTAAAAATTTGATTTTATTAGGAGTGCAAAGAATTAATTATTTCTCGTTTCGAAAGAGAAATTTAGAACATCCATTTATTATCAACAGATACTGTTTCAATTTAAGCTAAAGAGCATCGCGACTGACTTACCAAAAAAAAAAACATGAATAAAGTCAGCAGTTTCTTTCAAAATAAAAAATTGGAGATTCATGCATTATTTGCCAAAAAGCGCTTTCTTTTTCAACTTTAATTTTAGTTTATGACTTTAAATGTAAGAGTAGTATACCTTACTTATCTTTTTTCGAGAAAAATAAAAATAGTTTTGGAATAATTTTTTGATTCTCCAAATCATCCCCAAATAACCAGGAATTCTCATTTCCCTCTCAAGCAAAACGCCACCGTAACGTATATTTATTGTTCTTAGAAGTAAATTGAATGACGTAACAGACAGTTACATTTAATCGTAGTTTAATTGCAAAAAAATAAAAGATGTAACTTTATTTTTTTTAAACTAATAAAATTGAGAACCACGGGTAAAGAAGAATTCAGATAGGAAGATGAGGTAAGAAGACGTTGAAGAGGAGGTTGAACATATATACACATGCACATACACATTTATACGTATAAAACGGGTATAATCTCGTTAAGTATAGCCATTATCCATTTTTATTACCATACCATTATAAAATTAATATGAGAAATAGTATTACAAAACTCATCATATAAGCTATAAAATTAATGTGTATAACTTTAACTCACTTAGAGCAGTCTAAAATGAAGAATGCCTTTTTCACCGCAACATATATATAAATATGGATACATATATTTGTTAGGGTCAATAATACTAATCGGGCACACCACTTCACCTTCTGTCAGCCTCACCATATTGGGTTATTACATTCTATAAGAAATTATTCGGTTAAAGACTTTGTTCGCAAGCTATATAAATTAATTAAATCAATTATTTTTTATTAATATTGTTGGGCGTACATCCGATCCCATCCTTAAAAGATTTGGGTCCGACGGAATTTAACGGGGCTATCATTATTTTAAGTTCTTTTAAAACTGTCTGTAACTTTAAAATTATCATGAAAAAAAAAAACAGTTTTGTTATAAAACTTATATATAATCTTTCCATTTTTGCCAAAAACAAAATTTGGTTCAAAATCCTCATTATTATTATTATTAACAAATTTTTAATGCAATAACGGTATTTTTAAAGTTTCTTAAACTATAAATTATTTTATTTTTTAAGTTAAAAATTATGTACTCTTTGGGTAACAAAAATTTTTTGACTCTACAACCTGTCACATGAGAAACGAGTATCATATACGCTACAAAACCACACCGTTGAGTGTAAGTATTACCAACATTTCAAGATAATATCGTTTATCTTGGTCATCCTGGTCAGAATACTATTATTTAATTACTGTATTGTCACCGGATCGTGATATGTGTGCTAATTGAAAATTGACTTGGAAGATTTTATTACATTGTTTACTAATATAGGCGCGTTAAAAAGAATTCTGACTGTAACATACATATTGCATAACATCTTCTTCCCTTAAACTCCCTCTCAAACATGTGTTTGTGTGAGGGTGCCCTACATTAGTTAAAAAATTGTGTACTGTTATGTTTTTATATTTTATTTTTATATGAAACCATTATTATTAATTAAATTTAATTATTTTTCATATTATTTAATCCATTTTTTATTGTTTGTTTATTTTTGTGTCAGGGTTAATCCAATAATCGATACAACTCTGCTAAAAACATCAAATATTAAAGATGAATGATAATTTAGTCTATGAGTGAGAGACATATTACATCTAATCCACGCTTCCGCAAAGTATATTCGCCGAGTGTTTCCAAATAAAAAAATTCAACAGTATTAAATCGCATTATTTGAGCTGTATATACATTTTCGGATTTTTGAAAATTTATATTTTACCATTCGATGAAGATAAATTGAAATTTGTCGGATGTATTAAATATTCTTTAATAAATTTACTAAATGTTTTAAGTAAATTATTATATTTTCATACTATTTTATACTATTTCAAAACAACAAAATTTTAATTTTACGGTATTTGGGCGTAGGTACAGAAATGATTCTTTTTACTGTCTCTGAATCTATTTTCTCTAGTTACTTACGTAAATAGAAGCAAAAAGGATTTTACATCAGATTTTTTAAATAGCTTTAGGAACACTACATTGACCAAGGGGCTAATGAGTGCTGTAGCTACGGGTTCAAGGGTACCCAAGGGTACATGCTATTTACAAAAAAAAAAAAAAAAAACTAATGAATAGTGATAAGAAAAAATGCTTGGTGACAATTTTATATTGAGAAATTGGACCGAAATAATAAATATAAGGAGACAACAATGAACATTTTTCCTTCAAGACTCAGGCTGCACTATGGTGTATTCAGGTGATGAACGTTAGAGTCCTTACAATTTTAAATTTCTTTCCCACTTTCTCAAGAATGCATTAAATTCGTTACTAATTACAAAACTAAATTATTTTGATGACTTTTTTAAAGTAAAAGCATTTCAAGTTATTTCTTAGAAAAAACTTTCCAATAGAAGCACAAATCGTTTTAAAATACAATCAGATTTTGTATAAAGAAGTGAACCGTAAAATCAACAATCTTAGATAATCGTTAACTATTTATTTATAAAGGGATTTCATGTAACTTTGAAACATTGATATGTAAAATAAGGCCTATTAATACAATATATATGTGAAGACGATATAATTACAAGATAAAATGTTGTAGGAGGAAACTTATGCCTTTCCTTAAGCTTTCTGTTATTCTATATAAACGTCTAAAGGGTTGCCCACACCAAATTATTATCGAAAATAGAATAAAATAAGTAAATTTTCGCTCTACGTTTTGCATGCTTGTGCATAAATAAGAAAATACAAAAATATAGTGTTTTGAGAGATTTATAGATAATACTCGATTAATCGTTATATGAACCCGATTTTTGGCCAAAATTACTCTATAGATCAAGTTTAGTAATCAACGGTTTTTAGCACTCGACCCCTTTCTATGTGTGTCATCTGCGGTTTAAAAGGGATGCGCTTTTTCAGATTGTCTTAGTCATTTTTGGAAAAAGTAGTAACCCTTAGGCGCACCAACCTGTACATATGAATATATATGTATGTTGTGAACAACTAACCGGAAACAATGCTAAACAGGCTAAGAGACATGATACCGGATGAGTTGTATGTTATGGTAAAGAGAATTATTTTCTGTTTATACTTATATTGTATGGATGGGTAATACATAAATACTATACTACTATATATTTCCTTCAACAATCGTTTACTTTACTGACTGACTGGGGCTACGATTAGAAAATAGGTTTCTTGATCTATTAGAATAACATTTATATATCAAAATACTATTATTGTTAAGTATATTCAAAGTCAAAACGTTCTATATAATGGTATAGTTGATATTATAATTTATTAAATATATTAAATAAACCTTCCTTTGATATATGTATAACATATTAAGTTACATCCCTATATCCCTATATATATTATAAATGTGAAAGTAAGCATATTTGTTTGTTTGTTTGTTACGCTTTTACGCTTAAACTAGCGAATGGTTTTTAATGAAACTGTACAGCAATATAGCTGATATATCAGAATAACACATAGTACAAGATCCGAATTAAGGTCGACCTTCACCCATCTGTTTACCGAATGAAAGTTATTTTTTATGAAATGTAAAATATTTACAAATATCCCTGTTGTGGGTTGCCCTAAAAAATATGATCCAGACAACTTTTAATAAAAATATCAAAACCTGGAAAGCTTGTAAACTTTATTTTTTGACTGATATTTTGTGGACAATCATATAGCACCGTATTTGCAATAAAATTATCTTTATTTATATATGTGAGGCAATGAATTAACAGATGAACGTAATTACTATTCACAACTTGTATAAATGCAAAAATAGTGAACGAAAAGAGGCAGACAGCATAGCTGCTGCATATTCTTTATGGCTTTTACTTTCGAGTAGATCAATATTCGTTAAATATGTAAGTCAGTGAAAAATTTCAAAAAATTTTACTCTTGATATTTTCACTAAAAGTAGTCTTGACCACATTTTTTTAGGCAACCCATTGCAGGGATATTTGTTAACATTTTATATTTCATAAAAAATAACTTTCATTCGGTAAACAGATGGGTGAAGGTCGATCCTAATTGGGATCTTAGACTAACATAAACTATTATTGATAAAGATATATTAAAAATAAATAAAAAAATTAAATTTAATTTGACATTTACCTTTTTTTTAAAATTTTTACGGAAATCTTTAATAAATGGTTCAAAATGATGATTATAGATGAAGCAGATCAATGATCACCATTTTAAACCATAAATTAAAGAAATCTGTAAAAATTTTAAATAATAAATGTCAAACAAATCATGGCCAACTTTTCTGATATACTCAATCAATTATGACTATTTTACATTTAACAAAATTGAAAACTGTGTATATCAAGAGAGGGTAGAGACTATAAAGCGGTTGTTTTTACTTTTAAGCCCAGAGAAGCGGGTGGGTATCAATCTAGTATGGCATATTACATCTTATGTAAAATTATCATACTTTTAGATCAACTGAAATTTATCCAATCAGCTATTGTATAGTCAAGTTTAACTTAAACCCAATAGATTATCTAAAACATTCAATTATCTACAAACTTTCAAACGAACCCCGCATTAAACTTATGATCCGTTTCCTGATCCAAATTTTCAACTTTATGCAGCTATTATCGACATTCCCAAGCCAATTACTCCAATCATCTTAGGGTTTCACCTCGGAATCTAACCGAATAAGCTGAATTTTTGTACAAACCTTTATTTTGATAGTAGAAATGTCGTCTCAAAAGTTACATATGGTCACGCGTTCGCATTCTTATCTCATATCTCATTTCCGTTGCCTTCAATCGTATTAGCATTAACTATAAAAGTTGTAGAGGATAAAATTCTCTACACATTTTTTTTGAAGCCTTTTTTATACGTTGGACCGTTTTTTTAAATACAAGGCGCGTAAGATGGAACTCTAAGCTATACATGTCTTAGTGCGGGGTTAATATTCATAAATATAAGGTATTTAATATAATTATTTAAGTAGTATTTAATGAATACTTAATTAAAACCGCATAGTAGACTGGGATTCACAATTGACTCTGTCTGTTATACGGTTATAACAGACAGTTATACGGTTTTTACCCAAGTGTCAAGGAGTGGTTATGTTTTTCACGCGTATCGTGTATTTATGTTTGTATGTATGTATTTATTATATATGTATATTTGTTTGTAAATCTTTATTACCTCGTATCTTGCAAACGGCTTAATGGCTTGCAACATTTAAGGTACCATTATATTAGTTTTAGTTTTAGAGAATTTTAATGTGGGCTTTTTTCCATAAGATAAGGGCTAGATCATTTCTTCAGGGGATACATGAATTATTGTTTAAGTCTACAACTTTACTAATTATAAAAATTTCAACTATCTTGAGAACAATTTTAAGTAGAATTATCCCCCCCCCCCACTCATAACTCTAAACTTCTACATGATGATATTGGTATTTTCATCACATTTGAATGTTATTACGTGACAATTGGGATAGAGATCTCTATTACCTTAAAATTTTTACGAATATTCAATGAAGGAAAACGAGATTAATAGTGTTAAAGCATGTTTTCGCACCTACAAGTGGTGTCCTAATGCAAATTTTAAGAGCTACTGCAATGTATATTAGTAAAATGGTTATTTGCCAAAATTTCGTATTTCCTCACAACATGTATATATTTTGTTATATAACGTAATAACAAAAAATTGTTATTAGGTACTCATTATTTTTAAACTTTTTCCATTATTGCATTCCAGTTTTACATATATGTGAACTGTTTATATGTATTTGCAAATAACAATAAAAAAATATATTACAAACTTTGTTGTGCTTGGCTTGGTTTACATACACTACACTGCACTGTATACTGTATACAGTAAGTACACTACTACATGTTGTTACTTAGTTAAGTAATAAAATCATTATGAATTGTTTATCCTAAGGTTCAAGTTAACATCTCTAAGCCAAAAAATTTCACTATAAGTCTTGGTTGGGTGTTTTCGCACACTGTATGTGTATTCTATAGAATAATCGTTAGATAATTAACAGAATTTCTAAATCATTCAGACAATGTAAAAATATTTAAAATATTTTTCAAGTGAAAACTTAATTGAACGCATTGAGCGATTTTATTTAACTATAATTTTTTTAGTAGGGTTTAAAAGCTTTATTTCACGACCAATCACTGAAGTTAAGCAACTCTTTATAATAGTATTTTTTTATACTTATTGTTATACAATGTATATATGAAATATACATAGTATTATAAGTTTAGTCCCAAGTTTGTAACGCTTAAAAATAATGATGCTAGGAAAAAAATATTGTCATAGGTGTTCATAGAATCACCTAATTAGTCCATTTCCGGTTGTCCGTCCGTCCGTCCGTTCGTCTGTGGTCACGATAACTTAAAAACGAAAAAAGATATCGAGCTGAAATTTTTACAGCGTACTCAGGACGTAAAAAGTGAGGTCCAAAAGTTTAAATGTAAAAAATGTTCCTTATCAAAAATTAAACAACTTTTGTTTGAAACATTTTTTCGTAAACATCACTGTTTACCCGTGAGGGCGCCAATTAGGCGGAAATTTTATAATATGTGTACAAACTATACACTAAATGTCGGTCGGTAATGCAGAACACTATAAAGTCATTTACATATGTACTATACTTGATTATCAGTTATGTATGTGTCACATGTTTGTATGTGTAATAAAGAAATCAACACTGACTATGCATGGTATTTCAACAATTAACTCAGTCAATTGTTTGTTTTCACTTGTTTATCTTATGTTTTTTATACTCACTATGTTGAATTTACAGATAGAGTACATGCGTTATGCAATGCGCGTAAGAAAGATGTGTTATAGGTGTTTTATGTTTCTTGAAAGTGTTAGCTTCGGTAACCTTTAAGCTGTACGATAGTTCTACTGTTGCTGCGTGTGCTGTGTCCAAGTCAATGCGTATCCTACTCAATGCCTATAACACCTCTTTCTTGTGCGTTTAAAGTTTTCATACATCTTCGTATTTTTATCATACATCTTCATTGTGTAACAATATCAAACATAAATCCGCAAAAAGTTAAAGTATGACGAATCGTTCAGAAGTATGAAAATCACCCAATTTTTGATTTGATAAAATATTAAACTAGTCGTATACCCAAGGTAGCTAAATGGAATTCTGAATTTTCGAGCAAAAAAAAACCAAATTCTACGAATTGTTTTGATATTATAAACTGGGAAAAGAGTATTAATTTGTAGAAGAGAGTAAAAGCTGTGTGTGCGATAAAGCCTATTTCATTGATTCTTGTATCAAATAAAACTGGCTTATTCGAAGCCGACTTCATTCAGTGCCGCTAGTTGTAATTATAAAATTTACTAATATGATTTACGTCTGTAAACAACCTGCGTGTGTAGTTAATGTTGTCAATTTACGTAAGAACAATCGAGGCTTAATACCAATCATAATTACAATACATTTATGGTTACTATAGTCTAATCTAATCTACTACAGCAATTGCGTCACTTTAACGGATATAACTTTTACTTGTCCAAGTCAGTTAGTTATGTTTCAGATCATTACCACTAAAGTGGACACTTTACTAATTCTATGCACATATTACGTGTAATCAACATTAATTAATCGTCATTTTGAAAGCTATTACTTACCTCATAACATAAAGATGCACTTATACTGATGTTATTTATACCTTAGATCAATGTATCACCTAAACTTATAGGATAATAAAGATTATAATAAAAATCTCTGTTATACTCTTAAACTTACAAAGTGCATAAATGCATGTTATGTTATTTTATTTCTTTTCAAAAACTTGAATTTTATTTTTATTAATATTGGTAAAAACATGTACGTTTAAATTACGATCGAAAACTTCCTTTTACGAACAGACTTTTTAGACCTAATAACGACTTTAATTGTATGACTGTTTTAATAAAATATGAAATTTGTTTTTTTTTTTTTTGCACCCTGTTCACTGGAATATTTTTCGTAATCTGTAACGTATAGAAACATTGATGGTGGAGACTGATTTTTATAAACCTAAATATAGTTGTATTCTATTAGTCTGTTCCTTTTTTCGTCGACATTGATAGTAGAGACTGATTTTCATCCACCTAAATGTAGTTTTATTTTATTAGTCTGTTCCCTCTGTTCGTTGACACAATATAATAAAAAAAAAAACAGATAGTAAACAAAAAATTTCAACTGTTACCACAAACAGTAACATATCGTTGAAAAACAACATCAATGAGACCTAACTAAACGTCGAGAAAGAGAAAAGGCTCTCAAACCTTTGCTTCATAACATTTTATTAGACAAAATTACAACTTATGTTATTTATTATCAAAGTAATTTTTATTTCAGAATTTTTATGACAGAATTTTTTATAATTAGTTTCGACATACAAAATCGAACAAATTTCGCTAATAAATATCACACAACTACAATTTTTGAAAATATTTTTAGTTATGTTAGGTATTTACACAAAAATTATAAGCAGTTGCTTTAAAATAATGTGTTTTTAGAGACCTTAAATCGAAATTAAGCCCCTAAAAATAATATCAATGAGGTAATTTAACGGAGAGTGATCTTAGATATGTTTTAAATGCGAGTTTAGAGTTCCGAACCCGAAAAATTTTTCGGGGCATATTAAAATTTTGTAAATTTCACTTGTCATGTGCTTAATTTCGATTTAAAATTTATTATCAAAAAAAACATCCTTTACTGGTAATGAAATTTTATAAAGGCTTGGAAACATTTTGAAAGCTGCACCTGTATAATATCTAGATCAAACGAAATAAGAAATATAATTATGTAAACTTCTAAAATAAGTTTGAACTAGTAGAAATGTAAAAAAAAGTTGGAATATTTAAACTATGTGCATTAGACATAACATATTATTTTTCATTCAAAACATTTCGAACTTCTTCTTGACTAACTGTTACTATACATATCGAATGTTGATGACAACTGACTTTTTAGTTTCTTCTTTATATGTAACAAAAATAATATGTGTTATATGAATAGTTTTTCGAAGAAGTTATTTATAGAAAGATATAGAAAGAAGAAGCACCTAGGTTTATAGGTTGCCAGTAAAGTTTGTTGTCCTTTGGTTTTTACTTTAAAGTCACATATAGATATATATTAGTGAAGCAAGAAGGTACACAAGCACACATGGTTTGTGTGCTATGAATAACGAAAATGTACATAAAGAAATTGTTTGAATACTCATCAACCATCATCGTCGTATGTTTTGGTACCCCGAAACTAGGTGCCAACATCCTCAAATGGGTGAAGAGAACATACATATTTGTGTTGTCAAATTGTGAAATTAAAATTATTAGGCATAGAATCGAATTTTTAACCCCTGAAGTAAAAAAAGGGGTGCCATAAGTTTGACCGTTATGTGTGTGTCTTTCTTTGTGCTTGTCTGTCTGTGTCATCGTAGCGCCTGGACGGAAAGGAAATTTAACGGAGACTGTTCTTAGCTATGTTTCAAGTGCGAGCTTAGGTTTTCCTACCCGAAAAAACTAAAAAATTGGCGATGATCTTCAAAATCGAAAACCTATCTCAATTTCTTTCGAAAAATGAAATGGTAAAATAATTAGGTAATTCGAAACAATCATTCAAAAGAACAAAGTCATTTCAAATATTGAAATTTCAATTGCAATATGCCCAAAAATTTGGCCTAAAAAATAATAACTCTCTACATATCCTTTTCTTCCATCTCATCTGATGTCCTTGACCATCACATTGATATTGATTTAAGAAGGAGTGTTATAAGTTTAAAGTGTTAATCTGTGCGTCTGTGTGTTTCTCAGTGGCACCGTAGCCCCTAAACGGCCGAACCGACTTGATTGAAAACATTTCATAACAAAGTTTCCAAAAATTAAATGTGAATTTCACTTGTTAATTTTTAAAACATTTCAAGTCTTTGATTTTGGCACAAATCCCTTTTCTAATTTTGTCATTCCAGGGACATCTGAAATATTCCAAAAAAATTGATATCGTGAGGACAAAATAATAGGAACTTTCTAATAATATACGCTCATAGCTACCAAAAAAAAATCTTAAACTAATTAGGAAGAAACGATGAGCTTGTCTATCACATCAAGTATTTTTGTTTTTCAATAAATACATATATAATAGTTCACTTTTGCTGAATTGTTTAATAATGGTCAATATTATCAACTGGTCACTTTCGAAAAAAGTTGCAGTGAAAAAGTTTGGTAGACATGCCAAAAGGATTTTTCAAGTATGTGTTTTTAACGAATTCTTTTCTCATTTCCAAAGAAACCACTGCAATTTCAATTTTTTAATTTTCTATATAAAAGACTAAAAAATTTGATTTCTTATACTGTGGTACAAAATGCAATGATTGTTTAGTTCAAATCTTCTTCTAACAATTCTATATTCAAAACACATTACGTGAATATAAGAAGTGAACTGTGTTTACGAAAGACGAAATGTTAGTTTTTCTTGAACAATTTTTGTTCCCTCTCATATATATTTTTTTCCGAACAAAATGAGTTCGTCAGTGAGTGAGTGAATATACAACAACGCTTCTTTGTGTAAATGAGTAAAACGACAAATGTCGTACAATTTTTGTGGTGTCGGCGGGCATAAGCCTCAGTTGTTACTACCTCTGCTTGTGAAGTGGTTATGGAGTTGAATATGTTATTATTATTACAAGCACATTTTTTAAAGAACCACCTTTTTTAATATTATGATAGAAAGTTATTGTTTCACCTCAAAACTGGTTTATAGAAACTGCAGTCTTATTAATTTATAATTTTTGGAAACGGAAACAGTGTCAATGTCAGTAAAATATTAAATATATGAGTAAATTTGAAGTATTTAGCATGTGCAAAGTTGCAGAATTTAATATTACTATACCAGTTAAAATAATAGAATCTTATCTATTAGTATGACCACCATAGTCTTTCACTGAAGTAAAATTTTCGAAAAATGTTCTCAACTGCACAAGCAAAAGGAGTGTATAATAATTAAGTTTAAACTTACACTTCTATAATCCATGTAATATGGTTGCTTTTGAATGGATTAATTAAAGGAAAGATTTATGCAATCAGTTCTGAGCGAAAGTCTGTTCAGTATTTGGTGGCTTATCTTAGTAAGTGTAAGAATCCTTATATATGTTAGAGCGCAGATCATCACTTTGACAACTGAATTTCAGGAAAACTAAATGAACCCAGCATCTCTTGATATAATTCTAGAGAGATTTCCATCTCTGGAGAGAAATAACTAAATTTGGAATTTCTCGATCAAAGTCACTTGAAATGAAATATAGGTGACAAGGGTCTTTATAACCATCGATCAATATAAGATATAGAAATTTACGAATTTTATGTTCAAAAACCAAAGACTTTTATGATGTGTAAAAATTAACTCATTTTTATCAAGAACAAAATAGTTTCCAATGACTTTTATGATTTATAAAAATAAAATCATTTTTATTAAGAACAAAATAGTTTCCAAAACACAAATTTTCAAGATTAATTTTTTTTTCAAGCTATAAAATTATTAAGAATATTTGTTTATTTTTCAAACAAAAAAGAAGGAGGTTATCAATTCGACTGTATTTGTGTGTGTGTGTGCTATTTCAGAAATTTCAACTGGGTGAACCGATTTTGATGATTCTTTATCAATTTGAAAGCTGGAGCTTCCCGTGTGGTTCCATTTTGGTCCAATTCTAACAACGGCATCCATGAGAAAACCATAAAAGTCTTAAATTTGCATTAAGTATGCACAACAAGAGGACGAATAACTCAATATCACGCCAACCGATTTCGATGATTCTTGTTTTTAGTGACAAATTAGTTAGTGTACTTCAAATTCATTAAAAATCACAAAATTTAAAAAACTTTTAACAAAAAGAAAACCGACTTCAAAAAAAAACATTTCCAAAACAAATTAATATGCTCTAAAAAGTTAAAAAATACCGATAATATAATGTAGTGAAAATTATTGTTATCTTTGGAGTAGGTGTCAGCCAAACTAATGTAGCAAACTGTTCTGCCAGAGTTGTTTCTTTGTCTGACACCGACTCCAAAAATAACAATAATTTTAACTACATTATATTATCGTTATACAAAATATGTAAATAATCTTGAATGAATTTATGAGAAGAATCAGCAAACAAACAAAAATTTCAAATTATTTCAATAACTAACACTATTAGAAAGGCTTAGAAGGGATATCTTACGATCATATCCACTAGGACATGTTGCATGTATGTGTGTGTTAACACTTACTCACACTCCACACAAATAAAAAGTTATTTATGTTCAGAATCGGGTGAACGACAAGGTTTGACATCATCCAATCATCAAAAAATGTGTTATATATCTATTCAACAAACGAAAAATTCTGAAAGCGTACTCCTTGTTACTACAATATTCAGTGTTTTTTTTTTTTTTTTGTTATATTTTTCTTTGGCGCTTATTTAAATTGTAAATATAATAATTTTTTGTGTGTCGTTCGTTCTGTTGCCGTGTCTTATTCTGCTGTGCAATGTTAACAACTTGTTAATGTTTAACATGTAATAATTTATTAGGGTAATTTTTTTTTTTACTCTGTTAAAAGTTAGCTTTTTTTCATATTTACGTGACCCGTTATGAATTTCTTTTTTTTTTGCATTGAATTTGTTTTTTTTTTTCATAATTCTTTTATTAACTACAAAACAGCTTTTGACGACTTTTTGTATGACAATTATGTGTAGCTTATGAAATGCAGATGGTGTTCTTGGAAAATTTCATAGCGTAAATATGTTTTATAAAAGTTTTTGAATAAAAAAAATGTGTTCCAATTAAAAAGATCCTTTAGGACGAATGTATATAAGCTGCAGAACGTTCTATGGTAGAAATCATACAGCACTTCCTGACTTAATTCTGTACTAGTATTTTTGTGGCTTTTGAATGTGGCCAATTTACGTCAAAATTAAATAAATTAAATCTCGAAAACAAAAATTTCTAGGATTTTTTTAATTTTTTTCCAAAAACATTCCTTTAAACCCCCTCCTTTTTTCAATTCTGCCTGGATATTTTTTTAATATTGTACAAAATTGCTGGGAAGACAGTTAGTTTTGCAGGCTTTGAATGAGGAAATC
The DNA here is from genome assembly GCF_905475395.1 of Chrysoperla carnea. Classification (NCBI taxonomy): domain Eukaryota; kingdom Metazoa; phylum Arthropoda; class Insecta; order Neuroptera; family Chrysopidae; genus Chrysoperla; species Chrysoperla carnea. The sequence continues at coordinate 39,961,161 of NC_058340.1, read as the reverse complement.
ACGAACTTTTCAACTGATTCTCGCGATCTAAACAACCAGAAATTCTGCAACCTCTGGATCTCACAACAAACATTATTCTGATTCTGTGAAAAAAATAGGCAACATCAGATAGAAAAAACAAAATATCTACTGTATTTTCAATTCCCTAAGGAATGAAACTATATGTCTTTTTGCTTTTATTGAATTTTTATATCGTTTTCGAAACACACAGATAGAAACTTTTCAAGAAATTACCCAGAATATTATTAATATTTGCTAAATTATAGGTATTGAATTGATACAAAATTATAAAGATATTTCTATTTTATGTGGTATATTATTTAGAATAGATATAAGTATAATATCTATTTTATATAAAACTAAATACAAAACTAATGATCAATTTTCTGAATATTCTCTATAGGTAGCTACCTACTATTACTATAACTGATGTAATACATCTATAAAGATTCATTATTGACAAAATATATTATTATATAATACATAAATGAAAACCAAAATTATTATAGTTAGAAAATTATTTAAATCTATAATACACATTACAATTTTACTACTATGGTAAATTATTCTCAAATAACATTTTAAAGGAATGTCAGTTTATTAGAATGCAATCCACAGATGGATTGTTTTTGACTTTATTCATACCTAAATATTAAATTGAAAAAAGAGGTACCTTTTATGTTACAAATGATTTAACACATGAAACCTTCAAAAATCCGTGAAATACAACTGTAAAAAAATCTAAAATCCATATCTATTACAAACAAAAGTATTTAAGAAAAATTTTACAGGAAAAGCTTTTGTTGTATGAAAGATTCGTGGAACTAATTATTTTCTACCATTTTTTGGAAACTTTTATTCAAGAACATAGCGTAAAATGCTATATGAGTAAAGTACTGAGTTTTAAAGAAGCGCTGTTCTGTTTGTATGATGAGATTAAGATGAAGAAGAAAAACAACATTTATAAGAAACTTTTTAGTCAATTATAGGCCCTACTTCATCTGTTCCGTCGTTTCATTGCTCTGGAAATGCAATACTCTGAAATATTCATAAAAGATTATCACAATTAAAAATAATTATTTTTAATCAGTTTTTCTGAAACAAATAAATGTCGTAAAGAAAGTTCTGACGAGATAAAAATATTGCTTTAGAATTCCCTAATTTTACCGAAGCAAATTACATTGCAGACATCTGATGAATATGTTTCAACAAATAATAAATATATCTGAATACCTTATTATCCATATTATTTATTTGTATAAATTCCAATGAAAAGTTTTCAAGGATTAAATTCATTTAATTTTCCGGTTTTATTTCTATATATAATAAGTTCCTAATAATATCACCACTAATATAGTTCTCTAGCATATATAGGCTGATCAAATTAGGCTTGTACATTTTTAATTAATACACTTTCAAAAAATTCAATGTTCAATGCATAGATAATAACTATTTATATTATACTATAGTTGTCTATGATTCAAAGGGCTAAAATTGGAGGTGAAAGTTTATATGAAACTTAGTCATTTTTAAAGGTGAGATTGTGCAAATTGATATATGTACGCATGGTTTGAGACAGAAGTATACTGTATCACTTTTTTTATTTCATTATTTAAAAGAGTACAGCAAATTCCATCACCGAATGCCGCCTTATTACCGCGACTATACAATGACGAGGGTTTTGTGTTTGGTACATACATATGTATGTATGTTCATCTGTTCCCATCTAGCTTCTAAGCTACGGACCATAATTTTACAAATGAGATATCTTTAGAAGCATTTTGATTACCCGATGGTTATAGGCTATGTGGCGTCACATTAAATTGAATATGGCGCTCTCTACAGGACATAAAGTTATGATCGAAAAACAAATTTCGATTTAATGATAGCGTGTTTGGCATCAAATTAAAGGGCGTAATTAGCACTTTTTAAAAATATATATATTGTTATACTTAATCACAAAATTGTAATCGCAAAACAGTTTAAAGTGTATGTATTTTCGTCTGTTCCCATCTAATCGAGTATAATAAAATATATTTAATAGAATGATGTATGAAATTTTTCTTTATATTTAACGCTTACCCCAAAATAATTTAAATAAAATAAAGTTCAAAAATTAAACTTTTCATCTGAATTGTTATGTTAAGTAAAATTGTAATTACTGTCGGGGGACCGTTCTGTAGAAAATTTTTTAATCCTGGAGGTCCCCTCGACAGTAATTACAATTTTACTTATCATAACAATTCAGATGAAAATATTTTCTTGTAAATTACACCACACTTTGTTAGAAATTTTTTCGTAAATTACATCAAACTGTGTTCGAATTTTTTTTGTAAATTACTCCTGAACAACACGATTCATTAAATGAATCGTTTATGGAATATATTGAAATGAATCATTATAACGAGCGAAGTCGTGGGTGAAAGCTAGTACAAGTATATTAATTCATAAATATTTTTGTTGTATATAATATGTTTAAAATGTTTATTCGTGTATTAATAGTTTATTCAATTGATCAATGTTTAATTGAATTTGTTTACATATACCTACGTATTTGTAAATGTGTATAAGTCTAGAAACATGAAAGTTTAAATTATATATACAATTTAATACGATTTTGGTCTAAGAGACGGCATACGGTCGACTTTCACGAAAACTGATAACCAGAAAAAGCATATTGTACTGGTGTATTCATGTTTATACCATATGAACAGGTAAGTTAATGTAGTTGAATACACCCTTTACCCATCAAAATTGGTATCAGAAGAAAAATTATTTAATAACGGAAATAAAGGCCTAAGTTCACCTGCAAAAAACCTTTATAACAAAAACTTATTAAAATTCATTTAATTAAAAATTGTTATGAACAGTTTTTGATAGACATGCCTGTTCATCAATAAATAAAATTTCATAAATAGATTTGTCCCATCTGGTTGTTGGATGGGTGAAGGTCGATCTTATACCATCTCTTGTACTTTTTATTAAACTTAATCTAGAGAACGGCAGCCACATGACATATTTTCACAAAATCTCAAATTGAAAACTTTGTTTACAAAAATACTAAACACTATTTTTTGCAGTTTTTGGAATATTTGTAGCTGTTTTTCACAAAAATTGTAGGAAACCACAAAATAAAAAAAAAGGAAAAAATCAAAATGTATGCAGTGATCATTGACTAAACTGATGTCTGCAATCATTATTAGTAACCTGGCACAATTCTCCTTTTCGATTACTTTCGATTCTATCTTCTATGATTCTGAGTCGCTCTCATCTCCAGACTGTTATTACTTCTCTTCAGAAATTTGGCATAATGGATGTCCTTCATACGTTGAGATTACAACACATTGTCTTTAGGTAACAAAAACTAAAGTTCTAACATAATTTTGTAGTCTTAACATTTCTGCGGTAGTTTTAACATTTCTGCGGTAATTTTAACATTTCTGCGGTAGTTTTAACATTTCATGGGTTCTACTTTTCAGTTGTGTTTTCTTTCTATATATACAGACTATTTGACAATGACGAACTAACGATTTATGTATCTCAAATTCAAAACTTTTTAATAATATTACATTTAAAAAAAATTGTGGCCTTGAATTGAATTTTATCATTAAACATGTTACATGAATAGCTATATAATGATTATAATCACATCAGAGACGATGTTCAGACTTTATTATGATGAACGGCTAATACATGGATGGATGGGAATGACTGTGGTTGGTATTATATTCAAACACCAAAGAAAATAGTTAGCAAGACTAGTTAGTACACAGCTCAACCATTCAATGTTGTATAGTAAAGTAAGTAAAGTTTTCTTCAACAGAACACGGTGTGATGTGTTACCAAATACACTACACTCCGTTTGAATAAGATTAATTTGTATTCATTGTGCAATTTCTTCTGGTAGAAAGAAGATATGGTGAAAAGCTTTCTATTTATGCGAGTTATCCTCATCGTTGTAATAAATGAGAGAGTGCCGTACCATGGATCAAATTATTTAATCGTATGTTTAATGAAGGTAATTTTTAACTAGCTTTTATTAGCTTGGTATGTATCTACGAATATAAGTATCTTTGTACGTATCTATGTACCTTTGAACGTCATTTTCAATAAAATAATTTAATAAATTTTTGATATTATTCTGACCAGTATATTCCGGATTAACCATTTTATAATTTAACTCATTACACCAGAGAAATAAGAAAAGAAAAATGCCGATCTGCTTAAAAAATCAATTGAAGTTTTTTCACCGGGATTATCTTTATTTGGATGTAAGAAAGGAGATATGTGTTTATTTGTATTTAACTTGAAAACCAAAGAGCGTTATCGAAAATTTGCTTTCTGAAACCCTTCAAGAAACTGAAAATTAATTCTACGGAGCATGTTCCCCGGGTACAACACCCTATCCTTGGTGCTATGAAAGTGTGGTTGTTGAAGTCTTCTACTTGTTCGTCTTTAATAATAATGTTTTCCGTTTTATTTTACGTAGGGATACTTATTTATAGTGTAGGTACGTCGTATATAAAGTCAGTTAATAAGAAATTTAAATTGTAACTTTTAAATTATTCAACTTCCATAGTTGTAAGACTGGAAGTATTCTCATCTAGCTAAGTTCTGAACTTAATTTATATTAAGCAAGTGAAAAACAAGCAGATTGAGAGTAAGTAAGCGTTGAGAATAAATTTCGAACAGAACAGGATAATTTTGAATATTTTGTATCTCGCTAAAAAGAAATTTCAATTTAACCAAACTCAAATCTGGTCCAATTTTTTTTATGGTTAGGAACAGAGCAGAACATCCATCTGAGCTCACACTGAGAGACCGTTTCAAAGTTATTTTTATGATATGTAGATAAGTGAAGATCATTTGAAGATTAATTCGAAATGGTGCTTTTAATTACTGAATAATTCAATCTTGAATATAAAATAACTTAATAAACGTTTAAAGAACAAATAATGGAAGTAAAATTAAAAGACTACCATTTAATTATGAGACCGGAAGTTTCGGGAAAATAATCTATTAGAAAACTATAGACATTTGTATTGGATTATAGTAACGGAAGAATAAGGTATTTTAGTGCTGGATATAGAAAATGTAGTTTTGAAGGCCAAATTTAAATTCTTAAAAGTATTCTTCTTGAAAATATCTCTCTCAATATTAGACTACACTGAACGAAAATACTGGATTGAAGTAAATGCGTTAACATGACTGCTAATGTTCTTATTACAAATAAATGCATCTTGAATCAACGACCTCAATATCTAATTCAAGAAAATTAATATTTGAGTGTTCTTCAACCCGCTAGAGAGTTTACAGACACACAGAAACGTATACATACCTACATATGTATATACATATATACATATACATATTTAAATTTTAACGATGGTCATTTTTGGCATCTAGTTGGTAGCATCGATGGACCAAGTATGGAATCCTACTAAATTACGGTAATAATTTTCAAATTTGTGGGTAAATTAAATCTATATTTAACAGGTTTCAAGAAAGTGTGACCTTGGATCCGAAATTTAGCACACAAGAGAATCGTAGCGAAAAACTAACATAACAGGTGAAAAGGTTGAACCAAAGCTAGTGAGTTTCAAAAAAAATTACCTTCAGATCAGAGAAAATTTGACATTACCAATCAAATCGATGTTTTGAACTTCAAAATTTAATAAATTTAATTTTGCTCTATCAAACCCAAATCATATCCAAATTGGATTAAACAAGTATTGAATTCTATTAAATTTGGGTAATACTTTTCATATTTGTTGTCAAATGAAGCATACGCTTAACAGGTTTCAAGAAAGTAGGGCTCTGGATCTGAAATCTAGCTCAAACGATGAAAAGTTTCAAACAAATCAGTACCAAGTACCATCAAAAACATAACAGTCGTCGAAAAAATGAATGCAAAAATTTTTGTAATACTATTGGGAACTGACATGGAGGCGTGGCTTAAAAAACATGTCGGAAAGTAACTTACACTTTTAAATGTTTAACCCATATGATAGTTAAAAAAACGTTAAAAATACATTTTTCGTTTTCTATTCGTCCTTTGTTGCTGAAAATTTATTTATAATTAATGTGGACTTTAATGAAAATAACGTTTAAATTATGCTCAAAGCTTTAAAGTTTATTATATGAGGCGTGTTTTCAAAAACAAAGATCCATCTACTTCTACTTATGGAAGCGGCAGACAGAATAAGTTGCGAAATAAAATATAATTCTATGATCTTATCACAAAAAATAAAGTGTTTGAAGTCTGGAAACTGGAATTTTTATAAATCTAACTAATGTTTAAAATATACTTTAATTAAAAGTAAAAAATTATTATTTAAAGAATACTCAAAGTGTTATACGTGTAGAGAAAATATTTTATTAATTTATTATTATTATTATTATAAAACAGATTTAACTTCGAAATAATTATTATAATATTTGTAGAAACAAAAAATTGTTATTAAAAAATTTTCTAATAATACTGTACGATCGCCTGTCTTTGGAAATTTATGGAAAACTACGTTTAAATTTTTATTTGCTTTACTCTTACAATCTCTAACTGCACAAATTACTCTACTTTTTGATTTAACACGATCTGTAAAAATTGCAAGTTCCATTTTTAATTTTATTTATCGATAATTTATTATAATTAATTTATTGCCAATATAAACAGTATGTATTTACTCGACAGTTGTAACCCATTAATAGTTTGTTTTTTCTACCACCAGAATGCGTGTCTCGATTTGTCAGTTCCCAATTCTAATAATTGATTCGTAAAGAAATTTTTTGTATACTTTACTTTTTTAATCGTAAAAATTAATAAAAAGTAAATATAGATATTACATAAATATTTTATTATTTATTCAATAATAACAGTAATATAATCGATAAAATACGAGTATCGGTCAAGAATATTAAACATTTGTATCATATTTGTGTGTTTTTGATTAAATTTTAATCAACAATCATAAACATTATTAAATAATAAATAACCATATTTCATGGATTTTAATTCACCAAAATTTGTAGGTTTATAGATTTTTTACCGTGAATCAAAAAAATTATTTATTTTTAAATAATAGAAAATACTACTATAAATTATGGATTTTCTAATTGGTTTAGTAAAACTAATAGAAACATACTATTTAAAACTGCTGTAAGCTCAACTTTATAGATCGTTTCGATAAATCATTTACACAAGCACGTCAAAAATATAGACTTATTAAATGAATAATCTTAAATTCAAGGTGACGAAGAACAATTCATGCCGTTGCCTCAACTCATAAATGGTCGGCTAGAATATTTTTTCTCAGCCTGTTCAAATTACTTTTGCGATGATAATCCAATAAACAGACAGGTGAAGTCAAATGAGTTATTTTACTATATTTAAAATTATTACGAACTAAAAGAATAGAAAAATTTATTTTTGTTTTGTCTGATACTATATTTTACAGTTTGAAGTGTATAAGCTTTGATTTTGGAGTCAGAAAAAAACCATTTCGGAAAATGCAAATATTTCAGTTCAATGTTCTGTTAAACAAAGTTTGAAATTTTCGATCAAAATTCAAATTTTGTAATATAAATAATTTTACTAATATATCTCTATAAATATAAAATTTCGAATAAATAAATTAAATTTATTATAAAAAAAATTTTGCTCATATTAATCGAGAAATTCTCCAATAAAAAAATAATAAATAACTAAATATGCATAAATTATTTTTGACTATTGTATTGTATCTTTGGGTGACAACAAATTTTTGTTTTTTAAAATCTTACGATCCAATTCTTCTTTCTTTGATTGCATTTCATAATAATAATTAGGAATGCAAGCAATGTACTTGATTAACACAATAATGTCAATGATTTTCTTACATTTGAGAAGCATCGTCTAAAAGCAATCCTTATTGACTGACATGATCAAAAAAGTAATTTTGTTGATAACTTTTTAAATACACATTAGCAAATTAATTTTTCCCCGAAAATAAAAATTATTTACAAGCAATATTTAATATAAAACGTGCCAAATTAATTTCGAATACAATATTCATTTTATGAATAATATAGAATACACAAACGATATTCACAAAATTTTACAATCTCTGAAAACATAATTATTATGTGTAAATATTTATTAGGTTATTTTAAATATTACCTGCCTAACAAATTATGTACAGAGTGTGTCCCAAAAATATAGTGAAAGACTTTTTCCATTAATCAATTTCAGTATTATAACTAACGGACAGTATTTCATTAGGGCCAAATATGAAAGGTTTAAACCAATCAACAAAGTGAATTTTGTATAAGGAAATTAAAAAACGGTATCGCGATAGACAAACCTCCAAAACAAATCGACGACAGCGCTTGCAGTGGATAATTTGAGCTTAAAGATGGCTGTTATGGCTAATTTATCAATCAGGTGGCTGTTATCAATCCTAGTGGTCCTGGTCAGAATACTACGATAAAGTTAATTATTAAATTTTTGTATTGCCATCATACATATAAGTTATGTAATTTTTCAAATCAACAGGACATCCACGACTGGAGAAAATAACGTTGAAAGATTTCGTTACATTCTGGTATACGTAAAGATCAAAATAATAAAAGCATGTTAAAAATCGCTGATATCAATAGTAAAAATATCCGGATCAACTAAATTGACACTTTGTATATACAAATATGCTGCGTATCTCTGGTATCAACCAAAAACCGAACAACACTTTCCAAATCTATAAATACATCTATTGAAATATATTTAAATGGCAAAGTTCATTATATGGGCCATTCCATGCCAAATTACTATCTCTTGCTTGATATTCGTGGTGTTTATAATATTCTAGTTATTAAAATTATCTAAAGAAATGTATAAAAAAAGTATTTGTTATTTATATAAAATTTTCGATGAGAAATTGGCAGATGATTTCAATCCTTTATCCCCAAATTACAAGATATGACTTAATATAAAAAGTATATGAAAGCGGAAAATCTGAACTATCCAGCGTTTAAATTAAGGACAGTTGAACAGAAGAGCAATAAGAAAAAATCGAAAATAGTAAAATTTGTTGCCTTTGTAACTGTTGTAGAATGTACCTTTTATGGTATTATAAATAATATTTCATATTATTAAATATTTGTATTTATTTATATTTTATTTATTAATTATTAACCAATTTTATTTACGTAAATTATATTTTATAAATACTAATTTAAATTGATTTTATAATATTTTAAAATGTTCACAATTATTTTAATATATCATTTATTTACCCACAGTTTATCGACACTCCATCAACGAAAAGTTTTTAAATGATAATTTCTGTTTTTCTCTGAAAAGTATTTTTAAGTACACATCGAAACAAATAATTTTTAAGGCTTACGTGTGTACCTTTAATATCTGAATATTTGACGCTAAAAATTCAATATTGTTAAATTGAGCTAACAAGCTGCACTTTATACTTGTGATTTGTAAAATTTTACAACAAGTTTTTCTGTTTTGTATACAGGGTGGACCATTTTAATCTATAATGGCTTATAGCTCGTATTGCGGTTAAATAATAAAAAATGAGTTAACCAATCAAAAAGTTGTAAAGTTTGATGGGGGACATCATGGTCTGACATCAGATTGAACCTATTCTTCGGATGTCATGAATGGCCAATTAGATGCTAAACGGTAAGAGATAGAATTACACTTTAAATTAGAAAGTTGATCCTCATAAAAAACATTTTTCCATTAAGCCATTTTTTCGATAATCGTCATCTTTCGGAGTAAATGCAACCTAAAAATATGTCATTATTGCATGTGATCGAAAGAAAACACGAGAAAATGCTTAGCCAAAACATATTTTTATGTAGTATTTAAACATCGATATGGGAGCAAAAAGGGACTTCTGCAACACAAGTTTGACATTCTAGTAAATTCTAAGAATATAATTTTAATGTAATGTGTAACACGTATTCGGTTTATAAAACTTTATAAACCGGAAGTTGGACTTTCAAAGACCATTCTGGTATACAGACTTCTTAACGACGTAATATGTAGGTATGCCTCCTGTTAAACTTTGTATAAAATACTATTTGCGATCTATTTTAAAATCCTAAAGAATTCTAGCCATAAATAAAAATAAAAAAAAAATTAAATTAAAAACATGTGTAGATCAATACCCTTTACTCCATTTCCACCATTCTTTTTTGTGTTTTTTTAAATACTTTTTGCAAAGTGTTATATATAACCTATAAAAATAAAGAAAATATGATGTAATTATTTTTAATAATATCCGGTTTTAGAAAAGTTAAACTGTTTTTAGATTAATTTTTCACAGTAGGTAATATTATAGCCATGATTTTCCACAATTGAAAAATTATTGTGTAGAAAATGATGATCTAGTGAATAATTGCATGATAGTGAAATGTAAAATTTCTATGTATGTAGTACATACAGGATGAGACAGTAGGAACGATCTGATTGTAATTTGTTTTGCGAAGTCTAGATCGCTTCACTGTCGTTAATTAGTTTTTCTCGAAGTTAGGAATAATCTTATTGCTATTTGTTTTGCGAAAGCTAGTTCGCTTCACTGTCGTTAATTAGCTTTTCTTCGAGCTATTTATTGTTTAAATATTTTTCTCACTGATGAATGAACTATTTTGGAAAGTATTATTTTGGAAAGTATTTATTTTATTCTTGTGTTATGCAGAAGAAGTTTTTCAAAAGTTTCCAATTTAGTTACAAAAATGATACCAAAACGGAAATGATATTTGCGACAGTGAGAAAGCAGTGAGACGATGCCAAAACCGTAGACATAGTTGTTAAGATTAAATCGTTAGTCATTAAGTTATAATTATTCATTTGTGGATACTACTTGATTCATAAAAGACAGGCTAGTCATAATAGGTCATGAAAGGAGGCCATAAATTGTACCATGAAGCACACTGTAGTTATCACGAAAAAAGTTTCAACAAAGTATTGGCCAACAAAAAATACCATTTTGCTCTGACTTCAAAGCAGGTAACAATCATGCAAGGGTATATGAATATTTGATATTTTTTTATTTTCTTACAAACACTTGACACCTGAAGCAAGGCCCATGTTTCGTAACTCATCCTGTTCCAACTCACAACATATAAAGAAAACGAGGAAGAAGACACCCCTTTTTCTTGTTACCCCATCCTACATAGTATATATGAAACTATTTTCAAACTCCTTAACTCACGCATTTAATCTTTAGAATAACTTCACCACCTCCAGCTTTTTACCTTCATATGGTAAGGTTAGTAAGTAATATACTTTTAATCTTATTGTAATCTAATGTTAATTTCTTCAATGAATGTTATAAGCTTGTTTCTCTCAGTAGGGGAATATTCCAATTTTTGAACAAAGCAATTTTTCTGTAGTTAATGCCTCAAGACCATACGACTTAATTTCTGTGCTCACGACTTAATTTCTTTTAAACCAGAAAAATTAAAGGAATTAATTAAATTTATTACAAAATCAATGGGGAAATCACATTTGTTTTCATCAAGAACGCCATCAAGAAGATAAGAAAATGGGTTTCTTTGAGACTTTTTCTAATCCTCAAAAATTTTGGTGAGCTTTTGACCAGAATGATCCCTAGAACATTTTTGGATGGGTTAAAAAAAGTATCGCAGAAAACCATTTTCCTATCTAATATTGCGGATCCCTTACGCAAATTGTGAAATTTATTAGATCTACGAATCTTGATATAATGGTATATACATTTTCAAAAATATAAAACATTATAAAATAATATGAATTTTTTAGGAATGTGAGCGTGATAAATTATTTTAATGTTTTTGAAAATCGCGTATATCTTAGCCAAGTGATAATTTTGGTGCCAACACTAGAACATTTTTGGGTGGGTTAAAGAGTATCGCAGAAAGCCATTTTCCTATCTAATATTGCGGATACCTTACGCAAATTGTGAAATTTATTAGATCTACGAATCTTGATATAATGGTATATATTTTTTCAAAAATATAAAACATTATAAAATAATATGAATTTTTTAGGAATGTGAGCGTGATAAATTATTTTAATGTTTTTGAAAATCGCGTATATCTTAGCCAAGTGATAATTTTGGTGCCAACACTATTAACTCAAAAAATGATTGCTTGCCTTGATATGTGGATGGTTCTTTCAAAACATAAAGTTGATGGTTTAGAGAACATATCTGATAGGGCATACTGGATTCCTAAAGGAGGTTCTCATTTTTGGTATAGGCTGGCCTATTTCATTGAAAACAATATAGCCAACTCAAAAATGGCTGTTGCTGAAACTTACAAAAAAAATTTATTAAAAAATTATTTTTCGAAAATTTTCACCTACCGTAAAATTTTATCGGCGAATGGGTGGGAACTTTTTAAAGTTCCTACAGATCATTAAACGGAATTTTTGAGAACAATTTCATATTTTTGAAGTGATTCTTTGTTTTAACTGGATTATTACTTCTGTACAATATCCCCTATTTATTTTATAAATATATTGTCTATATTATTTGAATTTCTTCGAACATACCATTTGCATAAGGTTGAGACCTGGAAGGTGGTAAATATTTCTTGAACTATCATGATTAAATAAATCTTTCAACGTTGAAATATAGTTAAATTAACTTTAAACAAACTCATCAAAAGATTATTTGAAACAATACCTTGTTAACTATTTGAAATTTTGTACATGTTCTTGTGCTTTTAAAACATGATCTACAAAAACGCAAAAATCTACAAAAACGCCAAAAATATTTTGTTTTGTAATTTGATGAAACTCGGTGGTTGGGGTGATTTTAATCCGTATTTCAAAAACTATTCGATCAGTCACCAAATGTAGCCGATTTTTTTTACTTTTTGGATCAAATTTACCTTATATACTGAGTTTTATCGAAATTGGAGATACAAAATATCTCGATTTTTTGCAATTTTTTTAAGGGGTAAGCTTTGAAAAAATGGAGAAAACTGCAAAAAAACATTTTTGTTTTGCAATTTGATGAAACTCTGTGGATGGGGTAATTTTGATCCAAAAAGTATAAAAATCAATTTTATTTAATGATACGACCCATAGAAAGTTACAATGTCATATCATGGGCAAAACTTCATTTTCAAAAAGTTACAGTTCCCCACCAAAAAACTAAAATCCATAAAATTGTGAAAAAGAGGACTATAACGTAATAGTCTTTGTTTTTAAAGGTGAAATTGCCCAGCAAAGCGGGAGGGTATACGCTAGTAGTATATATTACTTAACAGTATATGGTGGGAGCGCAAATAAATATACATTACATGGAACTCATTTATATGTTGCATATTTATTTGCGTTTCCAACATTTAGCTACTTCATTTGACAAGATAATTAAAATCAATCAACGTGTTTCTAATTTTTAAGAAATACATCCGACGATTTTATTAGACAAAATGGAACTGTTGAAAACAATCAATATTTTTAAATGCTCTTATAAAATATAATTTTTCGAAGACAATTGTGACGTTTTTCTTGATAAGTTAGCAAATAACTTTTGTTCAAAACATTTTGCGCTGGATCATTCAATTCAGATGGAAAAATGGTTTGAAAAAAAATTGATTATTTCTAAAAGAAATAAAAAATAACTAATTAAAATTTTCTTCCATTTTTCACCAAAAATAACACGGGTTATCTTTTAAGTCTCAGCGTTGTAAAAAAATATACGACCGCATTAGGAACTATCTAGATTCTAAATATTAAGAAGGTCAGATTCTATTCTACATCCAACTACTTTTATGAATATTTCCCAATCTGAAAGGCGAATTTTTTTTTTAAGTTAATCAATTTTCAATTTTCACCCGATGTTCTGAGCTCGAACCAACTATTTTTGTGTTAATTTTATTTCTTTCCTTGCTTTTTACTGGAAAGATAATCAAGTGCGTACAGATTTATGCGCATTTTGAAGCGTTATTTAGCACTTTATATAATATGATATATTTTAATAATACATAATATAAACATATGATGATATTTTATCTAAATATCTTATTCTAAACAATGAAAATAGAAAGTTGTTAAATATATTTTGTGTACAGAGAAGAGTTTATTTATTATTCTTCCATACAAACTCACCATATCACTAATACTTACTAGCACAATCAATAGAGAAATTAATGAGATTTGACCTCGAAACACTTCCCTGAAAAATAACATGTCAAAAATAAATAGTTGAGTTGTAAAGGACGTAATTCTGCACATTTTCATATTTATTCGACTTTTCAACCGAACAATTGTCTGAGATATATAACTTTTTTCATTTTATCATATTTAAGCTATAATGTGCGAAGTTCGTAATTTTACCAGTTATTTAAGGACGACTCAAAAATTGTACATTCAATCGAAAAAATTGGCATACTTATTCACTTTAAAACCCATAAAATATAAAGAGGCTCCAATACTTTTTGTAAGTGTATATTGCATTTTCGTCGACAACTGAAGTCGAATCATTCAACGTTTAATAATAAAAATAAGGAATATTATTTGGTATAAACTCAAAGGACCTGTTTTTAAAGTTTTTTAAAAGATATTTAAAATCTATTTTAAGAACTATCTAGTGATAACAAAATTGTAATAGAAAATTTGGATACTAGAAAGTCGAACAAAAAGCAAATATATTAAGAATTACGCTAGGTACAACATTTACTTACAGCTTTTTTCAGTCAATGCATAGGTTAGATTAGATTAGAGTGGCTGTCCTGGGGTGAGACACATTTAGACCATAGGGTTCGTTGTGATACCGAAAATAGATTGGCTCATCCCCGGCCACTACTTCATGAACCTTTTGAAGCTGTTTAAGAACAGCAGGAGTGCTTTGATGTCGACGGACTTTAGATCGGAGAGGTCATCAAAGAGGGGCTTGCTAATGTAAGTCTATCTCCTCATTGTCTCCTCTTCTTCACCACTGTGACAGCTCCTGCAGTAATCGTAATACACTGCCAAGCCCAGGCGTTCAGCATGCCTGACGCTCAACTAGTGTCCTGTAAAAGCCGCAATAAATTTGCTAAGAGAGGCCCTTGGAAGTGATATAAGATCCTCGGAACGATTGTACTGAGACCATATCTATCTTGTAATATCACAAGTACGTTCCTCTCTCAATCTTAGATTGGCTTTTTTTTAAATATCCTCTTTGAGGAACAACTTGCAGTAAGCAAATGGAACTCCCAGATATATATTGATGCTTGTGTCCGGTAGCATTGTGCCATTTCTAGCATTTCTGCTCGCCGGCTTCACAATTTCCTGGAATGAGTCAATGTATAGCGTTCAAGCTGTTGCAGAAAGACAGGTGTTTTAACTTTTATTTTCTTATTCCCAATTTTTGTAAGAGTTATGTAATTTTACATAATAATCAGAAAATAGCTCTAATTTTTGTGCTCAAAATTTGTATTTCTTGTACTATACCCAGTAGACATAGAACTAAAGTAAGTTTCAGTTAATAATAAAAGATACTCATGTAAAACTATCTATACATTGAGAGTGTGTGTGTGGCTGTGTGTCTATATAAACTTAATATATGTAAAATAAACTTATTCATACAACAACACAACTAGAATAGATAGATAGGTACAGTACTTTAATGATAATACCATACATACATACATACATACACTATTATTACTTCTTTGATCAAAGTATTGTTGTTATTATTATCGTAATAATATTTTAATAATATTATGTTGTATACTGGATGATTTTTAAAAAGCTTAAACTCTTGTACTCGAAAATACGTATCTCATTTTTCGAGAGAATGAAAATACAGTAATTATATTTTTTTTAGGAAACCATTTTCATGCTCAAACAGGGAATTACCTTTTTTTTTTCATGAAACGACATATTTTCGTTCTCGTTCTTTGCTGCAAAAAGCATCTTTAAAGAGCTAAAATGGTTTTTGAAGGGTAACAACTGAATGAATATATAAATTCACTTGAATTATCACAAAGAATAAATCGGTAAAAACAATATTTTTTTAAAATTTGGTAAAAAAAAATTTTTGGTGGGTGCTTTTAAGTCTAAAAATACCTGAAATCAATTTTAGCATCAGAAAAATATATTTCAAAGAAAAGCAACAAAATTCACCACTGTTTGTCCCTGAAAACGACCCCGTATAAAAAAAATAAACCTTATATTCAAAAAGGTAACATTATATTCTCCTTTTTCGAATTATAAGATTGGCAACTTTTTTGAAAACCACCAAATATAGAATAATTGCAAATATGAATGACAAGGATTTATTCAAAAGTTGAGCTGAGAAATATATCGGGTGGGATAGGGAAGTGTTCGATTCTGAAAACGCTGTCAGAATAGATCCTATACATTTTTCGAATTTATCTTCTTATCACGTTAAACTACATTTACAAATTTCAGAAAACTAAGTACTGAAGAAAATAACTGTGGATAAAGTCGGTATTGGACGCAACAAATGACAATGAAAACTGTTCATTTTGTTGAAAGCCATATTACTTTTTGTAGAATGAAAAAATTGGCTCTAATAAATAAAAATATTTATAACTATAAGAATTACAATATTTTTATTTTACTAGTATAACGACCCCCTTATGCATATTTTATTTTATTTCTAAACATTTTCATTTAGATCGTCATGATTATTTATAGATAATTTTACTAAGAAGCTGTATGTATGTTACCCTATTTTACATATACAAACATATTTAGCGTGTAACTCTTTCTTCAACCCTTGTTTGTAATTACATACAGTGTAAGTGTTTACTTTTGAGATACTCAGTAACTTAAAACAGTTACTATTGCGAACAGCAACTACATGATTCTGTTCTCATGTCATAAGAATAACTATCTCATTATATGATACAATTTTCTCATTATTTTCTATCATTTTCTATCATCGTAAAACTTGTTATGTCATTTATGTAATGAATGTTTGCCTTATTTTGTTTGAACTATATAATTTTAAAAAAATTTCTAAAGCATTTTTTATTATTTTGAAAATTTTTTTCTTAAATAAACGTAATTTATCACAGACCTCATTACTTTTACATATTAAATAGTTTTGGACGAAGAAAAACCTAGCCCTTTAAAAAAAGCGTTTCAAATTAAAGGTAAAGTGACAAACATAGATATTTATCAAGAAATTTTAATTTTGTATATATGCAAATCGAGATTAAATTTGAGAAAAAATAATAAATTTGTTGTTTAGAAGTAAACATAGTAAAAAATTATCGACTTAGGTCAGAATTGTTTTTAGAAAATTCTCAATAATTGATTTAATTTGTGCCAGGTTCAGAATCCATATCACAAATTAGACAAAATAGTCAATTTCTATAAAATATTCTCAACATGCTACTTCATGTAAGACTTCATAGCCGAGACTACTTAGAACCTGATTTACGATAAGTTAAATTTTCGAAAAGGAAGTTTAAGTTTTCAATAAAATATCGTAGGGTATCATATCATAAAGTAAATCTTAACATTATCAACTTGTGTATAGATATCGATAATAAATATGCATTATTCGATGCGTGATATACAATGTTTAATTTCCGTATCTTAAAAAATATATAGCTGAAGAATATGAAAGTTTTTGGGGTCACCAATACAGAGCCAATCTCGATTTAATTAAAAAATCGACTGTCCAGATAGAAAATGCTCTAAAGAAAATTAAATAAGCAATTCAAGCATTGTATACTAGACTGTTTTGTACGACTGAAAATTCAACTTATTCAAAAATTTTAAAAATATTTAAAATCGTGTTAAAATAATTTTACAAATTAAGGATATCTATAGAAATTAAATAAATTTTTTAGATGTGCGAAAAGAGTCTCATAATTTTTACCCGACTGCTAAGGATTGCTTATGTTTTTCGCGCGTACCTTTCTGTTTGTAATTTTGTTTAAAACCCCGTATTTTCCCAACTGCGCCATGGATTTCGACAGTTAAGCTATTGTAATATTTTTCTTAAAAACTCAAGTATAGGTAGATAGGTGTTTGAAAAAAAAACGGTTTTTTGACACTCACTAGTAATATAAACTTCCTACGTTACTAAAACAAAATTAACCAAATTCCTTGATAAGTGTATCAAAATCAAGGAAATTAAAAGGATGTTACAAAAATATATATAAATTATATATTTAAATTTTAATTTAAATTAAATAAATTTAAAAAGGAAGAACAAATTGGTTTAAAAAGAATAAATTGGTTTAAAAACATTTTAATATAATATAATAAGATAATTTTTTTAGTGCCGGTATACTAAATACAAAGTTTTAAAAGAATATGTAGTTTAAAAATCAAAAACCTGTCTCAGTTGAATAAAATCTGAAAAGAAACAAACAAGTCCCGTATTTTACATATTACTTCAATTTTTATTCTTGACCTAAAACGGACTTGTGTTAAGATAGAAGAGAAGGCATCCATTTTTCAACACGTTCTCTTCGCCTTTACGTAAAATAAGAAAAAAAAAAGCAGGTACATTTGAGACTATTGAACATTTTATAGTAAAGAAAACATGATCTATCGTCTTAATAACAAAATGTTGAATACATCATTGTGTTATTATTAGAGTTCATAAACTTTCTACCTTAGAAAACTGATCAAACAATTTCTCTTATATTAGGAAACTTATCTGATATGTACATGGTATTATCAAAATATTGTAATAGAACTTTATCACCTTCTGATATTCTATAAGACCGTAATACCAAACTGAAGCAAAAGTATTAAGATTGTTTATACCAATTGTACGACAAAGATAAAGGAAAATTTGATTTCAAGGCGGCTGAATTTTGGATATTCCTTGCCATGAAATTGATTATAATTGGTAGGGATGCAGTGTGCCTTTTATTTTGCATTTCTTTTTAAAACGCTTTTAAATCATTTTTGTGTGGATGTAATTGATATGATTTGGTTTTATAATTAAAGATAGTAACTTTTTCCAGACAGAAATTAGGCTGCTTTACTAATTCGCATCTCTTATAAATTAACTCAAGCGCTCTCCGGTGCAAGACGTTCTTCATCCTAACCTACTTTCAATAAGAAAAGAAATACTCGAAACTCAACTATCTTAAATTCACTCTGATAAACAGTGGATCGAGTGTCAAATTTATGGAAATCGAGATTTACGATTATATAATTAGATTTTCATATTTTGACGACTTTCTTACCTGCCGTTTGTGTTAAAACAGAGTGACAACATAATATATAGAAGCAAATGTATTTTTATGTATAGAAACAAATGCCAGATAGTTTGTAATTGTTAACAAAAACGAAAATTCGATTCAGAAAATCCGTCATTCATTTCATTTTTCAACCGTTTCAATTGTTCTTAAAAACTTCTAATCATTTGTTTCTGGGTTGACAATGGATTTCTTTAAACAAAAATGGCTGGCCTTCAAATACTTTCAAACTATAAATATTCCAAAAATCAAAAAGAATCATAAAATTTTCGCTTCATTATGGGCGCTCGATCTATATGTATCAATAATAACATTACATTATTCAGATAATAACATATTTAAATTTTGATTTTCAATCGATTAACGTCAAAACTTATTCGTATTAGCTTTAGACTAAATAATAGTTTTACTTATTGTGTGAATTTTGTAGAAAAAAATCGTATTAAAGTATTTGAAGTTGATCAAGAAATGCTTGCTTATGTAAAATTTATTGGAAAATCCTTGGGAAATGAAAGTTAACTATGAACTATTCAACGCGTATACTCAAATCGCTATCAAAAAGTAAAGTGGAAGTAAGAGACTTTGAATAAGTAAAGCAAACCTTCCTTATTTAATTAAAAAACGGTGAATCTAAGAATAACTATTTTCAAGTATAAAAGTTGTATAAGTATCGCCTTTAAAATACTTTTTTATATATGATTATTGTCCCTTACAAAATTTTCGATTTCTTACATGAGAGTTCTTATTATTACTTACTTAAATAAAGTTCTATATCAAGATAACAGATTATCGTTACGTATCTTCATTTTATTAAATTTACATAAATGGATATGCATTCTTAAGCTCTTCTGCGCAATAAAACAGAGGTGTTTTTATCATTGGCATCATATTCTGATGGAGAACTAGCCTATTACAAAAATCAATATTAAAATCATTCTCGGAAATTAAATGTTCACTCATTTTATGAAGGTTCATCACTTAATATCAGCAACTACCAGCATTATTATTCTTTTAACGTTTTTCTAAAAGTAGTCCGAACATTCTTTGTACATCAAAAGAAGTATAAGAATAGTTCTACAAATTCAAGAATTTTCTACGTCTCGGGTACAAGTTTTTGAAAAATATGTTACAAAGTAATTTATTTTTATAACAAACTCTTTTTTTAATTTATTGCTAGTTGCGCTCTAAGAACAATTTATAATAAAAGAGAAAATTTTTTAGGTTCCAAATTCATAGGAACATCAAAAATGTACTCAAAAGCAAAATTTTCAGCTTTTTGTCCAAAATTATGTTAATCAAAATTTATCTTTAGGAATTTATCTCAGGAATCTGCTAGTTTTAAAATATTTAAACTGTTCCTCAACACAGGCTAAAAGACGTTCTATTCTTGATAATAGACTATTCTTTGAAATAAGACTTATTTTCTGCCTCAGTTCGTGGAACAACCCTTACCACAAATTTTAATTTTTTGTGATTTCCAACAAATAAAAATATAACGATTCTTCACCGTAAACACATCACCAGCTCTTATCACACAGTGTATTAACTTGAATGATGTTTTATAATAAAAACGTTCAGATAAAATACACATAAAATAAGTTTAACTCTATTTATTAGATGGTTTAGCTTGAGTCTCTATTACTTTAAAGTTATAAATGTTGAAGATTTCTTAAAGACATCATTTAACCGACAAAAACTGTATATTAAAGAATAGATATACTCAGAAAAATAAAGTTTCCTCAAATTTGTCATTTTCATACACACGTGTCATAAGTTGGTTAAACTAAAATAAAAAATTTAACAATTTCATAATAGAGAATATTTATGGAGTTCACTCTTTATGGAGTTATGGATTATGTAAATAATCGCGAAATTATTCACATCTTCTATAAAACTTGATTTTATCCAAACTTACACCGGCGATCTAATTTTCACCTCTCCAGGAACGTTTATTTTTTTCGATCAATAGTTACAATTCCAAAAATATATGTTCATATTTTCTGTTTCGTGTGTGACAAATAACTAATTTTTCATTGCGTGCTAAATATACTTGGTGCACTCAATTAGCACTTGCACAATTAGCTATTTGCCTTTTCATTAAAAATTGTGTACAAACAGAGTACTTCAGAATTTGTTTACAAAAATGTACTCATTTGATGTTTGCTTCTAAATTCTATCTCGTGTATACAATTAATGATATTTTACATTTTTCATAGCCAATTTTTTTCGGTATAATTAAATGAAAATGATATTTCCTTGAACTTTTAGTTTCACAAACTAATAAACGAATTGTTACTTTGTGTAATGTATTCACAAACTAGTTTGGAGTTATTTCAGGGCACAAAACAAGTCAATTTAATGATCAAATATCTATAGACATCGAAACTGCTCCCAAATAACATTTAAGTGTCATCAGATAAGTAAATTATTCTAAGCGTACCTTGCTTGGTACATGTCTGTTAAACACATGCTTAGGATCATGTCTGTTAAAATTTATAGTCAAGTCTGATTTTGTTCAAAATACAATTCTGCTTCATACTTTTTTCTATGATTATTTCTATTATTCAAATTTAATAATCACATTAAGATCAAATCTGAATATTTTAAGTAATAATTTGTTAATATTCATAGACTTATATTAAATTCGACTAATTTATTTCGTATTATTCATAGAATTATAGTATATTCGAACGATATACTAATAGTAATAAGATTTTATTACTAAACTCTCTTGGTACACAAATTATGTGACACAATATAGAGAAAATATTCATTTTGGTCGACAACATACGCTGACTGACTATTGGATGAATGCACATTTTACACACACTCATAAAATACACATATAATATATTACTAGGCAATGCACATTCCATTAACCGTCACCTAAAGGCAATTCGTTTTAGGAATATTGATGAGCACATGTCTGTCTAGTGGATGGATACCTTTACATAAATGTAGAAGATACATTCTAATATGAATTGTAAGTAACATTCATGAAGTATATACAGGACGGCGTCGGTTAATAGGATGAACTCGGTCTTTCAAGAAAACCGATCAGAGTACCTTTAAAAAGATAAACACTAGCATAAAGGTGAAGCATCGATACTTAACACCTAACACCTTTTCTGTACATTGTATAAAAAGTGTCTCTTCTAATCTGATCTTATATCAAAGAACAGGATTGGTTGAACGCTGTGGGTTAGATACTTGAAACCGGCCAAACATTTGAGTCTCCAGGGCTTATCGATATAAGTTTTCCTAATGCCCCATGGGGAAGAAGAATAATTCATTGCCCTGCCAATGAAAGTTTACTGATCCAATTTTACAAGCATGAAGCATGTGAAATCAATATCCACCTTCCAGCAAGTGTTTCCATATCTAAGTCAAGATGTTAATGATTACAATCATTGCATAGTTTCATTTAGTTTCATAACTTTGTACTGTGTTGGAAATTCTCAACGTGCCTTCCTAAAGAAGAGTCAAAAACTAACTCAATCTTTGTTAACTCGACCTCAACCAACTAAACCAAAAGCAATGAGTTTTTGGTAATTTTTCTTGGGCAGTCGCAGTTGTTGGCTTATTTACAACCTGACGGAGATCAGAATCTTTAGGTGGTATATAAACTATCTACCTTAGTATCTTCCTTAAGAAAATTCACAGTAAAAATAAGTCTTAACAAAAGTTGTCATTTCAGGATCAAATTTCAATCAAATTATCTAAAATTTTAGGGTAAAATTACAAAAAATGACCCCTGAGATTCAAGGTCAAATTCCAGCTTATCTTAAGGCTGTCCTTCTTCAATCGAAATTAATAAAATTACAAAGAGTGGCCCTTGAGATTCAAGGTCAAATTCCAGGCCATCTTTAGGTTGCCCTTCTCCAATAATTTTTGTTAGATCTTTTTCTTTTATTGAAAGCTTTCATGGGGGTTCTATATTTACATATAGATAGATAAGAACTTACATTCAGCGGCACGTAAACCGTCCATCAAAACTTCAAACCAGAATGCCGATGCCTTACCTGATTTTAAAGGCCGCCCAGTATATTGTTGGACAAAGATAGATTACTTTACTATATATTTAATATGAGAAGATATTATTGTCATTATTTGTGTATGTCGTACTATCTATGCCATAACTTTGTTGTCATCTGTATATTAGATACGACATACGAGCTTACTTTGCTTAAATAATAGTTTTTTTTTTGTATATAATTTTTTTTAAATTGAATCTTATTTTATATCGTGTGTCCTATCGGTTTTTTTAAAGAAACTTTTAACTCGAAACTGGTACGGAAAATGTAGTAAAATAGGAAGCAAAAACAAGAAGTAGTCAATGTCGGCTCATTTTTACAGGGAATGCAAATAAAGAATTGGTCAGCTTTATTTTTTTCAATGGAACTGCATATTTTTATAGCAGATAATTGTTCTTTGTCGCAAATAGCCATCAATTTTCTTTTCTAGTTGTTATTATAATCTGAAATCAGGTATTTTCAAATTTTAAAAAGATAATTTTAGCAATCAAGTTCTCAAAATAACGATTTTTTACAGATTTTATCGAAAACAAGTAACTTTTGCTCAAAAACTTTTATCCTATAAACATATTTTCTATATCACACCTTTGTTTATAAATAATTAATATTGCTGTGTCTAAGATAGAAAGCGATCGTTAAAAACATACACGGATAAAATTTCTTTAGAAATCTCACTAACTAGAATTATTTGGATATATTAAATTCGATGACATCCATTGAAAAAGAAACATCTTAAAAACGACTCCAGATACAACTTTCAAATTTAATCATGTCTCGTACATTATTAAAATTCTTATTCTCACAATTATTATTATTCTAAGAAAATTATGAAAAAGAAAAAAAAATGTTATTAAAAATCAGTGTAGAAGGGGCTCTTAAAAAAATAACATAGATATTCATTAAATCGTGAAGACATTGACAATTGTTCAAAAGAAAACTAGAATGCCATCGAAAACGACACAAAAAAAAAACTGATCAAGTGTGAATTGGATTGGTATAGACAGGGTAACATCATGATACAGCACTTTTATGGAAAATTTCTGAATATGTTGTCTATTGTTAAATTCTGTCTTGTAGTATATTATTGAGTAAGTGAAATAAGTACGAGTGATTTGACTACTCATCTAATACACACTCTCGCGGAATATCCTAGCCGAGTGTACACTTCTGCGGTAGCTCTTTGTGCGTATAGATAGTACAATTATCGTCATTTTTACACTTAAAAATTTACTTTTTTTCTAATTAAAAGCAACAATTTTTTTGTTTATTGAAAAAAATAAGACAATAAGAATACAAAAGACCGCCTTAGTAGCGAAGTCGGGTAAAGCGAGGCTAGGACATGCGAGGCATCAAAAATAATCACGAGAGTGTGAATGAGGCTTTGCACCCATAACTTATATGCAGCATTATTATAAATTTTATTTTTTTTTTTTGTATTTACAGGTATTTTAGCCGATTCATGCCAATTTTAAGTTGTAAGAATTTAAGCTAGGTTTCCATGCATTTTTTAATCAGTTTTAAGTTAAGCAAAACAGGCTCTCTTGTGATTTTTTCTGTAGACGCTTAGTTTGCGAAATCAATATTCGATTTTAAGAAAAACGTGTTATTTTTAATTTTTTTAATCTCTAAGGAAATTTGCTTAGCTGACGCAGCTCATGCCTTACGAAGTTTTGCTTCAAATTGTTTACTTAAATTTCTTAAATGAATTATTCAAAAACTTTTTCGGAATGTTTTCGCTTGTTTACACTTGACGCCTAACAGGCAAACACAAGAGGAATTTTTTAAGCGTTTTTTTTAAATATTTTTGATGACGGAACCCTAAAAACGAATAAGTATTAAAAAACATTCATAGCAAAACAGTGTGAAAAAAAACTGTGATTTGATTTGTAATAGCGTACCCGTCATCACGTTACATAAAGATGATGATGTTCTGACTCAACTACACGACAACTACTACCAAACAATTCTTTGATGTATGATTATCAGTTGAAGAATATCATTTAGCTAGTGTGTCTATCGGCATCATCATCGTCATCATCATCATTTCATACAATATTACACCCACTCATTGCATTCACCCACCATTTTGTTTTTTGTTTTTTCTTCAAAATGTCGTCACAGTGAGTTGAAACCATGTTGTTCAATTTATGATGCATTCTGTCTTTACGAACTAGACCAACAATTTTCTGGTTTTATAGTCGCATCAATGAATGTTTTTACTTGGGAGTCCTCAATAACAGCTCGGATTTTGATGATTTTTTTTTAAACGTCTCAGAGGAGGGAAATAATCTGAAGTGGAAAAAAGCAATGTCCCGACTGATAGATCGACATCCAGCTAAAATAGCTTATGGTATAAATTTGAAATTTCCAGAGGGGTCATTTAAGAAAGGATTTTGCGAAATGCATTCCTACAAGTGAAGTTTACAAAATTAAATCAACCCTCTACAAATTTCTCGGCTACGGAACCCTAAACTCGCATTTAAAACATACCTAACTGTCCTTTTCCAAACTGAGCCAATGTGGACTATCATCGCCAATTTTACAGTACGGAACCCTCAAGCTGAGAACACTGTCCATTAAATAACCTTTCAAACAGAATCAAAAAATCAAAATCGGTTCATTCGTTTAGGCGCTACGGTGACACAGACAGACAGACACACACACACGTTTTTATAGACCTGAAAACTTATTCCTAAATAACTATTATTTAAATATTTGTTAATTTTTTCAAACATTTATGATATATGTTTCCAATTTAATAATAAAATCGCTTAGAAATTTTGACCAAATTTCATGTTAAAATCCTAAAATAAATTTTTGTGAAATCATTTTCGGGATGACAGTAATAATTTTCAGTCAGAAAGTTAATATATTCTTTCCTACAATTTCAAGTACACCTTCCCATGTCTCATGTTCATATTCCAACCCATACCAATCTTATATAAACATTTATTTTCTTCACACTTTTATTCCAATCAATGAAACACGCTATCGCCCGCCACATCATAATGCCGACGAACAAACATTCTTCTATAGTCATCTTCACTTCTAACTTTAGATTGAAATTATTATTTTTGTATTGTAGTTGGTTTCAGAAGAAATTTTAATGTTTTGTTTTTTAAAATCATCTTGGCTTGTTATTTTCCCAACGAAGATTTTTCGATTTTCGAAAAGAGTGCAATACTAAAAACAAATATAAGTAATTCACACACGTTTACTTTGCTGATCAATATTAACTTGAAAACCCAGCACAAGAACATAATATTCTTCATTTTTTTTCTCACTTATTCGTTCCCCATGCCTCAAATTACCCGTTTCTCCACCACCCCACTTGCAAAATTCATTGGAAAAGGTCGCCTGATTAATTGAGCACTTGCAAGAGGAGACAAACATTTTTACTTTCCCTTTATAAATGTACAATATGTTTTTCATCTGCATTTTATTCAGTCTTAATTGGTTTAAAAATATTTCGAGATCTATATATTTTCTGAAATGAACTAGAAAATAATATAAGAAAAACTTTTTCATATCATTTTAAATGCAAAAGTCATTTTGATTACAATTCCATTTTCTTTTTCTTTATTTTAATCTCATTTCTTTTCAAACGCCACGTGGTCGAACAACATTTTGTAAAATATTTTGGCAAGGAAAGTTGATAGGAAACAGTTACGCGAAAGTGTGTCATTATATTCGTTTTAGATGTAAAATAACTTACACGCTCAATTTTACAGGGCTTAAAAATATGTTTAATTTCTATCTCATTAACTCGGTAATTCTTATTAAAGACTTACATATATATAAAGAAAAAACTTACTGACTGACTGATCGATCAACGCACTGCTAAAATCGCGGATCTAGAAGCATGTAATTTTGTACCCAAGTTTCTTAAATGACCTAGGTGTACCTTTTCAGCCAAATAAATTTTGCCATATAAAAACAATACGTGCCTGATCTTAAAAAAAAAAAAAAAAAATTGTAGTATAATAAAAACGAGAGATGTTTTTTTTAACAGTAATGTCCATAGTAAAATTCATTTCTAGGTTAGTTTACATTACAAACGATGACTATTTTAACTGCTACTGTAATACAAAACGACAGTGTTTGGAGTCGACTCATCGTTATATACGTATGAATGTCTGTAAAAATAGAAAGTTCAAGATGTGCCATTCGTAATTATCTCTCGCCAAATTATAATTTATTACTATAAAAAAAAAGTCGTTTTTCTTATTATCCCATCTGTGTCGCAATTCAAGTATCACAGTCCGACTGTCTTTTTATGTATTTCGTTAGTCACACTGCCACCAGTATTGTATTTTCTGCAATTTTCTGAATACTTTAATGACTGTTATAATCAAGTACCCTAAAAACCTCCCGTTTTCTTTCTATTTTTGTTTAAATTTTATGTGTTGATTTATGGATATTTATAATAAGTTATAGTTTTTTTGAACTCGAATTCTTTAAAATATTGACATTTTTATTCTTGTTTTTTTTTCACGTTGGAAAATTATTATTTTTCCATTAAAAAAAATCCTATAAAATCATCTTATGACCTCTATGAACAAGCTGAAATACTAAGCAGTCGATAAAACATTTTAATCAATCAAATTGCGTTTTTTTTTCTTGGACACAAAGACATTTATCATCAAAATATTTGTCAATCCAAAAACAGAACATGACTTTAAATAATCTGGTAAGATAGCTCAAGCAGGAGATAAATTTCCATACAAAGATTCATGGGTTCAAAGAGGAGTCTTTAGTGATCTTGAATTTCGACATTTACTCCAAGAGTCGCCTACTAATTTATATCATTTATATTTAGGTAGCATCATTTCCATTTTCAAATTGTGAAATTTTACTTTTTCGAACATACCTACATTAATTTATAAATTCAAAAAATTAACAAAATAAACATATTATTCCAAAGTTTTCACTCCTGTTATCATGACGGCTTGTCTTGGGATCATCTTTTAGCAGAATGTCAATTCGAGAATAGAGAAGCTTTACCAAAAAGTAAAAGACATGAATAATAGTTACTTTTAACCTCATGTCGAATAATTAAAGCTTTCTATCTCTTACTAACATCAGAAATTAAATAAAAAACAATCGAAAACAAACAATTGATTGAATTAATTGTTGAAATACCATGTATAGACCGTCATGTGAGCAAACATGGGACTAAACTTAGTGTACCGTGATATATTTCATATATACATGGTATAATTATACTTTATGCATGTAGATAGATTTTTTTTATTAACTTTTATCTAATTTATTTAATTCGCACAAAATGTTTCTTTTTTTATAAACAATAACAAAATTTAAAATATTCTTCTTTCTTTTAGAAATATTGAGTCCAAGGCTTTGATCTAGAAGGTCAAGGTCAGGTTTTGAGATCAAAAAATGTGCTCTTTTGAGCAAAAAATTTGTTGCTTAAAGTTTATCTTCTATAAGATTTTTCTACTTATCGATTAAAAAGTACACCAAGTATATATATACCCTACGGTCGTCTAATAATAATGATTTTCCGTTGTTGATATTTCTTGTAAAATAAACAAGTTGGTCGGTGTTTATACATATAATGATCGTATGTATATTATGTATACTTGTATATTGGTTAATTAAACTGAGGACAAATTTGCATCTTATTAAATCTGATCAAAGTAAATTTCACAGACATATTGGTTGAAAATACTTTCTACAAAAAGTTTTAACCAACTATACTTAAATATAAATATGGTATACCATAAAATATTTAATAAAGTATTAAATTAATATTTTATTTCGAAATAGTGAAAATTTTGTTTTAATAACCTTTTTAATTAAGAGAATGCTATTCATGTTTGATGTATATCAAATCAAATTTATGCAATAGGTGTATGATGATTAATTTTGGGAAATTATTTAGAATGAGAAATGTAAGCTTTTGAGGTTTCAGTTTGAAACACAAATAATTTTTCTTGTTTACTCTGCGTCACAATGTGCACGTGTTTTACCATTCTAAGTAATATTAATATATCATGTGTTATAGCTACATGACTTAGAATGGTAAAACCCGTGCCATTTTGTAACGCAAAGACATTTCGTTACTATTTCTTTACTATTATTTAAACAAAGATATAATCATTTTATATGTATTATTTAAAAAACTTTTCTCACTGAGTATGCGCGTGAAAAAAGTCCATTACCGTACTAATGTGATAATGAATTCATTCCCGCAAGTAACCTTTTTTAATTTTCTATTTTTCTCAATAAGCCTTGACAAATTTCAAATCATATTTGACAAATTTTACATAATAATTATCATATATTTTCAAAAGTTAGAGGCGTAAAAAGTTTTGTACGATATACGTGTGATAACGCATTATTAACGTACTTCTGCGATTGTCCAACTCGTGCTACGCATTCCTTGTACAAATTTCGCAGGCGGACGTTAATATTGCTCTTATCATCCTTGTATCGTAAATAACTATAAACATTTTTTCATTTTTTTATTACTCGCTTTTTGCATGCCCGGGTGAAATTTTGTAATGGATTTTATACTAACGTCCCGATGAGCAAAAAACTTGATATTTGGACCATGGCTCACAAGCATATGACAATGCACATAATCCTTAAAAACAGAAGAAAAAAAATTTTTAATTTATCACATTTTGATAAGGGACAAAAAAGTATAAAACAATAAGTAGATATCTATTAAAATACTGGTACGATTGGAAACGAAAAACACGAGCAGATGCTGCAGAACATGCAGCAGATACTTCAGTGTTTACAGATGTGTATTGTATGCCCATGTTTTTCATTTCTAATTTTACAAGTATTTTAATAGCTATTTATTATGTTATACCTTTTAATTCGTTATAAAAACATGGTAAATTAAAAAAAAAATTTTTTTTGCTTTCACGTTGCTGATTTTTGTTCTTATAATGAAGTTTATTGTTTCGAATGATTATTTTCATAAAAGTCACGCATCAAATTTCAATTCATTGTATGTAACAAGTACGTTCATCGAAATTTTTTACATTTTTAACAGAAACTCATAACTTTTTGCGATTTAATCGATAGATCAGCCACAAGATTAGAAAAACCGATTTTCTCATGCTTTTCGATCGAAAGTAGATCCGCTATTTTGTTTCTGCAACTTTTGATTGGATGCACAATATTTAACCTATACTCGACCTTATAACAGTTCTTTCAATCTACTAGGAATTACTTTGCTAATTCAATATTGTTTTGTTAAATTTAATTGGCCTATATGAATAATGCTTTTACATGTGTGTTTGTTGATTGCTTTTCAAGTTTCATTGGTTTCTTTGAAACTATTTAGGTTTAGAAAATATATTTTTGTCGAAAATTGAATAGAGTAAATTTTCTTGAATATGTAAACATATAGTATTAATTCATCAAAGATAACATAAACAAGCTCATTAAAATAGATTATTGCTATTATATTTGAATAGATATTCAAAATATTTATTAAGCGTTTATATTTCGAGTAAAGTATTTATTTGCCTAAAACATTTATTCGATGAAAATAAAAACATTTACCTTAGTAATCAATGACAAACTTGATGATGCACTCAACTCGACAAAAATATTAGAATTGTAATAAAATCTGAGTTCTTTTCTTTAGGTATAAATATTTCAAAAAGAAAATAATTTTTATAGCTGTAAATAATTTAAGAAAATATCTAAAGCCATTCTGTCAAACGTAAAGGTTTATTACAAATATCGTTCAAGAATATTAACTGTTTAAAATATTTTCACAGAAAACTGACAATCCATAAATCATATGGAAAAAATATGTGCAATAAATTGTTTTATGAAACTGCGAGAGAAAATTTTCAGACGTATGTACAATGGAGACGTATAGCATTACCCAACAATAAATATATATAATTATATTGACAATGACATTGAAATATTGTAAAAACTATTATGTTATTGAAAAATTGTCAATATGTCAAACTAAATTATCATTGAAATTTATAGGTATTTTATTGTTCTGAAGAGTAAAGAGACAACAATAAAAAGAACCCTTTTATATGCTATATTTTTTTACATAAATTATTAAATAATTTTTCTTGAATAAAGGGTAGAAAAGTTATTTACCAAACAAATACCATTTTTTCAAGAAAACTAACTATTTACTTTAAAATAAAGTATAAACAGCTCTAATGCATAATCTTTTAGTACAAGTCTAAAAACCGAGCTATATAGTAGTGTAGTTTTTACTTAAAACAATTTATACTTTTTATCCATTAATTATTCCAAATCATTTATTTCGAATTAATTTTATTTGTAAGGTACTATTCATTTGTTTACGAAATACAGTAATTGTTTTCAAAATAACCATAAACGTATATTTGACAGATATACAGGCTGGGCCATTTTAATCCATGCATTTGCCATTGAATATCTCGTTAGTTAACCAATCAAAAAACAACTGAAACAAAAATTTCAGATGGGGGACATCAGATTGGACCTATTTCTTCGGGTTTCTTTAATTTAGATTGTACATGGTAATTAGAAAGTTGATCTTCATAAAATGTCTGCAACTTTTGTTTAAACAACTTTTGATTGGTTAAATACAAAACGAGATATTTAGATGCACATATTAAAATTTCCCTGCCTGTACATCTGTCAAATATAGGTTTATGGTCATTTTCAAAATATTATAACCGTATTTCTTAAACAATTCAATGAAATGAATAAAATGTTCAGATTGTTTTAAGTAAAAACGTGACTTTCGAGAGTATGAAAGCTAAAATTATATTATTTCTTAAAAAAATTACGTGGTGATTTAACAACGTGGTTTTTTATCTAGGTATACTTGAAAACGAAGGCATGTCCCTACAATATCATTTAGTAAAGCTATCGCATATGCCACTAAAAGTAAACTTCAAATAAATATCAATGCATATAAACATATCAATTTCATATATGCATACTTACCTACATAAAAAATTAAATTCTTTGAAAATATTTTCTGTTTTGCAATCCTTGTAGCAGTGTATTGTACAAAATTTGATTTAAATACGAATATTCAAAAAGTATTTTATACCGTATGCTAATCTGAAATTTTATTTAATTCTTCAGTTTAATTGTCCAGATACTTTAATGTAGGTACTTTTACCGCCAAATAGAAAATGGATACAGCTTAAAGCAATACAATTTATCGAATCAAAAAGACAATAATTCCACAATTTAGTGTGAGCTTTGTGAGATCAAAAGTCAACTAGGATGTTCAATTTTTAATAATTCCAAGGAAGATTTAATAACTCAATGAAGAGGGAATCGGGTACGTTAGATTGGGTTTTATTGGCTGTCCACGAGAGACACACTTAGGCCATAGGACCCATATGTATTTATGTGGTATCACCTTCTCCGATGATAATTTCATTTATCTGCTCCTCAATTATTTTGAGAGGCTGAGTCATACATATACTATGACGTACACCAACCCATCACAACCATTAATTAATTTAATGTTTCAATGTGAGGACGGTATTCAAACCTGCTACCCTAAGCATAACGTGTACGAAATTGGTGACGCTTTCACCAACTGAGTTACTAAGGTTGACAGGGAGATGTGTATGTTCCAAACATGTTAAAAAAACCGTTACAAGGTGGTTAGGATTGATGTGTATGTTCCAAATATGTTAAAAAGAACATTACAAGGTGGTTAGGATTGATGTCCCACCTAAAGAAGTAAAATAAAAACGCAAAAATGTTGAATAGAAATTCTGTTGATTTTATTAATTATAATGAGAACTAGTACTTTCATTTTAGTTGTAAGCTAATCAAAATGTGACTAAGGTTTTTACTAGATGAACTGTACGTACATATAATCCTTACTTCAATTCATAACGGAGATAGATATTAATGTTCTTTATATTATGAAAATTGTATTTTGCCTTTTCGTTTTGGTTGAAATTGTCGAGTACTAAAAATAGAGTGAAAAAATCTTCATGACATTATTAATTATTCAGTAGCGCAATGGTCGAATTCATTGACACTCTGTAATTCGACAATGTCGTTTTCTATAAAAAAAAAGATAAAATAAAAAGACACGATTGTTATGTACCTATGAAATAAGTTGCTATACTATAAACCTATACATAGTAGTGTATTGCATTGGTTGTGTGCTCTCCATTTTCGTTGTTGGTAATGTCAAGATAGATATAAATTGTTTTACAGACTTTGAATTATCCAATACAGTACCTTAGGGGTTCACTATAGTATGTGTATTTATTCCTATATACAACTGAGGGTATTGAGGGGTCGCCTACACAATAGTCCCATATATTTTTCTGCACATACATTTTTCCTAAAATCATAAAGGTTGATTTCAAAATACAAAAATTTGAGAAGCAGTTACTTTAAAAAAGTACTCTGCTGCATCCAAATGGGAAATTACTATAGTTCAAATTTTTTGAAAATTTTGAAAATGTTAGTTTTTGAAGAGTAGAACAAACATCTCAATGATCACAAAGCTCGGAAGTTGAGATTAGATTCTTTAAAAATAAACGTCACAAAAATTTTTCGTGTATTTGTCCTAGATCATTGAGTTGAAGCCATCAACTAATTCTATCACTTACATTAAAATCGGAATGAACTCTTCCGAGAAAATTTTAAAAGCTATATGCAGCAAATATTTCAAAAAAAGAACAAAGACAGTAAAAGTAGACAGATACTAATATCAGCAATCTTGAAATTCTTCCTAGGTTTGTTCGTCAAATCAAATTCTTCAAATGACATTAAAGAAGTTAACTTAATTCCATCGTTCTTGCTGGGTCATACCGTTTTTAAGATGATAAATACAATATGACTATAAATACATCCTGTATATACATTTCATAGAAAACATACTTATATAAGTAGGTATTCTAAATGTAATACAATGATATACTTACATAATTGATACCGTATAGGAAGAAAAATCAAAGAAAATCTAACAAAAATTTCTTCTTGTTTTTAAAACCGTTTGCTTATAAGAGTGTAATGAAATTTTTTTCAGTAAATACCCAAATGAAATTTCCCTACACAAATTTAGTTAGAATTATATGCTTTTATGGTAAAAATGTTTTGGTTACATAAAATTACAATGGTAAACATGACTCAAAATCAAATGTTCCATATGAAATTAAAGTCTTTCAGTTCGATTAAAAATGTTAAAAATCTTGATTTGTCAAAACCACTATAGAATTTTGTTTTTTTTTTTTGTTTTTTTCGTTTTTGGCGAGTGCTAAGGCCTAGAATCATAGAAAAATGTTTTTAAGTTTTCGGGCAATGTTTTTTACCAGTTAATATTGATAAAAATAAATATAAGCCATTATTGGAATAATACAAAAATAATTGTCTATTTTTTTATTCAATGAAAACTGGTAATTATATAACTATGATTCCACCATCGTGTGAAGAAAAAAATTTTGTTTAGTTATTCATGTTATTAACTGAATCATTTTTTCCATAAAAGTTTGAATTAATATCCACTTGTTCCCGTTCGATTAAAGTTTTGCTACAACTAAAGTTAGGACCTGAACGAATAAGAAAACAAATTTGAAGCAAAAAAAATTCATATTACTAGTTGGAACAAGACTTGTGACAAATTCTCATGTGCCCCCAGTATACTGCATAATTTAAAATAAAAAAATTACAAAAGAAACAAAAACAGTTACTTCATTTGAAAAGTTCAATTCAATATTTGTTCAATTGAAAATATTGTAAATACATCTACTATATGTGCCAGTACACAGTATATCTTTATTATAATGAAATTATAGAGGGTTTTCCTATTTGCGCACAATAGTGGAAAATGGTTAACGGTAACTATTCATTGAAAAGAAGGAAACTACCTGCTTCGCTGGGAAATTCCAACTTGAAAACACAAATGCTTCATATCCCTCTTACCTTCAAATGCCACTACAAAATGTACGGTAAACCAATTTACTCCCTTTACAACCGTCCTTTACTTTAACACAAGCCTTTCTGCTATTCTTAGGACAAGTTTTGACATCAGAATTTGCTGCTCTTGATCGATGATGATTTACAATTCGGTTCACTACAACTGTTTTTGAAGGTTCCGCAAAAAAAATATTTAATTTCATTAAATGGTGGGAGCGCATATAAATCATATATTATATTACAACTTACTATGTACTATGTATTTTTAATAGTATTGAGGTATTATTTATTATTAAAATTACATTATTATGACAACTTAATACTATGTTTTTATAACAGTATTGAGGTATTATTTATTATTATTCAGGTATTGTGAATGTGTATTTATTAGAGATATGTGCGAACGCCGCGACCTCCACTGCTGAAGGCCAGACCAAAAGTCAGGCCGTGGCCTGTCCAATATATGGGAGTAAAATTTGGGTTAAGCATGATGAGTTTGACGGGATGGGTATAGCGGGTTGGGTTAAGCGCGAAGGGTTTATCAGCTTGGGCTTACTGGACAGGCTAAGCATAGCTTAGGTATTAATGAACTGAGGTACATTTCCACAGGACAACGTCTATATTATTTGTGTTTATTACTTGTGTTGCCACTTATGTTTCTTGTAGGGAGTACAAATGAACTCTTGTTGGGAGTACAAATCAATAAATATGTTTGTAAGACATTTGTATGACTTATTTACATTTTATTCGGAGTTACGTGCGTTTGGGTATTTTAATTTGACGTAAATATTATAACTTAAAATATGAAGAGGGTTTTTAATTTTTTTGTAATAGCATCGATGATATACAATCCCTAATTTAATAAAAAAAAAAAGTAAACCTCGAACTCAGAGGCTGCAGAAGGTAGTAGATATAAGGTAAAGCGTTTTTTTGAGATATCCATATGAAGACATCGGCATTGGCTAGTACTTATACATTATTAGAATATTTTAGTTTTATAAAACACAGACTTTCTCTTGTGAGCAGCAAGCACAAACGTACATTACAATACATACATGAAGTTTTTCCTTTTTTGTATTTGTGTAAGTCTATATTTACGTACGTATATTACATATCATACGTTTGTATGGAACATATAACCAACCCCAAAGGTAGAGTTACAATATAACAGAGGTCTCGTTTGGCTGGCAAACAGGAGCACTTATTATATTATCCCTTAGGATATATTGGTATGGAGGTTTAGGATAACAAGTGAACAACTATATACAACTACTTACAAAAGATATACTTATTTCAAAAGGTATGTAGAGAAAAAATCAACATCTTCGTCTTGATGTTTCACTCCTACGGTCGTCTAGCTCTTTGCCATTATCAAAGCGATCTCAAAAAGGCGTTTCAATCAATTTATGTTTATAGAGCGAAAGTCAAAGGCTTTTTACTTCTTTTTTCGTCAATTGTATATTTTATTTATTACTTTACGATAAATTGTCTTCCTTACAAAAATGTTTATAAGATAAAGCATTTGCAATTTAAAGTGACTAACCATGCGATGATTTATAGACTCGCCCCCAGAAAAATTTCGAATGAGCTTCCTACAAGGGAAATTTAAATCATCATCATTATGTGCCATGTCTGTTTGACAGACGTTGGCGATCAATGACTTCCACTTCTGCCGATCATAAACCCATATGAAAAAACCAAAAAGCCATGTGAAAAAACTCAGCAGCTTTTTGCGGAGAAAGAGATGAAAAAAAAAACACTGTCTTTCTGCCTCTTGACCCGTAAAAAAATGTAAAAATCAATTAAATAATCGTGACTTTCCAAGCTAATAAATCAAGGACATTTAAATAATTTTTTGCATTGAAAAGGGATGACGAACCCTTTATTTCTTATTTTCTTAACACTTTATAAATTATATAATATGTACATATGACAAGTATATTAAAGAATTTAAAAAAATAAAAGTTAAAACAACAAGGGGTGTACAGTTTTAAATTTCAATATGAAAATGTTATGCAAGGCATATGTATGTTGTTATATAAACACATGTTCATTAAAACATCATGCTGTTTTGTACACTATAACTCTGTTTTTATCTATAAAAAATTAATTAACAAAAAGTTAATTAATAAGAAAATGAAAATATTCTGATGAATCATATGAAATGAGAAACAAAAATGATAATTAAATTTTACCGGAATAACATACATCAAGCTAAAAACATATTAACCTGCTCTTGAGCAGGAGGTTTGTATTTTGAACCTCGTACTGAAGTTAAAAAACATTGAACACCCTTAGCTCTAGGATGGGTGCCTTAAAAACACTGTGTGTTGTCGTTTTTTTTTTTATTATTTCTAATAGTTTTTTTGTACACACGTTAATAATTTTAATTTAGAAATTATAAAATTTTAATAATTTATACTATAAATAATAAAAAAATTAAAAAAAAAAAAACACAGAATTGTTCCACAGTTTTAAGTTTTCACTTCCGTCGACAGTCCTTATGACTGACTATCTTTTTTTTCGAATTAATTTATAGGTCGATATAGTAATAAGCAGCTCAAAAACTCATGAATTCTCGGTCTCGCAAAAATTATACATAAAAATGAATATGAGCAATAATATTTAAGGTAAATAGTTTTAAGAAAAATACGTAAAATATAAACGACGTAGACATTTAAGAAGAAGTCGTTTATACGCTCATTCGTCTTTGGATAGACGTAAACTTATATTTTTCTGTTATACATATATAACAATCGCATGAAAATCGCTGAAGGATATTTTTAAAAATTGGAAAATATATATATATATAATTTTAATAATGTAAATTTTTACATTATATGTATCATTATAAAATGAAATAGTTATTACTGAAGTAGACGTTGCTGGTAGGAGCTATACCACATATACTGGTATAAGAAAATGATGTATAAGAAGTTCAAAAAAAATTTAAACTTGTATTATGAGAAAACACTCTCTGGAAAGAACGTCCCAAAAATTTGATTAATACATTTCCAGTGGTTTATAAAACCTACTTTTCACATTTTTTCAGTATTCTCTCTGTTCTAATGTTGTCAATTTTTGGCCACATCTTTCGAGCAACGGCACAGTTATTTAGATATTTTTGTTTTCTAGTAATTTCTTGTATAGCTTTATTTGGAACTTTATCGGCGGGAGCGGTATCTGCAAAATCCTGCTGAAGCCGTTTTCTGCCACAAACCTTACTAGTGTGTATGGTTTTATATTCCCATATGACAACGTTACCCCTTAACTTATCACTACCCTCAATCTTGTCAAATTTATGATCTGCCACTACTGCTTTTGAGTAATGTTCCTCTCTAATTATGCTTATTATCGCTTAAGATATACTGAACAAATTTTTGTTGTTGACTGCTCCAGAAAGCCATGCTTTTGTTAGCCTGTCATATTTCCTTCGCACGCTAATATACAGGAAAGTCCAGTATGTTGGCTGGTTGATTTCCACAAATTTGTCCTCTAGCGTGTTTTCCGTCAATCTTTTAACGTATCCTTACGTATTTCGCTGTTTATCTGCTTATATTTAGTGTATTTAGTTTGTTACACAATATCAATGTTTTAAAATGACATTGTATCATTTTAATATTTTATTCAAACCGGTATTTTGCGAAGGCAAATTTTCGGAGGAACTCTCTAATTGGCAAAATTTATTTGGAGTAAAATTTGTATTTCTATAAATAATAATAACGTACATAACAAAAAAAAATTTATACATAAAACGTGTTTGTTTTACAGATAATTGAAAATTATTTGAATAGGAAAATATCTGTAGAAATAAAATATTATGCTCAGAAAGTGCAACAAAGTTTTATATGTTCAGAGCACTCTTTATTCTCCTCTCCGTAAAAATTAATAAGTATAAAATTCGCAGAACCACAAGTTTGTCCCATACAAAATAAAAACCCATTTACGCAGAAAAATTTCATTTTGTTATTTCTTTTTATTGTCTATTGAACTATTGAACTCTTTTTATTACGATTTTTATTACTTACTTCTTTCTTTTAATACAATAGGTGCCATTCTAGTAACTTGATTTGGCCAGTGTTAATTTTTATACCCTATTAGTGTTCAAACCGCTGCTCTGTTTTAGAGTGAGGATAGCGCAATGCAATCAATGTCTGCCTATTTTTTTTTCCTAACAACTAATCCATAAATTATTGATTATCCTA
Organism: Chrysoperla carnea; assembly: GCF_905475395.1. NCBI lineage: Eukaryota > Metazoa > Arthropoda > Insecta > Neuroptera > Chrysopidae > Chrysoperla > Chrysoperla carnea. The sequence goes on along the minus strand of NC_058340.1, from coordinate 39,921,851 downwards.
TTTCTTTATGATATCTCCAACCAAAATTTTATAGGATGATACTATGATGAAACTCTTAAAAATGAATACTTAAAAATAAAATACCCAAACTCAAATGTGAATACTTGAAATAGTTTTAATTGCATAATTACACATCAATTTTTAGAATTTTTCTAGTTGCTTATTTTTGAAATACAAATCTTTTTTTCGATTCTAGTTCCTATTCCTTCTATTTAGTTTAAAAAATAATAATTTTTTGAAGACTTGAGCAGTAAACTGAAGAATGTAACATCATAAAAAAGTTTGACTTCAGTCGTGTGGTCTAAACCATATTCGTTTTTTTTTAATCTCACCTTATATTCATTCCTTTATATTCAATATAGTCAATTAATTTGTGTTATATATTCAATGATCAAGTACGTATTATAGATTCAAATCTTGAAAGTAAGTGGAGATCAAACACTGCTTCTATGACGTCAGCTAATTTTAATAATTTTTAAAAATATAATTTCTACTCAATTTTCTATGTAATACGAGTTAGATAGGATTCGTTTTTCGTATATGTTTTTCTCTCAATTGTCTTCTAAAAATCGGTGTTCTTGTACTCTTACATAATATAAGCCATGCATATTTCCAGAAAAATGGATGGAAAAATATATTCCTCGTTTCATTTCTCTTTCATTGAGTGTTTTGCTTTTTAAACTCTCTATGTCATAGCCCTAGGTAATGTTTGAATTACCATTTTCCTAGGTAAGGAAAAAATATTTCTCGTAATATATCCATTAGTAGACAAAACCTTGGATAGTATAATAGATCAGAAACTCGAGTGTCAAAGAAGGGAGTAGAGCTTTTGACATAGCGCGAAACAGGCAAGATTTGCAATAGTCACCTTATGGAGCAAGACGTAAGAACACAGAGGAATGGTGGCGAGGATGGTTTAAGAGAATGTCGGTCGGAAGTTAGGAGAGGAAAGTGGCTGTTAAGTCGAGGATTAAGAAATTCTTTCTCTCCACGACCTATAGAGACAAGAGATAAGGAGAATGTATACGTAAATGTGCGAATTTAGCTTATTCGTATACTAAGGTTCATTGAGTAAGACAGACGTCTGTGTTTGAATATACAATAATAAAAAAAAAAAACAAATGAAAAATGAAATGTATTTCATTTAACTGACCTGATTTACCCAAAGCATGATGTTGGGGTAAATTCTGAACCAATTTTCTTTTTTTAACATCCAAGTCAATTATTTTCTTTTCCAGAAAAACACAGACCCGCACACGCGCACGCACACACATATACGTGCGTATACATTGTCCCACACATACAAACTTGTGTCTTTTCTTTTAAATTAATAATATTTTAAATGGAATAAAATACGGAAAAGAAACAAAATTACCCTTAAGCCATATTGCTTGTTTTTTCTGTTTTCTGTTACAAATAGACCGAAAAAAGATATTATTGTTCATAATATTTTTACATTATTTAAGAATTGACAAGTATTTTTCAAAATAATAATATGTCGTCTACGAAAAATTATTCTATACAGAGTGACAATTGTGTTGTTGAATAAAAATTATTATATTTTTCCTTCGTCTTTTATATGTATTCTTAATAATATTGAAATTTGGATTGGTATAAGCCACATATCCGGTAAAATTTGAGAAGGTCCACACACTATGGAAAACCTTTCCAAATACAGGAAAATGGGATTTTCTAGGGAGATGCATAGGGGACTGTAGTGAAACTTCATATCAGGGTTTATATCAACAAGGTCCTATGTTTGATATAACTCCCCTCTGGAGCCGTGGAGCTGGAGGGGATGAAATCGTCAAAAGCGGTCAAATCAACCCTACCCAAACTTATTTAAAATGTCTTTTTAAGTAACTTTTGTAACTTGGTAGTCTTTGCTTAACCTCACCCTTACCAAACTACATCCTTCTAAATATTATATTAAATCCAATAAATACCTAAACCTGTTCCTCATTACCGTATGATTCCAAATATACCGCTATGCTTGTATCTATAGCTAATATAAAATAAAATTTGGGAAAAATAATAAATTATCCAAAAATTACCTACCTTTTACCAAAAAATTTTTTTACCAAATTGTTCTTCAAATTGTTCACATAATCAAATAAATCAAATAAAGAAATAAATAAAACTTAGATAAGCCAAATTAGCGAAGTTAAGAAACTGAAGCTTTTCCTTGTTTTTAAATAATTCGTACAATTGGCTGCTTTCAATAAAAATATTACAAGACTTAATATATCAATTATATAATATAATAAAGTCTTGTCCGATGTTTCGGACCGTTTGTTAAGTAATTGTAATCAGTTTTTAAGTCTTATTGTTTTTAAGTCTTGTTGTAAGCAATTCTATCTGTTTAATAATGGTAATTTAACCTCAATTTCCAGACCTTCAAAAATATCAATTGGTTATTATTCTCATGTCCATTTCAAAAATAAACAGAAAATGTATAGATGCCGTAGTTTTGAAAAGGCTACATAATTATATGGCTAAGAGGTTCAAAGCAATTTGTCTTTAAGAAACAATGCCACATGAGAAAACAGTGTGAGTAAGTGAGTTAGTGAGTGAGTATTTTAGTGACCAATAGTTTGTGCAGGCTCGTTATTGGCTTTATATAAAACGGGCACAAAAATTCGAATATACACTCTATATTTTCTTATCAACTAAGATGTGTATAAATGAAAATGTATCAACATAAACACCTTTAAGCCATTATTATACTTTTTTGTTCGTATTTACTTAAATTTAATTTATATTTTTCAATGATCTATTTAAACAAATAATGTAAATTGATTTTTCCTAGAATATAAATTAAATTTTGTTTATTAATGATTAAATTTTTGTTTAAAATATAAAACCTATACACCTTAAAATTGAAATTAAAACGTATTAAATAACAATATCTCAATTTGAAAATAATATCTAAAAAAAAAATAAACTAAGAGTGAACTTTTAAAAAGATTTATTACAACGACTGTCAAAATTTTTTAGTGATATCACTTCTCGTTTTTTAATCCTGTCGTAAGACTTAAGGCACATGGGACCAAACATGCATAAAACGATTAGGGAGTTTTACCTAATGACTTAAAAATAGTTTAATGATATTTAACTGGGCGGTGAAATTATATTTTCCCTTTTACAAATAATTCAGATGTATAGACAAAAGTCTGAGTTTGGTATCATCATTATGTTACTTATCAAAAATAATTAATAAGGACGTAAATAAATTTTTTCGGGAAGATCCGACCTTATTTAACATGGATACCAAATATTTAGTTAGTAAGAAATCTCATATGAACTATGAGGTTTTACATCAAATTTAATCACAAATGCTATAAATAAAATTTTTACTTTTCAATCAAACAATTTTAACATATTATTGGGAAAATCACTGATGGCATCAAGCCGCCAATATGGCAGTCATAAAGCTAAAAATTCAGCAGTTGTCTATGGAATAATAAGGCTATTAAAAGAGTAGACTATGAATAACATCCCAGTTTATTCAAATATTTTAAGAGTATTGTTGTAAATTACTATGGTTCTTTACTATCCTTAGATTATTATTCTTAATAATATTTATTAAGGATATCTATTTATTTAATGCCTGCTGAAACTCAGTTTAAACCTGTTACAGTAGTTCTAAGCCTCCAATTGTTGCATGGCGTAATAGTAATGACTTTCCCAACAAATTGTACACTTTCATTTTATAATATAGTGGACGTATATAGAATAGTGGCCGAATAACCTTAAAATTAAAATAAAAACACACATTGAATCTTAATTAGGTAATATATAAACAATATCTACTCTAATCGACATTCTGATATGAAAGATATATTTTCGGGATAAAATTTCTAATCGTAATCATAAAAACTAGAAATTATTGCATAACCAAGTGCGAAAAGAATAAACTAAAAACACAAATCATTCTATAAATATACCAATACAAAAACGAAACAAAAAAAGGGTCGTTATTTCAATTACGTTTGTGACACTTCATGTACAATAAATAGCTTTTCTTTTTAACACACATACGTGAAATACATTGGAAAATTGAAAAACACACCATTTGGGTGATAAAATAATAATAATCATCATCATAATACAATTTTCATCACTCACAAGACAATTGACCATCTAACTACATAGAAAATTTTATTAAAAATCAGTGAAGTGTAAAATTGTTAGAAAAATAGAATTCTAGAAAAAGACATAGCATACAATAAGTATATAAACAGAAAATCTCAAAAACGATAAGCTAAAGTATTGATAACACGTATCAAACTCTAATGGATGGTTTTAATCCGCATTTAAAGTGAGTATGAACATGGTTTAAATGGATAGGCACTTTGATCTCGGTAAATTTTCTCATATTTCGGGACTGTGCTTATCTTCTCTATACTGGAGTATTTTGTATAAGAAAATGATTAACCTCCAAAATCCAAATTTTATTGATAATATATAAAACAAATTATACACAGTTATAATTGCATTACAATTATAATTATTATTAATATATTCGCTGTTAAAAGGTACCAAAAGGTACCATATTGACATATTGATAAATCAAGAATGCAATCCTACTAAATTTGGGTCATAATTTTCAATGAATGTGGAGTCCTGGTCCTGAAATTAAGCACAAGAGTGATAGCTAGCGAAAAACTGGCATCACAGCTGAAAAGAATGACCCATAATTAGTGGGTTTTAAAAAAAATTCCAATAAGATCGGTTACAATTTGCCTGATTTATCAAAAAAAATCGACCACTTACCTTAATTTTAAAATTTTCTTGTAGATGCATATGTAATATTTTCTAAGCTTTTTTGCATTTGTTTTATGGGCCTTATATATTAGTGAAATGGTTTTTTAAACACTCGGTACATGCTATATACTAGACAAGAAGGATCAAAGATTTATTTTTCAATTTATAAAACCGTACAAAGTAAAATGTCGTCGTCTTGTATATTTATTTTATCCCATATTTATAATTTTTTCAGTTATTTTACAATTTCGATGTGCAATAATTTATTTTGGAATTCTAATAAAATTATGAACAAGACAAAAAAATGAAGTTGATTTATTTTATCACATTATTATTTTATGTACATACGAATGTTACGAGTGCGTGTTTCACGGTTTTTCTTATGTCTTTTTTCGTTGTGAGTATTGAATTTTTCCATGTCTAACATTTTAACGAGAAAATATTTACTCATTTATTTTAAGTTGATTTAAACAACGTTTTTGTCTTATAAGTAGGTACTTAAGATTTTTTTGCTGTTTTCATATCATGTATTAAAATAATAGAATTAGTCCCAAATAGAGTTTACTCAAATTTGCAGTAAAAGTGTTGTCTGAGTATAATTTTTGTTGAAAAATTTTTGTATTTGATGCGGGATTGATTTATAAAATTTTTATTGTTCTTAAAGTAGTACTATCGGTCATAGACTTTGCATTCAGAATTTAATGAAACTTGGCATAGTTGTCCATTATTATATCATAACTAAGCAGTTAAATTTTTAGGGGCTTTCAGAGAACTGATAGTACTACCTTAAGTAGGATATGCCAATCATTTTTAGTATCAAACAATCAATATAGTTGTCATAAACCGCCTGCTAACCTTCCTGCTATCTTTTCAAAAAAAAAAAAAAAAAAAAAAAAAGAAAAGAAGAAAACTTAATAGCAATTGATCACAATATTATCACGTTTCATCGACTTAGTGCTCACAGTTATTTCGCATAGTAAACATTCTTCACTCAAACAAAAAAGAAGAAATTCTGTTCATAAAAAAATAGCATTAGCTTGCCCTCGTTTAAAAAGACCTTATAAATACGACTAGTAAATATTCTTTACTGATGGTAATATCAATACGAAAGACATTAAAAGCATCTTAAGAATTAAGATCAAATTTAAGGAGTGTAAAAGATGTCCCCTTCGATCTTATAATAATTTATTAGAAAAATAGATCTGTATTTTAACTATCCTATAAGATTTTTCGACTCATAGTGATAAATTTATTTGGTACACTTTTCATGTATAATAGAGACATAACATTGTCACTCAAAAAATGTTATTGCTCATGGGAAAAAAAACCGGTAGAAATTTTCAATTTCATTTAAGTAAAGTGAACAATAAATATACTGTCAAATACTTGTTTTAAAATAAACTACCGAAAAAAATGATACCATTTTAAAAATATACGCTCCAAATAAACTCACAAAAAATTCTAAGTATTTTCTTCTTCCATGTATGTGTGTGTGTGTGCTTGTACATGTGGAGAGGATTACACACGCCATTAATATTATAGCTCGGGAAATTTAATTTAATTAAGTGAAATTTTTAATGAATTATTTTGTAATAATTTTTTGTGATTTTCCTCTAAATGATGAATCCTCTAGTCTATAGTGACATAAAAAGTGACATAGCAAATGACTCTCGCTCACATACACACAAAACAACAGTTAGGGCACTAGTTGAAAGATAATAAAATGGGATAATCTTTATGTCGAATTGGCAATATTTACCCATAAAAATGTAAAACAAGACTTGATACTATGACAAAATTTAAAAGTGAAACTGAAATTGTCCATCTTCTTTTAGCAAAACAAACTTAATATGTAATCTCTATAGCGACACCCACGTATGACGTCACTTTATAACGATTAACTATTTATACAATGGACTATTGGACAGTATGGAAAACAATGTCATAATTTATGATATCTGCATAAATTTTGGGTTTTATAATTTATTTGCTGTAGGCTGGCAAACAAATAATGCATTATTTATTTGAAAAAGAAAGAAAATAAAAAGAAAACCGTAGCTATAGTTACTGATTGAAATCGATTTGAATTGGCTAGCATTGTGACGAATCAAATAATTGATAATACTGATTTTCTGTCGCCTGGAAGATGATCTTAGAGCTCAGATTGGTGAAAAAAACGCTAATTCATAAATGAACCTAAATGTGGCTCACCCTATACCGTTCAGCTTTTGAATTTTGTCTATATTCGATAAAGATTTTTTCTATTAGAGATCAAATACCTACAGAAAGCATTTTTATATACACTAACATAGTTGAGGAAACAGAAAATGAAACAAAAAAAATGTATATAAAAAAATAAATTAAAATGAGAAAAACGAATTGAAAAGACTTTAATAATTGAATAAACAATGAATAATTTCCATGTCTTTTAATAATATTAAATTTAAACAAACGAATAAATTTAAAATCGAAAATGAGAGTAAAAAACATGGAAAAAAACTGAAAATAGTAAAATCAAATATCTTCATTAAAATGACGACTTTTATTTAAATTTTTTCTTTTGCCTTCTTGCATTCATACTGTTCCTGTATTAACAAGCAATTGTTAATTTTTATAAAATGAATTTGGAAAATAAAATTGAGAAGAATTATAAAATAATTCTGAGAATCATCCAATTTTGCACTAATGTATTTAATACTGCGATGAACGTTTTTTTTAAGTATTGATATCACCATTGCACGCTACATGATTGTGCATGGAAAAGTTCATACAACTCTTCAATTATATTTTCCTAGCTTGATACCCACCCAAATCCCTGGGCTTAATAATAATGACCACCGCGATATAGCTTTTACTTCTCTTGCTCTGACTTATCCCTATAACACTGGAAATAATGATAGGGATTGTTTTACACAGGTAAAATATATGTACAGGTTTCAATTCCTTTTTTAAATGTAAAATAGTCATAATCCATTAAGTATATCAGAACAGATATCCATAATTTGTGTCTCGTTCATCATATATTTTTACAGAAATGTCAAAAACAAATTCAATTTTTTTTAAATATTAATGAATTATAGCTTATGTGTTATTCTGATGTATGAGCTATATAATTGTAAAGTCTCATTCAAATGCATTCAATGCGTGAAAGCGTAACACAGAAACCAAAACAAATAACCTTACTTTCACATTTATAATATTTACATTTAAGTTCCGATTTTTGGTAAAGTTGCGTTCGGCGCTAGAGGTCACAAACTTTGATTATTCAGTGGATCAACATCAGAAACAAGTCTGCAAAATATCAGAACTACTGAATTTGACTGAAACTACCCCGTACTCGTACCCTACTACTACCCCGAGGCGACAAGGTTTATTGAATTATTAATAATTATACTGGAATTGCAAATTTCCAGCAAGTTTCTAAACATTTTTTTTGGTCAGAATAAACTATTTTCTCTATTGCTTGTGTGTAAGAATCATGTGACATGTTCAATATAAAAAAAGTGACTTATAAGAGAGTACAAGAAATAAATGATGCTTTAGTTCTTAATGATCAAAGGTAATGCGATATATTTCTTATTTAAATTGACTATGAATGTATGTTGTCTGACTAAACTCGCGAATGCATAACGAAGTTTGAATGTAAAGAGAATCGAATCTTTTGAGCTCTATATGTATGTACATACTTCATCACTTAAGGAAATAGAAATACACCTAAATTAAGATAATTTTTTTTCATCGTATGCCATCGTCTTTCATTTTTTACCTTTTGAATATTTTAAATTAACTGTTTACCATTTTAAACGTACAGACATTTGTACATGTATACAGTTCGTATTCTCTTTTAAAGTGACTTTTAAGTTTCAGTTTAATACATGCATAGTATTAGTGAGAGGAAATAATGATCCAAAGCAAAATTATAGTTTATCCCATCATTTTCGAGCGTTTTTGTAAGTGATCTAGATGGTCGCACAATATTTTTAAACCTTTTTGTTAACTTTCATACAAAAACACATACAATTTTTAGATTGCATTTTCCTCAAACGTGAAAAATAAGAATACATGACTGATTTTTTATTTTAAAGATATTTGCATTCAAATATTTTCTAAGCACAAACACTCTAAAGTTTTATGGTTGCCACACGAGACAAATGTAAATTCATTTACTGTAAATAGTTTTGGAGACATTTTCTGAATGTGTTTTATAATCAATGCATTCAACAAATGTATGGCATTAAGGAGAATGCTGGTATGGTATATTATTGTAAGATCCATGGCTATGGCGTTAATAACAAGTGAATTTTACAAAATATAAAAATCCCCGATAAAGGGTACGGAACCCTAAACTCACGCTTGAAACATATCTAAGGAGACTCATTAAATTACCGTTTTCCTTATAGCTTTTTCTGATGAACCACTTTTGAAGAGCATCGCCAATTTTAAAGTTTTTTCGGGTACGGAACGTTAAACTCGCATGTGAAACTCTCCATTAAATTACCTTAAACGAAACGAAAATAAAATCGGTTCATCCGTTTGGGCGCTACGATGCCACAGCATACACACACACAGACACACACACATAGCACCGTAGCTTGGATTTTACGGCGACATTATATGGAGTATTATCACATACTTTTTGAGTATCTGCCCCTAAACCATACCAGCTTTGTAATAAACGCCATGTATTTCTTACCGTGTAAGCTTTTGAATGATGTGCTCAACATGATTAAAAGTTTTTTTTTTTTTAAATTTAATTTTATAAAAATTTTTGTTTCTAGAGATGAGTTTTAGTTATTAATTATTCAAAGAAAAGAAATCGTTGTCTCCACAGTTTCTGCGTGCAAATTTTATTTCATAAGAATGTAAAAATGTAATTCAATGTATTGAAAAATGTATCCAATTATTGATTTGAGCAGACAAAACTTTTGTTTGAAAACAATTCACATAAAGAAAAAAAACTTGTTTGATTTATACAATGATACTCAACATTCAATAAACACTCCATACATAAAATTTTCTTTCAATATAGCAATAATAATAAGATTATAAATACATACATACAATTTTCTTTTTATTAACTTCTTTTTTATACATATTTTCTTTTCTCTTCAGTAATCAGCTTGTGATTTTTTAATAACTTTGAAGATGAAAAAAAAAAAAATTGTATATTCATTTTCATTTGTAATTCAAAGTTCGAGAAAGAGATATTTATATTTAAAAATAGGGCACAAAAAATTATTTTCTTTTTTTTTTTGATAAAATATATGTGACATTTGTTTATTATGTGAAAAAAGATTATAAACTTTTGATTAAATTTTTGTGTGTATGTTTTTTCCTTTTGAGAGAAATTCAAATTATAGAAATATTCAAAAATCATAAGAAATGATTGTCGTCTCTATTTACAATCAAAATGACAGAACATTCTTCACACAGGTGCCCTGTAAACTAAGCAAATTCTTAATTTCGAAAAAGTAATTCATCTTGTTCGTTGTGTGCGTAGTCATGGTAGGGACAGTAAAATCGATGCTAGCGCTTCCAGTGAAAAATTTTGGCGATAAAGGAGGCTATTATGACTAATTTGCAGTTCTTTACATGTTAGTGTTATAGAAAATGTCAAATTAAAATTATTGAAAAACACTAATTAATTAAACTTGCATTAAAAATTGTGAAAATAAGAAATCAAATTGCACAAATATTATTTTTCAAATGAAAATTATCATAATAATTTATTTAAATTTGTGAGACAATAATATTAAATTTTCAATGTAAGTCATAAATGCAATCCATACAATTATACATGCATCCATACAATACAATTCTATAATTAAAGTAGTGTATCGTTATCATGGAAACGCCTCCAATTAAACTCACGCACGGTGCGAAAACATAAATACTTATTACTCTTCAAAATTGTGAGTGATAAACTATATTTTGACGGAGCTTGCAGAAACAATCAGTTATTTTTTGCGTGGGTGCAGGGAAGATTATAAAAGATACAAATCGATTCGTGCGTGATTCATAAAAAATTTCATTTCGACTAATAAAAAAGAATCACACTTTAATATCCAACTCCCTAAAGACATAACGAACTGGTTAAAAAAGCTAAACTAAAAATTAAATGGCTTTTTCACAAAATTAAAAAGCGTGTGTCGATATGAATAAATCAATTATATTTTTGTTTTTACATTGATTATGTACACAACTAATTCTATCTAAAAAAATAAAGTCATAACAGAACTTCTATAGTAGCTGTAAAAATTTATTTGTGATTTTTGTACATAATAAATAATGACCTTTTTAAAAGTAAAATTATATCTGCAAATTTCTTGTTTAATTATTTTATCAGTGTTGTTTAAAATTCAAGAGTTTATAATGTTTAATGAACAGGAATTATTATGATAAAATTTCTATTGCCAACATACAATGAGAAAATGTTGTTAGTTGATGATGTAAAAGAAACTAATAAATAGAATGTTCGAGAAGAAATATTATCTTCATCTATGAAATGATTGGTGCGTCTGTTTGTACTCGAGCTACTTAACGACTCGACTGTTTAAAGTTACAATCTCACAGTTTAATTATTTTGCCTAGACGATGGTTTTTTGATGTACTAGACTACACTGAATTTCTTTGACCCTGCCTTTCATTGACTCTTTTCTGGGGCTTTTAATAATGAATCTAGATGCCGTACTTGTAGAGTCTTTCATTAAGAGAAATACTTTTTTTAATTAAAGAAAAAAAAATTCAACTTAACAAAGAAAAGAGTCTTTATCTGAACCACATCGTCTTAAACTTTGGTGTTTCTATTAAACATTTGGATTTTGTTCTTACACATATAAAAGACCTAACAAGACCTGCAAAACCAAGGCCAATGGGTAAAACAAAAATAAAAATTACACTTCGTTGAACAATGATAGTCAAATACAGTCTTGGTTTTGGTCTTGGCCTTGGTCTTGCTCATCACTAACCTTAATATTAATTTCGAAGTTTTCCATTTCACCTTGGTCTCTAACTTGAAACGTTGAATATGATACGTTGATTTTGTATTATTTAAATTAAAAAATTACGTATATATTTCATAATGAAAAACTCTATTTATTTGAAGGTGTACATACCATTTTACAAGTTCATTGGTCTTTTTTTATTAAACTTAAATAATATACCCATATTTCAAACGAAGCGAGCTCTAAGCCAAAAATTTTAGTCAAGCTGAAAGTTTTTTTAGTGTCCAGGCGAATATGGCCACGAAAGATCTATGAAATTCAAGAAGAAAAAGGCAAATGTGGTGAGGTAAATTTTTTCCTGAGTAGAAAATACCAAGCGAAATAGACGATTAACGGCTTGTTCTCCTATAAGACACTAATAATAATTTATAATAATTTACGTTTCATTAGTTCATATTATACTTTCTTTCCTGAATTTTATTTATAATGCGGTTATTATTGTATTCAAAAGTTTATTAGCAATAAGAAAGTTAAGTTGTCCTTCATCTAGTTGTTACACTTTTTAAGATGAGCAAGGAAAACAAATGAAGCTAGCTTATGAATAATTCTAGATTAGCAAATATAGCAAAGTATAAACATTAGATAGCAAACTAGGTAGCAAAGTATAAACATTTAACTGGTACAACGTAAGTATAGCTTTGTCTACCAATTTTTTTCTCTATACAAATTTTTATAACTGCAGAGGATCTTTCTTTTAAGGATCTCCAGCACAGGTTTTATATCTACTAACAAAATTTAAAAAAATAAAATAAACAAACATATTCATAGCTTCTACTTTCATCAACACCATTATTATATTGTGTCACGAAAATACTGAGCATTTGTTAACAAAAAATTCAACGATATTCTAAAGATATAATAAAGAGCCAAAACCTGACATTTTTCCTAGTATTTGATGTTTAATTCCAGTAATACCACCAATTAAAATTCCTCCGAAAATATACTGTCTAACTCTTCCCATTTAAAATATTACAACAAAGTTTTAAATATTAATGTTAGTTTATTTTCATTACCTGAAAACCATCCTCCGAAAATATTCTGTCTAACTCTTCCCATTTAAAATATTACAACAAAGCTTTAAATATTCATGTAAGGTTATTTTCATTGCCTTAAAACCACTTCCACAAAGACGTAAGTAGGTGTGATTATAAAAACATTTATAAAAAAAAAGTATCTTCCCCAAATAATCCTTTTACATATTATTAAAAACAACAAAACTGTTTATTCTATATAAACATGGTATTTCCATTTTCTATATAAACATAGAAATGTAATTTTAATATACTTTATAATCACAATAGATACTTACAAAACTAAGGAAAACAATTTAATCATAATAAAATATACCACAAAATTTACAAAATGTACCAGACTCTTTACTCTCAAGAAAAATTTTTCACAAAAAAGTATAAAAACATTAAAAAAGTCAGTGCTACAAATATTTATGCAAAATAACTTTTTAAATAGTTTCTTAGGTAATTTAGGCTGTGTTTAAAGATGACCACACATATTGCACTTCTCTGCAATGGTGCATCGAATTTAATCAAGGTTGGAAGAAATGTTGGTTCATATTTATTCACTGAGACAATGTAAGTGGATTAATGTATATCCTTATATATTATAAATGTGAAAGGAAGGATGTTTGTTTGTTTGTTTGTTACGCTTTCACGCAAAAAAGTTTTTTTTTTTAAATAAATTTAATCATTTACTATTTTAAATTTTTACATTAATCTTTAATTTATGGTTCAAATGATTATCACAGATGGAGCAGAGTTATGATAATCATTTTGAACCATTAATTAAAGATTAATGTAAAAATTTAAAATAGTAAATATCACAATTCATGGCTACCTTTTCTGATATACTCAATGAATTATGACTACTTTTCAATTCAAAAAATTGAAAACTGTGCATGACTTTTAGTTGCGTAAAATAATCCCTTCAAGTGTTATGGAACGCTGATAAGTGAGATCAAAAGACCTAGAGCCTACAAAGCGGTGATTTTTACTATTAAGCCCAGTGAAGCGGGCGGATATCAAGCTAGTGAATATATATATTTAATCTGCTAGATTTGTATGCATTTGAGTTCGTTGATGAATAAAATAAATGAACCGGTTCATCTGTAATTTTTGTCGGCCACAACGATTGGGAAAGAAATGAATTGATACAACTGGTCTTTTGATTTAATATTGTTCATTTTGGAAACGATGTTTGATTGTTTCTTAAAACAGTCTTATTAATAAATGTTTTTTTGTGTCATGAATATTTTGAATTAGTATGTATCAATAAGGCAAGCAGTATGCTGACTCTATTAGAAATTACAAATCAACAAGTGAAAAAATACAGTTGACTGAGTTAATTTTTGAAATACCCTGTCAGTAGAATGTGTTGAATGTGTTTGCACTATTTTCAGTAAATTAGACGAGTTTAAGCAAAGAATTATGGTTATATCATTGGTTTTGCAAAATTTCGAAAGGCTTTTCTAGAATTTCTTTCATTTTTCGAGAATGTTTCACTTTATTCACACTATTAAAAGTTACCTGCAAATTTTCAACCTCCTATCTTTTATAGTTTTGGAGAAAGCGGTCACCAAAGTTTTTTCCAAATTTTCGCCCTCACGGGTAAGCAGTGATTTTAACGAAAAAATAATTCTAATAAATTCTTTTCGAATCTTATTGCCTTTAATACGCTTCGATCGACTCGTACGTATACACACACACACACACACACACACAAACACACACACACACAAACACACACACACACACACACACACACAAATACTTCGTCTCCAAATTGGTCTTAATGCCTTGTCCAAACCATGAAACGAAAAGATATGTTGAAAATTTCGATTTTGAAAATCGCACCCATCAAAATAACTACTTATAGAGAGAATTTAATAACTTTCAGATTAAAATGGTTTTGAATATCAAAATATAGTAATATAAATAAAGCGATGGGAAAGAAAAAGCATTCGTGTTCATTGCTTAGACCGCTTTTAATCAGATTTATACACGTCCTATCAGAATTATACACGTTCTTTGTCTCATCGTGAAATATCTTAATATTTTCAAATACAAATTCCTGTAGTAGCCTGTATTAAAAAATTTTAAATATCACCCACAAAAGTTTCTTAAAACACACCTTTCAGCAATATGCGCGGTGGCTATGTTATTTCTATAATAACAATATAATAATAACTCATAATGAAAACATATTTCCCTGTTATAATTTCAAAATAATAATAATAATAATTGTTATTGTTATTACTGATTATTATAATAATAACATATAATATTATTTGAAAATAATAACATTTCCACAACATTTACCTATGGGTTAGTTGAAATGTTATGAATGAGTGTAAAATGATGGTAACCAGTTGGATTTATGTTCATGAGTGTTCGCATTGTAAATAAACTGGCTTTGCATACAGTGATAATAAATATTAAATTTAATTATTATTTTTACTCTTTCAGGGTTGTATTCAAAGGTCGATGCATAGCTTTAAACGCATTCATTTAACCATGATTACATGATTCATGCTGTCGGTGGAGGGAACGTTACGTTAACGTAATACGTTTTCTAAGCACTAAGGAGTATTGTGTTATCAGAATTAAATGAATATAAGTATCGATTCTACCCATTATCTAGCCTAGGCTTCGATCCAGACTGTTGCTATTAGGGGAGACATGTGCTCATTCTTACAGGAAGTTGCAATGCTAATAGAACGATGCTATCATATTACTTTCAGTTAAACATTATTATAGCTCTAATATGCAACAAAACATATGTTGTAACACTTAAAATGATTTAACTCGTGGAATTTCAATGAAATACAGAATAAGTTTTATGCAAGCATTAAGTAGTTGGTTTTTTTGTCAGTGGCGACTTTTTTTTTTTATTGAACCATAAGTTAACTTTTTCTTTTTACATCACTAACTGATTTCAAAACTGTAAATAAATAATTTTAGTTGATGATGAATAGCTGAGTTTAAATATTAGAATAGAGTAGAAAAGAATACAGACTTTATGGATAGTAATTTTTTTTTTCGTTTTCAGCTCTGCTTTTGAACTATCTCGGTGTAACTTTACCAGAATATCTGTCACACTCTGGCAAAAAATATTTCTGTCAAGATAAACCCTGGCACACCTAGTCCATATCGTTAATTCATATGCGAAATTTCGAAATTCGTGTTTTACTGTCATGGGCTCCAGGGCTATATGCTTGATAACCTTTGTAGCAGATGTCCATAAATTGTTTTACTTCACCCTGTCAACAATAAAATACCTATAATTTTTTGTTATATATCTTTATAAATTAGAGCTCATGTGTTATTCGGATGTATGAACTATATTATTGTTAAGTTTCATTCAAAACTATTCGATACTTTTTGTGTGAAAGCGTAATAAACAAACAAACAAACATCCTTACTTTTACATTTATAATATATAGTGATAGGGATAAACAAATGCAAACAAAAATTATCCATCGTTTATTATTTATTTTTTAAAAAGAAATACATAATATCATGAAAAATTATAGAGTGATACAGAAAACACTCCGTATTAAGGGAAGCATTTTCCCTTAAAGAGACAAACATGTCTTCAACAACTTGAGTGATACTTGATGCTTCAAATTTATTTCATCACTAGACACTTAGAGCATTTATTCTTTGTATCCTGTTGGCAAACTTCATGCATAAAAAACTATCGGTAACAGAGTGTACTCTTCCATTGGAGAGAGATTTTTTTATTTCAACAAAAATTGAAACGTCGAATAATAAGTAGAATAATCATTCTATCCTATTTCTCATTCAGCCGGGTATTCGATGACCGATACTATGAAAACTGTAACTTTGTGAAGCATCAATATATGAATGGGGAAATCCCACGACAAAACCCATTCAACTAGATAAATATAATGCAAAGAATTGACTATAAGTGATAAACTTGTGTGAATATTACACAGTTAAAAAATATGTAAGTTACCTTATTTCATGTTAGTCAAGTTATCTTTTCTATATTTACTTCTATGAATGAATTTCAATATTGCACATTTTAATTAATTATTAAATTTATTAAATATTAGTTCGACTCAATAAAAATTTTGACATTATCTCGGTATAAACATATCCATCAGTTTAAAAATTAAAAATAAAGAACGAAGTATCATTTTAAGTATTAGAATATAAGTATAAAGTAAGCACAGCAATACTTATTTATATTCATAGAATTGCTAAATATAAATAAATCATAAGTAAACAATTATAATATAATAAACTTTTCGTTATAATAAACTAAAATGTAATTACATAGAAATGTTTTTACTTTGTGACATTTGAAAAGTACATATATACAACAATATATGTATATTTATTACTTCTGTATATTATTGCATATACAATACAAGGTGATAAGAAACATGTGTCCTTGTTACAAGGTTGAGTTTATTTTAATTTTTTAACCCTCGAACTTAAAAAAAGAGGTGTTATAAGATTGACTGCTATGTGCGTGTGTCTGTGGCATCTTAGGGCCTAAACGAATGAACCGATTTTAATTTTTTTGGTTTCATTTGCAAGCAATTTAACGGAGAATGTTCTTAGCTTTTTTTCAAGTGCAAGCTTAGGGCTTCATACCCGAAAACTGGCGATGATCTTCGATTCGAAAATCGATTCAGTTTGGAAAAGTCATGACATATAATTTTAACATATAAATAATTACTATAGAAATAAATGGTCAAATAAACCTTGCTCAATTCATTTTGAAAAGTCAAATGGTAAAATAATTAACAAATTCAAAACAATAATTCAAAAAAACAACGTCAACTCAAATATAATAAATATTCAATTTCAATTAAAATATTTCCAAAAATGTGTCCCAAAAAATCATAGTTCTGTAAGTGGTCTTTTCATCTCATCTGATGTCCTTGACCATTACTTTGATACTGATTTAAGAAGGAATGTTATACATTTAAAGTGTTTATCTAGTGCGTCTATGTGTTTCTCAATGGCACTTTCTCAATAGAACCTAAACGGTCGAACCTACTTGAAGTTTCCTAAAGTCGGTTTACAAGGAATAAATCGCATTAGTCAGGGGTTTTTTAAATTTTGTAAATTTCACTTGCTCACGACGCAATACAAAAGGGGAGACTTCATATTACACCATACACCATACACTCCTTACACAAGCTAACTATATCATGGTTATAGCCCTTTATTAAAAATTATTACTTTATGGCTGATTGTTTTTGAGCTATGCGAAACGTACATACATACGACACTCTCAAATTGATCGATCTGGATTAAGGATGGGTCAAATTTCTGAGCCAAATTTTTTGCACTATACAGCAATGAAAACCGAGAGTCATCGACTTATAAAATGTTCAAAATTGCATTGAAACTGAAAGCAAAGGTTTAAATCGCAGCTAAAAATTCTTTACAAAACTAAAATTTTAAACTTCAACTACTTTTAATGAATTAGCATAGAATTTGAATTTTTGGGAAACACTGTCTCTTGAACTGCTTGCTAGTGCTGATATATACGCTTATGACGTAATATTATTTTCAAAGTTCATTTTCTATTTATATAAAGAAGTAATGTACATATTTATTTAAGTGATGCCTGTTATATAAAAGCCCCTTTGAATAATTACTTTATATTAAAACCTTATCCACGACCACAATATTTTATATATCATATTTATAGAAATAAAAAAAAAAAAACTTTAATTGAAAAATATTTTGAAATGTAATTGCATAAGTTTTCTGTAACTGTGTAAAAGAAAAATATTTGATCTCCTTCATATCATTCTGGTCATCATCAAAGAATACAAATATAGTATACATATGCCTTATGTTTATTGCCATGCATTGATAGCTCGTTAAATTGGGTTTCAGCAGGCGTTAAATAAATAAATTGATATTAGGAATCATAATATATTCAAGTGTACGAATCAACCGTCTAAAATAAATTGCTCACTCCTTTAATGGTTTTGTCCACATGTCCACATATGGACGAGCACCAAGGCAATTTAAGTACTCAACTGTCATAACAACGCAAACATGTGTACTTACATATCCTCTGAGTAAATAATCAGAAGGCTTCAAAACACAGGCGCGGTGGTCTTCGTTATATTAATGGTTCGTCAAATGTGTCTTTCAATAAATAAGTTCTATGTATCTAAGTTTTCTGTCTCCAATAAAGTATGCTTTTAATAACCTGTACATATGTAATGTATATCAAGGTATACGAAGGTATTCTAAGTTTGTAACGCTTCAAAATATTGATGATACGAACATCGGTATAGTTGTTCATAAAATCTCCAAATTTCTGGGTGTCCGTCTGTCTATCTGTCCGCCTGTGAACACGATAGCTCAAAAACGAAAAGAGGAAGAACAAAATTTTAAATGTAAAAATGTTTACCCACGAGGGTGCAAATTAGGATAAAAGTTTGGTGTCGATTTTCTCCAAAACTATAGAAGATAGTTAAAAAATAGGTTCCTTTATATAGTGGTCGTCTAAATAAACAAAAAAAAAATCTAGAAAATACTTATACTTAATTTTTGATATTTTCGAAAACCAAATAAATGGCGGCCGTAACCTATATTTTGTTGATTTTTTAAACTCTTCCGATTTATAAAAAATAATAATGCCACCCTTGATATTCAACACTTTCTATACAGAGTATTTCAACAGTTAACTCAGTCAATTTTTTGTTTTCACTTGTTAACTAACAACTTAAGTAAGTTAGTAAAAACTAAATACCAAATAAAAACATTAAGTTTAATGAATCATCAATCAATTATTTAAATTAAAGATAGGCCAAGACCAGTTGAAAACTTGTTAAATTAACCTAATTGATTGAATGAGTACTGTTTTTAATTATTTCCATTTTAACAGAAGTATAATGATATATACCTTGAGAAAATATTCGTTTAAAATTAATTTAACCAACAATTTCAGATACAATTCGTTTTTCGTAAAGTCGCGTTTCCTTCCATAAGCAAGAATTTTAAATTTAGGAGTGATTATTCTTTGTGTTATGTTTTCCTAAATTTAATAAAACATCATTTTCTATATTTCTATACTTCTATTTTCTATAGTGCTAGCAATGAGAGAAATAAAATTAAAACTTAAGAAATTGTCTTCTATACACCGCGTCTGATTTTTCGATTAATGAAGGTACAAATCTTCTTTTAGAATGAATTTAGTTTTTAAACTTGCTATAAAATAAAATTAAATTATACAGAAGATCAGTTAAAGGTTCGCTAAAAAATACATGAATATGAATTTTTTATTTATACCCAATATCCGCGGATTCGAATGCGGATATCCGGCACATAACTAACTTTTGTGCCGAATTTAATTTGTATGTACTCACAAACCTTACATAACTCAAACCCCATTAGCCCCATATACAAGCTAAATTTTACTGATCTTTCAAATTTTAAATGAAGCAGCAGAAACCATTAATTTCTCAAAAAATAATTTTTCTACATACCTCTGCAAATTTAAGTAATGCGACTTTTTTTTCGCAACGCCACAAAGGTAAAAAGTATATAAAAATTTCGGTGTATAAAAAGATAATAAATAATATAATTTATTCCAGTTATTTGACATCTAATACACATAGGACAATATAAATTGTTTGCTGTTCGTTGTCGATAAAGTATAAAGGAAAAAAATTTAATTATAAACTCCTCAAGACCTCTGTATATTATTATACATAAATCATCAAAATTGAATTGAGAAATATATAAAAATTGCAGAAAACTGGTGTTATTTGAAAAAGTATTATTCGAACTTTTTTAGGCAGGGTACCGTTCCATGGTTGTAGGTATAATAATTTCATGACACGTATGAAATTTAGGATCTTAGGTATGAAAGAATATTTTGTGTACTAAGGGTGCTGAAAAATGTCCTCTCTCTAAACTTTTTAGAAAAATTATGGTTTTATTAAAAATAAATAAATACAATAGTTAAGGGGGTTCAAAGATTTGTACTAGGTGTAACCTGAAATATGACATTGATATCGACTTGTGAATTTCAAATAAAAATACTGATTTTTTACATTCGAAATGAATCTAGCACAGAATTTTATATCGAAACATGTTTACATATGCTTGGGTAACCTTGAGTCTAAAGGTTGTGAAAATCGACTTAAAAACGATGAAATCTATCTTTCAACTATAAATCACTATATATATATATTTCACTTATAATATTGCTGAGAGACAAGTTCAGATATTAAAGTTTTTATATTGTATGTGTGCTTTGAACAATACTGTGTCCAAAAAATATGGTGAATTTGAATTTAAACTGCGCGCGTTTGTTGGGCATTGTGAATTCCTTCCGCCCGGCCAAACAGTCATCAAGGAATATAATTTTAAAAGGCCGGAATTGTGGAAAGACAATTCCTTTTTTATACCACGATAATGTACCATCCCATACTGTACTCATAATTCGTGATCATTTCGTCAAAAACTCAACCCATATCGTTCCGCTACCACCGTATTCACCTGATCTGAAGGCAATGCCGGAAAGTGACTACAAACAGTGTCGAAGATTGGAAAATCCGTTGGCATAAGTGCATTGCATCGGGAGTGGATAACTTTGAAGGGGATGAAATTGATTTGGAAGAATAAATAAACAATTTTAAAAATAAGTACTTTTTTGGTTTAAATTGCCAGTTGTTTTCATTATCTGTATATGCAGGACTAAAACAAGGTAAAAAAGAATAAATAAACGCATGGATCAAATTACAATCACAAAAAAAACATATACCAACTAACTTTCTATGGCACAACTCAACCACAACACAAGCAAAGAACACAAATCTTTAAGTGAAATGCATTAATGAATAATATTTGAATCTAATTGTATATTTAAATATATGGAAAATATTTCAATTAAATATGAAAAATTACCATAAAAATTTTTGTTTTCATTTATATCAACTACTCCACTCATTCAGCAAGCATACTGCTTGTTGTAAATGAATATAAAAGTAAAAAATATATGTAAAAAAAAAAAAGAAGCGATGATATACGTTTTAGATAAAACCTTATTATTTAATATTTATTGTGTTTTGTTATATTTTTATTATTTTTTGAACAAATAATAATGGCCACACAATTTCTTTTGCACTGCATTTATGCCTGATCCTCATCTTGAATTACATTTTTCTTTTTTACATAACATAACGCATTCAAAAATACGATTTACTATTGGAAAATCACCGATGACGTCAAGCAATCAAATAGGCAGATATAAGCAATCTAAACTCTTAAAAAAATAGTGAAAGACTAAAAGAGTGGGCTATTTAAAATTTTTTCGTTGTAAATTACTATGGTTTCTTGATAGCTACTAGTCAAAGCCAACTGAAATCTGGTTATCATAAAACTTGCAAAGGATAGCCAAGTAAGAAACACAAACGATGTGATCACCGGTAATATGCCAGGTAATATACTGAAGATTCGCACACTATTTTTTTACAGACACGATATTATTTTCTCTGTGTGTAAGATTTTCCCAGCAATGCCAAATTAAACTGATTATTATTCATTGGTTACTAAATTTAATTATAGCAATTCAAATTATCAAATTACCATTGCTTTCGACAAGTAACTGGCACACATTATTGGATACGTATTTGTTGCACGAGTTGAATTCTTTTTTATCGAGTGGGGAATCGAAATATTTTTGTTAAAAAATTATAAATTGGTGAAATCAAACCTGACTACGTCGACACAAAATATCTTTCATCGGTGGGCAGAATATGTTATTGTTACTTTTCATGAATAACCATTCTTGTTGAAAGTTGAATCGGAAACGGTAAAATAAGCACATAACATCTATCGCTTTTGCGAATTATTTTACCTTACGAGTTTTTGAAATTTTAAACAACGGATAAAACATCACTTTTGACCTTAATCATTAGTGTCCATTTATAACATAAAACCAGATTTGGCGGTAATAAACACTATGAACATAAAAATAATAGGTATGTAATATAAACTAATAACCTGAATAGGTCTGTATCTAGAACGTTTTCCAGACACTATTTTCTCCTACCATTTTATTAACTAAGTTTTACACTCATCAAGAAATTTCACAATTCATAATTCAGGAAATTTGGACCGAAAACCACCTTCCATGAGAATCAAGCAACGGAAACTCTTTGAGTAAAACCACGAATGTCACCTGTTAAACATACACATCTGAATTAAATTCACGATGTCTGATATTTCAGGCCACTTCTATGCCTTTTATGTATTGAAATAAGGAATATTGAAATCATCGATATACAATAAATGTCAAAGTAAGTAAACACTTTTGATCACCTTAAGTAAGTTTGTACTTTGGCATTGTAGGAGCTTTTACTAGGATAGACATACGTACTGAAATAAAATAAAATCTTAGTAAAGGGACAAAACACAAATTTTAATGTGCACTAGATATATTGCATAGTGAATACATTTTTTAAGAGATAATGTGTATCAGACATTTACCATAATAAACTTTTTTAATAATCATGCAAATAAAATATTTTCATTTTGCAAACAAAATTTTTCATGAATTAATTCATATCATATTTTCCTAAGAATTGTTCATTGTGTTTTAATAAATATTTATATTTATTCAATCTGTTATATTTTTAAAATATTTTTTTCCTCTGTAATTTAATAATTTTGATTTAAATATAAATTAATTGAAATTTATTCATAACTTTTATTTAATTGGTTTTGGTGTTATGATAATTTTACATAAAATTTAAATTCGTTTACATAGTTATCTTTAATACTGTCTGTTATAGAAATGTCTTCAAATATTATGTTTTAGCCGAAAAATTATACAACTTAAAACAATTAGTACTCTAAGCAGATTATCGTTCAAATATGTGTCGTGGAAAATAGTCCCTGTGCCAGTCGGCATATGATGTAATTATTCAATATTCTCGTATAAATATTTGTGTGATATTATAATTCTCTTTCACGCAGCTAGGTCACGACAAGCTTAAAAGACGGGAAAAAAATCATTAAGGTAAATAATTGAATAAAAAATGCAAAATTGATCAATCTAGAAAAAACGAGGAGTCCGTTTCTTATCTAGAATTTTAATTAGCTTAAATTTTAATGTTTTCAACACTTAAATCTCAAATAATATCATAAATTCGGACTATCACTGCGGTATATCAAATGAAAAATGTACAGGTCTTTATGAGCTTAAACACTTTTAAAGTTTCCAAAGGAACTGTTTCAGCATAAGATGTATGCCTAAGCTGGGTCAAGTAAGGTAGCTTCACAACTAACCCGAAGTAAATATTAATTACAAACTTTCGACTTCACATATTTCCAGCTTTTAGGAGATCTCATTACTTTTCTATGAAAATTTGAACGGATATTTCATCGCCCGGATCATTTTTAAAAAAATTTACATCGACAGCACCAAAAAGTCTTGTACAAATAAAGTTTCTCTTCTTCTTTAGATTTCACCCCCTTTTTAAAGTTGATTCGGACAGTTAAGTTTCCTCCGGCTATGAATGTATAGTCCAGAATTTCGAAAAGATTATTTCTTGATGATTATTTAGCCATACTACCCATCTTCACGTTTGTCTCAAATGTGCTTTAAAGACCAGACAGTGAGTTCCAGACTATCCGAGGTTGGAAAGTCAAAAGAGCTGATTTGGTTATCACGATTCAAAAGCGCTTCTCAATGATACACTTTCTTTTGAATCAACTTTATCTAATATGAACACATAAGTACTATTCATATTTTTTCTGGGACAAACTAGAATGAACTATTTATTTATTTACATTTTGTAAAGTGCACATGATTTAGCATTACACCTTTTCAAGAAAATATTCGATATATATAGGTGTTTCAATAGAACTACTATGCCAAGTTTGAATGATACATGGTCTGTACCTACGAGTGTATATGTCTATCTATAAAATTATTAATAGATAAGACGGACAAAAGAAAGCAAAAAAAAAATAAATTGATACAAAACATATCCATCCTAATGGACGTAACTCACTAACCAACCAAAGCTTTGAGAGAAAAGTCTTGAATGCGGGATACACAACCGTTCGTATATATACGTTCACATGTATGACGACATGGATTTCTTTCATTGGTTTTTTACGTTTTTGTGTATTCAGACAGGAAAATGTCGACAAAACAAGCAACGAAATGTTTATTTACTTTATGTTATGGTTACTCAAGTCAAGATAAATTGTCATAATGTTATGTGTAAGTATACACTTAAAAATAATGCAGAGAATAAAGACATTTTACTTCAGAAGAATTTCCGAAAAGCTGAACATTTGCATGAAGCTTTTGTTTGCGGTTCCCATCGAAATCGCAAAAGTCCGC
The DNA here is from genome assembly GCF_905475395.1 of Chrysoperla carnea. NCBI lineage: Eukaryota > Metazoa > Arthropoda > Insecta > Neuroptera > Chrysopidae > Chrysoperla > Chrysoperla carnea. Next base: position 39,896,700 of record NC_058340.1, on the reverse strand, counting down.
ATCGAATTTTCGTTAACATGCAAAACTCACAGTTTGCACTGCTATTTTTTTACGATATTAAAAATTATTTCGACAGAATTGAAAAAAAAAGTAGGAGAGGAGAGTAGGTATATTTTGGAAACTATATACGTGGAAACCAAAATTTTTTACCAGAAAAAATGTCTTATAAATGTTTTTCTTACTTTAAAATGTTCGTGAACCTCGAGAAGCTGAATCGAGTTAAATGCTTCAAACGAGAAATTCAAAGACGCACATATTACACGGACATTGACTTCGATAATAGCTTTCAGATTTAATTAAAAACTCCGTATTATCCATTTCTGCTAAGAGCTAGAAGAGCACTGTAAATTAGAAAGTTGTTCTTTATAAAATGGCCAATCTTTTTTGTAAAAAAAATTGTTCTGAAAAGTACTTTAAACAGTAATTCATTCAATTTTTGAAAAAGTTAAGTGATAAAAGAACACTCGAAATAGTGTCCTGCAAAAGATATACGAAAAAACAACTTCGCTGACAGTTTTTGTCTAAGCCACGTATTCGAAAGAATGCTTTTTTAAAAAGGAACTTTACTTAAATCGAAATCAAAACTAGCCTCAGATGGGCGCCTTTGAAACTAACATTTTTCGTTTGAAACAAGTTTCTCGATGAAACTTATTTTTCAAGGGTTGTGCATATGCCACCTTAAAATTGCACTTGTATTAGTGATTTCAAGGTTCATTCACCATGTATTATACAAGGTAAGACTTTCTCTTATTAGGTTTTATAGCCCACAATTGGACAAAGAAACGGAAACCTAAGTTTTTGTAAACTTTTTAGAATTCCCAACCCAGTATTCCATTGAGGAAGTTAAAATAAAAGGATTGTATGTATATAAATATCAGTATGAAATTTCTGGACGTAAGGTGTAGTATGTATGCTCTTTTATATGTATATGTAGTGCATTGAAAGCATACCTTCCATCGTGTTTAGCATGCTTCTGTTACATTCACATATTGTACATTGTCTATAAGTACGAATATGTATGACGGTAAACTCTTTACAACTCACCATAGACTCGAATGTTTTGTTTTGCTATTTTGTAATTCTATTCATTCATTGGTCAATCTTTTGAGTTTAAATACGTGACTGTGCATTCATGATCAATTGTTTTATGATAGAGTTCCAATTTTAAATGTAAAAGAAGTTCTTTTTAGTGTTTCGCATTTATGAAGGAAAATTTTGCTTACTTACATTTATAAACAATTCCAGGATGTAGAAGACGCTTAATTTTTCATTATAGTTTGAGCTGAAATCGATGTGTTTTTAAAAGCAACCATTTTTCGTCATCGATATCTTTCATTTGAGACATATTTTTGTAAATATCATTCATATCAATCAAGATATGTCTCGTAGTTCCGTTTCAAGTGTAGAGTTCTCTGTTGAAACTTATCCCAATATGAACACTTACAATAGGAAAGCAAAGTAAGCAATTAGCTTTGTGTTGCCAGATATTCAAACAATTTATAGATTTAACTTTCTGCCTCTTTCTCTCTCTTTCTACTATTCATTTAAGGATTTGATTTTCAATAGTGGATAATTCTGATGTTGAATTGGCCATATTTCCCATAAAAATTTAAAACTAGACTTGATACCATGACGAAAGTGTTATTAAAATTGTTTAAAAAACGGAGAAGATATAAGCCATCAAAGATTATATTCAAAGGTTTCCCATCTCCTTTTAGCAAAACAAAATTTTATATGTAATCTCTATGGCGATAACCAAGCATTGCTCACTAGTGAGTATCTTCATCTATGTTTAATTAGCAAATTTAAACGTTCATATCTTGCATACTAGTTAATATTTTTTAAAACCAACTTCACTTTTCTATTCATGCAGTGAGAATTTTTCATATGATGTGATAAAAGAAATTTTGTCCAATCCCCTCTTTTAGTAACTATCGAAACTTTGAGCGGATGATAACTTTATTTCGTCTGACTTCCAGCTTCCATTGTATATGTAACAAAAAAACCGGAGACGGCACGTATATCTGATACTTCGTTGGAATGGGCAGCATTCAGTAATGGTAACTTCTTTGCTCTACATTCGACATGGGATGGTCATGTGAATCAAAGCTAACCCCATCAATTTTTACACACCCCCAATGCATTGTACGAAGTTTACGCCATCTGATAACTATGATAAAAATATATTTCATCTAGAAGGAAGAAGTCTTTTTAATCAAAATTTTTCATTTATTGAATTGTTCTAGTAGAATAGAATATAAAATAGAACTTCACTGTTAATAAAATAAAAATAACCAGTCATAAGTTTTATATGGATTTTAAAGGTATGTAGAAATATCATGAAATCCAACTTGAGAATATTATCATCGTGTGTTAGGAATACACCACAGTATACATTCTGTTCAAAAAGACCATTTCAAACTGTTGGAAAAGAATAATGTTTTGTTTACTTGTTCCGGTATGTTTTCTCATGAGGTCATAACATATTTATCATTTTTCGACTTAAACAAAATAATCTCAAAAGCATTAAAATTTATTTTTGTTTTGTTCCTTAATTGAGGTTATCAAAAAATAAATAAATTCGTAAATTTGCAGGAAACTGAATTGACTGAAATATTTCTGAAACTTTCTACTATTTCAACAATGACATTTTTTTGACAAACTTGCCAAATGTAGACCATTTATAAAGGTTTGCGGAAAAGGGTTGAAGTGGGCATAATTTTATGTCAATCTAGTTAATGCATGCTGTAAATATCCAATGAACCTGGCGAATTGTTAACAGTATTTTCACGATAAAATAGTAAAATTTTTGTTTAAAAAAAATATAGATAATGCTACTGCTCACGTGTTTATGGGTAAAACTCTCGGTAGAACCTGTCAAGTAAGAACTCATTTAACTACAATGAACTATAATGTACATATCGACCGACTTTAGCTTAGGATGTAAGTAACACACACCGCATAAGGGTGTTGCCGCTAGAAGAAAGACTTTAAATTTTTTTGTAAGCGGAAACCCTTCTTCGAATGACATAGTAGTAGATCAACATTCTTTCAAAAATAATTTATCTATTTTATGTGTTTGAAGAGGATAAAACAATTGAAACAATAAAAAATCGAGGCGATAATAAAGACAGTACCGAATACAAAATAGTATGATTTCAATTGTATAAGTATATATGATATATGTACTTGAAAATCAAAATAAACTGTATAAAATATAAACGATTTGATTCGTTTAAGTTTATTTTTACTTCTTGTCAAAAGAAATATAATAAATAAACTATTTTAGTGCGCCGATTTCAATCCAATAAAAATTCTGTGACTGAAAAATCCCTAACACGTAAATGTGTCAGTTTCTTGAAGTTTTTGCCCGATTGAAAATGCGATTCGAAGTTTAATATTGTTAAGTTAACTTACGCAAATGTACGGATTAGGTTTGATATTCGATACAGCTTGTAACATTCTAATTTCCGAGTGCTTTTCATATGAAATAAAAATTATTTGAAAGAGAAACGATTACGTTAGGTTTTATGTTTCGGTCTGTGTACCTGCGCTGCCTTATATTCATCCTTTTATGTAACAAACCATTCGCTCAATGTTTTTACATGAAGCATAAACTCCACTGCCTTCTCTAGGTATCTGACAAAATTATTCGTTTCTCGTTCCGCGATTAATTCCGACTGCTTAGTTTCATGTGTTTTTTCCGGTTATGAGTGCATACAACATCTTTTCTGTATTTCAGCAATAGACCTTTTTCATGAAAAACAGAAATGCTTTTTATTAATTTTTTATGAAAATATAGGTCGAGTGGAGCCTGTAACTCGAAAATTACGCATTTTTAACAATAAAAACACTATGAAAAAAATTGTAAAAATGTCACAATATTTGAAATAATTTAAAACGATTTTTTTTGGCTCCATCGCACACGTGATCTGTGGATCTGTGATGTCAATCCGACAAGCAATGACAATAAAACAGTGTCAACAGTCGTATTAATATATGATTATTATCAATTTTAAATGCCGTAACAACGACATTCGTGTAAGTTCGTTTGTTTCCGGATCGTTTTCGCCAATTTGAATTTTAATGATTTTCATTGTCTGTTTTCTCAGTCATATGGCTCCCAAAATATCGGGCAAAAAATTAGCCCATTTGTCAAGACATTTACTTTCATTTAAAAAAATGAAAAAAAAAAATGTGAAAAAGATCTATTACTTTCATTTGATCTTTATTTTTTACGAGTGCAATGTCCAGATTATGCTGTCATACTCCATGCCTGACTATGTTTTAACGTATCCACACTTTTGCCGTGGCTTACTTTGTAAAATCTTTTGCTGAATATTTTCTGGTAGTATGCTCCCCATTGACTTAAAGTATAGACCCAATCAAGTGCAATTACTTGAATACGACAATAAACTCTTGTAAAATCATTTAAAGGGTTTTCCTTTATTGTTATTAGAAATCATGTGATGTGATTTTATTAAACACAGTACTACATACATCATTTTATTATCCTTCGACTGAGAGACAAGTTATTTTAGAAGATATATATATACCACTAGTTCGATTTACATCTAGGCATATAAATATCACGAGTATGGCGGAAAACATTCGTTAAGTAATGCATCTAAGTGAGAGGTATTATATACATGTATTGAAGCTTTGATATGCGTTTAGATAGTTGTAAGACGCTTGGAGAGTGGGAGTTTCTTAGTTAAGTAGATGAACCACAACAGATAAGCCACGATACAAGTCACTTTTGCAATTTCATATAACACCTATCATACCTTTTACTTAGATGCATGTATTGCTTCACGCATGTACTCTGTCTTACTCGTGATAGTTATATATTTAGATGTAAATCGAACTAGTGGTATATATATATATATATACAATATATCTTTGTATGAACCGTTTTGTTCGTAGTGTATGTCACAATGATCTTTGAAACATTTTTATATAATAATATAAAGTAAAATATTCTAAACGAGATATTTTTATAGTTTTCTAAGAATTATATGCTATAAAAATCTCTGTATACTTACTAAAAAGTATCTTAAGTGTGAGTGAAAACACAATCATCTTATATATTTATATATATAATATATAGTCTTTCAAGTATATATTTTTATTCTATTGTTATTGATATTATTTATTTATTTTCCATTTTTTAACATATAATTTATTGATATATCAATCATATAAACGTATTATTGTTTATGTGTCAGAGACGTTGAATTCATCCAAACTAAAACAAAAATCAAAAATAGTCAAGAAGAAAGTTCTTTGTGCTTTTTCTTCAACACAAGTTAACTAGGTAGAGTTTACTAAGAGAGTAAATTGGACATACTTTGATTAACATAGGGACTTACTTATGCAACTCTTCAATTTTAGTCCAGTGCAGTTACGTAAATCGAAGAGTATTTCGGAAAATAAACTATTTGTCCGCCATCTTGTAAAATGATGTTTTGGCATGCCTGCATTTTTCATTCAAGTACACGCTATGATTGCTAGAAAAAAATTAAAAATGCGTGTTCCAAATAAACAATTTTTGGGTGAGTTTCTTTTTGTGACGGTGTTTTACCAATAGTTTTTTAATTTTAGGTCTTTAGATCTTTTAAATCGTTAGAGACATAACTAAAGTTTAAAGTTAAAAATGTTCCTTATAATAAATAAACAACATTTGTTTGAAATATTTTTTCATAAACATCACTCGTGAGGGCGCAAATTAGGTTAGTAACACAAAGCGTTACAAAAAGAAACGAAAAAAGTTTTGACTTTGAACACGAATAACTATTTTACTTACAATAATAGCGCGTAACTTGACATAAACGAATTTGAAGATACAACGCGGACAAGTCTAGCCATCATAAAAGTTTAGTGAATACTAAAATGGAGGCGAAAGCGTTAAGTTTACGAATACGAAAAATCAGGTTTGAAGTCTACAAGCAACCTCCTATCGGATGAATAAATAAAAAAATATAGTGTCACAAACTTCTGGATCAGTTCGTAACTGCAGTGGACTATTTGATTGGCTATTATTTTATAGTTAACCAACAGAATTTACTCGTAAGTATACACACAAGGTATATCTCATTTTTTATGGTACGATTTCTACCAGTTTGCTCGCCCTTGCAAGCCACATTAAGGATGACCATAGAACGTAGGGGTGAGATAACGTATACCTTCCATATGATTCAACAATGTTACACAAGGCGTGATAGATTTTTATTTTTTCTGGATACTTTCTGCCTAAATAAACAATAATTAACAACATTCAGCTGGGGTATAAAAACCATATAAACTAGTGTTATCAGTATTTTTTTTTTTTTATATATATAAATTAAATGAATTTTTTGATTTATTCGACAAATATTGTTTTTTATGGATCACAAACTATGTGGGTTTAATTATAATCGACCCACTATCATACAGTAACTAGTTAGTTAGTTGGTGTTTTCTTTCTTTTATTTTTACAAATACCTATAATCTATTCATTATTTATAAATTTCTTGTGTGTAGATGTTAGTCACTGAACTTCTCCTAAAAAGGTAAACCGATTTTGACTAAATTATTGGTGTATGTTCAAGTGGACCCGATGATGATTTAAATTCACCACTCAATCCACTATAACTGTTTTTGCGAGTTCCGCACCAAAAAAATTAAATTTCATTAAATGGTGGGAGCGCATATAAGAAACATATTTCATTATTATTACAACTTACTATGTATTATATATTTTTAATAGTATTGAGGTTTCATTTAATATTATTCAGTGAATATGCATTCATTAGAGCTATACGCGAGCGCAGCGAGCTCCACTGCCGAAGGCTAGGAACTATTAAACGAGCACAGCGATCTTCATAAGAATCGGTCTCTAATGGTTCACGAGATGGGAGTAAAAGTTGAGTTAACAAGGCGGATTTAGTGGAGGGCGAACTAGTTGGTAGGTAGGACAGGCTAAGCATAGTATAGCTATTAATAAATTAAAATTGCAGGTTAATTTAGATTAATAATCGCTACTCAAAATTATAACCAAATGAATTGTAGGTGAAACTAAGTTCATCGGGGCATCTAGTTATAAATTTAAAAAAGGCGTTAATATACACAATACTGTAATGTAGGAATTTATGATATTTTTTAATTGGCTATAATTACAAATATAAAAGCAGTAATATAACCTATTCAATATGTTTTAACTACTGGCTGGAACTTTTACGAAATAAGGTTTTAATGTTTTATATAACTAAATATGATTGTTATCATGCTGCTAAACTACACTCTTCCATGTTTAAGTCATGCTTTGTATATAATGTCAGGTGGGCAGAAAATAAAAATTATAAGCATGGAAGATATCTGTCTAATGCATCATGTTTTTCACGAAAACGGATAGTCTTCTCAGCTCTTTTGAACAAATGGTTGATAAAAACCAAACAATATTTATTATGTTCGGTAAAGATGATTTTCGGTTGTTTCATTTTTTTTGAGTTGAAATAAGCTGAGACGGTCATATTCGATAGTTTGTTTTTTGTTTTTACGAATTTCTTATTTATTTATTTTTTACAAATTTGGCATAATTACCAAACTTCCAATTTGGAAATCAATGTGCTTCAATTGCACAGGAAATTCCGTAGGAAATTGAATGCCTTGCATCCCTTATGCTTCTTTGCCGATGCAAGGTTCTACCAAATACGTTAATTATTCAGTAAATATGCCGGAGACCAAAAACGTATAAAAAAAAACGTTAATTTTTTAGTCCGTTATTAACGAGGTTCACTGTTAAATTTTCTTTCACTTTAGCTAAGCTGCCACACGCATGAGTGGAGAAGCACAAAAATGAGGCTTCTTGACCTGTAACAACAAACCTTCTAAAATTAACTTGTTTGCACGCGTACAAAAAAAAAATAAATAGTGGCCTATGCTGTACATATCGCATTTGTTTCCAAAACTAATAATACCTGAAATACATTATTATTATTTCAAATACACTACTGAATTCAATTTAACACACAAATAAAATTTAAAAAACAAAAACAAAACGTGAAAACAACATTTGTTCGTATACAAAAAAAAAACAACGGACAAAAAAACAATACGCGTTTTTATTACTATAATTTTTTTAAATTTATTTAAGTCATTCAAATTTAGCACTTTTAGCGCACCTATAGTTTTATCTGGAATGTAGATGATAAAAAAGAACATTAAACCGACAGAGGTAGACTACCAGAATAGATCAACCATAACTCAATGTCGTGTTTCTATCCTAAAATAATTTTTATCCGCCGACTTAGTAAAAATCTATCAAGAAAATTAAAATTTTTGGTAAAAATCTATCTTAAAAGGTTCCAAAACATGTTAATTTCCATACTATCTCTTCGTATTTACGCTCCAAACTTTAATTTTAAGAAAATCGTATTACAAATTACTCCACTTTCTAACGTTACAGTGGATGTGCTCCCAGTTGTCAATACGAAAACTTATTTCAATTTTTCAGCAGGACATATCCAATATAGACAATTTGTACCATTTATTGATGATCCTAGCAATTTAACGTTGTGTTATCATTGTTGAAACTTTCTAGGCTGCTTATTTTCAATTAAATAGACAAAACTCGTTATTATAAGATCGAAAATGTCTATAATCGACTTGTCCCGCTGGAAAAATTAAGCAACCATGATGCGCATATCCTACTTACTTTCAACAAATAACATTTTAATAAAAATTTTGATCAATAACGTTGCTATAGTTTCGAAAAATAAATATTTCACAATGTTAACAAATTTTATAAAAAATTGTAAGATAAAAATTTTTTTCAGTGATAGTTCTTCAAATATTATGATTTTGAAAGATATCGTATCGACTGTTAATAATTTAACAAAGAGTAAACGATTTGAATTATTCAAAACTTGGACACCATCAGTTATAAACTTTGTTTTGGCATCAACTTTATTAACAGTTTATTTTACTGAATGGAGAGCAGTATTGAAACATATACCATCTTACAAGTCTAAATATGCAAATGAACGTAAACAACAAGTGGAAGGTGAATTTATTTGAACTATTTTTTACACGAACCTTTATAGTAGTGACGTCTAAATATCCATGTCAAACTAATATACAAAATAACAAATCAAAAATATCTAAAGTCAAAATACCAATAGGATAAATATTGAATACCAAAATATGAGAGTGCTAAAGCATATAATGCAAAAATAGAAGAGCTCAAAAATCTCTAATACCAAAATATCAGGTGACAAAATATCAAATATCATAAATAAAAAACTTTGGAAAGAATTAAAGTGGAATTATTGAAAATGTATAACTCCACTATTTAATTTTCATTGCCACAAAACTAGTGTAAATTATTAGTATGGTTTAGTTTTTTGGTTGCTCTTATGAAACTGATTTGCATTAGACTTTGCATGGGACAGGTCTCACAAAAATCTTAATGTATTGAACATTCCGATATAGAAGGAGAAATGTTTAGGTACAACGACTGAGAGACTTTTTCAAACTTGTATACATTAACACTGGATTTCATCGATGGATGTTTTGCACTTTAGATATTATGAATTGGATATTGAGGCATGAAGCTATTATTTAATTCATCACTTGGCACTTTTAAACAAAGTTTTTTTTATCATTTCTTTTAGAAATTTCAAGCAGCAGTAATAAGATGGAACCATCCAAAATGATAAAAGGTACTAGTGAAATTAAAATAAAACAAAACCCAGCGGAATGGATTTGCTCAAATTTTTGCCGAAAGTCTTATCTAGCCATAAAAAGATAAAAAATAGACTATTTTTTCAATTGTTAACAAAGTTTTTGCACGTTTTGCTTTAAGGGCGGCGCCGTTAAACAGTTTTAAATTAGTAAAGACCGTTTTAAAGCTAGAGAAGGCTATTTTTCGCACCTTAAACTCGACAAATTAACATTGCTTTTTTTGTTAATGATATTTTTTTTTTTTTTTGTAGCTGATTTAATAACTTTAAACGAAAAATCAAAGAAAGAAAAAACACTAAGCATCGAGTCTAAAGAAAAAATACACGTCACTGGCATACAAAATACTAATGTCAATGAGTATTTTCCGAAGGGTACGCCCGAATATTTTATAAAAAACAATTAAATGTTTAATATTATGTAATTAAAATTATGTGCAAGGCAAACAAGATTTTAGCTTTTTTTTAATTAATGAAATTTTTTGGCAGGCGTTGTTGATTCTTAAATTGGCTTTCGTAGCAACATAAATGGCTACTTACAAGATCATTGATTGGATTCAATTACCCAAAGTCTATATTTTCCGTATCAATAAAAAAAAAGTTGATGCCAAACATATATTCTACGATTTGGTCAATGATTACCGCAATTTAAAATCGCTTATAAAATTTAAAGATGTTTTACCTATCGATATTTAGGTAAAAAATTGACGTTAAAGTGTATTACAGCACGTTATCTTACAATGGTTTTTCTTAAATTGCAAAACAATAGCGACTTTCAAGTATAGCGTTTTGAAGCCTTGAAAATTTGTTTTTTTGAAGTTGTATGTTTCCGGTCCTAATAACAATTCTTGAAGGGAAATAATCCACCCTAGGCCAACAAAGTAATTTTTCCAAAGCGTTCCACCGCACTTGTTTTTTCCTCTGTTATATAAAAATAAACTAAATACACAAACTACTATTCCATGAGCCAAGAATATTCATAATTTCGATTTATTTCGGTCATATGGTTAACTCTTGCCCACACTTAACGTCTCAATGAATACTTAACCTAACTTTTTAAATTTATAAAGCTTTTACGCTAATGAGATTGAAATATTCAAAGTGCTATCGTATTAGCTCGTTATCATACAACTAAGCACAGCATTTAAATTTTAAAGTAATGCTAATTGTCAGTAATGTCGACCGGAACTTATTTTGGTAAATGCAATTTAATCACAATTTATGTTTTATGTTGAATCTCTTAATTAAACATGTACAACATTCGTTATAGTGAGTGCAGTGTAATTATTTAACATAATATGTTTTACTTTTAAAATTATTTGTCATATGTAATTTTCTTTATCCATTGTTGTTTTTAAAAAGCATCGCATATATTATAAAAAAAAAATAGAACTAAGTTACACACATATATACATATACAGAACTCGACTCGTTCATTCGTTGTTGCTAACAACTCTCATCATCAACAACAGTGGATTTTATCAACTTAATTAACAGAGAACATATTTTATTCTAAAAAAAAAAAAGTTTTTTTTTTATGAAAAAATAAAATAAAACTCAACCAACTGCCAGCCTGCTGCTCTATGTATTATGATGTTTGAAATTATATGTGAATGTGCAAATTTTTCCAATAGGGGAAACGGAGCTTTAAATAAATGTGTGTAAAGAAAACATGGAATGGAACATTTTCCTGAAATAACCAAAATCTACAGTTTTTTATATTCATAATAACCGAGTATTTAGGTGGAAATTCGTAAGACATTCTTAAAACATACAATAAATTTGCTTTACTTGTAGGTATAACTAGTAAAAAACAAGTGGGAAAAAAAATTGGCTGAGTTAATTGTTGGAATATCACGTATAGACAGTGTTGATTACTCTGTCACATTACACATATACATACATGTCACACATATAATAATATATCTGATATAGCCATAACATACATATTAAACAATTTGCGCATAATTTGCGCTCTCACGGGAAAACAGTGATGTTTACGAAAAAATGTTTCAAACAAAAGATGTTTATTTTTTTATAAGAAACATTTTTTACATTTAAACTTTTTTTCTATCTCTAACGGTTTAGACGGGTTTACACGATAGGTCCTACGGATCCAAGATCAAATTGACCTATGCTGCTCGTTTACGTTCTTGACCTTACTTTTCACGTCCTCAGCACGTTATTTCAGGTTGATATCTCTTTTCGTTTTTGAGTAATCGCGATGACAGACGGACAGACAGACAACCGGAAATGGACTAATTAGGTGATTTTATGAACACCTACACCAAAATTTTGTTCATGGTATCAATATTTTTAAGCGTTACAAACTTGGAACTAAGCTTAATATACGTTCGTATATTTTATATACATGGTATAATAACCTAGAACTTCTTCATCTTGTTACTAGGTAACAATTACCGTCAAGATATGTTTTTTCAACCAAGGAAAATCAGAAAATCTAAGGAAATTAAAATATTCTTATAATATCTACCATTTTCTTAATATTTGCTAGATCCAATTGACTTTTTTTAATTTTTTTTTGGAATTATCTACTCTTTCTAGATCTTTAAATTAAGAGTTATTTAATTCTCGGTTTGTAGACACTGGAGAAACAATAAACTGTAAATTATCCATATTTTTACAGTAATTCAAATCAATAACATCTAGTCAAGGCAGTAAGAAATCACTTGAAATTGATACAAATATATTTACATCTCCTTAAAGATTCTTCTATCTCGTGACACTACAATTTGCCTGAAACAAAACTTAAAACATCAAGGTTATTTTTTTAAATTCTACTGCCTTAAATGAAATGAGAATATTCCTTTCACGGATAAGTTTTGCAAAGATGCTGTTTGTGACGACGAAAATGGCTGTCTCATCAATGCAGACACAATTTTTAATATATTTCCAAATGTAAGACTGAATGCCATTAAACATTTTTTAGGCAAGTTTACCCTGAAAGTTTTTCACCATTTTTGTCATAATAAGAGAACAAATCTCTCTTGTTTTACATAAAATGTGGCAAGTAATAATTTTTCAAATTATATAATTTTGCCTCCATATCAAAAATATATTATATTTGAGACAACTTGCTAACAGTAACTATCAGTGACACAATCGTGTTATATAATCAAACTTTCTTGGTTAAATGACAATACAAAATCAAATTACTTGTTCGCCTATTAAAATTATTGTATCAAATCTGCAATTCGTATTCACAATGTTCTCGATTCGAGTTGGAAGACATACATTTCAGGATTTTTCTATAAAATATGATTTATATTTAAACCATTTAGTTATGGTAACTAAATAAATCTGTGATCACAGTTATCCCGAATACAAATATTCGCCATGGGAACTGATTCTAGCGCTGTCTGGTGGTAGAAAATAGAAGCTGTCTATGACAAGTCAAATTTCAACAGAAATAAGAGTACGAACGTATTAAAAGTTTTTTTCACTCATTATCAAAATATAAATAAACAATTCAATCATAGCCATGCATAAATTTGACTTGTCATAGACAGCTTCTATTTTCTACCACTAGACACCGCTAGAATCAGTTCCCATGGCGAATACCGATATTTATTGGAAGATTTTAGTCAAAAATCGAGTATCGCGTTTGTAGATTACAAATTTATTGAAACAAAAACACTTATGAAAATCAGTTGGAAAGTGATCACTCCTGGCATCTAGTGATGAACATGAAAACCAGTTTATGTTTACGTATTGTGAATAAATCATGCTCGAATTGTAAACAAATCATGCTCGAATTGTAAACAAATCATCCAACTAAATTTCTGTCAAACAAAAAAACCATGTTTTGAACGAAAATTTCATAGTTAAAATCTTTGCCACCAAGTCAAAATCACAAAATATAACATACATTCATGTGAAATTTTTGTTTGTTCTGTTTTATTTCAACTGAAATATGTCTTTTTTACTGTACTTTTAAATTCATTTTACAAAAAGTGTAATAAGTTTCATTTCAAGTTATATAAATTTTTTTTCTTACTTGAACATAATCTCTTTACTCACTTTATATACGAACAGTTGTTAAATATCATTGTCTGCATTTAGAAAAAATGCCCATCTAAATAATTTATTGTTGTGTAATTACAGGTCTTTATTAATGCTTATATTTAACAAAGTTACCTCCAAAGTCACCTGCTATAGGTAATATAATTACTGATGAATATTATTTTGAAAATTAAACAGTTTCCTCAAAGTTTAAAAATAGAAACTTTGGACACACCGAGAGTATTGATTGTGTTGTGAGTTAACCCATATTATATTAAAATATCTGGATGACCGAGCTTCGCTCGGTATTTTTTTAGTTAAAAAGACACAAATTTTATCACTAATATAAGAATCGTTTAAAACTCCACACATATATCAATTGGAATGTCCCGGTAACTGTCCCGGGAACTTCATTTCGTTAACTACGATATACACCAATAGATATCAGGAAGAGTCATATTTTGCAGTGCATGTTTCAGTTTTTCATGAAAAAACGGATAGAACGACGTTTTTTAAAAATGATACCTTGCCAGATCGACTTTTCGTCCTAAAAAACCCCAGCATACTCATTTTCATGAAAATCGTTGGAGCTATTTCCAAGATCGTTGATATATATAAATATATATATATACAAGAATTGCTCGTTTAAATATATAAGATTTATATATCAAAAACATATAGAAAGTTTAAAACAGCGTGGTTAGCGTCTATTATCTCGAGAACCCATAATTCGAACCATATGGCATTGTTAATGCCAGATTCAAAGTTAACAAAATGAAGTTTACATGTAAATTAGAAGGCTGAAAAATAACGAAAATCTTATTTATTTTAATTTATCAGCTGTCAATTTCCAATTCAGAAGTTGCGTTTTCATTTTATTGTAGCTTGAAGAAATATGAAGCTGCTATTTCGAGTACAATAATTTGCATTGAAACAGGTTTTAGTAGGTGTAATTGTTCTCAGCAGGTTTATGATAAGAGAAGTAGTTCTTTAATCGAAAACATTGAAACCACGTACAAGCCCTGTGTACACAATAGCATAAAGGTTAATCCACTGTTGAGAGATTCTTTCGCAATTCAAATCACTCACTTCATAAACTAAATTTTAATGTCAATAAAAAAGAGAAAATAATTCCAATATCAATATTATCTACAGTGAGGAGAAAAAGTTCCTTTAAATTATTAAAATAAAGTTCAAGTTCAAGAGGATTGTACTCTATAGATACGAGTCCTCTCGCTAAGTAGCCCAAATTGGTTCAAAGCACAATAGTGTTTTTTGTATCCGAATAAAAAACAACGTGACACACGCGTACAAGCGAACTCCATATTATCGTGATTACTAGTCTAGTTCAGCAGCTATTGTGATCTGTACCTATAAAGCAAAATTATTCAAAAGTTCTTGTTATTGATAAACAATTTATTTCTTAATAAAAGTTTTTTTCAATAAAGAAAATAATTATCACTGTTAATTTTATTTAAACGAATATTTTTTCTAGAAAATTGTACTAGCAATGCGCGCAGAGAGATACCGCTGCAGCTGCAGCCACTTCTATAATGTCTAATAGCTCGTTTTGTAGTTATAACATCATGTTTTGACATTAGATTAGACCTATAGTTCAGATTAGACCTTCACGTTTCTTTAATAGCCAATTTAGATCCTAAACGGTAAGAGATAGAATATCAATTTAAATTAGAACTTCATAAAAAAACTAAGTCGATCTTCATAAAAAAAAACTTAAGTTGATCTTCATGAAAAAAATATCATTTTTCATTCAAACCATTTTTTCGAAAATCGTCAGCTTTTAGAGAAAATACGACTTAAAAATATGTCATTATTGCATTAATCGAAAGGAAACACGCTAACTGCGGAAAAATGCTTTAGCCAAAAGCTATCAAGGGCAATAGAGGACATTCGCCTGTGTTTATGATGCACTACAATCTATAAACTTCAAGTGTATTTCCTTTCGATTCAATGGAATAAGGATATATTCTGACGATTTTCGAAAAAATGGTTTAGGTAAAAATGTTAGTTTTTTTATGAGAATCAACTTTCTAATTTAAAGTGTTATTCTCTCCTTATCTTTAAAAACTAAAAAAGTTATTAAAACAAACCCGAAGAATCTTGTTCAATTTGATGTCCCCCATCAAACTCAGCAACTTGTCTATAAGTTATTTTTTGATGGGCTCACTACAAAACGAGCTAGTAGCCATTATAGATTAAAATAACCCACCCTGTGTACTTGCGAAGTAAGACGAGAGTGTGGTAATTAGCGAGTATACGATACTGGGCGAAAATACTCCGCAAGGCATTGTTTGCCAAATATCCTGCTCCCACTAAGCGGGCCACGTTAGCGGCACTATCGTTAAATAATCTGTATTGTAGCTTCTCTGGGATATGCGAAAGTTTTTCTCATCACTGTATATAAACGGCGCTCTTATCTATATTGAGATATTATCATCTTTAAATTTATTCTTTTGTTTTTTCATTTGTATAATCAGCAGTCATTGTTATTGTTTGCTAGACATATTTTTCTCTTTGTATAAACAACAAACAATCATTACAATATTCTTTATAGTATCGGAAACAGATTCAAGTTGACGTTAATAATACTGTTGTTTTATAAAAGTTTATATATACATTATCGGTAAAGAAGAACGAGACCTTTATAATTATATAGGTTATTTTCTATATTGAATTATTATTAAATTTATTACAAGTTTTCACCCCAAATATAGAAATTAAAAAAAAATGTTTGTCAATAATGGATACCGGAAACAAAATTAAAAACTTAAACCTTTGGAATAACTGCGTTGTTGTTTCTGTTATTAATTTTCAATTTCTGTTATTAATTTTATTAAATTGAATTTAAGGTACATTAAGTTTGTGCACGGTAAGAAATTTTTTGTGGGAATGTTAATATTAGCAACATTTATGGCGGAAGAGTCATTGCAGTATGAGATTCAGGCCCATCCTGGGTGACGATACCCACAATACTTCTCGTGGATAGCCCTACCCAATGCTGTAATTTTACTTATGCTAACATGAATACTACAGGTTGGCTGATAAGTCCCCGGTCTGACACATAAATGGCGTCGCTAGTATTAAATGCATATTATTTTTATATAGTACCAACCTTCAAATGATTCGTGTCAAAATTTGACGTCTGTAAGTCAATTAGTTTGTGAGATAGAGCGTCTTTTGTGAAGCAACTTTTGTTATTGTGAAAAAAATGGAAAAATGGAAATTCGTGTTTTGATAAAATACTGTTTTCTGAAGGGAAAAAATACAGAGTCCGGAAACTCATTATCAAGCCAAGTTTTTGCTTCCACTGTATTTTTTCCCTTCAGAAAACAGTATTTTATCAAAACACGAAATTCCTTTTTTTCCATTTTTTTCACAATAACAAAAGTTGCTTCACAAAAGACGCTCTATCTCACAAACTAATTGACTTACAGACGTCAAATTTTGACACGAATCATTTGAAGGTTGGTACTATATAAAAATAATATGCATTTAATACTAGCGACGCCATTTATGTGTCAGACCGGGGACTATTATAGTAACAGTATCTGTGGTTCAATGAAAATTGCTTAGAAAAAAATACAATGATTTATAATCAAAAACTTTATCCTTTCGAGTTCAAGCCAATTGCTTTATAAACTTTGTTCTAGATGATACTAATCATTTATATGTACAACAATTTTATGTTAAAATAACCGACAAACAAGTATCTAGAATAAACATAATATTATACAATACATAACTAGAATGTTCTATACCACTATTCATCAATCTTTTTCCCGATTTATTCTTTTGTACAATCATCACAATCGTTAATTTCTACCTACTTACAACAGAAACATCAGATACTATATACACATACGAAAGAATGATTTATTTTAAATTAAAAATATACAAACGAATCGTAGAAAATATCTAAAATACTTTTGTATTTATATTGTCATTACTCATTAAACACAAAGGCCGTTATTTATATGTTTTAAAAAATATATCTATATCTCTATGTGTATTATGTATATAAGAACGATTTATACAGTGAGAACAATTTTTGTTCTTTAGTTATAAAAATTCACTCGCTTGAAAAACAACCACGAGGATGTCCTGGAATAATGTTTATTTAATCTTTTTACTGTTTTTCAAGCTTGTTTTATTATTTCATTTAAAGATGTCTCACTTACTGATGAGAAAAAATTTGTATTTATTAATTGTTACGGTTTCTTTATAAAAACTCTTGTGCATGCCATTCAAACGGTCACAGCTTATTTTCTCCCGATCTACTTAACGAAGAAAGTTGAGATTAAGTACCTGCCAGAGAATAATAACCCAATCACGGATGTATTCTGTAAAGAAACCAATTATGATGTCGGGAGTTCGTTTCAGTTAGTATAATGGTCTATAATACAGAAAGGGATTATGGTTTCGTGATTAACATTCTGACGAAACTTCGCGAGTGGCTTCATTTCAGTGTAACCAACAACGTTTACATTTAAGAAAACTTTGAAACGGGGCGTTTTCAATAAGATAATCGAGAAACATGTCAATTTAACATCCTATTGATTAAATATGAACAACCATTAGCTTTTTTTTTTGCCTTTTTCTACGCTCACCCCTAACATGTCGGAAAAACAAGGATATGAAAGTTTATCAACAACCGGCTAATTTTTATACAAATGTTTAATAAATATTAGCAGATCCTAAGTGGTCAAGCGGACAAATTCGATAGACTTTGACCGTTTCTCTGCCTAGACTTAGGTTGCGGGTTCAAATCTAGGCAGCGGCAGTGTTAACAATTATAATTAATGGGGGCGGTAGAATAATTAATGTGAATTGATCACATTGTCGTCGCCTGGATAAGAACGAAGTAACCGACTCCACTCACATCAAAAATGCAATTGTAAATATAGATGTAGTTTACTAAAGATAATAAAATAATGATGTGGATGGACTCTGTTATTGGAGTATATGCCAGAGAAACGGAGGTTAAACCCCATTATTATTATATTACTATTATTATTTATTTTTTTCATTAATGAATATTCTTAAGAAAATTATAAAGTTTTACTCCAATCAAAGAATGATTCCACGCCAATCAAAAATGTGTATAGAACTGCATTTTAAATAAAATACTTATTTAAACATAAACAGAGTAACATCCCAGATTAACAATATTCTCCCCTCCCAAACCTGAAACAGTAAATAACATGTAGGTAAACATTATGCTAATAATGTATTTAAAGATTAAAAAAAAGGATTCGTACTAAAAACAATGAAAAATAAATCTGTGGACACAGTGTATAATAATAAAATTTACGTAAACTGCAGTAGAATTGTACTAAATGTCGGAACATCCGTTTACAAGAATATTTATAACTGGGTGTATATGTGTATTTTGTGTGAGCTATCTTTTCTATTACGATATACTCATGGAATATTTGTACATATGTAGTTCAGTTATATAAATATATGTACGAATTACGATATACATTACTACATGTTGTATTACAATGTATTCCAACAAACATTTACAATTAAACCGAGGATAACTCCAACTCTCTTTGATTACTTAAATACCATACAAAAACAGTATTATTGCATTTGAATGTTAACTTGATTCTCTTTGTTTTTAAGGTGTCAAAATTGTTTTGTTACAATTATCTAGACAAGCGTTACTATTTTATTCTTTTTTTTTAATCGCTTTAATGCTAAACTCTTAACGGGTTTAAAGAACCTTTTGTGGTAAGACGGATCGATTGTTATGTGTTCTCTTATTTGGGACAAAATGTATAATAACTTTCTAATTTATGTATGCATAGAGCTTCAAAACTATCGCTAAGAACTTAAGCTGGAAAACTTATTTGGATCTTTTATAGTATCTATGGTTTTTTTCATGTTTAATTCAAATTCTGCATTCATTTTCTACTGTTGTCTACTAATTGATAAAGTACGAACTATTAAAAGATTCTTTTAAGAGACAGATCTTCTTGAATTTTTACGTTAGAGTCAAATATATAATTTACTCACTGGTTAAAGGTTTTTGATTACAGTTTCAAAGTTAAGCAATATAGATATTGGGGCAACTAACTATGGACGATATACTTGGATCTATTGAATTATGTAGCTTTGCTCGGCTTTCAAATAATCTAGGGCTAATATTTCTTTGATTCATTGACTAGGATTGATTTATCATTTTATTTCATTTTGAATATTCTTTTGAGTATATATAAAGATAAATTGTGAGCTCATTTGACTAATCAACTAATAGCATACAATTTAGAAAACTTCGAAATACTAAATTCAAACACAAAATTCATTATCCAGAATATCTATCTTGAAGACTTCATTTGGTAACAATTATTTGGAACACATGTCAGATTAAAATGTATTGCTGTTTAAATGGCATACTATGCACATACTAAAAGTCGTATATTAACAGTAAAAGTATTTACTATATATACGTAATGCATGCATATATGTATATTAATATAAGCTGCCACAGAAAAATAATTTTTAAGTGCCTTTAAGAGGCATATTCTTTAATATGCAAAACAATATTCTAGAAATAGACTTTAATTTCGACTATTTATGAAGATTGAAAGTTGTATTAGAAACAGATCGCGCATTATTAGCTCTGAATCAGTTTGTGAAAATTCAACATTCCTTTCAGAAATCCTGTTAAACAAGAAAAAAATTTTTCACACCCTTAGGCTTATCTTGGGCATACCTATAAAAGGAATTATATTTCGTGAAATAATATATCTTTGTTGGGATATGGTGTCGAAATTCTAATAAGGACAAATATTATTTCACTTAAAATTAATTATTTTAATTCATCGGGAGAGATCAAGGCAGGCAAAGTTTTCTCAAAAGCAAAAGCTTATGAAATAATATTGGGAGCTGAATGAGATTGAATTCATACAAATAATATTGCCCATTTTATGAAACCCTTTTTACATTTGGTAACCGCTACCTCGAAGATATATTTTCAAGCTAATGCATTATTTTTACAATATTTTTCCTGTGAAATTTATAATACTTCTGTAGGTACTTTTAAACTGTAGTAAATATGATTCATGATTTCACAAGCTATTTAGATATATTAAAAAAATTTATATAAA
This sequence comes from Chrysoperla carnea, assembly GCF_905475395.1. Taxonomy (NCBI): domain Eukaryota; kingdom Metazoa; phylum Arthropoda; class Insecta; order Neuroptera; family Chrysopidae; genus Chrysoperla; species Chrysoperla carnea. The sequence continues at coordinate 39,875,822 of NC_058340.1, read as the reverse complement.
ATAGATAAATCATTAATTTAGTTTTTTTAAATTGATTATTTACAAATATTCAACAACCTTAAAAAGGAAAAAAGAATACACAGATATAAACATAATTTATCTAACGGAAGAAGAAGTTTTCTAGAAATATGATCGAAGAAAGTTTACACTTGTTGTGCCGATTTACATTTTCAATTTTTAACAGAAAAAAGAACTATTTATTTTTCAACGAACTAATTCACTTCATTCTACGAAAAAATTGTGTGATTTTGGTCACATGATTTCTGGAAACAAAATTACATGAATAGAAATAAAAATTACACACAATGCAGAATAATTAATTTTAATATTATACAACCATTAAAACCAACCATAATATTAAATTAATAATATTAAAACCAACCTTAGTCATGGATATTTTATTTTTAAAAGAATGCTTCAGTCTTTTATCAACATATTTGAAGACGAAAGTTTTTTCAGAGCCGCTTATATGTAAATTATAAGTGAATGGTAGCTTAAATATAACGAAACGAATAATATTTAGTACAAATATATCATTTTCACTTGCACATAGATAAGTTTTTTTTTCATTTGATTTTGGTTACAAATAACGGTATAAATGTTTAAAACTTTTAAAATTAAAAATTGAAGTTAAACTTAGTTGAGATTTCAAAGCAAACTTTACACGAATCAAATGAACTTGCAAATCATGGATTTGGTTTTGTACATCATTTTGAATAATATAATGTTTTATTCTTGTTCGGTAAGTTCTCTTAAATTTTGGCGCTGATATAGTTGTATAACAACAAGAAAAATATTGCAATCTCTATGATTTGATACATTTTCATTAAATCACAAAATTTTCTGTGTATCCAAGAGCACACATTTACAATGGAATGTGAGATTTCTTCCAACCTCGTCTTCCAAACCCCGTCTTGAAATCAATAATAAACGGATGAATTACTTATTAATAGTTTTGACATAAACTAAGATCAAGAACTTATAACTAACTTTAATTAAATATTAACATTACAAGTTTTTGTTTATTGCTGGCGTAAAAAATTTTACAATCATATAAAATAAAACTTAATTATTAAGTTCGTTAACCAGACATACAATTCTGAAATACTAAACCGTTCTCATGAAGTTGAGTTTTTATATTTAGAGCGTTACAATCAAATAGCAGATACTGAATAATCTGTGTTCAAAAGAGGAATTAGGTGCCCATTCAGACTGCCATTAGTGAAAGAAAATGAACACTTGGAATGTACACAGTTTTGATAACTTTAAATTCTCAAATTCACTAAACAAACTATAGAAATTCACTAAAAAACCGAAAAACCACTTGAGAGAAGTGTTTCTAGAATATTTTTGGAATTTCACAAAAATTTCAATAGAAAGGTTGCATGTTTTTTTTTTAATTTTTTTCGAAAGATTTTGTAAGATCGAAAAATTATTAAAAAAAATTAAAACAAAAAATTTTTATAAAAACATTTTTTATGTAATTTTAAAAATTAAAATGGTTTTTCTAAACTATAGATTCAAACGGCAGTGACGTCAACACCTCGCTTTCGTAACCCCATCGCACGGAGAAATGATAAAATAACATGAATAATGATAAATTGTTTGTCTCTCAGCTGGCTTTTACTATATTATAATGCAAATTTCCATACGCTAAGTGCTAAAAATACAGGTTTGGAATATTATCAATAGAAACAGTACATTTTGCTCTAGTAAAGGTTTATGTCATTAAAGTAATGTAATGAATATTGCTTCTTTGAATTGTTTATTTTAATGGTTATCATATAAAAAATTTATTTTATATACTTACATGTATTGAATGTTCAGTCAAAGTATAACTAAAGTTCACAATACCAACGATATTATTCTCTGATTTTTGACCCTTTTATAATTACATTAACAAATGTCAAAAAATGAATCCTTATATTGAAACTCAGTTTTGATGGATGCCAAAAAAAAGTTTCAAATATCTTTATTCTCAGGAGATAGCTGCGCCAGACATTATATCCTAAAGCCGCCAATATTGTGCCTCCTTCATTCATTTTGACCTCTTCCCACATTTTTATGGATAGAAAATAGCTTCTTTGTACAAAACCATAATTATCGTTACTTAATATATGCGTCAAAAGGTCTATTTTATGAGTGTACAATACGCACTGCGACCATTTTATAGTTTTGTGTTTGGTAATTCGACGTCCATCCTGTATAGACTTATACTACAGCTCATTTACAAATTTGACAAAAAATACACGGATCTCGAATAGGAGCAACTTTTATGTTTTTTCTTCGGGTGAATTTCAGAAAAAATTTCCTCAGCTAATAAATTTTCCAAATACATATAAATAATACCTGGTAGTGTGAATATATTTCAAAAGGTAATTATTTTAAAATAAAAATTATTGATTGCATGTGCAACCCATTCACAATTTTAAAGGGTATTATTCATGAATCCAAGCCTGATTGGAAAAATGTTTAGAACTTTAAACGTACGACATACACATACATATTTTAATGTGAAATCATTAACTGAATAGACATTATTATTTTCATATTAAAAGCTGTATATTCTCTTTTTAAATTGGTAAAGTTAACAATAATAAAACGTCACTTATAACCACATACACCAGTTTTATGTTCGTTTAATATAAGAACTTAATTAAAAATTAACTTATTAACCAATCTTTTAATAAATATCTAGATATTTATGTACAATGTACTTACAGGATGCTACAAAATTATATAGAATAAGCGAAATGAATAAAAACGAGTGAAGAAATGACGACAAATTTCGAAATTTAAACTAAATAGCTGATACGCAACATAACAGATGGCAATAAGGTGTCTGTAATATATCAAGGTATACTTAGTTTAGTTCCAAATTTGTAACGCTTAAAACTATGTACTAGCAGATACCCGCTCACTTTGTTGGGAAATTTCTACTTTAAAAACAAAGACTGTCACGTTATAAACCTGACTTATCCTACCTCTTGTTCACAATTTTATACATTTTAACTTTTTGGTGGGGAACTTTTTTGAAAATGAAGTTTTGTTAATGATACTTGCTGAGATTGGAACTTTCTATAGGTCGAATCATTAAATTAACCTGTTTTTTATACTTTTTAGATCAAAATTACCCCATCCACCGAGTTTCATCTAATTCCAAAACAAAATTTTTTTGTGTTTCTCTCGATTTTTTTAAAGGGGTACCTCTTAAAAAATGTAAACAAATCGAGAAATTTTTTTAATCTCCAATTTCGATAAAACTCAGTATATAAGGTAATTTTGACCCGAAAAGTACATATATCGGGTATACATTTGATCACTGGTCAAATAGTTTTTGAGATACGGACTAATATCCATCCAAACATTACGATATCTCAGAAACTCTGCATCAAATCATTAAATTAACATGATTTTTATACTTCATGGGTCAAAATTGTTTTTGCGTTTTTCTCGATTTTTTTAAAGGATTAAATTGACTTGAAAATTACATAGTTTGATATAAACTTTTGTCCCCTTGAAGAATGAATTTTTTGAACATAGTTACTCGAACTAAACTTCAACCGCCGACCTTGGCAGTGTCTCCACAAAATTCCAAATCAAGTAAATAAATAGTTAATTTTCATATACCCAGAGCTTAAGTTCAATTAGTATAAAACATTTTGTGAAGTACATAATATTCTAGGATAAAGCACACAGAAAGACACGACATAAAGTTGTTGTTCATGGATTTTTTCAAGTGTCAATATTAATCCCTGAATAATACTGCTTTTTACTTGTCTAATTTAGAGTATTTATATTAATAATGAAACACTTAAATCTCTTTGAAAGAAACTATTATTAGCTGAAATTTTCCGGCCTTATCATTTATAGATTAGTTCAATAGAAAAATATATGGATTTGATGATTCCTATAACTATACGAATTTTGAGCATGTTTGAAATCATTTTGGCCGGTATTGAAGCATGTAAGATTGCCGTGTGAAAACCGTATTGAAGTTTGAAACACATATTAAAAAAAATTCTAATTAAAAACGAAAAAAAAAGAAGAAAAGCATAACATGTTGATATATACCAAAATTAAACCAAATATTTGTTTATATTGCCATGGCTTACATCAAAGTAAAGCAAATACAATATGGAATGCACTACAATAGAAAACAAGTGAAAACAAACAATTGACTGAGTTAATTGTTGAAATACCACGCATAGGCAGTGTTAATTGCTCTATCACATTACACATACGTAGTTATGTATTCACACATACCTGATATACCCTTAAAATACATACTATACTATTTACGCCAAATTTGCGCCCTCACGAGTACACAGTGATATTTACGAAAAAATTTTTCTTGCAAAAGTTGGTTATTTTTGTATAAGGAATATTTTTTACATTTAAACTTTTGTTCTATTTCTAACGGTTTACAAGATGGGTGCTACGGACCCAAGACCCATTTGATCTATGTTGCTCATTTACGAACTCGACCTCACTTTTTATGTCCTGAGCACGCTATCAAAATTTCAACTTGATATCTTTTTTCGTTTTTGAGTTATCGTGTCTACAGATGGACGGCCGGACGGGCGTACAATCGAAAATGTACTAATTAGGTGATTTTATGAACACCTATACCAAAATTTTGTGCCTAGCATCAATATTTTTTAGGGTTACAAACTTGGGACTAAACTTAGCATACCTTACATAATACATATATGCATGGTATAAAAATCTCATGCATAAAATGCATTTACAGAGTATCCCATGAATGATACAAAAAAGTTTAAAATTAGATTTTTTTTCACAGTTACAATAAAAGATCTTATAAACTTTTGATCCAAGACTTTTCGAAAACGATATACGATGAATATAATTTTCGATTAAAATAATAAAACTCCAAAAATTTGTTGTTGTACAATTAAGATAAATTGATTTTGTCCCACGTAAGCATTAGAAGTAGGGTTTTTTAAAATTTTCTAATCTTTTTTCCCTGAAATAACCCTTCAGAATCCTCTGTTTACAAATCCTCTGTTTAAAAATTTGGAGGGTATTAAAATTAAGGAACAAATTTTGACATTGATATATAATACACAATAATTGGCAATAAATTATTTTCATGTTTTTATCTTATGTTATCAGAAGCACTCCAAAAAACATTTATTAAAAACGAAGTCTTTGACCATAGAATAAGGAATAATCTTTAATAATATTAATACGCTGTATATTTCGTAAAAACAATGTAAAAAGCTTTATATACAATACTAGCTTTTGCCACGGCTTCGCTGGTGATAATGATTCATTTCTATAGATTCCATGCATGTTTCTTTTCGTGAATCATTGATTCATTTAGAGAACCTTCCTTTACTTCACTTATCCCCTCGTCGTTTTTGTTTATATGCAATTCCCCATTTGACGTATAAGTTGACGCAAACGCTGCTCCAAAAAAGCACCTTTGTTTACAAATAAGACTGCCTGATATCAAATAATGGAGAGCTACGCATCGCTACCATTCGTTCTCAAATCGTATTATTATCAAAGACTAGAAAATGGATTGAGCAAAACCCCCACAAAATGGACCGCTATGTAGAAGGAGACAAAAGGACTGTGTGGCCAATACCTGTCTCTTTTCTATAGGTCTGTAGAAATTTTAGGAAGAGACAACTACTGGCCGTACATTTGCTTTATCTTTCTCTTAGTTTATTGCCCGTATTTATTATTATACAGCTGAATAAGGAACACTCAGTCCATTCTGTGGAGACCATTCTGTATCTTTTTGATTATTATATAACGGATGCATTTCGTTTCGCTTCGCGTCAAAAAGTAGTGACATTCTTTATTGCATATTAAAGACTTCCTAATCAGCATTTAATCTTTCATTTTACTTGGAAACTTGTAAAAATTTGTGTAGCTTGTTTTCTATTCATTCCATTTTGATAAATTGTTGTTTATTCGTGTGAGACTTCTGCAAATATGCATGTTAACCAAGAAAAGCGTAGAAAACATTGTTATATACACACATATGGGGTATATAAATATTGCACTTTAGAAAATAATAAAAATTTTTAGTTAATATAAAACCAACTTCAAGAAAACTAACCAACTAAAGATGAATAATGATAACGAAAAATATCATTTCAAAAGACGAACGCTTTGATTTTTGGATTCTTTGGTATCTTTAAACAGATATTTTAAATTTCTTTGGTAAAATAATTTTTATTTCTCAGTTCATTTGTTAGCTAGATTCTGTTTTCTTATAATTTTCACATTTTTTACTGTACAAATCTTAACAATTCCCAACCGGAGACAGCGAATCAGACATCAAATTTTAAAACATCACTTAAAAAGTCTTAATAAATTCTTACTTAGCCTTACAAATACAAACTTTCATAATTATTGTACTCGGGGAGTTCTCGTTCTTGTGATTCCAAAAATATAGACATTGCATAAAAGAGTATAGTATACCCAATAGCTCAAAAATTGAAAAAAGTGTAGTTTTCAAATTGGAGGTCTCCGGACATCCTTTTTGACTCAGTGTCGGACAAAACGTTTTTGGTATCTGTTTGTCAATTATCTTCCAAATCAATTAATAAAATAATAATGGGTAATATAATAATATTAAAAAACTATATAATTTAAAGTAAGGACAACGAAATTTGTATGTTATGTCATAATAAATATCCTGTTCAAACCAAACGTAATGTACCCACATATTGGGTTGACTACTAAATCAGAAGTACGTCTTTTTTTTAAACTGATACTGCAATTAATTCATACAGTAAGAACTAAAAGTACCTATAAAGTTTAATTCCTTAAAGAATCAAACAAGTATTTGACTTCTAAAATTAAAACCTGAAATTTTCAGAAAAATGTCTTGGTAGATAAAAAAAAGTAAGCGCTACATTTATAATGTACCAAGGTACGAAAGAAATATAGTTCCTACCGGGTACTCACGACATCTTTCGTTCTTTTTTCTATTTTCTGTTTCCTTTCAAAGCTAACAATTTATACAAAAATAAATTACAATAAAATATGTGAAAAAAGTTGAGTTTTATTATATTATTTACAGGCACAAATTGGTTCCGAACAAAAGCAATCCTAGCATTGCTTTTATGATACAACTATTATAGTATTACTTTTATGATATTCATGATACAACTTACATGAAAACCTCTTTTTTTAAAGTCGGTTAGTTATAAAAAATAAAAAGTCGTATGAGTATTTACTAGACTACTCGGTATTATTTGTAATGTCAAATTCTACAATATAATTTTCTACCTCGAAGGTACAAGTGCATTTTTACTTAGGTGTATCACTCACAATATGTGTATGATACCTACCATCTACCTACCATAACAATTCGTACCTCTTAGTTTATGAACCCAACACAACAACACAAGTTGTTCCAACAACATATATGCACCTGTATCGTATGTTTGCATGATGATCATCACCCCAGTTGCTGTATATCTAATGTGCATATGTAGCATACTACATTGGATTCAAATGCATACTGTAAAATGAGAATATAATGTAATATATTTGAGGTATAATCATAGGTGCATCTCATATAATTATCTGTTAATTTAGCAATAATATTTAGTAAGTCTATCGAAAGGTATTCGAATGCTTTTGAACACCTTATCAACAGATGCGACTGTATCTCAAGAGCACTCGTGCGCTGAGCTACCTGATTTTAAGAAAAAACACAAAATATTTAATACATATAATAAACTATCTATTCAATATTAACGAAATAGTGCCAACTAAGGTTTTTTTCTAAACTGTATAGACTTACTTTCACTTTAAATAAGATTCCTCGTGCACTAAGTATAGGCGCTCACATCGAGTAATGATACCACTTATTTGAGTAAAAAAGTTCTGGCAAGTGAAATAAAGATATAATTTAATTAAACAGATTTAATTTAATTAAAAATTACTAATAATTAAGAGTTATTTAATACTAGCTTTTATGCGACTGCTTCCCTGGTATAAAAGTAAAGATTGACTAAGTGAGATTAAGAGAGGTGGAGGCTAAAAAGCGGGGTTACTTTAAAATCCAGTGAAGCAGGCGGGTATCACGCTGGTATATTATAAATGTTAAAATAAGGATGTTTGTTTGTATGTTTTTGTGTTTGCTATGCTATCACACAAAAACTAATGAATAGATCTGAATGAAACTTAACAATAATATAGCTCATACATCAGAATAAAACATAAGCTATAACTTAAAAATATACTTATTTAAAAAAAAATAAATTTTGCTATACTAAATGAATTGTGACTATTTTACATTTAAAAAAATTGAAAACTGTAGAGGTATATATATTTTACCTGAGTAAAATAATCCTTATCCTTCTTTCGAGTGCTTTGTAAAGGGGATAAGTGAGAGGAAGGGAAGTGAAGACTGTAACACGGGCGTCACTAGCATATAGGTATATACATTTGCCATTTTTTCACGATTTTCGAGAAAATAGTTGGAGATATCACTATTTTTGACTCTACACTTTTTAAGGAAAACAAAATTTTTGTTTGATGCACTTCCGAGACTGCGGGTAAATAGAGTCTTAAACTGGGTACCAAGACCCTCCATTTTGTTTTTGCCTTTAATTACGCCCACGAAATCGTTAATTTAAAAAGCCCATAAAAAGTGGTTTCCTTTAGTTATTTTTTCATAAATTAAGAAATAAATGTAGTCGATTTAAGTCATCTATAAAAATTTTTTCCTAAGGCAGATTTTTTCCGAGATATTGCCCAAAAATCGTTAATGCTATGTGCGTAGGGAGGGTCTTAAACTGTCGAAACCCTTTCAGTTTTTTTTACCTTTGAATAAATCCACGCAAAATCATTATTTTGAGCGGACAACTTCCTACGATAAATAGAAAAGAAATATATTTTAATGTAACGCCCTTGAATTCAGGTGAGATATAACGTGTATATATCGTTAGGTAGTTATAATATATGAATTTATGTATACAGATCGTTGCATATACACCAACATATAAAAGGTAAAATAGATAGATGTATGTATATGCATGCATTTCTCCGACAAATGAAATTTCCAAATACTCTTTACATGTTAAACATAACTACATATATGCAAAATTGTCCCAATTCACAAACTATAGAAATTGTGAATTGAATACAAATGAAGTTATGAACATAATACGAGAGCATACATACATATGGTATCCATTTATCTACAATGATGTTTACAACAGTTTACAGTTACGTAATTTATTATGTTATAATAGATTAAATAAAAAAGACTTTTAATAAAAACAAAACCGACGTTAAAAGAAAAACTTTATAAAAAAACCCTGACAGAACACTGTGCTACATTAACTTGGCTGACACCGTCTCCAAAAATAACAATAATTTTAACAACATTATATTATTATTATTATTATTTTTTTTACTTTTTAGTGCATTTTAATTTGTTTTGCAAAAGTTTTTCTTTTGAAGTCAGTTTTCTTTTTGTTAAAAGTTTTATTTACTTTGTGATTCTTACTGAATCTGAAGTACACTAGCTTATTTGTCACTAAGGAAACAACAATCGAAATCGGTTGGCGTGATATTGAGTCATTCGTCCTATTGTCGTGCATACTTAATGCAAATTTAACACTTTTATGGTTTTCTCATGGATGCCGCCGTCAGAGCTGGACCCAAATGAAAGGGCACCACACGGAAAGCACCAGCTTTTAAATAAATTAGAATCATCAAAATCGGTTTCCCCAGTCGAAAGTTCTGAGGTAACACGCATAAAAAAATACAGTCGAATTGTTTGTTTGTCGGTTAAAAAAAACACATAAATTAAAAATTTAAATAAACTCTCGATTTCCGATATAAAAACAGGTCTGATCAATTTTTTGTGTTTGCTTGAAGCTGATAGTTTTTTCAAATGTTTCAAGAAAATTTTCTCAGCCGTTTGAAAATCATCACCACTTTTCCAGTTGTGCTATCACTTATGAAACCTAATACTCTCGATCCATTTTTTTTTCAATCAAAATCAAAATCGTCATCAGCATTCCGCAGCCAGGACAGTGGATGAAACATCATTTCATTTTCAATACTTACGTAATTCAGTTTACTCAAATGAAAGTCAATCTACTCAAATTCTTGTAGAAAGTCGACTAATTTCATAAATGTGAAGGATACTACAACTTTACATTTTACCAACAAACAAAAATTAAAGCTTTCTTATAGGAAATCTCTCTATAGCATAACTTAAAATCTTATCTTACGTAAAAATATTTAAAAAAAAAAAAAAAAAAACAAACAAAAAAAAAAAAAAACAAACAAAATTATCACGGTCGTTGTAAGACCTTGAAAAAGAAAATCACTTTGTAAAAATTATAGATATTACCAACATATACATAGTTTATATTGCAATTGATTCGAAATAAAATATGCACCTCCAATTTGTTACAGTTCGTATAGAAAAATACTTTTAAAAAAAATTTTGAATATGCATGTAATTTCTTTAAATTCGAATTCCTTTTAATATCTTTAAAGTTTCAAACACACACTTTAAAAAATAAAAAACACTAATATTTTTTATTACGAGTTTGAAATTATTAGTTTTCAAGTAAAATGGTTGTTGTTTTTTTTGTCTATTTTCAATTTACTCTATTAAATGAAATGAAGAAAAACTCAAGAGCTAACGAGAAAGAAAATAAAGTGAGAAAATTATAACTCTATCTGTAAATTAAACATTCTTAGGTTTTTATTACTGTAGTGTGAATTTTATAAATATTTAGAATTAATTTTTGTTATCGAAACAGCTACGTCAAAGAAACTTTAACCAAGAAATTTTCGAAAGCAGTTTGTCGATATTTGTTTTTCATGTTATTAAAGTAACAGAATTATAATTGCAGTCGGGAAGAGTAGGTAAAATGGGGACCACAAATAACAATAACGCAAAAATCATCCGGGTATACTCCGTTGTCTAGATGTAGCGTGAATTTTTTTTCTTATCGTTTTATAACAATGAGTAACTGTTTTCTATCATAAACTACTTAAAAATCTTACCAATATATAACCTTTGATTATAAAAATAACACCTGAGCGAAAATGCATTCCCATAAAGTATGTAGTTAAAGTATGAGGCAGTGAGATAATGCCGGTTGTCCTCAAGTTGAAACATTTGTGTAATTAAGGCTAGCTTATCAATTTAGGATGCTACAAAACGTCAATATCGTGCTAAAAAAAGGTTGTATAACATATCATGACATGTTAAGATAATCAGAGCGGACTTGTTATATGGCCTTAAATTTCAATCCCAGCATTCAAACGTTCAACAACATTCGAAAAAATCATCAATTTTAATCATTTGCAAGATTTATTCTAAAAATCATTCCCTCAACCTTCACTTCAACCTTGAGAGAATTTCAAGATCGACTTTTCAAACAAACAAAAATTCTCCCCGCATAAGGTTTATAATATATGGGAACAATGGGAGAGTAAATTACATAATCGAAACTATATATTTTCTCAAAGCAGTATAAGCAATACTAATTTCCTGCAACATGCTAAGAAAAACAGACTTTTTAAACATAGCTAAAGGAGTGGTGTATAACCAAGTAACAAAACCAAAGAAACTTTCATATGCACTTAAAAAATAAAATAAAGCACAAACAAAAAAATGTGAAAAGTCGAAAGAAGAAATATTTCTTGAGTATAAATGAAATTATTAACAGGAACTGTACAAAAAAAAGTAAGTATCCTGATATCCACACAACGTAGCACTTAACGAAAAGCGCATCTACACACTAAAACGGATATATTTTAAAATAAACTTTAACAACGTGGCTTAGAAACTATGCTCATTTCATTTAGCCATTTATTCCCTATAAGACTTTTTTTTTAGTTATATACTAAAAAAATAGAAATACTAAAATTTTATTTTTTTAAATTAAAATTATACTGCGCTTATAGCCTCTAGATCGTTACGCAGTGTAAATAAATGTTCAAGATATTAGAATGGGTATTTTAGATTTTAGATAGTAATTTTTGTTCTAGTAGATACTTGAAAAGCTTGTCCTTTTTGGTCATTTCTTAGGACAATTTGAATGTCTTTTGAAATTTGCAGTTTATTTTGAATAAATTTTTTACAAGCGACTAGATAATAAGTTATTAGTTGTACTTTACAGAAAGAACAAGTCGTAGGAGGTGGAACAGAGGTGGACTTAAAAGATTTTTAAATACGATTTAATTGCATTGAAAATTTAAAATCTCAAATAGGTTGTAATTTTCTATCTTACTTAATAACAAAATATTATTGTCAATTACAAATACTTTTTTGGCTTGGCATTAATAATAAAAGGCCAAAATGGATTTAAGTAAAAATGTCTGTTCCCGGCTTCAAATTGTTATGGCTATGGCATAAGTTTGACACGATTATATGGGAAGTATTCATTTCGTTATAACTTCATGAATGTAGACGAAAAATAAAAATAAAATTTTTCAATATCTGACCTTGTTTTCAAGTTATTGAAAGCTAATAATTTTAAAAAATTTTCCAATTTTCGATATTTTGAAAATTACTCCAGATATCAAAGAAAATGTATCTTACTTTTCGTCTTATATTGTTAAGTTATATCATAATTCATCAAAATTAAAAAAATTTATTTTTTGTTAGTTTATGTCCCCACTACCGTACTCATATACATTTTTAATTAGTCGGACACAACGTATTTATTTTTTTGTTTTCAATAATTTATAAAGGTTTTATAATTTAATTTAAATAGTGTTTTTTTACTTTCCACTGACTAGTTTTGGAGAAATCTATGAAAACATATCATCCATCTACCGTTTTCCCATAAGATCGTTAAATATACTTTTTAGGTCATTTATTTATATATAAATAATCGGGCAAACCCCCATAAATTTTCAGAATTGATTTAGACTAAGTCTCACTCCATATAAAAAAATTCAAGCCTTTTATTAAAAATTTCCCTGGCGTTCGTGATATTCTTAATATCCCTGAAATTCTTAATTTAAATAAGGCGGACAAAATAAAAATCACGCTTATCGAAAAATCCGATTTCCATACACACACTCAATTTTCTTTTTTTTTTTTGTCATCTTTACACCTCAATTTTCATTATCACTTATCTAAGCTTTATCAATCCTCAAAAACACAGACAAAGAGAATCTCAACATCAAAGGAAACTTTTTTTTATTTTGTACCTACTTTCAATCTACAACTTTAAACGAAATAAATTTTAATGGCCACACTGTATTAATTATTTCGACGTAGACGAAGACAGTGTGGTGTTGAAAATGAAGAAATACAATTATAATAAAACATCGTATGTTATATACCTTCTTTAAAGTTTAAAACCGGTATATAGGAGCGGTAACGGAAAATACGGTATAACAATATGCAAAAGATATAGCGAAGTAAATTTTTACTTTTTCCATTTTATTAAGAAGAAACATACTTTACAAAATTATATATCTATCTTTATCCAATTTAATGCATAAATAAATTAGATAGTAAGAGAAACAAATATTTAGTTATATGTAAGGGAGAGTGTAGTACCAGAGATCATAATTTACATTTATCTGTTTTAGTTCGCGGGGCAGCAATCATTTTGTTAAAGGATCAATACATACTTGAAACTTTCAGGAGTTGCTTTTTTTGACGAATCTACCAAACTTTTTCTTTACGAATTTTTTCGTAGTTGCTGAGTATTCTTTTCTTTATTCTTTTTTAGTGACAAATCAGTTAGTGTACTTCAGACTAAAAATTTCAAAATAAAAATAACTTTTAACAAAAAGAAAACCGACTTCAAAAGAAAAACTTTTCCAAAACACATTAATATGCACTAAAAAATAAAAAAATAACGATAATATAATGTAGTTAAAATTATTGTTATTTTTGGAGTCCGTGTCAGCTAAGCTAATGTAGCAAACTGTTCTGTCAGAGTTGTTCCCTTGGCTGACACCGACTCCAAAAATAACAATAATTTTAACTACATTATATTATCGTTATTTTTTACTTTTTAGTGCATATTAATGTGTTTTGGAAAAGTTTTTCTTTTGAAGTCGGTTTTCTTTCTGTTAAAAGTTTTTTTTATATGAACACCTATACACGAAATTTTTTTCGTAGCATTAATATTTTTTGGTATTACAAACTTGGGACAAAACTTAGTATACCTTGATGTTTATTACATTAATAAAAGGTATAATAAATGAACAGTAAAAGCGTTTTATTTAACTTGAAAATAAATGCACATGGATAGTCATTCTCTCGCTTGCTTGTTTCCGGCTGGTAAGTAAACTTTGCTTTTATATAGTCGCGTTTTCATACATATCTGTAAAGAATCTGTAGATTGATTGATTCAAGGTAAAATTTATCTGGGGTACTAAGTCTTACCCTTTATATTAATTCATAACATATAAATGTAGGTTCGTTCTTCTTCTGTTAGCACAGAGGTTTTTGGTTCTATATAATAAATACGGATAAGAAGAAGCAGGATAACAATTCATGATTATTACAAAAGTTTTTAGGAGTTAAGTTTTTGGACAATTCATTTATTAAAGTCTATTTGAAAACTTAAATTATTATCTATATTTTCATACATTTTGTTATAATATATATTATAGTTCTAAATTTATAGACGCGTCATATGTATAGGAGAACTCCTTGATCTCATTACAATTTAATATGACTTTTTATAATATGATGGTGTATTTGAACCTTGATTTAGTGACGTAACGAGATTGTAAAATATCATAGTTTGTAACGATATGATAAACTGGTGTATAGTTACCAAAGTTTGAAAGTTATCTGATAAAAATAAGTACATACATATCCACTTGACAGTAGGTATAAAGCGTTTCTCAGGGTAGCGCATGAAGCAATAGGCCTTTTAATCGATTTTTTTTTTTTTTTTTTTTTGGATAGTTGTCAAAAAACTATTCAAGAAAATTTAAATTATTTTATCATCAAACAGCGCTTTTCGACGGGGATAGAAGATATATAATCCACCGATATATTCATCAAATTCCAAAACAAAAAATTTTTGTGTTTTCCTCAATTTTTTAAAGGGTTTTTTCCCCTTAAAAAAATTGCAAAAAATCAAGAAATTTTTTTATCTCCAATTTTGATAAAACTCAGTTTATAAGGTAATTTTGACCCAAAAAGTACAAAAATTGGGTTCATTCGATGGCTGGTCGAATAGTTTTTGAGATACGGGCTAAAATCAATCCAAATATTGCGATATCTCAGAAACTCTGCATCCAATCAATAAATTAACCTGATTTTTATACTTTTTTTTATCAAAATTACTCCATCAATAGGCAATGAGATTACTTTAACATTAAGGGCATTAAATTACTGAAAAATGTAGGTCAAACAACAAAGTCGGACTGTCATATTTTATTTTGTTTGATAAGTTCCTATATTATTAGGAATCATTCTGTATTAATATGTTTGTTTAAAATCATATTTCATTTCATAAAATAATTAAATTTCGTGGAATATAATAACAACAATAATAATAATTCTAGTTCCAAGATTTTTCTATTGATATATTATTTGTTTGTGAAAATTAATATGTTGTTTGATATTTGAAATAATTAAAACTTTGTGATTACAATTATTATTTTAATTTTATATATCAACATTTTTATCAATCATTGAAATTAATATTTACGAATATGGTTTGAAAACAATATTCATTCAAACATCCAACAAAATAGGCGCGCATCTAGCCCTCAAAAAAGGTGAAGGGTACGGGACGCCACCCGAAAATCGGTTGAATACGAACCGGAGTATGAGCTCGCTCATGATGGACACAGTTTATTCCTACAAAGGAGATGTTTACAAAGTATAAGACCAATATTTTGTACAGTGTATTCGCTCACAAAAATTACAAAAGTAAATGTGTGTTTTTTGCATATCATAGTGTCGTCACATTTAGACTCTAAACTACTGAACAAATTTTGATGAAATGCAATTTTTACAACTTCAAATTAAATTAAACGCTAGTATTCAATTTACATTAAATAATTTTATTTAGGTGATCATTTAAAAAACAAATTTTCGCTATCCTTATGTTTAAGAGAGCTAGCCCGCTTTTCCTGTCCCATTGAGACACGCAACCAAAATTTTATCCCGCGCAATATAGAAAATGATTTCACTGCGTTAGCTACGCTCCCCGGATCTTTTTTCAGTATTTGAAAGAACATTTTTTTTTAGGATTCAAATCTCGGTCGCCTGCTTCGATCAGATGAGCTACCGACTTGGCTATGGCGGAATTTGTTTCACATTCACTTTTTCATTTGACCATCTTTAGTCGATATTCATTTATAACAGTTGATTCGCTATCATTAATGAATCGCTGGTTCATCTGAACCACTATTTCACTACCTGGATATCGATATTCAAGCCCTTGCCACCGACTTTTGGTTGGGGTAGTAAAACTGCCAAATGGAATTAGTTGAATACCACCAGAAACAATCTTTGCTCCAAATTATTAAAAGCGGAATCTAATAAGGTTTAATTCCATTGATTTTCGAAAGTAGTCTTCTACGGATTTCGCTATTACTTATTTTAATCAAAATAAATATTCCCCAAAAATTATCAGATTGAGGTTTAGTATAAATTTAGGAACAATAGACTAACTATGTGAAGCGACTCATTGTTTTTTTTTTTATTTTATTTGGCTCATATGGATAGATCCGCTACTGCATCAAATGCAGTTTGATTAAAACCAAAGTCGAGCTACGCAAATCCAACGCAACTAGCTGTTTATAATGTTAAAAGAATCATCTATTGACTAGACTGTAGCGATTGTGCACTTTTAAATATAATGTAGTTAGTTGTATAAATCCTTATTTGTATGTCATAAATAATCTTGACTGTAGGTAAATAACAAATTCAATAAGGCGTTAAATAAGCAAGATATCCTCGTTTCACTAAATCGAATTATAACATTATCAAATACATATGTATGTATATTCCAAGAGTTTATATTCCAACAGTTGAAAGAAAATAGAACTGTAATTTTTGTATTCTTAAAAATAACAGTATCTAAATGAAATCGTTCATGTTGAGTTGTTTCACGCCGGAAAAACTTAACCAGGCTTCATATAAATTAATTTTCTGTTAAATTGGCCAATGTTTGGTTTCTGTATCCTCATAGGGCAGAAATATTTTTACAGTAAAAAATATAGTGAACACAAACCATTGCTGTTACTAAAATATTAGATACTTTAAAGATATCCTGCCCAATAATGAATGATTGGACTTGCAAATAAAGCTATACTTCTAGCGAAAGTATCAAATTAATTTAAGGATTGCAGAATTAATTAGCATATGTTCAATTGTTCTATTTTATGAGATACAAGCTTGATGCCCGCCCGTTTTGCTAGGCTTTAAAGTAAAAACTGGCAAAGACCACTGCGTTATAGCCTTTACCTCCCTTGCTTACACTTATCTCCCTTCCATAACAATCGAAATAGGGAGTGAATTGTTTGAGACAGGTATACACAACTTTATGTATAGTTTCTCAATTTTTTGAAAAGTAAAATAATCAAAATTCCTTGAATATATCAGAAAAGATAGCCATGAAATGCATTTCGTTTACCATTTTTTACAGAAATCTTTAATTTGTGGTTCATAATGATGTTCATAG